>NC_137674.1:92393286-93099431 GCF_963989245.1 Nansenia antarctica | reverse complement strand
AGTAATAGTGATGGGATTATTTTAGATTATTTTAGATTAGATTAGATTAGGTGAGATTCAACTTTATTGTCATTGCAGAGTACAAGTACCAGACAACAAAATGCAGTTTAGCATCTAACCAGAAGTGCAAATAGTGATATAAAAACAAACACTTAACTTTCGGGGAAACTGCTAAAATAAAATAAATTAAATAAATTAAAAAAGAAAGCGACTATTAGCACCGCCGAATGACAACAAACGTATGAGTAATGAGTAAAACAATGTCACTTTTATAGTATGTTGTTTAACTTGCCGTTCGGTCGCCATGGCTCTGGTGTGTGTAGCAGCTTCAGCTAGCTGGCTGGAAACTTCTAGGGGTGCGTTCGTAAACACGCTCTGAGAGCGCTGGAGCGCACGCTGGCTTCGATGTCACAGAGCGACCGAGTCGTTCGATTGGACGAGAGGCGTTCCGCGAGTGCTGATCGGATTTCCAGAGCGTGTTTACGAACGCACCCAGCCAGCTTTAGCGAATTGTATTCAAAGGGAATTATTTTCACCGGACAATATGTCCGACGACTTTTCCATTTGTCGGACTTCACCAAATTTTACCGGACAAAGACCGGTAATTGCCGGTTAACGGAAACCCAGAATTATTAGCTGATTTGTCTCAGCTGACCTTAGGGACCTTGCGGGAATATAGGGTGGGAGGAGGTCTGATATGTATTTTTGTCCAAGACCATTTTGTGATTTGTATGTAATTAGGAGGATTTTGAATTCAATTCTCTGAGAGACTGGTAGCCAGTGCAGGGATCTCAGGATTGGTGTAATGTGTTCAAATGTCTTTGTTTTTGTTAGGACCCTAGCAGCGGCATTTTGGATGAGCTGCAATTTATGAATATCTCCTTTAGATAGGCCTGTTAGTAGAGCATTACAATAATCAAGTCTACTCGAAAACAAATGCATGGATGAGTTTTTCAAGGTATTGCTTGGACATGAAACCTTTCATTCTTGTTATGTTTTTCAGGTGATAGTAGGCAGATTTAGTTATCGAGTTTATGTGGCTGTTGAAGTTTAGATCGGAGTCTAGAATTACACCAAGATTTATTTTCTTGTTTGAAGAGAGAGAATCAATTCATCCCTAGACCTTGAGTGGTAACCATTGTGAGAGAAGTGCAGGAGTGATGAGAGGTAGAGAGGTGTTTTTCCCAGGATTGTCTTATAAATTAATTCAAGCCAGTGAAGAAACCGCCTGGTATGAAGGGAGGAGCCCAACAGTTTGTAGAGGTCACAGTGGTGAGTAGTGAAGGCCGCACCACGCTCATGCTTAGATACTTATATGAATAAATTCCTCTTTCAATCTGAACCAATGACTTGAAGGTTCTGGATAAACAACGGAAAAAAACATTCTTCATCTGCTCTGTGACACATCCAGTAGAGTCTATTTTTATAACATGATTCATTAATATATATGATTCTTACAGTGCAATACAAATATTGTAATATCTCTACCCATATCAGGACATAAGGTTTGATTGAATAGGGCGAATCTAAATGGAACCATTGTCACGCATGGTACTAGTTCAATAAGGCTGCCAGTATAACATCTTGCCTGGGGCATCGGAGGTAAAGCTATTCAGAAGTATTGATTCCTTATGGAGGCTTTTATCTAAGATGACTGGGCCTCGGTGAGAGCCATTATAGGGGAGCTTCTACAGCTGCTTCATTGATTCATTTTGTCTTTAGAAATCCAGCTATTCTGGGTATATGTAGGTCTAATTCATACAGAGACTCGGTGTCAATCTTTAAAACCTTGCTCTGATCTCAAACTGTTCTGGGCTTTTATTCTGGGATTCTTTCCATATATAGCTATGCTCTCTGTATGTTATCACAGAGCGAGCACATAACTGCACCCACAGTGACATGTTTTCAATAGAATCACATCCTCTTTCTCAGTATCTGATTGACATCGGCTCATATTGTTTTCCGCTCAATTCATCTGCAACTTAAGAATGTTTACTCTAAGTGCCACTGTATTGCAGTAAATATACTACATTATTTTGATAAGCCAAACCCATATTGCTCTGAATGATACTGCAGTGCACATACACTATAACATCTATGATTGCTGGGGATGACAATTATATATAAAGGTGGCTCTGTTGTGCACCCCAGTCCTTCAAGGCATAAAGTGTTAAAACTGTCTTCAAAGTGAAGATTGACAGTGCAGTGGCCATTTGCAGTGGAGGTTTCTGGCTGCCTTGCTGCCTACTGCTGCGGCCTGGTCCCTGAGCTGCAGTACAGGGTCAGAGTTGGAGATGACCACCTCCTGTACACTGGGTATGAAGTGGGCCGTAAATCACAAGGAATGGTGTGAGAGAGAAAGTGTGATGTGTGAGTTAGAGAGTAAGTGGGTGTGAGTCTGAGTGTATTCAATTACATTGTGTTCACATAATAGAGGGTGTGTGTGTGTGTGTGTGCGATTGGACATAGCTATGTGTGTACAGTACATTATGTGCATGTCTAGGTATGGGCCTATGTGCATCTTGAAGGGTCAGGGTCACCCAAGCCGAACAGGTCGAAGGGTAGAGGCCCAGACCAAGAGTGATTCCAGAAGATCCCAGAAGACCTCAACGGTGGAGCAGTCGGAAGATGGTGGGTGTGAGAACGACCACAACAGCTGCGAAGGCGGCCACGTGGGTAAACCCGGGGGGGTACAGACCGGACCACCAGCATCCCCCTGCAACTCCCGCCAGACGAAGGTCGTCATGGGTTCTCTCATGCCACTGGATGTCTACCTGGAAGGAGTGAAGATGGTGGAAGTGAAGACTGCACAGGCACACCCTCACCTTTATCCCTACCTATGTGCAAGCTTCTTGCCCCTCCCCCCAGGGTTAGGGCCCTGGAGCTCGCAAGGTATAACATTGACATTGCAGCTCTCAGCGAGACCAGACTATATGGAGAGGACTCCCTGACAGAGGTTGGTGCAGGGTACACCTTCTTCTGGAAGGGGATCCCTGAAGGCACTCGCCACATCCATGGAGTAGGCTTTGCTGTGAAGTCCCAACTGCTGCAACGCATCCCAGAGTCCCCTATCGGCGTCAACAAACGCCTAATGACATGGCGCATTCCCTTTGCAAAGGTACGCTTCGCCACTCTCATTAGTGCTTATGCACCAACTTTAGACGCCGAGTTCAACATCAAAGAGGATTTCTACCGAGCTCTCAACTCCATACTACAGAAAACCCCGGCTACGGACAAGCTCATACTCATGGGAGACTTAAATGCCAGAGTGAGTACGGAGCAGATGGTATGGGACAGAGTTATTAGCCGACATGGAGTAGGGAAGATAAATAACAACAGGCTTCGGCTCCTCTCCCTCTGTGCAGAACACCACCTGGTCTATAACCAACACCATCTTCCAGATGAAGAACAGGTTCAAAAACCACCTAGCAGCACCCCTGCTCTAAACATTGGCATCTTCTGGACTATGTGATTGTATGAGGTCATGCGCGGAGCTGAGTGCTGGACTGATCACCTCATGGTCAGATCCAAAATCCTCATGAGTATTCAACCCCATGGACCGAGGACAGCGCTCAAAAAGAAACTCAATTCTGCAGCGCTTAACACCCCCACCTCGAAAGATCACCTTTGACGGCTCCTTGCTGAAAACCTCGACAAGATCCCGGAGGAATCAGCTGACTGGCCAGCTCTGTGCCAGGCTATCCACAGCGCAGCCTCTGAGGCGCTTGGCCAGACGAGGAAACGTCACCAGGACTGGTTTGACTGTAACTCAGCCAAGATACAGCCCCTGCTAAAAACCAAGCATGAAGCCCACAAAGCTCTCCTGTCCTGCCCTGGTTCTCCCACCTTGAAAGCTGTCGTTGCTGCAGCAAGAACAGCAACCCGGCGCGTCCTCCAGGCCATGGAGGACGCCTGGTGGATACAGAAGGCAAAGGTGATCCAAAGCCTGGCAGACTGCAACAACACCCAGGGTTTTTATGATGCCATCAAAGCATTGTATGGCCCCAGGAAGCGGGCGATTGCTCCAGTCCGATCAGTCGACGGTTCGACTCTCTTTAAGGACCATCATGATATCCTCGCCCGTGGGCAAACCACTTTGAGTCTCTACTCAATCACACCAACCCCATTGACCCGCATATTCTGGATAATCTCCCAGACATGCCACCAGTCACGCACCTGGACACCCCACCACACTTCTCTGAGACCCGTCAAGCCATTGTGGGTCTAAAGAACAATAAAAGCCCTGGACCCGATGGCATCCCAGCAGAGGTTTTCAAACACGGAGGGTACCTCCTCACGCACCATCTGCACCTCCTGATCTGCAACACCTGGGAACATGAGACCCTCCCCCAGGACTGGAAGGATGCACACATTGTGGTCATCTACAAGCAGAAAGGGGACAGAGCAGTCTACACTTTATATCACCAGTGTACTTATATTATCATGTACTTATATTTCAATTTATTTTCCTGTTAAGGCGGCTGGGCAGTGATAATGTGCCCATGTGGAATTGTGAATGCGCTTAAGTTCAATATAAGAGCTGAAAGCCCAAGAGATTATGCGGACATGCTGCTGTCTTTTAAACACTTTCCAAATGTGGCCATAATATGTATATATATTATATGACTTTGCCAGAGGTTTGGCTACTCACACCAACTTGAGGGAATCCGAAGAACTGCCCTTCAGACCAAATGAAGGCAGACTGACCGAAGCCACACCTGACAATCTGAAGTCCGCTGAGAAAGGTGGGCTGAAAATAAACCTGCCCTGGTTAAAATTGAAAAAGGAGCCCGTGGACATAAATGCACACCCTACAACGGGATCTTCGGATCACTATGCTCTCTATGACACTTTCCATGAGGCTAACACAAAAGACCCAAAGGATTGCCTCAGAAAGATAGGCCTTGTCCCGGAGCTCTGTGGCTGGGTGAACTCTCAAACAGCCGAACAGGTTTTCTCAAAAATGAGAAAAAATAACTATTTCATGAACATGATGTCTCTTTGTCATGCGATGTATTATTCATCGCCACAACAGCATGGTCAATGAGAAGACCCTGACAGACCTTCGGAAAGTGTCACCAGAGGACCTCACTCTTGATTCAAGTAGAAAGGCAGTAATGGGTGCGTGTTAAATATTTAAATATGTGTGTTAAATGTTGTTATCTTTGAAATTGTTTTGTCTCCACTGCTAATGTTTTTTCAATTATTGATCATATCTTTTTTAGCATCTACACTGTATTCAAGTGGCACTTCATCTCCAGCACGCCCCTCAGGTATTATGACAGCCTTTTATCATCTGTATAACTGGTTCAGCTGGACAAATGTGTATGGATCAAGTCATGACGATGATCTACCTTTTACTACAGTGCAAAAGGAACCGCAGAACATTGACCAATGTTCAGAAAAATGTGAGGACATAACAATAATGTCCTCACTGGAGCCCTGCAGAGCCTCATGGACCCTAAAGGGTCATCATCCCCTTCAGGAGCAGCTGGTAAACTGATGTTTCTGTATACTATTGTCCTTCGTATTTTATTATTCATTTGGAAAACGACTGAGGTTCATGCTGTGTTCTTTGTTTTGCTGTTGATTTATTTGTACATGTCCTCTCCAGATCAACTATGTCCTGGATATTACAAGGCCACATGATGAGCTCATCATCAAAGATCAACCAACTTGCCTGAACAGGGAAAACATGTTGACCCTTGGACTTCGAAAGGACATCGACTCATTTGTATGTTACAACTATCCATGTTAGTGGTGAAGGTATGTTTTGAAAAGAAATTGTCATGAATTCATTGTCTAACGCTATCTGTAAACTACATCACCAGGCAGGAAACGCTTGCCTCAGACTGATTCACCAAATGGCTACTATGAAGGTATGTTTTTTTCAAATCATTTATGCAAGAAATGTTTATACTAAGGATAGTTGATTGTTGAAGTGCCTGGATGAAAAGGTAATGCTGTGGCTTATATGCCTTGTTGTGATTTGAATAGATAGCTGGAACTCAGCCATATGTTTTACGTACCATTTTCTAGCATTGACTAATTTTAGATGCACTTGAATTCTACAGGGAAAGGAGGTTTTTATTGCTGACCTTCATGTAACCGCAATGTGGGTCCATCCCCACAACTGTGATCCCATGAGCCATTTCCCAGTAAGTCAAATGATTGAGATAAACAGCTATGTAGACAACATTGTATCCAGCATTACAATTGGCATGCCCTTCATGGGACATCAGCACATTAGCTGTGTTGGTCCTAAATACTTTTTTTTTTTTACTTGATTTCATCAAGGTAAATTAAATGGTTTCCTAACACTAAGCCAAAAAACCCACTACTCATGTATGAGAAAGGACTTCATCAAATTATCATGTAATTCATAATTATGCACACCCCAGTTAAGTGTTGGATAAAAATGATAAATGCAGTACATGGTTTTGAACAGGAACATGCTGATCAGAAGGATGCCCTTATCCTTCCACTGTGGGTTCCAGGCCATTGTGTCCTGTGTGTAAGTGTACTATACCCATATATATATACAGAGCATAACTTTATATGCAACATATGACATCCACAGTAGTAGATTATAAAGACATACAATGTAGTTGAGCATTTCTCAGCTTTAACCTTCATATGCCATTTGCTTGTGAGTTTGTGTCTATTGTATTACCCCCAAAGTGTCCTTTTTGCTTATTGTCCAGAATGCGTTATTCCCTGTAGGTAATGAGGCCACACCAGAAAGAAATGTTCTTTCTAGATTCGCAGTATTTCAAAACTCCAAGGGGATTCACCTCTGAAGCCTACAGAACATTATTAAGGTTGCCCCAAATATTTTTTGCTCTGGCAGTCACGTTCCCCTGACCTGCCTGGCGGTCCCCTGACCTGCCTATGATGTGTGTCCTGGCGGTCCCCTGACCTGCCTGGCGGTCCCCTGACCTGCCTATGATGTGTGTCCTGGCGGTCCCCTGACCTGCCTATGATGTGTGTCCTGGCGGTCCCCTGACCTGCCTATGAACTTTGTCCTGGCGGTCCCCTGACCTGCCTATGATGTGTGTCCTGGCGGTCCCCTGACCTGCCTATGATGTGTGTCCTGGCGGTCCCCTGACCTGTCTAATGTTACTGCCATTTCTAAAGACTTGTGTTCAATCAGGAGGCATTGTGGCAATGCATGCATTATGTACTGATTGTTTGTCCAACATTCAGAAAGGATTGGCTTCCCGAAAGCTGGAGTGGACTTAAATAGACACATTTCCAACACAAGGAAAGAGAGACACAGAGAAATCCTCCTCATTGAACTTTTGCAAATAAGCATGATCGACCGACTTGCATGGTGTGAAGTGGTTCTGAAGCAGCAGTGGTACTAATGTTGTTCCTTTTTTCTCTCCTGTAGGAGGTGTGTACTTCTTTGTTTGACTTAGTTTTATTCTTGGTTGCCCAGGGATGTTGCTGAGAAAATTGTTGCGGGATCCTGGACAGAGAAGACTGGTCTGGATTTGGAGGTATTGTTTGAATGTTACTATCATATTATAGCTATAGTCAGGGGTGTACATAACTTTTCGGGGCCAGTGCTCAGAGGAGCACCTAGGGATGCTGCTTGGTGCTCCCCGAGCTCGCGAGTCACGACCCGTCCCACAGGATGGATGAAAAAGGGATACATGGATAACTTATATTAGCAAAACGACATTTATTCATAAATAAAGATGAACGAACAAATGATTGGGTGCAAAACCAAAATATGAATGAATGAAATAAACAAAATGAAAACCAAAATAAACAAATGCAAAATCAAATGACTGCTCTTTAAGCATGAAAGTCTGTCAGACTCCTTTAAACACAATGAAATCAACTGACATCTCTTTAAGCACTGCTCTGTTCTGTAAACACTGAAATCAACTTTTCAACAAAAAGTTACAGCCTAAGCATTTATTTATGCTACAAGCTTAATCATCATCACTGCTCTCTTGACTGCTGTAAGTTATCACTGTCCTCAATTTCAACCATGGTAGAGGATAGGCCATCACTTTAAATAGCTCATTATTTTGATTGTGCAACAAAGTCTTTTTTTTTTCTTTCTTCTAATATAATTCCCAACCATATTCCCTGGGTCAGGGGTCTAGGTGCGATAATGAAGCTGTAAAACAAACGTCTGAACGTTTGAAAGCTTCAGAGAAACGTGAAGTCCCTTGGTGTTGTTTTTCCTTTTAGCGACGAGTCGTTCGGGACTGAATTTTCACGTGTCGGCGTGATAACCGTGATAACCGTGCGATACGCGATACGCGAAATGAAAGTACGAGTTAAGATACTTTACGAATGTTTTCGTGAGGGGAGTCGCCGTGGTCGTCGTAATGGATTACTCGTCGGGCCTTCGGCTGAGGGGACGGCAAATAGTTACTTACATGGTGGGGCTTGCTTCTTGGACAGAGCTGTTGGTGCGCAAAAGCGCCTTCATGGGGCTGATCTGCCGCGCAGCATGCATTTTGGCGACGCATGCGCACTGGCGCACCAGTTATGTGCACCCCTGGCTATAGTCATAATTACCTACTATTCTCTAACTGTAACTTTTCTTCGTACAGGGGCTTCCGAGGCAGACCAGTGGCAATGACTGTGGTGTCTTCATGATACTGGTGAGTTATGGTAATGCCACCAAGTGATATGGCACACTTGATTGTTCCTTAAAACCATCAAAAAATGTGTAAATGTATGTAACAATGACTGACCACCACTTAGACCTGACCAACATTCTGTTTGTGCATTTGCAAATAAAAAGGTGTGCAATAAAAGGTATTAAGGAGCATTCATGTGTGCAGACCTCTCATATCACTTTCTTATGGAGTTATCAGCCATGTACATTTCATTGGATGTGTGTGACTACCTTCTCACTGAGTTATAAGCTGTCACATGGTAATCTTGTCTTTGTGTCTTTTCTCATTACAGTATGCCTGGTATTTCGCCATGGAGGCTACCTTTGACTTCAGCATTGTAAGTATTAAGAAAACAAGAACCCATTATATCAATATGCTATAAGACTTTGAATGCAAATTGAGTAACTGCTCTTTCTTTAGGATGACATGTCTCTCCTGAGAAGGTGGTTGTGTATTGTCCTGGTGGAAAACCTTGGGCTGGAAGGGTATGCTGCAGTGCTACAAAAATAATAATTGTATTTGTACATTTATTATCAAGAGGACTTTGGGGTAACACCTGGCCCTACAATTCAACCTTCCGGTGAAGATAATGTGTGTTCATTTCAGATTTGGAAGGAAGTTTGCTCACTTTAGTGAGGAAGGCAGAGCGACCCTTCACGACAATGTCCCACCTGTATTCAGGACCAATTCAAGTCTTAAAAGGAGGCATGCAAGCAACACCATGGTCAGTGCATCTCTCACTAAGTATCTATGACCGTGTGCCTGTTTCTGAATGGGCTACTGCTCCTAAAACACATACTCCATGCAACGTTATGGCACATGCAATATGTTTAGTGGTACTGTGTCATTCTGAATCCAGCCTGGATCTCTTTTTGAAGTAGTTAACCCTTTCATGTAAAACATACTGGCAATAATGGTGGACTCTGTACAGATGCCACTGGACACTGACGAGGACCACGCGTACTTCAAGAGGCCTTACAGCTTTCCTCCTAAATAATTGTGACACAGGCCAATGAAAAGGGCTACCTGTAGGCGAAGTCATTTTTCTGTTTTTTACATGTGCTTAAACTACAGATTGTAAGCTTTCAAATGATGCATCATACATTGAAATCGGAAACAAATTGAAGACGACATGAGTATTTGAAAGTTGCTACACCTGAAATCACTAAGCACAGAAAATCCCCATCAAAGATAATGAATCCCCATCAAACAACAAGAAACGAAGTCATTGTGTTATAGATTACACTTATTTAATTAACGTAAAACTGTTCGGAAAAATAACGAGTGGGTACTTCACATCTTCGAGTTGAATGTTAGCTAAAAAAACGAAAATCTGAAAAAAAAAAAAAAAACTTTCAAGACGAATTTGACGTCTTTCTCATTTCCGAGAGGTGTCCAGAAACACCAGGAGCAGTCACAATTGGTTAGTGTGAATGAAGTTTATTGCATACAAACATACTATCCACCATTCACAGCTGTACACATAGTCATGCTTATGTGTGTATCCATTTAGGAAAGTGATGTTACCATGGACAAAGATGTCAGAAGCCTGGATAGTGAAACCACACTTTCTATCAAGACACTTGAGGCACCGCTGGACTGGCCATACAATCTTTCTGCCCGCTGGCAGATGGGCCGCGCTAGTTTTGGGCCGGTCGGGCCGCCTGACCCCCCCCCCCCCCCAAAAAAAAATGTAAAAAAAAAAAAATACTATGTTACAATACTAACACATGGGCTGGCTCAATCACATGCTTAGGCCCTGCTGTCCATCGGCCCCCTCCCCCACTCTGATCCCTCGGCCGACAACCCAAGTGCAGTGTCATGTTCGTAGATAAGATGTGATATTTGATATTGTTTGTATTTAAAATGTTAATAAATAATTGTACTACTTAACAGTATTAGAATGTTAATAAATAATTGTAATTATTCCTATGACTGCCGAGCTTTTTGTTATACAACTACTTAACAGTATTGAGTATGGGTATTGTTTGCTCAGCACAGCAGCCATGTCTCATCACCGTGGAGTACGTTAACAGTGAGTGAGTACACTGGTTCACACTTGAATTGGTATACTTGCTGTCCATGTCACTTACTCCGCTCTATAGGGGGTTTTACAAATGGTATATTCAACAGACTGCCAGCATGTTGATCGGCGGTGTCGGACCGATTGTGTTGGGCCGGTCTGAGCCACATGGCAGGGCCTAATTTTTGTCCCAGTCCAGCCCTGACTTGAGGTAAGTAAGGAAGTGCAAATGATCAAGGAAAGAAAGTGACTCATTCAGTACTTAACTGCACCTTTTCATTGTAACATGGTTAAGCACTGTATTATTACATTTTAGGAAAGGGCTCAACAAGTCCAACACCAACGAAGAGTGACCAATGACTTGTTAGTGGATTTCATCACTCAGCCCAAAGGCTTACTGCAACATCTTGAAGTGAGTTTGCAACTGAAATGTCTAAGTAAAGTGACACATTTAAGCATAATATAAATAATGAAAGTGAAATGTTTTATATTTGTGTAGTGATTGTACATTTACATAGAGCATCCTCCCAACAAACTATATATTTGCAGGCAATCATGGCAGGACAAGTCAAGTCTCTTTGGGCAAAAAAGAAGGCCACAGGCATCATCTTCTTTGACGATGATGGACCAAATGGACAGACTAGTTCACTTCCTCTCAGGAGTGGTAAAAAAAACACAGACAACATTGGCTGATCCGTCGGCATTCGTCATTGATGTGCTTCTGCCAAAGGTGACAATTCACTGACACTTTTTATTTATTTATAGACTACATATTTCATATTATAACATATGTCACACTTTAACTCATGGTCAATATCCAGTAGGATCTTATAATGCCATTTGCTCAAATCGGGTCTTGCTTAGTTGTCACCTGCAACATGGCACAACCTTCTTAGATGTCTACATTTTGACTTCCGGTGGCATGCACTGAATGGTTTGACACCTGTATGAGGCTCCGTAAAATCTTTGATTTAAATCATCACTGACGGCTTAAATCCTATAATTTGCCGTGGCACAAGTTTATATAGTTTGTTTGTAGGTTACGTATTCGAGAGCTAGTCGAAGATTATATTCTTAGACGCGAATGTGTACCCGCAGCAAACAAATGGATCCAGACGCCATGGCTAAACTTGTGAGACATTGTTTGCAAAGAGGTCTCCCGTTTATCTGTCGAGTTATCTAAAGATAATGAACTCATTCGCAAGGAGATCTCCAATGCCAACGTGCTTGTTCGCAGGGAAATCTCGGATGGCTTAAAACCTATCCAGGCGACTTTGCAACGCCTAGAGGGTTCTCTCAATGAATGCAAAGTAAAAGTTCGAGACCTGGAGAATGCCGCCACGCTCACAGACGCATGCATTGATACGCTCGAAAAAGATTGCAAACTACTCAAAGAAAAGAATGACATCCTGCTCCAGAAAACATCATCTTTGGAGTTTCATTCTAGGAAATTCAATTTGAAATTCATCGGATGTAAGGAGGGGATAGAGGAAGGGAGACCTACTGCGTTTGTCCAGGACCTCCTGCGAGAGCTGTTTGGAGAGGCTGGGACTGGCCCTGCGCCCCTGCTCTCCATTGCGCACCGGGTTGGACCACCGCGAGGGGAGAGGTGCCGTCCGCTCATCGCCAGGTTCCATAGGCTGGAGACTAAATCGACAGTCCAACGCTTGGCGGCCAAGAAAGCTGGCCAGTTGGCATACCGGGGGGATAAGATCAGCGTTTATCCGGACGTTCCTGACGACCTGCGCCGTCAACAAGCCTTTGGCCCGATCAGGGCACTTCTCCGTGCGACATCCCTGAGATATGGCCTGGTGCAGCAGGCGCTCCCGGCTAAACTTCTAATTACCTTCCAGGAAAAGACGCATTCCTTTACTAAAGTGGACGAGGCAATGAACTTCTACCATACGACCATCAAGCCTACTCTGTAAACGGCAGACTTGGTAGGCTAATTTCATTTAATTTCATTTCGAATAGGCTATCCACCTGGACGATGATACACTCTGCGGAGAACATTGCTCAATTTGTAGTGTGTGTGTGTATGTGTATGTGTATGTACATGTGTAGGCTATATGTGTGTGTATATTATGACTGTGTATGTGTATGTATGTGTATGTGTATGTATGTGTACATATGTATATGTGTGTGTATACTGTGACTGTGTGTGTGTATGTGTGTGTGTGTGTGTGTGTGTGTCTGTGTGTGTGTGTGTCTGTGTGTGTGTGAGTGAAAGCTAGTGTGCACATCCGAAATGTGTGCATAAGTGTGTTTGTCTGTAGGCCAGACTGACACACCACATGAATGTATGGGCAATGATCTCTCCGTGTCCTGCCGGGGTGTTGAGAGCCACTTTATGACTATGCTGTCACCTTTATAAATACTTGAGTCACGGAGTGCCTTAGACAGGGTTTGGCCTGTTTTTGTTGTGGTCACAACTCCACTGTATTTTGTGGAGCAAGGGAGGGTCAAAGAACCGTGCCCCTTTTTCTGTTCTGAGGGGCTGACCTTTATGTCGTTTTTATTTTTACTTTTCACGTTGTTTCGTTTTTTTGGGAGGGTTTTCTGTGGGGGGGGCTATTTTGTTTATGTTAACTGTTTTGCTCAAGTCAAATCGCATGTAGAGACTACATTTTCATGTCTAATTTTTGAATTATGTCGTAGAGTAGGGCTGGTCACTTGTATTCTTCATATTAAAAGCATGATATCTATTAAAAGTATGTTATATATAATCTGGATAATATGCTTACTTTATGAAATACTCACAATGTTAATTTAAAATGAAGCCCTTAAACGGAGATATGAAAAAGTTGAAAATAATATCATTAAATGTTAATGGCTTGAATAACATAATTAAGAGGAAAAAGATTATCCTCCAGCTGAGGAGAGCTGGAGGAGATGTCCTCTTTTTACAAGAAACCCATTTAAAAAAAAAAAGAACATGACAAATTGAGTAGGGGACAAATTTACTCCAGTTCATATGGAACACAGAAGAGGGGTGTTGCTATAATTATACAACCACACATACCATTTAAAGAAGAACAACATATATACGATAAAGAGGGCAGGTTTGTTTTAGTAATTGGTAAAATAGAGTCAATTACTGTCTCATTTTTAAATGTATACTATCTACCGGAATTAGGCCCAGAATTCATGTCAGAAATAATCGAAATGTTAATGACAAAATGTAAAGGAATCACCCTAATGGGAGGAGATATGAATCTTACAATAAATTCTAGGCTAGATTCCTCAAATAATAAACCACACAGAGCTGATAAAACATCATCAATTTTAAGAAGTGCAATGTCAGAATTTGGATTAGTAGACATATGGAGGATGCTAAATCCAACTAAAAAAACATATACATATTATTCTGGACGATTTCCAACTTCCAATAGACTGGATTATTTCTTCATGTTTAAAAAAGACAAGAGAGGATGGAAACATGCACAATAGGCACAAGGGATTTATCAGATCATGCTATGCTATCTATAACTATACATTTGGATATAAAGCAAGGAGAAAAAATATGGAGATTAAACAACTCACTTCTCCAAGATAAGATCTTTGTTGAAAAAAGCAATAAAGCCATAAAAGAATACATAGAGATAAATGACAATGGAGATACTAATCCAACTATTATATGGGAGGGCCTTAAAGCGGTACTACGAGGACAGATAATATCATATTGTGCATGGAAGAAAAGACAAACACAACAAAAACAGATAATACTTGAACAACAAATACAACACTTGGAAGACAAATTAAAAAATACAAATGAAATAATAGTAAAAAATGAATTAAAAAAGAAGTATAAGGAGTTGGATAAAATCCGTACAGAGGAAGTGGAGAAATTAATTACATACACCAAACAGAAATATTACGATGGAGGACCTAAGTCTTTAAAACTCCTAGCATATCGACTTAAGACACAGACTAAAAAAGCACACATTTCGAAATTGAAGACTGTAGAAGGCTCTGGAACAATAACGGAAAAGGATAAAATAGCTGAAGAATTCGTAAAATATTATGAGAACCTTTATAAAAACACAGGAAACATTGACCTGGGACTAATGAAAGACTTCTTACATAAGTTAAACTTAAAGCAAGTAACAAGATCAAAAAATGAACAGCTCATTAAGGACATCACAGTAAATGAAATACAACAGCAAATAAATAATCTTAAAATGGGGAAAACACCAGGTGATGATGGATATACTAATGAATTTTATAAAACTTTTCAAAAACAATTGATACCACTACTTTTACAAGCATATAAGTTTGTATTACAAACGGGAAATTGGGCAACTACTTGGAACTCATCTATAATAACGGTTATACATAAAGAAGGTAAGGACGCTACTGAATGTTCGTCTTACAGGCCAATATCACTACTGAATACGGACCATAAAATAGTAACAGCCATTATTGCCAATAGGTTAAAGGACATCGTGCCAGATATAATAGACAGCGACCAATGTGGTTTTATACCAGGTAGGCTGTTGTCAGATAATATAAGGAGGACGTTAAATATAATGGACTACGCACAAAACAATGGTGCAAACCTTCTACTCTTAACACTGGATGCAGAAAAAGCATTTGACAGAGTGCTATGGCCATTCATGTTTGAAATTGTAAGAAGCTTTGGATTTCATGAGAATTTTAATAAATGGCTTCAAGGAATGTATAAAAATCCAGTGTCAAGAGTAAAAGTAAATGGCACAATATCCAGAAGATTTCCAATCTATAAAGGTACAAGACAAGGAGACCCACTCTCAGCAGTTATATTTGCTATATGCATGGAAGGACTAGCAGAAAGTATAAGGAAAAATAATACCATCAAAGGCATAACGATAAAAGAGGAACAGCACAAACTGGCATTATATGCAGATGACGTGGTTGTTTATTTAACATCACCAGCCCAATCCTTACCAAGCCTAATGGAAGCAATTACAGAATATAGTAAACACTCTGGCCCCTTCTGCACCGAAATGTGACGCCGCCGGCACAAATCCGCACACAACATTGAAATTACTGTAATTTCTAAACGGTTTGTGCAATCGAAAAAAGTCCAACTGTCCCTGAAAGCTGAGATGTTGCACTTCAACCAACATATAGGGTATTACGGTAAAATGTGACGTGACGACATTCTCAGAGTCCATTTACACACAGTGAAGGCGGAGGAGGCGTTTTACAAAATGGAGGAGGTTTTACAAAATGTTTGCTATCGTGAAAATTGTTCCCTAACCTATTCTGAAGCTTTGGAAACGATGAAATAGTCTTTGCTATCTCTCGAGGGTAAACAAGTATTATTATTATTATTTAAAATGTCTCGGAAATCATTGAGGGTGTCAAAATCTCCATCTCGATTTATCCAGGACGACAGCGAACACAGGGACGTGATTTCGTCAGAGTGAGTTTTTTTTGTTTGTTTGTTTGTTGTAGCCTAACACATTTGTAGCCTAACTTTTTGGGTAACTCGCATAATATTTTCCTTCGGGATGAATGAGACTCAAGCTATAATCTTATGTTATATTATTTACATTACTTTTAGCATGCCTTCTGAGGGGAGGAATGGAAGTATTGAGAGGGGAGAGAGTGCACACGGTGCCGGCGGTGACAGCTTCAGAAGCCGGTCACCAATCAGAGCAACCGGTTGGAAAACGGAGGCAGACCCTGACATTGCCCCCAAACCACCACGGTTTGCTCCCAAAAGGAGCCCCGGAGTTCAGCCCCCCCTCAACACTGGGAATCCATCCCCAGGCGAAATATTTTTACAGTTCTTTGATGAGGAGATAATGAGAGTGCTGTGTAACAACACAAACAGCAAAGCAGCAAAGAATAAAGAGAATGGCAAAACATTTGTGTGGAGAGAGTTGACCCCTGCAGACATGAAGCAGTACCTGGGCATCATGCTTTACATGGCGGTTCTGCACCTGCCCAAAGTGAGAGATTTTTGGAGGAAAGAAACCATCTTTCATGTGCCGTTTCCAGCCACCATGATGCCCAGAGACCGCTTCATGGCAATTTCTGCCAATCTCCACATGAGCGATCCAACTGAAGATGTGGAGAATGACAGAAAAAGGGGCACTGAAGAATATGACCTCCTCCACCGGGTCAGGCCACTGTATGGCATGATCAGGAACCGCTGCATGGCCATTTACCATCCCAGGCAACACATCTCTGTCGATGAGAGGATGGTCGCCACCAAGGCCCGGTTGTCCATAAAACAGTACATGAGGGCAAAGCCCACCAAGTGGGGGCTGAAGTTTTTTGTTCTTGCTGATGTAAATGGCTATACCATCGACTACAGGCTCTACACCGGCAAGTCCAAGTTTGCCACTGGGAAGGGTCTGTCGTTTGATGTTGTGGCTGACCTGGTGAACAAGAACTTCCTGGGCTCTGGTTATCACATATATTGTGATAACTACTACACCAGCCCAGCCCTCTTCAGACACCTCGGCCAGCAGGGATTTGGGGCATGTGGAACCTACCGGCAGGGTAGAGTTGGCACTCCATCCTCTCAGGAGAATGCTGTGTGTAAAAGGTAATAACAGTAATAATACTATCTAGACAGAATAATAATAGTAATAATACATTTGATTTTATTTGTAATGCACTTTTTGTTTGAAACACCTCAAAGGTCACCACGAGGAACCATCCGGTGGATCAGGGATGGTAACCTGCTCTTTGTAAAGTGGATGGACACGAGAGAGGTGTCCATGTGCACCAATGTCCATCCAGTCTACACTGGCGAGACGGTACTGCGCTGGCAGAAGACAGGTATTGACATAATGCTGTAATGTAACCTTTTTGTCAGTTGATGAATAAATGACAGGAGCAAAACACATTGAATTACCATTGTGACAATGTGCACCCTCCTTTTCTCTCCTATCTATCTAGCTGATGGACAAAATGAGAGGGTCCCCATCCCCAGGCCCACAGCTGTCGGGGAGTATAATAAGTACATGGGGGGTGTTGATACATCTGACCAGATGCTGGGGACAAACTCTGTCCACCGCAAAACCAGGCGGTGGCCTATTACTGTGTTCCAGCACTTTGTGGACATTAGTATGACAAACAGCTACATAGTTCACAAGGAGCTATGTAAAAGCAAGCAGGAGGTATGTAATTGTACTCTTCTGTATTTTGCACTGTCCTGTCTTGTCCTTGCACCTTTTGTATGCTTGTCTACTTATTGTTATGCACCAACATTCCAAAGCAAATTACATGTATGTGTGAAAACCCCCGGCAAGAGTAAATCTGATTCTGATTTTGTTTCAGGGACACATGACACGCCAGGACTTCCAGGAGCAGCTGACTGCCCAGCTCCTGGGAGTGCCACTGCATGGCAGGACGAAGAGGATCCCCAGCCAGGGCCATTTCCCTGTCCCTGTGAGCGACGGTCAGGGGAAGGGCAAGACCGTGAGAGCCACCCTGGGGAGAAAGAGGTGCACTCTGTGCAAAAGAAACACTCCTTGGAGATGTAGAGAGTGTGGTGTGGGCCTCTGCCTTCAACTCGACAGGAACTGTTTCACTCTGTACCACGACTGAGTACAGTAGGCCTGTCTGTATATAGTTAGTTAGTTAGTCCTCTTCACCCCGTTGAGGGGCATAGGGCGTCCACCAGAGCTCTCCATCTCACTCTCTTTTAGGCCTGGGCCTTTGTTTTTGTTGACTAACACCTGGATCTTGCTTGTGAGGCATAGCTTGTGTATATAGTCTGTTCTTAATTATTTGTATAATAGTCTGTTCTAAATCATTTGTATATAGTCTGTTCTTAATTATTTGTATATAGTCTGTTCTAAATTATTTGTATATAGTCTGTTCTTAATTATTTGTATATAGTCTGTTCTAAATCATTTGTATATAGTCTGTTCTTAATTATTTGTATATAGTCTGTTCTAAATTATTTGTATATAGTCTGTTCTTAATTATTTGTATATAGTCAATTTAATTTAACTAAAAACCCTCTAAAATCAATTCCGTTTTTGTGTTTTTCTTCCCTCAAAACATTTCAGTAATGTCAGATATTGAAAGCTGAAGTAATCCTGACAAAAGGAGCAAAGGCATTTACTCACAGGACATTATCTGACATTTTTACAGCCAAAACATTACAAAATACTTTTATTCTTGACTAAAAACCTATAAAACCCAATTCCGATTTTCTTTTTCCTCCATGTCACTAATCACTAGAATGGTCATTACTCTTGAACAATATAAGATATTTCTAACCTGTCTTTTATTCTGAATTGCCAACAGAATTGTGCATGCCTCATACCCTCTAACTTTCCTTCAAGCTTGTAAGTAAAATGGTTTAAAATGCAGTTTTCTGATGGAGTATGGCAGCCGGAGAAGATTTTTGTAAAGATTGCTGTGTGAAATCTGCTGGATAAAGGATAGTTATTCTCAAATAATAAAATAAACATTGATACCATTTAAAAGTACTAGCTCTTCTCTTTAAAATGGTCATATCATTTTTGGCTCTGTGATGTAATATGAAAACACCAAAAATGTTCTTGTATCGGAATGCCATATTCCGGAATATGAACATATGAAAATATGAATATAAAAGTAGGTCTAAAAGGGTTATAAACTAAATGAAAGTAAGTGTGAAGTATTAACAATTGGAGAACAGATAGATTCGGAAATTAAGGAAAAATACAAGTTGAAATGGGATGCAAAGAAAATCAAATATTTAGGAATCTACCTTACTGGAGATATAACAACATTATATACCGACAATTATCAAGCCCTTGAAAATAAAATACGAGAAGATCTTAATAGATGGAAGATAACACCTGAATCCTTAATGAGTAGAGTAGAAAGCGTCAAAATGATGATCCTCCCACAGTTTCTGTTTTTATTTCAAACATTACCAGTTCCCATTCCACAGAGTAGCTTCAAAAAATGGAATACAATGCTCTCAAATTTCATTTGGAACTACAAAAGTAAACGGAAAAAACTTAGTATACTAACTCAAACCAGAGAAAAAGGAGGGTTTAATTTCCCTGATCTAAAGTCCTATTTCCATGCAACTCAAATAGATACAATAATGAAATGGATGAATAACTTGGTTCAAACCAAATGGAAAGACATAGAAAAACAAGCAATATCAATATCAATAGGAACATTACCTTTTCTGAGTCTAAAGGATATTCAAAAATATAGTGGAAATAACAGATGCATAGAAAATACCCTCAAAAATTGGAAAACTATTCGTAAAATGTATAAATGTGATGACAAATGTATTTATTTGAGAGAGATAGCCAGTGACCCAGACTTTTTACCTAATAAAACAGACAAAATATTAGAAGAATGGACTAGGAAGGGACTACAGGTGTACTCACAGATGGTTACAAATGACATGATAGACTCATTTGAAACCTTAGTTAATACATTTAATATAAGTAATAGCCATTTTTTTAAGTACTTACAAATTAGAAGCTACTTTATAACACAGCAGAGGAGACAGGAACAAAGATCACATATACTAATGGAATATCTGATCAAAAATAGAAACAGTGAAAAGACAAAAATTTCAAAAATTTACAAAATCATGCAAGAAATCAAGATACAAGAAGATAACACTAAAGAAAAATGGGAAAACGAATTAGCAATAACAATTACGGATGACGATTGGAAAGAAGCATGCAAAAGAATATTTAAGACAACACAATCAAAATTCTGGAAAGAATTTGCTTGGAAAATAAATATGAAGATCTTCCTAACACCGAAAATGTTGTCAAAATATAGGCCAACAGGCAATGCAGAATGCTGGAGGAAATGTACGGAACGAGAAGCCAATCACACACACATTTTCTATACATGCCCTAAATTGAAAAGGTTTTGGGAGGCAGTTCAAGTAAAAATAAAAAATACATTTACCTTACAAAATCCTATACATCCAGTCAATATTATACTCGGTCTTATTCCATTAGATATATACAGAGAGGGAGATAAATATTTGTACACCATACTACGTATCGCGGCTTTAAAGCAAATCACACGTAAATGGTTGGACTTAAACCCACCATCTGTTAATAATTGGAAAAAAACTGTTGAAGAGATAAAAGAAATGGAAATAATTACTTGCAAAGTGGGAGGCTGTGAAGAGCAATTCACTATGAACTGGAGTAAATGAATGAATGAATGAATGAAGTAAATGAATGAATGAGTAGGAAGGAAACCCCCCCCCCCCCCCTCCCCGATCCCACCCCTCCCACCCCCTCCCTTTGTCTCTTACTTTTCTATGTCTATCCCTATAATTTCTCTCTTCTTTTTCTATATTTTCTCTTTAGTCTCTATTCTTTATTTTCTTTATTTCTTGTTCTCTTTATAAAAAATAAAAAAACAAACAAAAATGATGCAGGATGAACTTAAACAAGTGAAGAAAACTTGTAAAGTGTGTGAAATGAACTTGTGAAATGTAATGTAAAGTCCTGCAATAAAGTATATATTAAAAAAAAAGATGTCTACATTTTACTATAACTGGTAAACGTGTGGCTTTAATCACTTCATGACACAGGCAACAGTCCACGCCATTGCAGCTGTAAACTGTGTTTCCAATGAGAAAGCCATGGAAATGTGGGCCACAAGTGCACATGTGGACCACAGTATGACTTGAGGTAAGCTGGAAACATGAGGAGAGTGCTAATACAATTTCCACGACAGTTTGCAACCACTGATGAATGTGAGTTTCTTAAATTATTTATTAATCACTTCTTTATAACATTTTGTCTCAACAGTGAGATGCAGCTGTCTGACCATTATATGGTCGAAAATTTGAGCAAAGAACAGAAAAGGAAGCTGAAAGACCATATGCGATAAAGTGCAAACAGCAATGATGTCACGGGGTAACAAAGAAAATAACCTGTCATTGTTTGTTGCTGTCTCTTCACACAGAACCTTTTTATTTGTGTTCTGTTTCCCTCCTGGCGGTAGAAGCGCACCATTTCTGTTGTTCCTACTCCTCAACTATACACACGCTGCTGGTTAGCAGTGATTGGGGACTGGGAGTGACACTGTTCCCCTTTGCTCTCTATTTAAGGCACCAGCAAACAGTAGGAGGGGAGAGTGGTTTGGGAACGAGGGTTACGACGAGGGAGTACAACGAGACAGAGAGCGACAACGAGACAGAGAGTGACAACAAGACAGAGAGCGACAACAAGACAGAGAGCGACAACTAGACGACCACCAGACGAAAACCTGCCGAGTACCAGAGGGACCTGCGACGTTGGAACGAGAGAACACCTGATACACGCCAGGCACCGAGCTGTGGTCCCGAGCAGAGGGACGACTGGCCACCAACGGAGCTGTCTGTGTCTGACCACTGGGGGTTGTGATTCCAGAGGCCTGTTGGGAAACTTGGGAGGGTGCAGCCAGCGCCCTTCCCAAAGTTAAGTGACTTTTTGTTTGCTTACTTTGGAGGTTGAGGGCTAACCCTACTGTCTAGCATAGCTGAGAGCCAGTTGATGGACTGTGGACTGTGTGGTTGCCTGTCACTCGTGCAACCTGCTGAGTCACTCTTTCCTGTCCTCAGCTAAGTGATTGGAGCCATGCTGGGTCGTGAGGACGCGCCGGACCTCCCCATAGGCGATGGGGTACAGTCTGGAGTCTACCCTGGGCAACCCTGGGTCTTGAGAGTTTGCTGCAGAGTGAGAGTTGCTCCAGAGAGACTTCCGTTTCCGGGTTACGACGAGTGTTTGTTTTGCTGTTGCAGCTCGACAGCGTTAGAATCTTAAAAACTGCTATCTATACCGAACTCTATTGAGAAAGCATTTTTTGGATATAAATAGCTTTCCTATCCTATATAACATCGGGACCTCGTTCCGCCGAATCCGACGCCGGGAGGCTGAGTCGGGATTACCAGCGTTATTAGTTAGCTACCGCGGCTAACCAGCTAGCCACCTCTACACTTTTTAAACTGGCTTTTTTCTATCGGGATACCTCCCCGAACTACTAACAACCTTATATACTCTTATATCACATATCTCTGTAATACTCCTAGCTCACCATAATCAAATTGTTTTTCTCTCTCTCTACAAATAACACCACTTTTCTCTTTCATGGCCTGCCGGCGCTGCCTGGAGCTTAGCCTCCAGGTTGAGGAGATGAAGGGACGAATCTCAACTCTCCACCAGATCAGACAAGGGGAGTCGCATCTTAATTCACTTTATGACACATTACATACAACAATAATTACAGACATAGAAAGCACACAAACCACAACATCAACATCTAAGCCTCCACCTCCACCTGTAAGCCCAATCCCAGGTGTAACTCACACTGTCCCTACATCACCAGAGACTTGGACCATCGTCAGGAAGAGGAGTCGTACCATCAACTCCCCTGGCACCAACCCCCATGAGGCCCTCCTGCTGCGGAACAGCTTCGAGGCGCTGCAGAGCCACCAGTCCACACCGAAGCCGAAGAGAGCCAGGGCCTGCACCCCCACCCCCCCCCTCCCTCTCTCTCTCCCCCTCTCCCACCCTGTGCCCCCTACAGGTCCATCACGCCGCCAGCAGAGGAGACTACAGTTCGTGTCTCCTCCCCCCCCCCGCACCCGCTCTTCTCCCCCCCCCCCCCCTCTGTGCTTGTAATAGGCTCGTCCATGGTCCGCCATGTTGCAGTCCCGAAGGCCAGAACCCACTGCATCCCAGGTGCCAAGGTGAGGGACGTCGCCGCGGTCGTCCCGATGCTGGTGGAGGATGCCCCACCCCAGGTCACCTCCGTCATCGTCCACGTGGGTGCCAACGACATCGGACGGGAGAGGTCGGAGGAGCTGAAGGAGGACTTCCGAGCCCTCATCGCCACCGTCAGGGGCACAGGTAAGACCTGCATCATCTCGGGCCCCTTCCCGAGTCCCAGGTATGGCGACACCAAATACAGTAGAATTCGAAGTCTTCACCTTTGGCTACAGGGATACTGCTGTCTTATGCAAATCCCATTTATAGACAATTTCACCACGTTCTTTAACCGTAGTGAGCTGTTTGCGAGAGATAGATTTCACCCAAACAGGTATGGTGCCCGCCTGCTGTCGATGTCCATGGACCTCGCTGTCCGATGTCATTGGCCGGTGCCCTGTCAACGCTGATGTGGGATGAGTCCGATCCTTTCCTCTAACACCAAACATGCCATCCAGACTATTGTCTCCCATCGGACTCCCTCCACCACAAATAAGGTAATACATGGCGCAAATTTGAGAAATGTATTACCCATTTCATTAAGTATGCCCTCGAGTCAGTCCCAGTGTCAAAATGACATCTCCATGGCAATTTTGAATATCAGGTCCCTATCGAACAAAAAAACATTTATCATAAATGAGCTCATTTGTGATAGAAAACTCGACTGTATGCTACTCACAGAAACCTGGTTAGATACAAATGGAGCAGCAGCCCTTATTGAGGCATCTCCCCCCAACTACAGTTTTTTCCAATCAATCAGAAATGGAAAAAAGGGGGGAGGAACAGCTACCATAGCTTCAAATAACCTAAACTGCAGGAGCATATCCTTTGATATATTCTCCTCCTTTGAATATCATGCCACAGTTATGGCATGCCAACCACCTATTCTTACGGTAACTGTATACAGGCCGCCGAAACCAGCCCCTACTTTCCTACCTGACTTCTCTGAGTTCCTATCCATTATCCATCCCAACTATGATAGGATTATTATCACTGGTGATTTTAACTTTCATGTTGATAATGGGGCTGACTTGAGGGCTAGGGAGTTTATTGACCTCTTGGAATCTATGGATTTTGTCCAACATGTCAATGAACCCACTCACAATCATGGCCATACCCTTGATCTTGTGATTACAAAGGGTCTTGAGGTCTCAATATCAGGTATCAGCGACCTGGCCCTCTCTGACCATTTCTGTATTTTCTTTACCATTGTAACACGTAAAGCTGAAAGCAATGCTGAACGTGTTGTTAAAAAACGTTATCTTACCCCTGCAGTGGCTGAGAATTTCAAAGCTTTAATGAACAGTAATCACACAACTCCCACGTTGTGTGAAAACGACTTAGTAATTACCTTTAACAATAAAGTAAAAATGGCCCTAGACTCCCTGGCACCTACCAAATTAAAAAAGGTTGGAGCCAAGAGGAGAGCACCATGGCGAAACAGTGAAATAAATCTCCTAAAGAGAACATGTAGGAAAGCTGAGCGCAGATGGAGAAAGAGCAAATTACAGATTGATCAGAATATTTTTAAAGAACATCTATCTGCCTTTAACTTGGCAATGCGAAATGCTAGAAAAAATCACTTCTCAAAGATAATATCTACAAACAAGAATAACCCCAGGGTCTTGTTCTCGACAATTGATTGCCTTGTAAACCCTGCTCCTAAAACTCTAGACGGCGCAGCCTCTGTCACCAAATGCGAGGAATTTGCAGCCCACTTCAGGGATAAGATAACAAATATTAGAATGTGTATTACTCAGGAAAGACTAGGTTTGTGTAGCACCACAGATCCGCCGCCACAGAACATGACTATGAGCATGTTCACCATGATTAGTACGGAAACATTAGGTAAAATTGTGTCACAGCTTAAACCGTCTACGTGTCCTCTTGACCCTATTCCTACCACCTTTTTTAAGGAAATTTTTGAATCTGTGTCTGATGACATACTAGGCATTGTAAATCACTCCCTACTTAAAGGGATATTTCCAGCGGCGCTTAAAACTGCCCTGGTTAGACCCACCCTGAAAAAAAGTAACCTAGATCCTTCTGATCCCAAAAACTGTAGACCAATATCAAATCTCACTTTTCTAAGCAAAATTTTAGAAAAGGCAGCGTATAGACAGCTTCATGAATTCTTAGTCTTAAATAATAGGTATGACCCACTTCAGTCAGGTTTCCGATCATACCACAGCACAGAAACCGCTTTGCTTAAGGTAACAAATGACCTTAGGATAAATGCAGACTCGAAAAAACTCTCGATTGTTGTACTCTTAGACTTAAGTGCAGCCTTTGATACGGTAGACCATTCCATACTTATTGAGAGACTTGAAAACTGGGTTGGCCTCTCAGGTCCGGTCTTGAACTGGTTCAGGACTTACCTGGCTGACCGAGACTACTTTGTAGCCCTTGGTGACCATAAGTCAAAAAATTATAGCACAACCTGTGGAGTTCCCCAGGGGTCCATTTTAGGACCGTTGCTCTTTAGCCTATACATGCTACCCCTCAGTTCTGTTATCAAGAAGCATAGCGTTAACTACCACAGCTATGCTGACGACACTCAGCTTTATATCTCAGTAACTCCCAACGACTACAAGATGATTGACCACCTGATAGATTGTATTGCCGATATTAATATTTGGATGACACAAAACTTTCTCCAACTCAATCAAGAAAAAACAGAGGTATTGATCATTGGCGAGAAAACTGGGAGAGAGAAATTATCTGCACACTTGAAAACACTAGCTCTTAACACTAAGTGTCAGGCCAGGAATCTTGGTGTCATAATTGACTCAGATCTAAATTTTGAAACTCATATTAATAATACTATTAAAACATCCTTTTACCATCTAAGAAACATCACTAAGGTACAATCATTTCTCTCCCAGGCAGACACTGAAAAATTAATGCATGCGTTTGTTACTAGTAGGCTAGATTACTGTAATGCTCTCCTGACAGGTCTCCCCAAAAAAATGATAAATAGACTACAAATGGTTCAAAATGCTGCTGCTCGTGTCCTTACTAGGACCAAACGAAGAGCGCACATCACACCTGTCTTGAGATCACTACACTGGCTCCCTGTCAGTCATAGAATAGACTTTAAGATCCTTTTACTAGTTTATAAATCACTTCACTGTGATGCACCCAATTACATGGTGGACATGCTCATAAGATACACACCAGCTAGACCCCTACGGTCTAGTGGCACGGAACTTTTAATAGTGCCAGAGGCTAGGACAAAGAGATTTGGAGGATCAGCTTTTAGCATATATGCTCCTAGATTGTGGAACACCCTACCTGAGGGCCTGAGGTTGTCTAAAACTCAGGACATTTTTAAGCGTGACCTCAAAACCTACTTATTCAATGTCGCCTTTTGATACTACGGGAGACATTGGACATTATAGAACTAGGATCACTAGGCCATTACACCATACTCGTGTTTTGAGATTTGTGTTGACAGGAAAATGGACCCGGGTGCTGATGAGGCACTCTCAGCTCCAAATAGCACCTAGAGCAGTACTGGAACCGGTACAAGGGTGTACCAGGACCACCATCAGGTTGTATTGCTGTCATCTTTATTGTCTTTATTGTGTTGTTGCATCATAACTGTGCCTAAGATTCTCTTTTGGCAGGACCTGTGACCATCCGGATGCAGAACGATGCAAATATAACACTAAATTTATGGACAGAGTGTACGCCGATAATATGCAAGGAATTTTTCCTGGATACATGGTGTACAGGTTTTTGCCCTTGCTTGCTTGCCTTGTGCCGGTGGTCCTTGGCCTCCCCTTGGGGACCGCTGGGTACTGGTAGGCAAACTGGCTAGTAGTCGCTCTATTGGTAGAGGGCTGCAAGGGAATTTTTTCCTGGCTACATAGTATACAGGTTTTTACTTTTGCCTGCTCGCGGCTCTGTCAGTATTGATTGATTGACTGATTGACTGAACATTTTCATTGTGTGAAGCGCATTGAGTTGCATCTTGTAAGAAATGCGCTATACAAATAAAATTTGATTTGATTTGATTTGATTTGGGCAGAGCCCCGGTCAAGAGTTTATCGTACTATCCTATCCCATCGGACCCTGCTGTTTTTAAAGAGCCTTTTATACTGTTCCTGGTCTCTGACATCACTTATAAGATACACACCGGCTAGACCCCTACGGTCTAGTGGCACTTTTCCTGGAGGCGCTGTGTACAGGTTTTTCGCCCCTGCTTGCCTGCCGTGCGCTGTGCTCCTTGGGCCTCTCCTCGGGGCCCCCGGCCGGCCTGCGTGCTTGGTCTGTTCTGCCGCTGGGGCACCTGACCCGGCTAGCCTCGTGCAGGGCTATGATAGTCTGAGCCTGGTGGCCTGGGCCGGGTGCGCCGGTGGTGGGGCGGGTCGGGCGTGTGGGGTCCCCCCGAGGGGCTTGTGGGGGGCCGCGGCTTTGCACTGGTGGGCAAACTGGTAAGTAGTCGCTCTACCACTAGAGGGCTGCAGGGGAATTTTTCCTTGATGCACAGTGCACAGGTTTTTTACCCTTGCGTCCTTTTGACGAAGCTATCACTGGAACCTGGACACTGGACACAACACTGAACACTACACTACACTGGACACTGAACATCTGTCATTACGTGAAGCGCATTGAGTCGCATCTTGTGAGAAATGCGCTATACAAATAAAACTTGAATTGATTTGATCCCTTGTACACTTTTTTGGGCATTTGTGTTGCAACACACCTGTACATTGTGCACTCTACCCTAGGCCCTTATTTTACTCTAGACAGAAGGGTCGTAACACTTGTTATTAATTCCATTTGGTATACCTCAAACTTTCTTGCATTTCTGGTGTTTGCATTTTACATATTCTAAATATATGTGACGCAACGTCATCGAACTGCGATGTGGGCGCAAAGTGCAAAGGCTTCAAATTTGCGTTCAAAGTTTTTTAGACCCAAAAATCTGATTTCGTTTTTTTGTCACCAGACACAAGTTAAGGTTTTGAACTACCCACTCGTTATTTTTTTGAGCAGTTTTACGATAGTTAAATACGTGTACTTAGTCAACAAAATAAGCTTATTTTTCGCAGGAATCCTCCTGAGAAATCCTCCCTTGTGGGAGGGGAGGAACTGGTTCCAGGTTGTTTCTCATTGGTCGATCGATTTGGCTACGAGAGGAGTCAGGAAGTAGAGTGCTTGTTTGTTCACTCCACTAAGACTCGTAAGGTAAGATCTATTATGAGCCAGATCTATTTATGTACATAGCGAATTTGTTAGTTAAGTTAGTTACTAGTTGAAACCAGTGTGTTCGTGTATTTAGACATTTCTTTATTATTACCCACTAGCAACTAACTGAAAGCACATTGTTCAGTCTGCTGGCCACCATTGTTGTTAGCATTCTAGCATTGTAGCTCGGAAATGTCTGTCTAAGTTGTAAGTACGGTTAGTATGTCTACGTTGTAAAAGTTGTGTGTAAGACTCATGTTCAGTGTGTAATACTGGAATACTGTAACATGTCAAGTGTAATAGACAGTGTTGGGCAGTAACGAGTTACTAAGTAATATATTACTGTAATATTATTGCTTTACCCAGTAACGAGTAATATAACGAGACTACTCTGCGAAAAAGTAATATTATACCTCGTTACTCCGCCAAATAAGGGTCTCGTTATCCGTTACAATGGCTGTTAAACGTATAATTCATGTATAGTACCGGGGTTGTTGCGTGCAAAGATAGAACAGATATACAAGCTATCAGCACACTGCGCTGAGGTGCATAGTAGCTTATAGATCTGTTCCTTTTAGAACGTGCCGCAGCCTGCACACATTTATGACGTAGCCTAGTGTGTTGACAACTGACAGCGTGGCGGCGTTTCTCAAAACAAATCAAACCATGGCGGATGATGATGAACAGCGTTTTACTTTCCACGGCTGGAAGTATCGACACTATTTTGACTTTGTGTCTGTCAAGGATGACAAAAATATTAATCTCCGTTGCAAACTTTGTGCGGGAAGAAAACTACTGTCTTCCGCGAAAAATACTACATCCAACCTGTTGAAGCACCTGGAAAAGGCCCACGACAAAGTTAAACTGGTTGCGAAAGGCCCTGCCGATAACACGGAGGCCACGCCAGCAAAACAACAGAAACTGGATTTCAAGAAAGATGCCGCATTTAGTGTAGACGATCTGAAAAACCTTGTCGCTGAGTATGTAGGAGAGGAGATGTTACCGTTATCCACAGTCGACTCGCCCTCGTTTAGAAAGATCATACGAAAAATACCTGTGAGATCCGGTGTTGAGCTGCCACAGAGAAAATCGTTTCTCTGTGGCTTGACAAAGAATACGTGAAGATGGAGTCTAAATTGAAGGCCACACTCGGAGAGGAAGGCTTTGTTTCCACCACTGCTGACATCTGGACAGCTAATAACAAGAGCTTCTTAGGTGTAACAGTGCACTGGATCAGCCGTACAACTTTGGTGCGACACAAGGCAGCCATAGCATGCAAATGAATTAAAGGTAGCCACACATTTGATGTTATTGGCTCTGAAATTGAAAATATTCATTCATCATATGGGCTCGTTGGCAAAGTTGTAGCCACGGTAACCGACAACGCATAAAATTTTGCCAAAGCGTTCAGAGTTTACCAGCCCCCTGCTGTCTCGTCGGATTCTGATTCAGAAGCAGGACGGGAAGAAGACCACCACCATGACGACGAGGATGTCATGTTTACAGATGTCACAGAAGTCCTCTCCACTGTGTGAGACTGATGCTCAGATTACCCTCCCGCCACATTACAGATGTGCTTCGCACACACTTAATTTGATTTCCACCAGCGATGTAGATAAACACATCAATTCCAGTGCTGAGTCCAAGGCTGTCTACAGGAGTAGCATCGCTAAATGTAGTGCTCTTTGGACCAAAGCCAGTAGATCCACAGTTGCAGCAGAGGCGGTAGAGGAGGCCAGCGACCGAAAACTACTAGTGCCGTCATCTGTGAGGTGGAATTCGTTTTATGACGCTGTTTCCAGAATCATTGAAATCCCCACGGCCGAGCGCAACAGCCTGTGCGTAAAACTGGGCCTTAAATGTATCAGTGAGAAGGAATATCAGTTCCTGCAGGAGTACTGCGTCGTGATGAAGCCCCTTACACAAGCTTTGGACGTCCTACAAGGGGATAACTGTCACTATGGGACTTTATTGCCAGCCCTCGAAACCCTAATGAGAAAGACACTTGGTGTAAAGGACCTGTCACGGATGACAGCTGGCATTCCAGGGGTCATTGTGAAGGTAAGCCAATATTCATATCCTCTGTTATCTTTTGCAGATTGTATTTGTTTTAAAGCAGTCAGTCAGTACAATTAGCAAAATTAAATTAGACGTTGGTTTGGAACAAATACAATAAATAGTGTTGTGAAGGCCCACAGTTTAGAGCCAGTTTTAGTTTCCCCGAAATCAGCCCTTCTGCCCCAGTTATTTACTTTGTTATTTTCTATACTATTTCTGTACGTTTTATGAAGGTATATGTATTATTATTGTAATGTTTACGCATATGTTTGATGACGTAGTATATCCGGGGTGTGTCCGTGACCCGGATGCTACGTTCGGTGGTGCCTATATAAGAGACGGAAGTAGTCCGCGAGTCAGTGTGTGGTGAGCAGCAGAACGAGAGAGAAGCAGAACGAGAGATAGTAACGAAAAGCCGATCTAAGATGGCGGATTCAGCAGCCCGCACACCGTGCAGCAGCTGAAGACGCCAGGAAATCGATTATAGAGTGTACCACTGTAGCCTGTTTAGTTGTGTTCAACGTTGGACCAAGCGAGACGCCAGCTGGACATCATCGTCGCCTCCACGAGCGGACTGCGACTGAACACTGACTCCAGCGGAGCTTCGACGCGGACCACGCGGACTTGGGCCCTTCACCTCGTGGTGGACCACGAAGACGGCCCTTTCCCTCCGCGTTGCTACGTCACCCCCCCTTTCGTCGGCTAACTTCATCGACGCACATGCCATCCAACCAGGCCTCAACGCGCACCACAGCCCTGGACTATAAGCCTGTTCAGGCCCGAGACTGTCAGTGAGTGATTGAGTGCGTGTGTGGCCGGCTGGGAGGGAGGGTATATTTTCGGGAGATATAGACATATACTATTTGTGGAATAAATGTGTTGTTCATATGTAATACTGTGTGTTAGTTGTTTGTAGCTCCAATGCTAATGCTAATTGAATGCTAATGCTAGTTGTTTGTAGCTCCAATGCTAATGCTAGTTCCCATGCTAATGCTAACGATATTAACTGCTAGTCTAACGGTTTGCTGGCGCCCCCTGCCTGTATCCTCCTACACTGCCTATTTAGCTCCATTAGTTAGATAACCAGCCCCTTCCTAAATTATACAGTCCTTTTCAGCTACTCCCTGGTTACAATTGGTCCTTCGAGCCGGATAGGTAGTGCAGTGATAGCATGGCTGAGCGCAGCCAACCAGACCAGACAGTTACCCCCCCTTCTCCGCCCCCTGAGCCAGAGCCACGACCACAGAGAGTCCCGCGGTTGCCTCCGAGGTTACAGGAGTATGAGCTTGAGCTCGAAAGCTCACTGAGTGGTAGCGAGGAGCGCACTCCACGGGATACAGTGGTCGGAGAGGCCGAGGTGTCCGCCGGCGCGCGGGTGGCTAGCACTGAGACAGCCCTCAAAGAGCACCAGCCTGAGGATGAGATGGCAGAACCGCAGGGTTTTGCCGTGGAAACGGAAGAACAGGAAGGAGAGGCCCGGTCCGACAGCGCCTGCGGGCGGAAGAGGGAGGGCCTCAGCCTTAACGATCTGCCTCCCAGTACGGCGCGCTCGAGACCTAGCTCCTGCCGCTCAGTGGCTTCCTACCGGTCCAGGGCTTCCGTGGGCAGTTCTGCCTCTGGGGCGGATAGCCTGCACTCCAGAGGGAGTAGTGCCGCGCTGTCCGAATGTATGCGCCAACAGGCCGAGATGGCGTTAGAGCGGGAGCGCCAACAGGCCGAGATGGCGTTAGAGCGGGAGCGCCAACAGGCCGAGACGGCGTTAGAGCGGGAACGACTCCAGTTCGAGCGTGAACGCCTCCAGCGCCAGGAGGCGCGCCAGGAGGCGCTAGAACGTGAACGCTTCCAGATGGAGCGCGACCGCCTCCAGACGGAGAGGCAGATGAACGGAGCGGAACGTGCGGCGGAGAGACAGCGCCAGGAGGCGTTAGAGAGGGAACGCATCCAGTACGAGCGCGAGCGCCTCCAGATGGAGGGGGCGGAACGCGCGGCGGAGAGGCAGATGGCGAGAGAGCAACTGCACGCAGAGAAGATGGAGGAAATGATGCAGACCATGCGCGACGTGTGCATCAGCAGAACTCCGTCGGCCTGTAGCTCCAGAGCATCATCCGCACGGCCCTCTCGAGTGCCATCTCCGGAACCCCCCGCCGATGGCTCCATGACCCCCGCCATGACTGTCCAACTACAGGCTCAGCTGACCACCTGGAAGGAAGAGGACCAGGGACCCGACCGCTACGCGGCCCAGAGGGAGCCAGCGTCGCTGCCCGGGAGGGGAGCCATCCCCCAAGAGCGTAGCACACCCCTAGGTCCTCCAGTGCACCAAAATGCATGCAGGCCGGACACCCAGACCGTCACTCCAGCACCGATGATCCACTACAGGATGTTCCCCCAGGTGGAGGGACCCAAGTTCCCCTTCTTCAAGGACGAGGACAGGAGCCAGTATGTGGAGCTACGCATCTGCCTAGACACGCTCTTGGACAACTCCTGCTCAGAGTCCTATAAATATGCGATTCTCCTTCAGCATGTGAGGAACCCCAGAGCCCACAACATGGTACTGGCCCATGCCTCCGCACCGACACCTTACACCAGAGCGCTCGCTGACTTGGATGCCCGCTACGGTCGTCCCTGGAACCACGCCCTTGCTGAACTGCAAGCCCTCGAACAGCAGGCCCCCATCAAGGATGACCGGGCGCTGGATGACTTCGCGCTCCGCCTGCACACCTTGGTTGGAATGCTGAAGACGCAGGGCCCAGCTGGCGCCAGCGAGATCAACAGCACCTCCAACGTCGAGCGGCTGCTCCGCAAGATCCCACGCTTCCGGCAGGAGAGGTTCCGGCGACAGCAGCGCGTTCGTAACCCCGGGAAGTTGGGTCTGAGCATGGCTGCCTTCGCGGAGTTCCTACTGGAGGAAGTGCATGACACCAACGTAGACGCCATGGGTTACGCTGAGCCGAAGAAGGAGAGGGAGAAGGGAGACCGCTGGGACCGGCCGAGCTCGAACAGAGGACGCCCAGTAGGAGTGCTGCACACGGAGGAGGAGCCTCGGAGAGAGAGGAAAGCCCGACCTGAGGGAAAGGATTCCTCTCAACCCCCTCAAAAGGGACGGAGAGGTCCACCGCCATGTCCGTACTGCACCAGCGAGCACTGGTTCAATGAGTGCAGTGACTTCAACAACCTGAGTACCGAGGACAAGCAGAGGTGGCTCGAGGAGAACCAGAGGTGCTGGAACTGTGGGCGCGACCATCTGGCTAAGAACTGCACCTTGAGGAGAAAGTGCAATCGCTGTGAGGAGGTCCACCTCAACATTCTACACGAGGTCTCCCTCGCCAGGTCCACGGAGGGCACCAGAAGCCCTAGGTCCGGCCGCGCACCGGAAGAGGAAACCCCTGTCTACTACCTAGACCCAACCCAGAGCAGCGGCTCCAAGGTCCTACTGAAGGTGGTGAAGGTCCGACTCCACCACAACAACGTTGTGTACGACACGTACGCCGTTCTAGACGACGGGTCGGAACGGACCATCCTCCTCCAGGAGGCAGTGCGCCGGTTGGGGCTCCACGGGACTGAGGAGAAGCTGACTCTGCGCACGATACGTCGCGACCTTAAAGAGGTCACCGGGGCGAGAATCAACTTCTCTATCTCCCCGGCGGGGAGGCCGTCGGATAGACATCGGCTTCAGAATGTCTTCACCGCCGACCAGCTAGCGCTCTCCCGCTACGACTACCCCCTGGAGAGGTTACGCGCAAGATATCCCCACCTACGGCGAGTAGAACTACATCCGATAGAAGGAGCGGAGCCAACCCTTCTCATCGGCTCGGACAACGCTGCACTGATCGTGTCGCTCCGTCCTCCGCTGAGAGGACCACGAGGCTGCCCGATGGCTGTTGAGACTGCGCTTGGGTGGGCCCTCCAAGGCGCTACCGAGTGGAGAGATAGAGACGGGAGAGCTACGTCATCCCTCCATGTCCGCACCGAAGAAGTGCAGACCATCAACTGCCTTCACACCAGTGTGGACTCCATGAATGCGGCGCTGCTAGACAACGTCCAGAAGCTGTGGACGCTAGACGTTGCGCCCTACAAGAATGAGAAGCTCTACGTACGGTCAAAGGAGGACGTCTACGCCCTAGACCTCCTTAAAGCAAAGACAGTGCGTATCGAAGTCCAGGGCGTTAAGAGATACGTCACACCACTACTCCGCAGAGAACTCATGCCAGAGTTTCGAGTATCCCCTCGAACCGTCCTACAGTGTCTGACCAGCACTGAGAAGCGTATGAGGAAGGACGAGGTCCTTGCTGCTTCTTACCGAACGGAGATGAAGAAACTGACGGAGTCCGGTCTGGTGAAGAAGCTTGAGCCAGCCGAGGCGAACCGGAGTGCCGAGTCTTGGTACCTCCCGCACCACAATGTTCACCACAACGGGAAGAACCGAGTGGTCTTCAACTGTAGCTACCAGGTGGGGAAGCTCAACCTCAACCACTATCTTCTCCCTGGTCCAACCTTGACCCCAGCCCTCTTGGGAGTTCTGGTGCGCTTCCGTCAGCAGCCGATCGCAGTCAGTGGTGACATTAAGCGAATGTTTCACCAGGTCAGGATGTTGGAGGAAGACAAGCCACTCATGAGGTTTCTCTGGAGAGAGGACCCGAGCGACCCCGACCCCTCTATCTACCAGTGGGAGGTGCTACCCTTCGGGACAACCTGCAGCCCCTGCTGCGCTACCTATGCGCTACAGACTCACGCCGCGCAGGAGACGGCACCTCCTGGAGTGTTTGACGCCGTCCATAAGAGCTTTTACGTGGACAACTGCCTCCACAGTTCGAAGACAGCCACGGAAGCCCGTCAGCTAGTCCAGGACCTGCGTGCTCATCTCCAGGAGGGTGGATTTGAGATCTGCCAGTGGGCCAGCAACGACCCGCAAGTCATCAGAGACCTCCCGAAGGAGGCCACCTCGACCAGCAGCGAGGCTTGGGTCTCTCACTCACCAGATGATGCTCAGGAGATGACGCTCGGACTTATCTGGCAGTTCCAGACCGACACTCTACGCTATCGCAATAAGCCTGCCAAGCCTCAACGCGTCACGATGAGAACGATATACAGCACTCTAGCGAGCCAGTACGACCCACTGGGGTATATCGCTCCCTTCACGACGATGGCCAAGGTGCTTGTCCGGGAGCTCTGGGCCCAAGAACGAGGATGGGACGATCCTCTGCCTCGTCACCTAGAAGAGAAGTGGAAGGCCTGGGAGCAGGAACTTCCCACTCTCCAGCACATCAAGCTGCAGCGGAGCTACTTCCCTCCCTCCACGGACCTAGAGAGGAGTGTCATCACGCTACATGTATTCTGCGACGCCTCGGAGATGGCGTACGGGTCCGTGGCATACGTCAGAGCGGCAGAGCTTGGAGGTGAAGTCCACGTCTCGTTTGTCCTGGCACGTTCCCGAGTGGCGCCGAAGAAGCAACAGTCCATCCCAAGACTGGAGCTGTGTGCTGCCCTGAACGGCGCGCAACTGGGAAGGTTCCTGCTCGACGAGCTCCAGCTACCTCTGAAGAGCGTCACCATGTGGTCAGACTCCACTACCGTCCTCCAGTGGTTGAAGTCCAGCTCATGTCGGTACAAGGTGTTCGTGGGCACCCGAGTCGCAGAGATTCTGGAGTTGACTGAGGTGAACTGCTGGCGTTATGTAGACACCAAGAGGAACCCTGCTGACGTCATCACGAGAGGGGCAACTCTACAGGATCTGGCTGAGCCCCACCTGTATCACACGGGACCAGACTTCCTACAGGAGCGGGAGTCAGAGTGGCCAGCCACGCCGGCGTTAGCAGAAGACAGAGAGGACAAAGAGCTGCGTAAGACGTTGTTCTGCGGAGTCACCCAGGTCGTAGACCCTGCGACTACTCCAGGAGAGGAGTGTGAGACGCTCGAAGAGCTGCAGAAGAGGATGTTCTGCTCCAAGGCCGGTCTACCCCTAGATACTACGCTCAGCGCCGAAGATTACACCGCGGCGGAGCTCCTGGTGCTGCAGAGTGCCCAACAGGATGCCTTCTCCCGAGAGCGGGAGTGTCTCGAGAAAGGGAAGCCGATCCCCTCGGACAGTAGACTCCGCGGCTTAGCTCCAGAGCTCGACGGTGTTCTCATTCGCGTGGGTGGCAGACTGCGCCGCGCTCAAGATCTAGACCTGGACACGAAGCATCCCATCGTGCTTCCCACTAAGCATCAGGTCACCAGGTTGGTCATCAAGCACCATGATGACAAAGTGCAGCACGCGGGTGGAGAGCGTGTCTTCGCGGAGGTACGACGGAGATTCTGGATACTCCATGGACGGGAGGCGGTACGGAGATATCAAAGGTCCTGCTCGGACTGCCAGAGGTGGCGAGCCACGCCGCCGCAGCCCATGATGTCCGATCTGCCCGAGGACCGGCTGCGACTGAGACAGGCTCCGTTCCACTCTACTGGGGTCGACTGTTTCGGGCCACTCCTAGTCCGAAACCGGCGAGCCTCCGAAAAGCGGTGGGGCATCATCTACACGTGCCTGACGACGAGAGCAATGCACCTGGAAGTTCTGCACCAGCTCACAAGCGACAGCTTCCTCATGTCCTTCAAGAGGTTCACCTCCAGGCGAGGGACCCCTAAGACCCTCCGGTCGGACAGAGGCACCAACTTCGTCGGTGGTGAGGCCGAGCTGAGGGCGAGCTACGCTGCGATGACTGAGGAGGCCCGTGACCGACTCGCCTCCCAGCAAGTGAAGTTTGAGTTCAACCCCCCAAATGCTCCACACTTCGGGGGAGCCTGGGAGCGGGAGATTCGCTCAGTAAAGAACGTCCTACGTACCATTCTCGGACAGAAGGTGCCTACCGATGAGGTGCTCCAGACTGTGCTAGCAGAGATTGAGGGCATCTTGAACTCCCGGCCCCTAGGCTATACCTCCAGTGATGTAGCAGATCTGGATCCCATCACGCCTAACTTCTTGCTGATGGGGCGGCGAGACTCTGCACTGCCTCAGGTAGTCTACGACCCTGCAGAGCTCACCGGAAGAAGATGGTGGAGGCACAGCCAGGTGCTCGCGGACCAGTTCTGGAAGCAGTTCATACTGCATTACCTGCCGACCCTGCAAGTCAGGCAGAAGTGGACGAGGGAGAGAGACAACTTGTCCGAAGGTGCCGTGGTACTGGTGATCGACCAGTCCCTTCCACGCGCCGCCTGGCAGACAGGCAGAGTGACCAAGGTCCTGCCGGGTCCGGATGGAAGGGTGCGGACGGCCATCGTGGACGTTGGTGGTCGCACTTACACCCGACCTGTGGCACGCCTGATTGAGCTCCCTCAAATTAGCCAGGACACTATCACCTCCTACCTCACGCTGCTAGAGCAGCCTAGCCAGTGTGCCTTCTTAGTTAACTGAAACCGAGGGTTTCATGGGGCGGCTGTTGTGAAGGCCCACAGTTTAGAGCCAGTTTTAGTTTCCCCGAAATCAGCCCTTCTGCCCCAGTTATTTACTTTGTTATTTTCTATACTATTTCTGTACGTTTTATGAAGGTATATGTATTATTATTGTAATGTTTACGCATATGTTTGATGACGTAGTATATCCGGGGTGTGTCCGTGACCCGGATGCTACGTTCGGTGGTGCCTATATAAGAGACGGAAGTAGTCCGCGAGTCAGTGTGTGGTGAGCAGCAGAACGAGAGAGAAGCAGAACGAGAGATAGTAACGAAAAGCCGATCTTAGATGGCGGATTCAGCAGCCCGCACACCGTGCAGCAGCTGAAGACGCCAGGAAATCGATTATAGAGTGTACCACTGTAGCCTGTTTAGTTGTGTTCAACGTTGGACCAAGCGAGACGCCAGCTGGACATCATCGTCGCCTCCACGAGCGGACTGCGACTGAACACTGACTCCAGCGGAGCTTCGACGCGGACCACGCGGACTTGGGCCCTTCACCTCGTGGTGGACCACGAAGACGGCCCTTTCCCTCCGCGTTGCTACGTCACCCCCCCTTTCGTCGGCTAACTTCATCGACGCACATGCCATCCAACCAGGCCTCAACGCGCACCACAGCCCTGGACTATAAGCCTGTTCAGGCCCGAGACTGTCAGTGAGTGATTGAGTGCGTGTGTGGCCGGCTGGGAGGGAGGGTATATTTTCGGGAGATATAGACATATACTATTTGTGGAATAAATGTGTTGTTCATATGTAATACTGTGTGTTAGTTGTTTGTAGCTCCAATGCTAATGCTAATTGAATGCTAATGCTAGTTGTTTGTAGCTCCAATGCTAATGCTAGTTCCCATGCTAATGCTAACGATATTAACTGCTAGTCTAACGGTTTGCTGGCGCCCCCTGCCTGTATCCTCCTACACTGCCTATTTAGCTCCATTAGTTAGATAACCAGCCCCTTCCTAAATTATACAGTCCTTTTCAGCTACTCCCTGGTTACAAATAGACAAATGTTGTATTTTACAGGCCATCCAGACTCGTGTTGCTTCTGTGCTGGATAGCAATGATGCACTTCTGGCTGCTGTCAGTTGTCCGAAGTTCAAACTCAGATGGCTGAATGAGGGTAGGAGAGAGAAAGTGAAGGATCTTCTGACAGCCGAGTGTCGTAAAATCGCTTCTGAGGATGCCCCTGTGCCCACCACGTCACACAGCATTGTTGAAACTGACTTTTTTGCATTTGAGACGAATCAGGAGAACTACAGCTACTCGATAGAACAAGAAGTCATGGATTATTTGAGGTCAGGATACGAGGTTGAGACTGTGAAAAGGTTCTCCAACATCAGAAAGATTTTCTTGAAGTACAACACCCCAACCCCATTTGGCGCGCCTGTGGAGCGCCTTTTTAGCTTAGGAGGTTTGGTGCTCACCCCTAAAAGAAACAGATTGTCTGATAAGCGGTTTGAAAGGCTGGTGCTAATGAGATACAACCACTCCTTCACTACTTGAGTCATCTTTAGGACCTTGATAACTAGGCTATAACAAGCTGGAGTCTGATATATACATATGTGCGTAAATGTTGGGAGCCATTTAATTTAATTTAATGTTATTGTTTAAGATAAGTCATGTACCTGTATATGACAGGAATGGTTGGTTGCACTGTGAAAAAAATCATTAAGTTTAAAAGGTCAGAGAGACTGCTGCTTTATTTTTAATTTTTATACTACATATCTAAAGGCCCAGGTTTTGTTGGTTACATAAGCATTAGGTTGCATTGTGAAAATCACAAAGTTTAAAAAGTCAGAGAGACTGCCACTTTATTTTGTATTTTGTTTTTATATATATGCTACAGTATACGATATATATACAGTTTGTCAGGTTTTGTTGGTCACACTGTGAATCCTAAAGTTTAAAACGTCAGAGAGACTGATGCTTTATTTTGTATTTTATATAGGCTACAGTAGGCCCTACAGACTGCCACACTGTGAATCCTAAAGTTTAAAACATCAGAGTGTATTTTATATAGGCTACAGTACAGACTGCCACACTGTGAAAATCCTAACGTTTGAAAAGTCAGAGACTGCTGCTTTATTTTGTATTTTGTTTGCACTTATTCCGTTTGCACTTATTCAGTTTATTATTCCAATAAATTGGATTCAGTTCAAGAAAAGGAGCTGGCTAAACCATTGAGTTTTTGTACATATTTTTTGCGGGTGGAAAGGGGGAAAGTAATATGTAATATAAAAGTAAAGTAATATTATTACTCTTGATTCCAAGTAATAAGTAATATAAGGATATTACTTTCCTAAAGAGTAATATGTAATAACTAATATATTACTCTACTAAGTAATATTGCCCAACACTGGTAATAGATTACAGAAATGTTAAGTTTAAAAACATGTGTTCCTTTGTTTGTTATGAACGAGCTAGCCGCTAGTTGGCTAACGCCAAACACACTACTCTGAGCACTTTAGGTAATTATCATTGTCATGTATTAGGCTAGCTATTTTATGAACATGGTATGGTAGTATTTTATGAATATGGAGTGCCAGTAACTGTAGGCAATATTTTAATGTACTATCTTCTTTCTGTTGCAGCTTTGATGCCCCCCGCCCCACCAGACACAGCAGCTCAACAACTCACTGGCAATATTTTGTTGAATAACAAGAACAGTTGGGCATAGATACAGCATTTTGAACTGTGTCATGATTTATTATCTATTGATAGTCAATTCACAGACCTTGCATGCTTACCTGTGTATAGTCTGTTGTATGTTCTCAGTTCCAACTATACTTGAAACTTGAAACTGAACTATAAGGCTGGACATTGACTACTGAGCACTACACTATTTCCAGCAGAAGACATCAGCAAATTAATCTTAATGCCTCCATAATAATAAGCTGGCTAATTAGCTACAGTAATAACATTGCTAGGTGATAATGTTAGCAATATCTAGCTAAATACTGTAAAGTTCTCTTTGAAAAGTCTATCTGACCCAGTGACTAACACTAATGTTTGCACACTGATTGTACTTTGCACAGCTTGTCGCACTATTGTTCTGCTGTAGTGCGACTACCATCACTTATACTTATCACTTTATTACTTATTATTGTGACTATGTACCTTGTTGTACCAAAGCGAAATATTTTTATTCTTGTGTACTGTAAAATAAATTCTGATTCTGATTGAATACTTTTTTGTATCATTAAAAGACTAACAATAACAGTTACAACAACCATAAATAATAATAAGCTGGGTAATTAGCTTAGGTAATACCTTGCTAGGTAATAATGTTATAGCTGTATAACTATAGCTGTCTGACCCAGTGACCACTATTGACAGCTGATGACTGTCAATCTAGAGGGGGAGTGGTTGGGGGTGGGGTTGACCAGCTATTGTTACCGCCCATTACCTGCCGGTGTGAAGGTGTGAAAAAGTCCCAATCTTTGAAGGCCGTTTCCTCAGGATTTAGTTTTCAGGGTTAACAAGTTTCAAATACTCATGTCGTCTTACATTTTTTCCCGATGTCTATGTATGACGCATCATTTGAAAGCTTACAATCTGTAGTTTAAGCATATGTAAAAAACAGAAAAATGACTTTGCCCCCTCCTTGATCATTTTGTGTTGATTTATTTGTACATGTCCTCTCCAGATCAACTATGTCCTGGATATTACAAGGCCACATGATGAGCTCATCATCAAAGATCAACCAACTTCCCTGAACAGGGAAAACATGTTGACCCTTGGACTTCGAAAGGACATCGACTCATTTGTATGTTACAACTATCCATGTTAGTGGTGAAGGTATGTTTTGAAAAGAAATTGTCATGAATTCATTGTCTAACGCTATCTGTAAACTACATCACCAGGCAGGAAACGCTTGCCTCAGACTGATTCACCAAATGGCTACTATGAAGGTATGTTTTTTTCAAATCATTTATGCAAGAAATGTTTATACTAAGGATAGTTGATTGTTGAAGTGCCTGGATGAAAAGGTAATGTTGTGGCTTATATGCCTTGTTGTGATTTTAATAGATAGCTGGAACTCAGCCATATGCTTTACGTACCATTTTCTAGCATTGACTAATTTTAGATGCACTTGAATTCTACAGGGAAAGGAGGTTTTCATTGCTGACCTTCATGTAACCGCAATGTGGGTCCATCCCCACAACTGTGATCCCATGAGCCATTTCCCAGTAAGTCAAATGATTGAGATAAACAGCTATGTAGACAACATTGTATCCAGCATTACAATTGGCATGCCCTTCATGGGACATCAGCACATTAGCTGTGTTGGTCCTAAATACCTTATTTTATTTTTTACTTGATTTCATCAAGGTAAATTAAATGGTTTCCTAACACTAAGCCAAAAAAACACTACATGTATGAGAAAGGACTTCATCAAATTCTCATGTAATTCATAATTATGCACACCCCAGTTAAGTGTTGGATAAAAATGATAAATGCAGTACATGGTTTTGAACAGGAACATGTAGCGCTACTGTAGTGCATCAAGTGAGTCTAACCTCCCCCATTTTTCTCACAGGCTCAACAAAACACGTGTCCGTCATGGCCCTGGAGCTGCCAGTCTCCAGCGTCCAGGTACTGTAACTAATGTTATAACATACAGTGAAAGGGTTACTTCCCGCCATTACCAAATATCGCCACTATGAATAATTGATTTCAATGCATTCGGAGTGACGGCCCTTATTTGTAATAAAATGTGTGTCGCCACTCCGAAATTAAATTAGCACCGCCATGTACTACGCATCCATGTATTTGTTAGGCTATACATAATCGATCTATAAAAAATATATTAGGGTACGTCATTGATTAATTAGGCTAGTTATATCCTGCTGAGACAGTATCGGGCTACAGGTGGTAACTACCTAGTAACTACACGTAGTTGCGTGCGTGTGTGTGCGAGAGAGGAAGAAAGAGCGAGAGAGGGAGAGGGAGAGAGCGAGAGGGAGAGAGAGAGAGAGAGGGGGGGAGAGAGAGAGAGAGAGAGCCTGTGGTGGACGTCAGAGAGGTCAGTAGCACTGTTGGTGACCTCACAGCTATGGTATACTATAGCATACTTTCTCTGGTGTATCGTTGTGGGGACTCCATTATCCCCCACATATTTGTTCTACACACTGACATTTGAAGGGTTATAGTTTGAGTAAACTGTTAGCTCCTTGACATGTGAGGTGGAGTAGGAGTTTGTGGGGATGACTGTGGGTGTTTTGACTTGTGTGTTCCAGAAGTTTAGGGTTGGAGAAGAAGTGCTAGCTCGATGGACGGACCGCCGCGACTACCCGGCCAAAATCCAATCAGTCAACGAGGAAGGTTGGAATCACACACATTTTCATCAAGACAAAAACCATACATTTGTGATAAATATACATGTCCATGTTTCTGAAGCCCTCTTCTGTGCTTTGACAGCAGGGACATACACAGTCCAGTTCTATGATGGGGTGGTCCGATGTGTGAAGAGGATCCATATCAAGTCCATGCCAGAAGGCGCTAAAGGCCAGGTCAGAGTTACATTGCAGGCTTAACACACACGCCACCACATCTGTAACTAACCACATGCGGATTGTGCTTGGATCCCTTAATGTTTTTCCCCCTTCATGAGCCTCCTCATGCCCCATCTGTATTTGCCCCCTGTCTTGAGCCAGGCAGCCTCATGTCTGTATTTCCCCCAGTATGAACCAGTCAGCCTCCTCATGTCTTTACTACACTCAGTCTGGGCAAGTGTCGTGTCTAAACTCTGGTCTCCTTGGTTCCATTGACAAGCAGCTGGGTGTTCCTTCTCAGCCACATGCCAGCAAACCAATGAGAAAGGAGATGCAGATGAAAAACAAGCAGGAAATGAAACAAGGCATCATGCCAGCTTTGGTAGATGAGATCCAGAAGCCTTTGCCAGCTATTCAGCTCTCCAAAAACACCAAAAACACCAAGGATCTGCTCCCACACAAGACCAAGAAGTCCAGGTAGGTCACTCACACCTCACCCCACTAATAACCCAAGACTCAGGCCAATACCAAGGGCCATTTAAAGAGGATGGGAAACGTTTGTATTACTTCCCCTCTACGTTTCAGATTCTAAAAGCAACCTCAAACATTTCAGGGCTGACTGGTTGTGTTAGAATTGTTGTATTAGTCTGTGTTCATTTGAAAATGTTTGGTTGTAGTCCAGCTCCACTACTTCCTGAAAGGAAGTGGGCATCTTTATGTCCTGTTCTATGCTATTGGATTAAGTGATTAATCAGGTGTGCACTGGTCTGGGTGTGTCCTTCAGGAAGGAGTGGAGCTGGAGCACAGCAGCACTCCAGCCTATTACAAGAGTCTAGATATCGCATGATAAGTGGGATTTAGTGGATTTGATTGTGCGGGGCTTTTAACATGGCTTATTGCTCCTCTAATGGGAAGATGACTGACTTATTGTGTCCTGGCTCTGCAGGAAGAAGAATGGGGTGAACAGTTGTATGCTAGCCTCCCAGATTATGAAGAGTAAACCCATGGCCCCGGAGAAAAGCCTCTTAGCAGAGAAACCAGAGGTTTCAGCCGCCAGGTACCTATCTGACAGTGGGTTTGTAATTAGCCATACCCAGTTTCAGCCTAACCCAGCCCAGCTGGGCTTACCCCAGCCGAGTTCAGCCCTGCTCAGTCCAGCCCAATTTAGCCAGTCCAGCCCATCCAATCTAGCCCAGCTCAGTTCAGCCTAAGCCAGCCAAGCCCAGTTCAGTTCAGTCCAGCCTAACCCAGCCCAGACTAACCCAGTCCAGCCTAACCTAAATTATCTCTCGTGAAACCCTGTGGGGACTGCATACCCATCCCCCACTCAAAATGTTTTTCATAGCATTGTCACACTTTCAGTGTTGTAGCCTTGTGAGGACTATCAATCAATCAATCAAAGCTTTATTTGTATAGCGCATTTCATACACAGAGGTAACACAATGCGCTTTACAGAGAGACAAGGGGGGTGGGCATAGGTCCCACCCCAACATAATCCCAACTACATACGATAGCACTGACACATACTTTCTCTGGTGTAGCTTCATGGAGACCCCATAAACATCCATGGTGGACATTCGACCGTCATGGCCCTAGAGAACAGTGGCTTAGCAGAGAAAGAAGAGGTTTCAGCTGCCAGCTACCAGGTAACTATCTTGACAGTATTTGTGATTAACTATACCCATTCCAGTCCATTCTAGCCTAACCCAGTTCAGACCAGCCTAACCCAGCGCAGCTTAGTCCAGTCTATCCCAACCTGACCTAGTCCAGCCCAGCCTAACCCAGCCTAGCCCCAACGATCTCTAGTGAAACCATGTGGGGACTCCATACCCATCCCCCACTCAAAGGTTTTTCATAGCATTCCCACTTTCAGTGTTGTAGCCTTGTGGGGACTGCATACACGATAGCACTGACACATACTTTCTCTGGTGTAGCTTCATGGAGACCCCATAAACATCCATGGTGGACATTCGACCGTCATGGCCCTGGAGAAATGTGTCTTAGCAGAGAAAGAAGAGGTTTCAGCTGCCAGCTACCAGGTAACTATCTTGACAGTATTTGTAATTAACTATACCCATTCCAGTCCATTTTAGCCTAACCCAGTTCAGACCAGCCTAACCCAGCGCAGCTTAGTCCTGCCCACTTCAGTCCAGCCCAGTCCAGTCTATCCCAGCCTGACATAGTCCAGCCCAGCCCATTTCAGTCCTGCCTTACCCAGCCCAGCCTAACCCAAACTATCTCTGGTGAAACCATGTGGGGACTGCATACCCATCCCCCACTCAAAACATTTTTCATAGCATTCTCACTTTCAGTGTTATAGCCTTGTGGGGACTGCATACACGATAGCACTGACACATTTCTCTGGTGTAACGTTGTGGGGACTCCATTATTCCCCACGCAAAGTTCCTATGGTGCACACTTTTTCTGGTTGTGTTGCTATCTAAGTCATTTTAGGGTGGTGAGGAGGACTCATGGCCCTGGAGAACAGCATCTGAGCAGACGTATAGAGGTTTCACCACTCATCAATTATGAATAATAACTGATTCTACTTTAATTTTTTTATTTAACCTTTATTTATACAGGTAAGAAACACATTGAGCCCCAAGGGCTCATTTTCAAGTGTGACCTGTTAAAACTTCAAATACTTCATTTTTAGGTTGTGTGGAGACGAATGTCGCTTCATGGACACGACAGAGGAGGTCAAATTCCAAGGCGCAATGCTATGACAAAGTAGTATGTTCCCATTAGATGCATGCTGCAAGCAAATTACATACTTAATTTCTCCGGGCGAATGTAGTAGGTTAGTAATAGACTAATTCACCAATATCCAGCATCCCTAGTGGTACAGTGGTACATTCTGCTATTAACTGGAGAGTTGCTGGTTTGAGGGCTGCGAATGCCACTGATCATTTGAACTGGTGACTGTAGGGGAGCCAGTTCACTTCTCTAGTCACTGCCGTTATCCCAAAATTGGACCCCATAGCCCACTAATAGTTACTAATGGCACTCACACTTTCTCTGGTGTAGCCGTGTGGGAACCTCATACCCATCCCCAACTCAAACTTCCTGATGGCACTGACACACTTTTTTGGTGTATTAAATATGGTGACTACTACTTACTAATTCTAAATAACTGATTCTATTTCATATTTTAGTGTGGTGGAGACTCTACTGTCATGACCCTAGATAACAGTGTCTTGCAAGAGGAAGAGGGGGCTCAGGAGCCTTTGCCAGCTATTCAGCTCTCCAAAAACAACAAGGATCTGCTCCCACACAAGACCAATAAGTCAGGATAGGTCACTCACACCCCACGAATAACACCCCAAGTCACATTACTTGACACTACAGAAACAAACAAAATTGGGGATGATGACTTTAAACAAGGTGCCTTTTGAAAAATGCATCAGCAAATATCTCCACCCCTGCCTTCATTCTATTGAACAAAACCCAAAGTGGTTGTTGCTACATTAGATCATCCGGAGAGAGGTTTCACCTAGAAATTTAAACCGTAACTCATGTGTTTTCAGATTCTAAAGGCCTGAAACATTAGGGCTGACCTGAACTTGATCCCAACCTCCCCCTAGATTATGTAATCTAGAAAAACTATGGGGGAGTTTCAGCCCCATAGTTTTTTTTGTGTGTTACAGACCATGTCATAGATCCATCACTCTCTGGTTGTAGAGAATTACAAGAATCACAATGAAAAATACTTCTGATAGTACTTGTGTCAACATGGCTTATTGCTCCTTTAATGGGAAGATGACTGACAGTATTGTGTCCTGGCTCTGCAGTAAGAAGAAAGGGGTGAAGAACAGTTCTATGCTCGCCTCCCAGAGGGCGAAGGTGTGTAAACCCATGTCTGTCCAGGAGATGGAACAGCTCATGGAAGACCTTCTCAATGTCCCCTGCGAAAAGCTGAGCCAAGTGATAAAAATTGTCCAGTTCGAGGAACACTCAATGGAGTACTCCAAACCCGAGGAGTTTGATTTGGTGATTGAAGACCTCAAGCCCTCCACACAGCGGAAGCTGCAGAGATACATCTCCTTCCTCCACAAAAAGAAGATCTCTGGTGAGTGAACCGGTCAGCATGAGTACTGTCCTCGGTTCCTGGTTTGTTTTTATTTTGCCCTTGGTGTGTCTATGTATGTGTTTATATGTTTATTTTGTCCTTATTTAGTAACAAAAATTGATAATTGAGACAACCATTTATTGTTTTTTTTATCCCGTACAGTTGCAGAGCTACAGCAGCACCACCCGTCTCCTGCTGCCTCCACAGCTGCACCGGGCACTGCTCTGGAGTCCTCGCAGATCTGTGAGAACAGCTCCAACTCGATGCCGCAAGATGGATCAGATGACCATTTGGACAATTGTGATGACAATTGTGATGACAATTGTGATGACAACTGTGATGACATGGATAACGAGAAGGTTCTTGGTGAACCATCATGGACGCCATCTACAGTCAAGCTGTCCACCAGCCTCCAAACTCCATGGACGCCAGCTACAGTCAAGCCGTCCACCAGCATCCAACCTGATGGATCAGACAGTTGTGATGACATGGATAATGATTTGGACTTGTCCGATGCTGACACTTTTAATGACAAAACATATGTTCCATCTCATGATGAAAGTTCAGATGACAGTGATTGGGAAAAGGACAGAGGACAGCCACCACGTCAAATTGTCAGTGCAAAAAGCACCCCTGTGTGCAAAAAGCACCCCCGTGTGCCAAAAGCACACCTGTGTGCAAAAAGCACCCCCGTGTGCAAAAAGCACCCCTGTGTCCATTCCCGCTGTGAGCAAAAAAGCAGATGGCTCTCGATGTTACAACAAAAAGCAATTCTGTCTGTTTTGTAAGTCGGCTGTCGTAAAAATTGCAAGGCACTTGGAGTGTGCTCACAGCAAGGAGCCTGAGGTTGCAAAGGCGTTCGCTTTTACAAAGGCTTCAAATCAAAGGCGGTTGCATTTAGAACAACTACGGAACAGAGGTAACTATGCACACAATGCAGAAGTTTTGGAAACAGGCATAGGGACTCTAGTCGCATGTAAGCAGCCAAAAGAAGACACCAGAGGGCAGAATTATATGCACTGTGTCCACTGCAAAGGCTTATTTACGAAAAGAGCACTGTGGAGACACAAATGCAACTTCAAGCCAAACAGTGACAAAAAAGGAAGAAACAGAGTTCAAGCCCTCTGTGGCTTTGCCGAACCCTCCCCCCATGGGGTGTCCGAGGATGTCTGGAAGCTTGTAACCAAAATGAACCAGGACGACATTGCAGACACAGTCAAAGGAGACTGGTGCATTATGGAGTTCGCAAAGTACCTCTACAACAAGCACGGATCTGAACCTGGAAAACATGAATACATGCGCCAGAAGTTAAGGGAGCTGGGTCGACTTGTTCTGTATGGTAGTGAGGTCACACCACTGACGACCATAAAAGAATATGTCATGCCAGGAAACTTCTACCTCACAGTCAAGGCAGTGAAACACACTTCACAAACCAAGACAAGGAAAGGAAAATCTCTCTCACTTCCACTGAAACTTGGCAATAGCCTGAACAGAATGTCTATGCTCCTGGAGTGTGATGCGCTCATCAAACAGGACAAAAAGGCAGCGGAAGAGGCATGCAGCTTTCGAAGGATCTACGACGCAAAATGGAATGAGTGTGTGTCCAGAGAATGTTTGCAGACCCTGAGTGAGGCAAAGTGGAATGCTCCTCTTCTCCTGCCCTTAACGGAGGATGTCAAAAAGTTGCATGATTACCTGGAAATGAAGCAGCAGCAGTACACCGAGGACCTGAAGTCTGAGGTGTCAACTGAGAACTGGAAGAAGCTGGCCAAGGTGACTCAAGTAGGAATTATCCTTTTCAACAGGCGCAGACAAGGGGAGGTGTCCAAAATGCCTCTCTCGGCATTCTTATCAAGAGATGAATCGTCAACTCACGAGGATATCAACAATGCTCTCTCTGAGCTGGAGGTAAAGCTCTGCAGTCACTTCTCCAGAGTAGAACTGAGAGGAAAGTGCGGCAGGAAGGTGCCCATCCTCTTAAGTCCGTCAATGGTGGCATCACTTGTCCTGCTCTGTGAAACCAGAAATCAATGTGACGTCCTCAAAGATAACGAGTATCTGTTTGCCATACCGAAAGCCATGTGGTACCATCGAGGGGCTGACCTTCTCAGAGATTTTTCCAAACAGTGTGATCTCAAGCATCCTGAGGCAATGACGTCTACCAGACTGAGAAAGCAGTTGGCAACCTTATCCACAGTACTGAACCTTAAGAAAAAAAAGAAAAAAAACTCCCATCACCACCCTCTATTTAGCAACACTATTGCCGCTATGCGAAGGCAACAGCACCTCATCTCAACAAAAGTGGATTTGTTGTTTGTTATGGTTAGGGTTTATTTGGTTTATTGTATTATTTCCAGTATTTTGGTTGTATCGTAACATACTCCATTATCAAGCAAAATATAAGGCTAGTCATGATGTATGCTGTTTGAAAAGTATGTTTGTATAGATGTGTGCCTTGTCCTATCTTTGGAAAATGCTCTGAAAAGCAAAATGGAGGAGCACAAGGGTGGGTTAGTTAACAAAGAATAGTATTGATGGTAGAATATTGCCAAAGTTGTATTAGAGTGGTCTGGGTGGTCATTGTTATACAAAGCCCCAGACTGTCTACTAACTCCTAGACTGTGCACTATATGCCCCAGACTGTACTATGTCAAATATGTAGAGTAGACATCAACACTCAGAAATACATCTGAAAGTGGGTTAAGGTGTTCCCCAGAAATATAGTAATATCTGAAAGTGTGTTGATTCCCCAGAAAGATGGTAACATTTTGAAAGTGTCTTAAGGTGTTCCCCGGAAAGGTGGTAACATCTGAAAGGCCGAATCCCAAATGGAGCCCTTATCCAAGCCCTGAACCCTTGAAGACTTGGAGTAAATGTTTTACCTCTCGAGAGCGCACTCCGGGTGCTCTGGTGAGAGCTGCTCTCACCAGAGCAACCCGAGTGCGCTCCCGGGAGATTAAACAAACGCACCCAAAGTCTTCAAGGGTTCAGGGCTTGGATAAGGGCTCCATTTGGGATTCAACCAAAGTGTGTTAAGGTGTTCCCCAGAAAGATGGTAACATCTGAAAGTGTGTTAAGGTGTTCCCCAGAAAGATGGTAACATCTGAAAGTGTGTTAAGGTGTTCCCCAGAAAGATGGTAACATCTGAAAGTGTGTTAAGGTGTTCCCCAGAAAGATGGTAACATCTGAAAGTGTGTTAAGGTGTTCCCCAGAAAGATGGTAACATCTGAAAGTGTGTTATGGTGTCCCCAGGAAGATGGTAACATCTGAAAGTGTGTTATGGTGTCCCCGGAAAGATGGTAACATCTGAAAGTGTGTTATGGTGTCCCCGGAAAGATAGTAATATCTGAAAGTGTGTTATGGTGTCCCCAGAAAGATAGCAACCTGAGACTCCCCACATGGGTGGAAGAAGTCATGTCTTGAAAAAAGTATTGAATATTGCTAATTTGAAGTGAGATTCTGGTTCCTGAATTTTTTCTGATCATGCCTGATTTTTCTCAGTGCTGTACGGTGTCTAGAAAGGGGTGTCCCCACACGGGAGGTCCTAGTCATATTGTCCCACAATGTAGCATAAACAAGTATGTGTGTGTGTGTGTCCAGTGTCAGAACGAGTCGGCGGCTCCAGACTGCAGGCTGGGGCTGAAGGAGGGCCGGCCCTTCTCTGGGGTCACCGCCTGCATGGACTTCTGTGCCACATTCTGTGCCACATTCAGGTATGTTGTATGTATGTTGCATCCATGGGTATGGTTTAGTCTTGTGTGTTATAATGATATGAAAGGTATGATAACTAATAATTATTTGATGTTATGACAAAGGCTCACCCCTGTGTGCTGGAGATGGGGCGAGAGCTGTTTTGTGCTGGAGCCTACCATTAAATAACCACCATTTTGTTTGCACATTCAGATAAATAAACAGCTTGAAAGTGAACCTGTGTGCCTGCCTGGTCTGTCCGGATTGTGAGGGGTTACACCAGCAAGGCAATAATAAAGGTGAGATGTGACCGTTGACCGTGTGCGGACAACCGCAAGGTGGGGGAGATCCCCAGCAAGGCAATAATAAAGGTGAGATGTGACCGTTGACCGTGTGGGAGGCCAAGATGAAGGTGCACGTGGACAACCGCAAGGTGGGGGATAGGCAATAATAAAGGTGAGATGTGACCGTTGACCTTGTGGGAGGCCAAGATGAAGGTGCACGCGGACAACCGCAAGGTGGGGGAGATCCCCGAGGACGAGCAGCTCAACCGGACAGAGAGCGACGCCGAGAGCCAGAGGGGGGACCCGTGCGACGGGGAGTACTGGTCGGACAGCGAACACAACCGGACGGAGAGCGACGCCGAGAGCCAGAGGGGGGACCCGTGCGACGGGGAGTACTGGTCGGACAGCGAACACAACTTCCTGGACCCCAACATCGGCGGCGTGGCGGTGGCCCCGGCCCACGGCTCCATCCTGATTGAGTGCGCCCGGCGCGAGCTGCATGCCACCACGCCTCTGAAGAGGCCCGACCGCTCCCACCCCACGCGCATCTCCCTGGTCTTCTACTTGCACAAGAACCTGAACCTGAACCAGCCCGTCCACGGCCTGGCCATGTGGGAGGCCAAGATGAATGTGCACGCTTTGTATTTTATGGATGGATAAAGTTGTGAGTTAGCGTGAGCTAAGATGGCGGCAATGTAGCGTGTTCTGAATGTATTGTTTTGCTGACATGCAGGGGCGAGAGTTGTTTTGTGCTGGAGCCTACCATTAAAAAACCACCATTTTGTTTGCACATTCAGTTATGTTGTATGTATGTTGTATCCATGGGTATGGTTTAGTCTTGTGTGTTATAATGATATGAATGTTATGACAAAGGCTCACCCCTTTCGTCTTTGTGTGCTGGAGATGGGGCGAGAGCTGTTTTGTGCTGGAACCTACCATTAAATAACCACCATTTTGTTTGCACATTCAGATAAATAAACAGCTTGAAAGTGAACCTGTGTGCCTGCCTGGTCTGTCCGGATTGTGAGGGGTTACACCAGCAAGGCAATAATAAAGGTGAGATGTGACCGTTGACCGTGTGCGGACAACCGCAAGGTGGGGGAGATCCCCAGCAAGGCAATAATAAAGGTGAGATGTGACCGTTGACCGTGTGGGAGGCCAAGATGAAGGTGCACGTGGACAACCGCAAGGTGGGGGAGATCCCCGAGGACGAGCAGCTCAACCGGACAGAGAGCGACGCCGAGAGCCAGAGGGGGGACCCGTGCGACGGGGAGTACTGGTCGGACAGCGAACACAACCGGACGGAGAGCGACGCCGAGAGCCAGAGGGGGGACCCGTGCGACGGGGAGTACTGGTCGGACAGCGAACACAACCGGACGGAGAGCGACGCCGAGAGCCAGAGGGGGGACCCGTGCGACGGGGAGTACTGGTCGGACAGCGAACACAACTTCCTGGACCCCAACATCGGCGGCGTGGCGGTGGCCCCGGCCCACGGCTCCATCCTGATCGAGTGCGCCCGGCGCGAGCTGCATGCCACCACGCCGCTGAAGAGGCCCGACCGCTCCCACCCCACGCGCATCTCCCTGGTCTTCTACCAGCACAAGGACCTGAACAAGCCCGAACCTGAAGAAGCCAGACCAAGGCCAGGCCACAGAACACAACTTCCTGGACCCCAACATCGGCGGCGTGGCGGTGGCCCCGGCCCACGGCTCCATCAGGAGGCCGCTCTACTGGGCCTCTCCCAGGAGGAGATCAAGGCCTACGGCAAGAAGCGCAAGTACGGGGCGGCGGCAGGGGCTAGTCCGGGACCAGGCCAGACCAAGGACAAGAGAGAGGGGCCCGTGACCCGGAGAAGAAAACCGCGGTCGTCAAAACACACAACTTCCTGGACCCCAACATCGGTGGCGTGGCGGTGGCAGAAGGAGGCCGCTCTACTGCGCCAAGAAGGCCGCCTCGGAGAAGAAAACCGCGGTCGTCAAAACACACAACTTCCTGGACCCCAACATCGGTGGCGTGGCGGTGGCCCCGGACACCAAGGACAAGAGAGAGGGGCCCGTGACCCGGAGAAGAAAACCGCGGTCGTCAAAACACACAACTTCCTGGACCCCAACATCGGTGGCGTGGCGGTGGCAGCAGGAGGCCGCTCTACTGCGCCAAGAAGGCCGCCTCGGAGAAGAAAACCGCGGTCGTCAAAACACACAACTTCCTGGACCCCAACATCGGTGGCGTGGCGGTGGCCCCGGACACCAAGGACAAGAGAGAGGAGCCCGTGACCCGGAGAAGAAAACCGCGGTCGTCAAAACACACAACTTCCTGGACCCCAACATCGGTGGCGTGACGGTGGCAGCAGGAGGCCGCTCTACTGGGCCAAGAAGGCCGCCTCGGAGAAGAAAACCGCGGTCGTCAAAACACACAACTTCCTGGACCCCAACATCGGTGGCGTGGCGGTGGCCCCGGCCCACGGCTCCATCCTGATTGAGTGCGCCCGGCGCGAGCTGCATGCCACCACGCCTCTTAAGAGGCCCGACCGCTCCCACCCCACGCGCATCTCCCTGGTCTTCTACTTGCACAAGAACCTGAACCAGCCCGTCCACGGCCTGGCCATGTGGGAGGCCAAGATGAATGTGCACGCTTTGTATTTTATGGATGGATAAAGTTGTGAGCTAACTAGCTAACAGCTAGTTAGCGTGAGCTAAGATGGCGGCAATGTAGCGTGTTCTGAATGTATTGTTTTGCTGACATGCAGGGGCGAGAGCTGTTTTGTGCTGGAGCCTACCATTAAATAACCACCATTTTGTTTGCACATTCAGGTATGTTGTATGTATGTTGTATCCATGGGTATGGTTTAGTCTTGTGTGTTATAATGATATGAATGGTATGATAACTAATAATTATTTGATGTTATGACAAAGGCTCACCCCTTTCGTCTTTGTGTGCTGGAGATGGGGCGAGAGCTGTTTTGTGCTGGAGCCTACCATTAAATAACCACCATTTTGTTTGCACATTCAGATAAATAAACAGCTTGAAAGTGAACCTGTGTGCCTGCCTGGTCTGTCCGGATTGTGAGGGGTTACACCAGCAAGGCAATAACAGGGGTGCAAACTGGTGATGGCCCAAAAAGGTGACACATTTTTTTTACGGCTAACCTTAGTGGGGGGATAGCGCTAGCACTAATGGTGTTAAATAGATACCGCTAGCACTAATGGTGGTCTAACAATGATGCATGTGTAAGTAGCGGCAGCCCTGACCTTAACACCTGCAGAATTACTTTGAAAACTGTTTACCGTGACTGAGTTCTCGTAGGCTGAACACCCATCTCTGCAATCCAAGTTACATAACAGATATGCCTCAAACAAACATTGTTTGCAAGACCATTTTTTAAGGGTTATTATGCTAAAGTTGAGAGAAACTAACATTCACATTAACTAAATGGAAAGTCAAGAAGGCTCAGGTAGAATTCTCTTTTCAAGACCCTAAACTTTCTCAAAGACAATTTGAATCTAACACACAAGGTATGACCTGGCAGGGGTATACGTGCCTGCATTTGCAAGGGTTTATTTGCAGTAGTAATGGGGAATGAGGTTATGATGATGTACAATGAAGCTGAATCATAAAAGTTGATGCAACCAGTGTAAAATTATAAATTACTACCGTTGAGCATACTGTATATTTCACATGTCTCTTGATATAGCTTCTTTTATCAGGGGTGCAAACAGGTGATGGCCCAAAAAGGTGACCCTTTTTTTTTTTGCGGCTAACCTTAGGGGGGGATACCGCTAGGACAAATGGTGTTAAATAGATATCGCTAGCACTAACGGTGGTCTAACGGCAGTTAGTAGCGGCAGCCCAGACCTTAACACCTGCAGAATTACTTCGAAAACAGTTTACTGTGACTGTGTTCTCTATGCTGTCAGGAACTGTACCTAGCTCCCTGAAGCTAAAAGTTATTTCAACAGCAACAGAGTTCAGCAGACAGGGAGATTAGTTAGCTCACGCATCATGTGACTTGGATGAGACTTAGACCCCCCCCCCCAAAAAAATTTTTTTTTGCAGATCTACACAATTCACATGGATGGCATATTTTGAGATAAAAACGGCTAATTTAGCAGAAAGGTGACAAGTTTGCACCCCTGCAATAATAAAGGTGAGATGTGACCGTTGACCGTGTGCGGACAACCGCAAGGTGGGGGAGATCCCCAGCAAGGCAATAATAAAGGTGAGATGTGACCGTTGACCGTGTGGGAGGCCAAGATGAAGGTGCACGTGGACAACCGCAAGGTGGGGGATAGGCAATAATAAAGGTGAGATGTGACCGTTGACCTTGTGGGAGGCCAAGATGAAGGTGCACGCGGACAACCGCAAGGTGGGGGAGATCCCCGAGGACGAGCAGCTCAACCGGACAGAGAGCGACGCCGAGAGCCAGAGGGGGGACCCGTGCGACGGGGAGTACTGGTCGGACAGCGAACACAACCGGACGGAGAGCGACGCCGAGAGCCAGAGGGGGGACCCGTGCGACGGGGAGTACTGGTCGGACAGCGAACACAAGGCAACTTCCTGGACCCCAACATCGGCGGCGTGGCGGTGGCCCCGGCCCACGGCTCCATCCTGATCGAGTGCGCCCGGCGCGAGCTGCATGCCACCACGCCGCTGAAGAGGCCCGACCGCTCCCACCCCACGCGCATCTCCCTGGGGCTAGAGAGAGAGAGAGAAAGAGACAGAGAGCCACCGCCTCTCTCCCAGGTGTGCACCCTGACAAAACAAGACAACGGGGAGTACTGGTCGGACAGCAAACACAACTTCCTGGACCCCAACATCGGCGGCGTGGCGGTGGCCCCGGCCCACGGCTCCATCCTGATCGAGTGCGCCCGGCGCGAGTTGCATGCCACCACGCCGCTGAAGAGGCCCGACCGCTCCCACCCCACGCGCATCTCCCTGGTCTTCTACCAGCACAAGAACCTGAACCTGAACCAGCCCGTCCACGGCCTGGCCATGTGGGAGGCCAAGATGAATGTGCACGCGGAGCGGGCGCGGCAGAGGCAGCTCTACTGGGCCTCTCCCAGGAGAAGATCAAGGCCAACGGCAAGAAGCGCAAGTCCGGGGCGACGGCAGGGGCTAGTCCGGGACCAGGCCAGACCAAGGACCAGAGAGAGGGGCCCGTGACGCGGCACACCCCCTCTCCCCTTCCCCCCCCCCCACCACCGCCTCTCTCCCAGGTGTGCACCCTGACAAAAGAAGACAACGGGGAGTACTGGTCGGACAGCGAACACAACTTGCTGGACCCCAACATCGGCGGCGTGGCGGTGGCCCCGGCCCACGGCTCCATCCTGATCGAGTGCGCCCGGCGCGAGCTGCATGCCACCACGCCGCTGAAGAGGCCCGACCGCTCCCACCCCACGCGCATCTCCCTGGTCTTCTACCAGCACAAGAACACGTGTTCAGACACGTGTTGCCTTGATCAGTCACGTGTTGCCTTGATCAGACACGTGTTGCCTTGATCAGACAGCTGGGAAATAATTTCGTAGGAACACGCAGTTGGATTTTAGAGGCGTCTGACATCTGACACCAGACTAGTCCTCCATCTCGCTGTATGGAAGTTATACAGTTACAGCAGCTTGTCAATTCTTCCGGATTATCATGTTTACCTCCGAAAGTTTGACTGACTTCTCCTCGCAGACCACGTAGGTTGTTAATATATCATTAATTGCTAATAGATGAACAGTAGTAGGCCTGGGCCTAGGCCTCTATACAGACCTTGGCCTCCGTCCACGGCCTGGCCATGTGGGAGGCCAAGATGAATGTGCACGCGGAGCGGGCGCGGCAGAGGCAGCAGGAGGCCGCTCTACTGGGCCTCTCCCAGGAGGAGATCAAGGCCTACGACAAGAAGCGCAAGTACGGGGCGGCGGCAGGGGCTAGTCCGGGACCAGGCCAGACCAAGGACAAGAGAGAGGGGCCCGTGACGCGGCATGCCCCCTCTCCCCTCCCCCCCCCCACCACCGCCTCTCTCCCAGGTGTGCACCCTGACGAAAGAGGACAACCGCAAGGTGGGGGAGATCCCAGAGGACGAGCAGCTCCATGTGCTGCCCCTCTACAAGGTCTCGCTCACCGACGAGCACGGCAGCGAGGAGGGCCAGCGGCAGAAGATTAAGTCCGGCGCCATCCAGGTGCTGGACAACTTCCGCCGCGCCGTCCGCAAGCTCCCAGAGCCGGCCAAGTCCTGCCGACAGCGCCGCCTGGAGGCCAAGAAGGCCGCCTCGGAGAAGAAGAAAGGCAAGCCATGAACGGTGGCAGAACCCAAATCAGAAGTGCTTGTGTGTGAGACGTAGAGTGAGGTGACACAGCCCAGGGTCAGGTGAGAGGCTACTGTACTCGTACCCGTTTTTTTAAATGTGCTTGTTGATTGTTATCAATGATAGTGATGATAACAGTAGAAACGGATATACCGTCGTGAAAACCATGACAACTTAACACTTAGTAGTACCAACCAAAACATTTGCATTGCGGAGCATTTATGGAAGACGGCAGATGATAACCAGGTAGTTAGTTTGTAATTATTGTCTTTTGTTAATTGTCATAGATGGTCACGGACATGATCAACAGGACTGACTCCTTTGTCTCACTTCTCATGATACTGTTCAAATTGTACTCTCACTGTAAGACCCTCTCGATAACAGCAATGCATGAGCCACATTCCACTCAGTTATATTGATTCAGTAATATTTAGGATCTATATAATAATGGGTGCTGATATACAGTATACTGTATATGGATTTTTTAATTTTGTAAATTTCTATACAAGTCTGAAGTGAATGATGGCAGTTGGTGCCCTCTCCCATGAAGGCGCTTGGGGGGAGGCTGGTGCTATGGTGCTATCCCCCCAGGTTCACTGTGGAATTGTGGGTAAAAAGTATTATCGATAGCAATATGTTTCTGAGCTCTTTGAATGTCAAGAGAACTATTCTTCGGTCACGGACATGATCAAAATTGTCAGGCCTCGCACACAATGATATTTGAGTGATCGTAAATTGCTCAACAGTCTAGAACGTTCTTAGAGCGCAGCATCACGGGAGTGACGCAGCTAAAAGCCTGAGCGCCAAAATGTCTTAAAAAAACCTTTTTAAACCTAAATTATATTTACACAGATAATGTCATATAGACAATGCCATACTAATACTTTTGTCTCTTTGTAAGACTACACTTTTGATTGTAAAACCACAAATGGAGGACACCGAATACGCTGATCACGCGTATACGCTGATACGCTCATCAATGGAAGCTCTCCTCATCGCACCCCGGACAACCAAGTCAAAGGTCAAAACCGTTACATAAAAAATGGCACCCCAGGTAGGACTCAATACCACAAACCTGGATTAGGAAAAAAAATAAAATAATGTAATAATAGCACTGTGAAAGCATAACTAGGAGTAAAATGGCTCAACCAGAGGATCGGTTCAGTCTATTTGATCCATTCAGAGGAAAATGCACCTTTACCTGGAGATGACCTTGCAAATAATGCCACCTCTCACACTCTTGTGGACATGGACTTAACAGAGTATAGGAGCTTTGTGACGGGGCCCCCTGGAGGCATACAGGAACCACAACAGCCAATACTGGATGGTCTATTTAACCAGTGTGTGTTTGTTCCCCCGGGAGAGTGAAGGAGACGGGGAAAACCTGCTGAGGTGTTGGAGAGAGACTGAGTGAACCAGAGAGCTGTACTTGTTCTTTATTCTTTATTATTTAGAAAAGACTCGCAGATGCCGTGCTGTACGCCAATAAAAACATATTTACAGCCGTTCCTCTGTACCTAGGTCAAGACTGACAGATGCCGTGCTGTACGCCAATAAAAAGCCGTTCCTCTGTACCTAGGTCAAGACTGACAGATGCCGTGCTGTACGCCAATAAAAACATATTTACAGCCGTTCCTCTGTACCTAGGTCAACTGAGTTGATTCATTGAAGAAGTCCAATGCCAGTTGAGCATCATTGAACTTATAGTAACATGACATCAATTCTACTTCTGAGTAAAACCTGCCAAGAAAGATTGCTCATTAAAATGTTTGAGATTTCTTCTCAAGACCACATGAGATTTGTTATTTTCTAAGCGAATGCTTCTGACACACTTCTCATAGCCAGACCTATCTCTCCACACTTCTCATAGCCAGACCTATCTCTCCACACTTCGCTTCGCGCTGTACCAGCGCTGGAGAAAATATACTTTTTGCGCAAGTGGGCGCGCACGAGACACAAGAGTTTTTGCAGGGTGAGATGTCTGCAGATGAAAGTAAGCAAGTTGAAACGTTAGCAAATATACTTGCTGAGTGTTCTGACAGAGAAAGGTTGATATTATTGTGACTAGTGTCTGATTATAGTTCCATGGTGTGAATAGTGTCAAAGAACTAGCTCAGAGGTGATGAGATGAGCTAGTCTGCTGCACACATGCCAGCTAAAGAGCTAACTGGAGGGACTTTATTATTTTACTTAAAGTAGATATACAATCTTTCTTATTCTGCTAGAATTGGGCTTTATGGTAATACCATAATGGTATATTTACAGTACATGGACAGTGGATTGAAGCATTGGAACAAACCCTCACTCATTGAAAATGTCTGTTTTCTATAGATGGATATACAATTTATTTTTCAGCAACCCAATATTCAATTCGAATTATGTTATGAATTGATATGGATCAATTTATACCTCTTATTAAATTATACATACTCTGGTTGTTATGTTTGCCTTTTGGTTGACAGCAAAAGAGGGAGAGGAGGATAGAGAAGGAGAGAGAGCAGGATGGTGTCGGCACACCAAAGAGAGAGAGCAAGAACCAGGTGAGAAAGTGGACAGATAGTCAAGACCACATATGCCACAGTCCATGCCACCCCCTCCCCAAGGCAGCAACCAACGGAAACACTGAGAGCAGATAGCTGAACTGTTCAGTGTCAAGCCTGGAGAAATGGAGATGGCGGTTATAAAGCTCCAGAATAATGTCCAGCTACATTCACAACATTTCTGGAGCCTGGTAGACCCAAGCAACTATAATAATATTCACCAAGCAGCCCTGAAAGTATTTGTTGTATTTGGCTCTACATGCCTTTGAGAGTCAGATTTTTCTGATATGAATGTAATGAAATCTACTACTTCTGAACAAGACTGACAGATGAGCATTTAAATGACTCTATAAGAGTGAACCTAAGTGGATACACTCCAGCATACACAACTCTTGTAGACTCCATGCAGTGACATCCATCTCAAGTGTAGGAATGCTACCGTAGCTGGCTAGCACCTGGTGGTAACATTAGCTACAGTAGCTAGCTAGCACCTGGTGGTAACATTAGCTACCGTAGCTGGCTAGCACCTGGTGGTAACATTAGCTACCTTAGTTAGCTAGCACCTGGTGGTAACGTTAGCTACCGTAGCTGGCTAGCACCAGGTGGTAACGTTAGCTACCGTAGCTGGCTAGCACCTGGTGGTAACATTAGCTACCTTAGTTAGCTAGCACCTGGTGGTAACGTTAGCTACCGTAGCTGGCTAGCACCAGGTGGTAACGTTAGCTACCGTAGCTGGCTAGCACCTGGTGGTAACTTTAGCTACCTTAGTTAGCTAGCACCTGGTGGTAACATTAGCTACCTTAGCTAGCTAGCACCTGGTGGTAACGTTAGTGTAAGAGTCTCTAGGCACAAAGGGAGGTCGACACAAAGGAACAGCTGTACAAACGTGTTTGTTAACGTACAGCACGGCTCAGCACCGTCACTGACGGGCTAACACACACACACTGCACCGTCACTGACGGGCTAACACACACACACACACACACTGCACCGTCACTGACGGGCTAACTTTCCATACAGTTTGTGTGTGCGTGTTGTGGTCGCTCGTATCTGTGGACTGTTTAGCTCTAGCCACCCGCACAGTTGTTGTCAGCTCCAGTGAGAAGCAGGAAAAGGCTTTTGAATGCCGTGTGTACGTGTTATATAGGCGGAGGGTCCCGTCCCTCGTGACACAAGCGTCGCCTGGGCCAGCCAATGGGCTGGCGCAGTGTAATTCAGTTTCTGATGAGGTCACGCAGGGGGCGTTCCCATAGTGAGATACCAAACGGATACTATGAAAGAGAACTGAAGGCACTACAACTAGAAATCAGACAGTAACTCATTTTTTTTCTACAATGCTGAATGCTGCTGTTTAAATTGTTTTAACTTGAAACCAGTTGGTCACTGAGTAGTGAGTAACAGTGAGTACTGTTTTTGTTGCTTGAATAAAGGCTGGCAGTCTTTAATAGCCAAATGTTGTGGACTATACTGGGGAAGTATTTGTTATTATTCAGGAGTAAAACAATAAATACAAATATCGGATTGATATCCATCAATTTACTTACTTTATTTTTTTGTGAGGGGGGGACGGGACACGACGGGACTTTCAGACACTCATTTATGGTGCCTACATAAAATGTGGGAATATGAATGAATGAATGAATGAATGAATGAATGGACTTTATGGACTTTATTGTCATTGCTACAGTACAGGTACCAAACAACGACATTTAGGAGGGGTGGCTCCCCTGGTGTTAGGAAAGGGAAAAATATTGTTTTGTTCTTAAAAAAAACGATACTGTAGTATTGCAATTGTTAGTGTGTTCTTTCATATTGTAATAGATTGTGTTCACCCTGTTGAACTAATAAGAATTGAAACACAAGCCTGTTGACATGAAAGAGAATTAAGTCAGACAGTGGCCTACATTTCAGTATTGTGTCATGCATGATTTAGGACTGTATACTAGCTACCAGTGGCGGGCGGTGCATTTCACACCTAGGCCTTCAGTGATGTTGTCGTATATTTTTACACATTAATAGCCTTCTTATATAACGTATATCTTACACATATATTCACGTATATTTTACACATATTACACGTATATTTTTATTACTTCATATATACTTTATTAATACTTTATTATTTCATTACAAATGACGCGGGGAGATTTTCAATTGTCGCACATGCGCAGACACACACACACGCACATGCACGCCCCCGAGGGTCTAGGCCAATCAGAGGCCTAGAAGGAAGGATCATGATTGGCCAAGAACATACTGTGATGTGATTGGCTGAGGGCCGCTATAAAACCTGGAGCTCAGTCTGGAGCTCGGTCTGTCTTCTGTCCACCTCTCCCTATGTTGTGACTGTTTTGTGTGCCTGTAATCTGAGGACCCGATCTTTTTTGAATAAATACTCTTTAACTTTGGCCAGGAGTTTTTACCTCTTCTTTGATCACTGAAACAGAGAAAATATTCGACAATGTCCGACACATTCCTACCTGAATTATTCTACCTCTTAATACCATCGTTATGACGCCATGGCTCTAGAAACTAGACAGAAACACAGTATAACCGGGCGTTGCATCACCTTAACATAGTCAGACAAGTACAACAGAGTTATATTAATATTTCCGAAGCATTTTTAATCAATAAATCCGCATTTACAATGAAGAGTGTTAAACTAACATCTTTAAGATCGCTACATTACCCACTTCTGTCGTCTCGTCCACCATAATAGCGACAAAGGGTGCCTTTTTAATCTCCATTTTGATCTCTTCTTCCATCACTTCAGCAATAGCAAAAATCAGGTTGTTTTGTATTTTGCCTGACGTCCCAGTAAACACTTTGTTTGTGGACAGGTGGTAATGTAAATCTGGGTTGTTTTCAGCCAGAAAAGAAAGAAGCTCAACGTAGTTTCCTCTGTTTGTGGACTTGGCGCTTTCATCCTGTCCCCTAAATGAAAGTTATTGTTTACCCAAAAACAGGACACAATCGATCAGTATTATCGATCAGTCAACGAAAGCTTTCGTTGTGAGGCTCCGTTTCCCTGTGCACTTCCAAAAGTTTCACATCTACCGGCATAGTTCGGCATCTCAATAGTGAATATCAATAGTGCGTAGTAATAGTGCGTAGCAATAGTGCGTATCCAATCAAAAGACGTGCTGGGTGCTGACATCTTTGAGCCTTCCAGCAGGCGCCGTTGTTGCTTTTGCTCGCATCTACGTAGGTTTACTAGGTACGCCACATGTTTTCTCGTTCCAACGTTAAGTTACAGGTCGAATCCGCTTCACCGTTTAATGTGAAGGCGGGCAGATTTTTGAGCCCCCTAGCAACACATTTTGATTGGATAAAAGCTCTAACATAAAGGCCAGCCCTCCAAATCTCAATCGGAGACTGGAAGCAGCGCAACCAAGAGGAAAGCTATGAAATGAAGAGAATAGACTATGGGGAATCATTAATACATATTTGTGGAAAATATATATTAAAATAAAATGTATATTCTGATGATGTTTAGGCCAGCAGAGAAGGCCTTGCTGGCCCTGACGGCACACCACTGCTAGCTACATAGTGTACAGAATGTTGGTTTATGTGATTTCTCTACCTGTATGAGGATCAAATTATCCATAACATGTCTGAAATAAAATGTAGTTATTGGTCACTCATACTGTAAGTCTCACACAACACTCAGATGTGTTTAATAGAGAATAAGCTCTAGCTAGTGGTTCAACTTAGAGCCTTTTCGTTACTTGCCATTATCTTTTTTTTTTCTTCTGTTAAGTGCCAGGCAGAGGGGGTTGTGCCATCAATCCAAACACAATGAAGGCAATGCGGAAACACAGAAAGATACAGTTTTTACAGTTTTTTTATTATAAAAACGGCTGTTGTTTATTCTGTGATAGTATACTCAATGCAAGGCTATATGTACACTACCTATATGTACACTATCTATATGTACACTACCTATATGTACACTATCTATATGTACACTATCTATATGTACACTACCTATATGTACACTATCTATATGTACACTATCTATACTATGAACACTATCTATATGTACACTATCTATATGTACACTATCTATAATATGTACACTATCTATATGTACACTATCTATATGTACACTACCTATATGTACACTATCTATATGTACACTATCTATATGTACACTATCTATATGTACACTATCTATATGTACACTATCTATATGTACACTACCTATATGTACACTATCTATATGTACACTATCTATATGTACACTATCTATATGTACACTATCTATAATATGAACACTATCTATATGTACACTATCTATATGTACACTATCTATATGTACACTATCTATATGAACACTATCTATATGTACACTATCTACATGTACACTATCTATATGTACACTATCTATATGTACACTATCTATATGAACACTATCTATATGTACACTATCTATATGTACACTATCTATATGTACACTATCTATATGTATACTAAGCTGGTTTACATCAATAAAGGCTATGTACACACTCCACTGTACTATACTGCACAGATAGTCAACTAGGGTTGTCATATTGCACAAAGAGTATTTTTTCACATTATTTTAAAGTGTCACAGTTTGCAGGCTTGAAAATGTACATGTTTGTGCCTCAGCATTAGCTGCCATACAATCCGTCCGGACTGTCCTGGGCCCAGAACTTAGGCCTTTTCTGTGTTCAGGGCCTTGACGGCCCTGTGGTAGAAGCAGTCCTTCAGTCTGTTTGTCTTAGCGGCCGGGGTCCTGTACCTCCTGTTCGAGGGCAGCTTGACAAAGTGTACGTGCCCAGGGTGGGTCGGGTCCCTGGAGATCTTGGAGGCCCTCCTGAGACAGCGTGTGTTGTACAGCTCCTCCAGAGAGGGGAGGGGGGCGCCGGTGATCTTCTGTGCTGTTCTCACGACTCTCTGTAGCTCGTTTCTCTCCGCTGTTGTGCAGCTGTGGAACCAGTTGGAGATGCCGAAGGTGAGGATGCTCTCCACTGCGCCGTGGTAGAAGGCCACCAGTATCTCCTGCTTGTTGTGTTGTTTCCTGAGGCATCTCAGGGTGTATAGCCGCTGTTGTGCCCTCTTGATGGTGCCTTTAGTGTTGTCCTTCCAGGCCAGGTCATCCCGCATGTTGTGTCCCAGGAATCGGAGGGTTGAGACTCTCTCCACGCTCTCTCCGTCGATGAGCAGGGGCTGGATCTCTGACTTTTTCCTCCTGAAGTCTACGATGAATTCCTGGGTCTTTGACTTGTTTAGCAGCAGGTTGTTAACCTTGCACAGCTTGCTCAGTTGCTCTACCTCATCCCTGTACGCCGCCTCGTCCCCCCCCAGAGATACATCCCACCACGGTGGTGTCGTCTGCAAACTTTACGATGTAGTTGCTGGGGTGGACGGGGGTGAAGTCGTGGGTGTAGAGGTTGTAGAGGATGGGGCTTAGCACGCAGCCCTGGGGTGACCCAGTGCTGAGGCTGAGGGCTGTGGAGGTGTGGGGGCCCACCCGCACCCTCTGGGGGCGGTCGGTCAGGAAGTCCTTGATCCACGCACATATAGAGTGTGATAGACCCAGGTCTAGAAGTTTGGTCACTAGCCTGTCTGGAAGGATGGTGTTGAAGGCGGAGCTGAAGTCCACGAAGAGCAGTCTCGCGTAGCTGTTATCCCTCTCCAGGTGGGATAGAGTGGCATGGAGAGTCGTCGCTATGGCGTCCTCTGTGGACCTGTGGGCTCTGTAGGCGAACTGGTATGGATCCAGGTTGGGCGGGAGGCGTGTGAGTATGTGGGCCCGGACTAGTTTCTCGAAGCACTTCATGATGATTGGTGTGAGTGCCACCGGGCGGTAGTCGTTTAGGCAGCTCACCGTGCTTTTCTTCATACTATCTATATGAACACTATCTATATGTACACTATCTATATGTACACTATCTATATGTACACTATCTATATGTACACTATCTATATGTACAGTGAAATAAATCTCCTAAAGAGAACATGTAGGAAAGCTGAGCGCAGATGGAGAAAGAGCAAATTACAGATTGATCAGAATATTTTTAAAGAACATCTATCTGCCTTTAACTTGGCAATGCGAAATGCTAGAAAAAATCACTTCTCAAAGATAATATCTACAAACAAGAATAACCCCAGGGTCTTGTTCTCGACAATTGATTGCCTTGTAAACCCTGCTCCTAAAACTCTAGACGGCGCAGCCTCTGTCACCAAATGCGAGGAATTTGCAGCCCACTTCAGGGATAAGATAACAAATATTAGAATGTGTATTACTCAGGAAAGACTAGGTTTGTGTAGCACCACAGATCCGCCGCCACAGAACATGACTATGAGCATGTTCACCATGATTAGTACGGAAACATTAGGTAAAATTGTGTCACAGCTTAAACCGTCTACGTGTCCTCTTGACCCTATTCCTACCACCTTTTTTAAGGAAATTTTTGAATCTGTGTCTGATGATATACTAGGCATTGTAAATCACTCCCTACTTAAAGGGATATTTCCAGCGGCGCTTAAAACTGCCCTGGTTAGACCCACCCTGAAAAAAAGTAACCTAGATCCTTCTGATCCCAAAAACTGTAGACCAATATCAAATCTCACTTTTCTAAGCAAAATTTTAGAAAAGGCAGCGTACAGACAGCTTCATGAATTCTTAGTCTTAAATAATAGGTATGACCCACTTCAGTCAGGTTTCCGATCATACCACAGCACAGAAACCGCTTTGCTTAAGGTAACAAATGACCTTAGGATAAATGCAGACTCGAAAAAACTCTCGATTCTTGTACTCTTAGACTTAAGTGCAGCCTTTGATACGGTAGACCATTCCATACTTATTGAGAGACTTGAAAACTGGGTTGGCCTCTCAGGTCCGGTCTTGAACTGGTTCAGGACTTACCTGGCTGACCGAGACTACTTTGTAGCCCTTGGTGACCATAAGTCAAAAAATTATAGCACAACCTGTGGAGTTCCCCAGGGGTCCATTTTAGGACCGTTGCTCTTTAGCCTATACATGCTACCCCTCAGTTCTGTTATCAAGAAGCATAGCGTTAACTACCACAGCTATGCTGACGACACTCAGCTTTATATCTCAGTAACTCCCAACGACTACAAGATGATTGACCACCTGATAGATTGTATTGCCGATATTAATATTTGGATGACACAAAACTTTCTCCAACTCAATCAAGAAAAAACAGAGGTATTGATCATTGGCGAGAAAACTGGGAGAGAGAAATTATCTGCACACTTGAAAACACTAGCTCTTAACACTAAGTGTCAGGCCAGAAATCTTGGTGTCATAATTGACTCAGATCTAAATTTTGAAACTCATATTAATAATACTATTAAAACATCCTTTTACCATCTAAGAAACATCACTAAGGTACAATCATTTCTCTCCCAGGCAGACACTGAAAAATTAATGCATGCGTTTGTTACTAGTAGGCTAGATTACTGTAATGCTCTCCTGACAGGTCTCCCCAAAAAAATGATAAATAGACTACAAATGGTTCAAAATGCTGCTGCTCGTGTCCTTACTAGGACCAAACGAAGAGCGCACATCACACCTGTCTTGAGATCACTACACTGGCTCCCTGTCAGTCATAGAATAGACTTTAAGATCCTTTTACTAGTTTATAAATCACTTCACTGTGATGCACCCAATTACATGGTGGACATGCTCATAAGATACACACCAGCTAGACCCCTACGGTCTAGTGGCACGGAACTTTTAATAGTGCCAGAGGCTAGGACAAAGAGATTTGGAGGATCAGCTTTTAGCATATATGCTCCTAGATTGTGGAACACCCTACCTGAGGGCCTGAGGTTGTCTAAAACTCAGGACATTTTTAAGCGTGACCTCAAAACCTACTTATTCAATGTCGCCTTTTGATACTACGGGAGACATTGGACATTATAGAACTAGGATCACTAGGCCATTACACCATACTCGTGTTTTGAGATTTGTGTTGACAGGAAAATGGACCCGGGTGCTGATGAGGCACTCTCAGCTCCAAATAGCACCTAGAGCAGTACTGGAACCGGTACAAGGGTGTACCAGGACCACCATCAGGTTGTATTGCTGTCATCTTTATTGTCTTTATTGTGTTGTTGCATCATAACTATGCCTAAGATTCTCTTTTGGCAGGACCTGTGACCATCCGGATGCAGAACGATGCAAATATAACACTAAATTTATGGACAGAGTGTACGCCGATAATATGCAAGGAATTTTTCCTGGATACATGGTGTACAGGTTTTTGCCCTTGCTTGCTTGCTTTGTGCCGGTGGTCCTTGGCCTCCCCTTGGGGACCGCTGGGTACTGGTAGGCAAACTGGCTAGTAGTCGCTCTATTGGTAGAGGGCTGCAAGGGAATTTTTTTCCTGGCTACATAGTATACAGGTTTTTACTTTTGCCTGCTCGCGGCTCTGTCAGTATTGATTGATTGACTGATTGACTGAACATTTTCATTGTGTGAAGCGCATTGAGTTGCATCTTGTAAGAAATGCGCTATACAAATAAAATTTGATTTGATTTGATTTGATGTACACTACCTATATGTACACTATATTTATGTACACTATATATATGAACACTATCTATATGTACACTATCTATATGTACACTATCTATATGAACACTATCTATATGTACACTATCTATATGAACACTATCTATATGTACACTATATTTATGTACACTATCTATATGAACACTATATTTATGTACACTATCTATATGTATATGTACACTATCTATATGAACACTATCTATATGTACACTATCTATATGTACACTATCTATATGTACACTACCTATATGTACACTATCTATATGTACACTATCTATATGTACACTATCTATAATATGAACACTATCTACATGTACACTATCTATATGTACACTACCTATATGTACACTATCTATATGTACACTATCTATATGTACACTATCTATATGTACACTATCTACATGTACACTATCTATATGTACACTATCTATATGTACACTATCTATATGTACACTATCTATATGTACACTATCTATATGTACACTATCTACATGTACACTATCTATATGTACACTACCTATATGTACACTACCTATATGTACACTACCTATATGTACACTACCTATATTTACATTTTTGGCATTTAGCAGACGCCTTATTCCAAAGCGACTTACAATCAATACATTTGAATACTAAGCATGTGAATCGGCAGTCCACCATTCGTTGCAGGAAGAGTACTCTAGCTCGGGCCCGGGGCCACTGATAGAAGGAAAAACCTTCTCCCTATTATCGCCTTCTACTAAAACCTATTTATTTTTTTCTTTTATTTTTTATTACTGGAGAAACTGAGAAACAGTACAAGGGGGGCAATAGAAGTTCTAGGGACACAGTAGAGGGGAAAGCGGGTGTCTTTAGGAGACGTAGTGGTGAGGGTCGGAAGATGTCTCAGGAGGAGCAGTTAAGATGTAACCTGAAGAGATGGGTCTTCAGTCTACGACGGAAGATGGGTAGTGACTCTGCCGTTCTGACAGCCGTGGGGAGCTCATTCCACCAGCGGGGAGCCAGTGTTGTGAAGAGACGTGATCGGGCAGCCCGACTTCTGTGTAGAGGAGGTGGGGCCAGTCGGCCAGCCGAGGTGGAGGAGCGGAGTGAGCGGGCAGGGGTTTGGGGGGTTACCATTTCCTTCAGGTAGGCAGGGGCTGTCCCTTTAGCTGCCTGGTATGCAAGCACCAGGGTCTTGAATCTGATGCGAGCTGCTATCGGGAGCCAGTGCAGGGTGCGAAGGAGAGGGGTGACATGCGAGTATTTGGGGAGGTTGAATACCAGCCGGGCAGCAGCATTCTGGATGAGCTGCAGAGGTCTAATGGCTGAAGCGGGGAGCCCAGCCAGGAGTGCATTGCAGTAATCCAGGCGGGAGATGACCAGTGCCTGGATCAAGAGTTGCGCTGCCTCTCTGGTACCTATATGTACCTATATGGTACCTCTCTGCCTATATGTACACTATCTATATGTACACTACCTATATGTACACTACCTATATGTACACTACCTATATGCACACTACCTATATGTACACTACCTATATGTACACTATCTATATGTACACTATCTACATGTACACTATCTATATGTACACTATCTATATGTACACTATATATATTTGGTTTGTTTTTGTTTTTGTTTTTTTGGTTTGTCACTTAAAACATTTATTCCCACATACATGAAACCACACGTCAATCCCAAAAAAGAAAAGTCGCTTTGGATAAAGGCATCTGTTAAATGCCCCAAAATGTAAATGTATCATGAGACTTGTTAACCAAGGGCAGTGTGGTGAGTGGGAATGTAACGATGGACATATATGTGCTGAGAGAACATTCCACAACAAACAGTATCAAAACTAAACTTCAAAATGGGAATTTCTTAACAAGGTTCCCATACGTAGGGACGTCTACAGCTCCATGAGGGCTTTTATTTCATTAATGTGTGACGCCTTCTTGTCGGTGGGGTTCTTGGAGCCGAAAGCCTTGTCCACCAGATCCTGCTTCTGCCTCTGAATCTTCACCATGTTCTCCTCCACAGAGTCCTTCACGATGAACTTGGTGATGAAGACGTCTCTCTTCTGGCCCAGGCGGTGACAGCGATCCACACACTGGTCCTCTGCTGCAGGGTTCCACGCTGGATCCATGAGGAAAACACGGGAGGCGGCTGTCAGGTTGAGTCCCACCCCGCCAGCTTTGAGTGACAGCAGCATGATCGTGGGGCCGTCAGGAGCGGGGCTCTGGAACTCCTGGATGACCTGGGTCCGCCTCTTTATTTTTTTTCCCAAAGATTCAAACATTTTTACAATATAATTGAACAAAAATGTTCTTGTTTCCCCGCCCCCTTGTATCCACCCCCTCCCCCCCCCCCCCACCCACCATTGTGCGGCAACGCCCAACGACAACACAACACAAAGATAATAATAATAAGACAAAACACACATGCCTACATACACACACCACACACACACACACAATAATACATTCATTAGGGATGCGCTATGATATTAACAGCAATTCACATCACCGTGCATCCCTACAAGAAACACTGTCCATCAAACAATAGTACCTGAAGCTGCCCTTCTTGCCATAAAATCTATATGTGGTTGCCATATTTCTACAAAGTCCTGACTCTTATGTCTTATATTATATTATATTTTATCTAATGGAATGTAGCTAGAGATTTCATTTAACCAATGTGATATTGTAGGAGAGTAATCGGATTTCCAATGGATTGCAATACACTTCTTTGCAGCAATCAAAGCAAGATCAATATATATTTTTTGAAACTCATTCCAAGGATCCATATTGATTGTGCCTAAAAGACACAAGCGAGATGATTTTGCAATGTGAATATTTAAACATAATGCTATCGTGTCAATTACAAAGTTCCAAAATGTTAACAACAAATTACATGACCAAAACATCCCAGTGAGCAATAGACGTCTTTTCAACCTCGCGTCTACGCTTGGCCATCATATAAACCAGCTATATTACGGCTATATTTTCTACTTATCTTAAATGCATTAAAACCGTTATTAAACCCCTCTAAACTGTCAGAATACGTCCCAGACGTCATGTAGTATGAGATTCATGTAGTCTAGCATAGTTATCCTAGCAGAAGTGGTGGTTTAAATTGTGTCTATACGTCGCTGTCCTTTAACCCAGATAAATGCGGTCTGTGTCTAAACCTGTTTTAGTCTAGCAGCACGTTGAGTTTAAATTAATACCATAAACGCCTGTAGATTGTCAAAATATGTACCAGACCGTCATTTAGTCTGAGATTCCATGTAGTCTAGCATAGTTATTCATGCAGAAGAGGTGGTTTAAATTGTGTCTATACATCAATTCCAACACCCCCGGATAGACGAGAGGACAGGGAATCCAAAACCATTTGAATGGTGTCTCTACGACCTTCCTATCACCCCCCAGGGTGGTCTATGTATGACAGTAGACACAGCTTAGCTTAGCTTAGCTTAGTTTAGCTTGCTGCATACTGGTATCTGTATGGCTGTATGACAGTAGTAACAGAGTCTCAGTCCAGTAGTCATGTGATTGATTCTATCAGACAGACAGACTAGGATGATGATGACTACACTAGTATGACTGCTGCTGCTGCTGCTGCTGTTACAGTACATAGATCAGATGATGATGATGATGATGATGATTGCTACATGATGCTACTACTGATACTACTACTGAGACATGATCAGTACATGATAGTAGTCAGATAGTAACAGAGACTAAAAGATTAGACAGTAGTAGTAGTATTAGTAGTAGTAGTAGTAGTAGTAGTAGTAGTAGTAGTAGTAGTAGTAGTAGTAGTAGTAGTAGTAGTAGTAGTAGTAGTAGTAGTAGTAGTAGTAGTAGTAGTAGTAGTAGTAGTAGTAGGAAGACCCCTTCCACCCCGGCCACGGCCTCCTCACCCTGCTTCCCTCTGGAAGAAGGTTGCGGCTGCCTAAGGCACTGAAGGCCCGCCACAGGCTCAGTTTCTTCCCCTCAGCCGCCAGGCTGATAAATGACTCTGGCTTCCCCCTCCCCCCCGCCCCCAAGTCTGCCCAGGACTGAATATGCACTGGACTCACTGTAAAAACTCTGCACTACACTTTATATATGTTGCACTATCCAATGCAATGTCTGTCCTGTGTTGTCCTGTTTTTTGCATTTGTTTTTGTATACACGTGAAAAAAAGTATAAACGCACTTACTGTAATGCCAAAGCAAATTCCTATATGTGTATGCATAATGGCAATAAACGTTATCTGAATCTGAATCTGAATCTGAATCTGAAAGTAGTAGTAGTAGTAACAGATGGGGGGCTGGGTGGTGGGGGTCTATGACTCTCAGGCACGTGCCGTGAGCTTTTAGATTGGGTAAGCATAAAATATAGAAATACACGTAATTACACATACACGCTATCAGTGAACGCAGTTTCAAGGAAATGCAATTTTGATGCCCTAGAACCCGCTAATAAACGGTAGTGTCATTTTGTGATCAGATTACCAAAAACAAAAAAAACAGTTGCCAGTTTCGACTATATCAGGGGTGCTCATTGTTCAATCTTTTTTGAACCAAGATATTTTCAAGTAGCCAGCCTGCTGAAATCTACAAGTCCAGTTTCAACATCGCAAACGCAGTTAACGCACACACGCACAACACAGACACACACCGTTTCCAACCTCCATACTAAACTCACAACACACTTTCTTTTCACACTTTGTCACACATGCACTTGACATCACATCACAAACCCTCCCTCTCTGTCTCTCTCAAACACTTTTGGTTCAGAACCAATGTCACGGACAGCGACATTAGGCCTATCTCAGCGATTGATTAAGCAGCTCTCTCTCCAAACACAACGGCACAGGCCGACATTCAAAGGTATAAGCAGAGGAAGTCTTAAATAAGAAGCCATAACCAGCAGCACAGCAGTACCCAAACCATATAAACAAGCACAGATCGCCACCAGCCTCGCGAATCATATAAATCATATAAACCAGCAAAGAAGCCATGACGTAAATTTAAAAATGATATCTTACCTTTACTTGAAAACAAGGTCCATTCGCCTCTCCTTGCGAAGGAACACCTCTGTCACTTTAGTGTAAAAGTCACTCGCCTGTTGCAGTTTGGAAAGTCTCTCTTTTTCAATTGAGATCAGGGCCAGTGATGAAAGGCGTCCTTGTCCAGTGCGATTTCGAGTGAGGGTCTTCACTCTCTTCAAAGTTGAAAATGACCTCTCAACAGATGCCGTTGTTGCTGGTATGGTTAGGACTAGTTTAATCAAATTTGTTGCCTCTGGAACTGTTTCAGCCAAGTCATGCTGAATGATCCATCCAAGCATCTCCTCAGGTGTTTTCTCCCTCACCTCTTGGTTTGGTAAAGTCCAACTAAATCTGCCTTAAGTCTAACGAAATCGAAATATTTATGATACAAAGCCAGGCTCTCAAATTTGGCTTTGTCAAATTATTTTGACATTTGGTTAAATTGCTTGCAGTCAATAAGGCCAATGAAATTCAAACATTCGAAGTTGCTAAATCTAGCCTTCATCTGTGTGAGCGTGTCCAAAAAAATCCTGTTATAAAGTATCTTCCTCTGGTCTTTGATGGGTTGGTTGGGTTTCGCTCGCCCCTCAGTGAGATTTAGCTGGCTGCGTTTCTGGTCAAATTGAGCGTAGCGCGCATCGAAGTCCTGAAGTTTCTTTTCCAAAGCGGTCATTGTATCTTGGATCCTAGAACAACAATAACCAATGTCCATTCCCTTCTTTTGCAGCACATTAAACAGCACATCAGTGATGTTGAAAATCTCCTCATAAATGTCTAGGAGAAAGCACGTCGAGGCCTTTGCCAGCCATGCATCATAGCCTGTAGCCATCATTAGGGTTTCATTATCCCAATTTGTAGGATTATCGATTATCGACTGAAACATGGTCCGCAAATCCGAATATTGATGGTTGATTGTCTGAACGAGGCGTGAGTGTGAAGACCACCGTGTCGGTGCTACTCTTGGTAACCGGCGTTTGACGACCTCATCCAGGAGTTTTGTGCGCTTTGTCGATTTGTTGAAAAATGATGAAAGGCCTTCCACTGTTTTGAAAAATACCTGGCATTCTGGAATAGACCTCGCCGATTGCGATAATACGAGATTCAATTTATGAGCATAACAGTGCGTAAAAATAGCCTCTGGGATCTTTTCTCTAATCTTGGCCTGAACCCCATTTAAACTAGACGCCATAACGGCTGCTCCGTCGTATGTTTGGGCAACTAATTTTCCAAAGCAGTTAAATTTATCCAAAGCGCTCAAAACATAATCAGCGACAGCCCCGGCAGTTCTATCATTACTCACATCATCGAAACCTAAAAAGGCTTCTTTCACCTCTTGATTGAGCACGTAGCGCAGAATGACTGAGATCTGGGCTCTGTTGGTTACGTCAGTCGATTCATCGACCTCGACAGCAACAAATGGGGCTTCAGAAATCTCATTTTTGATGTTGTCGATGATAACGTCTCCGATTGCCTCAATCAGATCATTCTGGATCTTATTTGAAAGACCAGAGAAAACAGTGGATGATCTTAAATGGGTGGCTAAATTCGAATCATATTTGGCAATGAGATGTAGCAGTTCCACGTAGTTCCCACGGTTCAGAGATTCCTTGCCTTCCTCATTTCCCCGAAATGATACTTCTTGTTTAGCTAGGAAGCAGGTGGCATCTATTAATTTGTTTAGAATATCTCTATTCTCTTTTACCTTTTGGTTGTGAATTTCTGTGGCCAGTCTCGTCTGCTCATCCAGAGCTGAGTCGATGCGCGTCGTGGTGCCAAAGGTTTTCAGGGCTACTTGGCTTCTGATGTGTGTTGCCGTCTTCTCGTGTTTATTGAGCGCGTTGGTAAGATTGTTAAGGTCCCCGTAGCCTTTCTGAATCCACACACTATAACCTGTAGAAAACAGTGTACAGGAGTAGCAAAAGAGGCGATTGGTCTCTGCACAGCCACATAGCCATTTCTTCTGCTCATACCAGGCTTGTTGGAACCCCCTAGCGACTCTCCCTTTCTGGGTGTGAAGATCGTTGAGCGGTGGCTTTGGCCGGCCTTTAGCCAGTAGTTCTGTTTTTGCAGTCCAGCCCAGTCTACAAAATCCCTTTAGGTCACTGACACTGACAGTAATGTCCATATTCGCAAGTTATCCTTATTGATTAGATCGTTTGAGCTAGCATAAACTATTCTGCCGGGCGAGAGAAAGTAGTGTGAACTTGTGAACTTGAAAATGATAGCCAATCAGTAGCTCTTATCGGAATGAAAGAACTACTCTGATTGGCTGAAAGCATGCTTACCCTGGCCACATTAAACAGCGGGCTGAGGCATCATAAAAAATAAAAAAGACATTTTCACGCATTCGAATGTACGCGAGGGAAAGCAGAGAGAGGAGTGCTTATATGCAATGCAGAGTAGGAAGTGCTTTACTCCTACAGGTGGCGCTAAAAATGCAACGTCAAAATGAATGACTCCTGCTGCGCTGGGACCTAAAATACGACTCTTTTAAACCTTAAAAAACATATGATGTTGTAGATACTTTTAATTTGTCCATGAAGTCCCATTGAGGTCAAAAAGCTAGACCTGACAAATGTAAAGATAAAGCACATGCATAATAATAATAATAATTGATAATGAGGCAATAAAGTCAGATACTTAGATTTCCATTGTGGTCCTTATTGTGGCCCCTAGCCCCTACAGCAATGACAGTGAATTAACAGCTCAAGGGTTTCATACTCACCCTGCCACAATATCTCCTCTGGACCTTAATAAATGTCATGAATTTACAGTCCTCTATAATATTACAATCTGCTCTTACAATGCACACATTAAACTGTAGAGATATGAGTGTGAGCCCGGCGGAAACGCATGATGGTTTACACATCATTAAAACAATCTTTGGATGTCAGAAAGATTATTATGGCCATTATATAGTACTCAGTATGTTGTGATCAGCATGTTTGTTTTGTTGCCTATTCAAACAGTCGACATGTTTGGAAAATGGCCCTTTTGCTAATATAATTAGGTGTCGGAGCTTTAGTAAAACACACTGATGGTGTGACTATAAAGCTACATTATACTGTTTAAGGATAAGGTTGTCCACTAACACAACCATTGTGTTTTTAATTGTCTAACAGCAGTTAATTGTTAATTGTCAATCAGAAGGTTTCTTAAACAGGCTAATGGTCACTAACATAATATGCTATAGTTGATTTACTGTACTTGGATGGTGGGTTTGCATGTCTTCTTTTTAACTAAACAAGCTCCGTATTTTTTTAAAGCAAGCTTCCTATTCACACCCTCTACACGTCCGACCTGAGGTGGTCTGGGCTTAGCCTGGAGGTTCACACATGGGAAACAAATGCAGTTATTTTCCTCATCATGGTATTGGTATTCACCAGTACTCAGTCAGTTTCAGGTGTAGCCAGCAAGTTTCAAGTTTCAAGTTTATTTGTTAAGTCACATTACACAAGTGTAACATAGTAAAATTCTTAGGCTTCGGATCCTGACATTGCATTGCAGGACAAGACATAGGGCATAATACATCAAGCATAATTCCAGATAAAAGTGTCAGTAGTACAGGACATAACAGACCAAAAATAATAGGCATAGTACAAGATAAGGTGGCGTTAGTGCAGGTAAGATAAGACAGGTTGCAGTAGCGATGCCACTAGTGATAATAGAGTTCACAGTAGTGCGGTGGCTTGAGTTTAGGGTTGCTGTAGTCCATGCACAAGGTGTGAGCAAGGGGAAGATTGACTACAGTGGGCTTGTTCAAGAGTCTGATCACCTGGGGGAAGTAGCTGTTTGTTAGTCTCTGAGTCTTGGCCCTAAGGCATCGGTCCGAACAGGCTGTGGTTGAACAGCAATGTTGGCCTATAGGCCAGGGAAGCAATCAAACTCTGAGTCAACTCCATTAGACAGTCACACCGTTGAGAAACCTATATTCTCAATTGTGGCTTAATAAAGAAACACGGATCCAGCCATGCGACACATTAGGACGTCCACACCGAGCCAGACCTGGCTTAGATCCGACACAGGCTCACCCTTAAGCACTCTAATAGATGTGTGGAACCCCCCCCCTCCCCCCTATCCCCATCCTCACAGCGCTGATTTGATTATATCTCCAGGTAACATTTAATCAATAATAGAATAAGGGATGTTGTTGACTGAGTTTGAGAGAGAGATAGCCTCTATATTGAGCTGTCCTCCTCTCCTCTGTCCATCGCTCTACTTAAGCCGGGACGTGTTCCTGACACACCGAGGGGTCAGCGGCACCAGACAGCACAGAGACGTCTTTCATACCCCCCCCCCCCCCCTCCCCATTAGCGATGCAGCGTGCAATAGCCGGCTCAATCTGTTTCAGTTAGCCCCCAACCAGACGACAGGACACAGGCTTATAATGCAGATTGATGACTGATTGGGAATTTCAATCATGGGTCAGGTTGCAAACACACATTTGCCCCGATTGCTATAAAGTTCAGGTTTTGATGTACAAATCATGCGTATCGTGGCTATTAGCACAGTATAGGAAGGGCTTTAATAGTGCACACAAAGAAATATCTATATATTTTTTCTGAGTGGGGCAGTCACACTCATATTTTATTGACAGATACAGTAGAGATTTAGACAGGAAGGATGGGTGAGAGAGAGAGGAGGGATGACATGCAAGATATGTCCCCGGCCGGAATCGAACCGGGGACCCTGCGGTTACATGGTCAACGCTTAACCCGCTACGCCACCTAAGCGCCCTAGAAATATATTTTCATGTGATGAATAAACTTGAACTTGAACTTGGGGGTGGGGGTCAGTTCAACAGTCTAATGGCCTCAGGATAGAAGCTATTTTGGATCCTGTTGGTCTGGGTCTGAATGCTTCGGTATCGTCTGCCCGATGGAAGCAAGGAGAACCCAGAGTGACTGGGATGGCTGTTGTCCTTGATGATCTCCCCAGCCTTGTCCTTGCACCTCTCAGAGTGGATGGCGTGGACTGGGCCATGTGTGGTCGTGAGCAGTGCAGCTGCCATGTTTATTTAACCAGGTAGCACTAGACTAGGTCAATTGAGAACCGATTCTCATTTGCAATGACGACATGGCCAAGAGGAAAACCAGAGGCAAGTCTGTACAACACAGTAGCTATATACAATATAAAACATGAGTACAAAAACAACAAGGGTCAATTTAAAAACATCCTGACAAATAAAAGATGACAATATGTACAGTATATAAAACAGTATAAAAACAGGTGTAGTGACCAGAGACTATATCTAGTAATGAGTTTTTAAAAAAGAGGGTAACGAGATGAAGGTGTTGATATACAGTATGTTATATGCATCAAGACAAATATGAAATGCCATGTTCCAAGGAGATCTGAAGGGATTATGAGATTATGAACATTTAATCTCAGATCTGTGTGTGTGTGTGTGTGTAATAGGTATCATGTCATTATTAACGTCACACATTTAAGAGCCAAATACACATTACATATTACATTTGTGTGCACACACCAGGGCAACGGAGGCAGGAGTTATTGTCTTTCCAGAGACAAGATTCCATCTTTGCTGGTCTGTCTGTCACACAGACTGAATACAAACAGCATTATGCACTCTGCTTGGAGTGCAAATAGACTTGTGAGATGGAAGAGACCCCGTGAAGGGAAGAGTGCTCATATGGAAGAAAGAAATAAGAATCCTAATCCTAATATTAATGGTCGCTGTTCGTTTTCGCCAGTTTAATTGAAAAGACTAACTTAATTGAAAGACATTTCCAAGGCATCCACCTGTCGAGGAAGAGCTTCAGTTGCCAAGTCTTGCAATCACATCATGGTGTTACGACCTGACTCTAGGCCATAACAAAGATGGAGACACACACCCAAATGAACAATATATAATTAAGTATTTATTTAACTATAACTAAAGAGAACTAAGGCAACAATCCAAAACAATGATCTGAAAACAATGGTAATGCTAGAAGCAGACGAAGAAGAAGACATATTCACACCTCTGATGCATAAAACATAGAACATGTAGCTCTTGTTGTCCACACAGGAGAGGACAAAAGGCAACAAAAATGCTAAAATAGAAATGCCAGGACATTACTCATGCAGAGTACTATGCCTTCCCTTTCCCCTCTGCTCCAGCTAACATCTGCCCTCCCCTGCAGCAGGGTCTGTGGCTAACGCGCCGGCAACAGCAGCCCACAGCAGCTGAAACACCTCCAAACACACAAACATGCTTTTCATAGTAAGTAAGTAAGTAAGTAAGTAAGTAAAGCTTTATTTATATAGCACCTTTCATACAAGAAATGCAGCTCAAAGTGCTTTACAACAGGAATAAGAACATAAAGTGAATAAAAAACATATATAAAAACATAGGCCTATACATGTATATAAAAGCAGGGGAAAACAGTAAAAAGAAAAGGTAAAGATCTAACTTTCCATATCCCTTTCATCTCCCTACCTTACACAGTCTTTCTGTACTTCTGTCATAGAAAGATCATCCTGTTTTTCTGTGAGATTATTACATAATACAATGGGGGAAATAAGTATTCAACACATCAACAATTTTTTTGAATTCAACATATTTATATTGCAGCTATTCAACATATTTATATTGCAGCTATTCAACATATTTATATTGCAGCTATTCACATGAAATGTAAGTATTAACTCAATAATATATTTCCCCCACTGTACTATAATCCCATGAATTGTTTATTTGGCAGTGTATCACAGAGGTGGATATTGGAGCACAAGTGGCTTGCTATTTCTCTGTTGGCCTTAATTTGCTGACAGCATAAAAAGTGTTGCATAAGAAAAAACTCCCAATATTATGGGTTGGGCCAATATTCAATATTATTGAATATCATGATATTTGGAGCATATTGTGATATGTTGAGTATGTTGTGATATTGTTATTGTAGTAAACAGTCTGTAAAAGTGCTTAAATATGGTATGTGCATAACTACAAGTGTTTGTTGAGTTAATAGGCTGATTGAGGTACAGTAGCATAGAGCTAATGATGTCAAATGTGTTAATTCATTGAACGTCAGTACTGCTCTGTAATGAACGTCACTTTTATACTGTCGTCTCACCTCACCTGGTTCAAATCACGCTCCTGGGCCAACATGGACCTTTGGGATTCCCACTTCAGTTAGCACGGATCACACCTCAGGGGCCACCAGCTCAGTGGCCTTGTGGTTAGAGTGTCCGCCCTGAGATTGGGAGGTCATGAGTTAGATCCCCGGCTGAGTCATACCAAAGACTATAAAAATGGTACCTGATGCCTCCCTGCTTGGCACTCAGCATTAAGGGTTGGATTGGGGGTAAGGCCCTGCGACATACCAGCGTCATGTCCAGGGGGTGTACTACATCAAGCCGCCTCACGCTACGGAAACAGGAGATAGGCTCCTCCCTACGGGCCGTTAGGCTCCAGAACCATCAGTTAAGGCTACTTACTTCCACCTCAAGGGCACTATGAAGAGATAATCACCTTCTCAAGTAATGATTTCAATTACATTATTGAGAGATAAGATGGAATGCAATACATATTATGGGTTGTGATTTGACTCCTTGTGAAATGATGTGGTCCATGCTAAGCTATGCTAGGCACAGAGATATACGAATAATACACATTTTGTTCAAATATAAACATCAATAACCAACTTATTTGGGTTAAACAGAAAGATATGAAATGTGTTTTTCTAAGATAGATAATATATGTTGTCCTACTATCTGTATCCACACAGGGTGTCCCAACAGACACCTTTGCAAATAAATATAGATATGCATTTCATCTATAGACAACACTAGCTGAATCTTCACTATACAGTATATTGCATTCTACCAGCACAAAATCCTTTGTCATGTATTTCCCCATAAGTGCAGGAACATTTACTCATAAATGAATTCATGGGAAAGTGTGTCCAAACATTTGACTAGTACTGTAGACCTTAAATAATATAACAAGATGCACATAAGAACAGTTAGTCAGCTGCAGCTGAACTATGGTTCAACCCAAAACATTGGATCAAAAGGTTTCTCAATGGTTTATTGTAGTATCAGGTGTACTTCATAACATATCAAAAGTCTACCAAAATCTGACCACTAGAAAGGCCTAATTTTCAAGATGGCCACCGCCAGTTCCTTAATAGACCATTACTCCTTCATTATTCATCCTAGACAAGTAATTTGGGTGCTTAACCCCCTGGTTTGGTGATCTAGGAATCCAATTAGCATATATAATTTATAGTGAAGTGATTACAAGTACAATGATATATATATATATATATCATCATAACGCCATCATCGAGTCCATCCTCACCCTCTCCATCATCACCTGGTTTCCCGCTGCAACGGTCAAGGACAAGAGCAAGTAGCAGCGGGTGATACGCTTTGCGGAGAAGGTGATTGGCTGTGCCCTGCCCCCCCCCTCAAGACCCTACATGACACCAGGGCTCTGAGAAGGGCAAGGAAGATAATGGCTGACACCTCCCACCCGGGCCACGGCCTCTTCACTCTGCTTCCTTCCGGAAGGAGGCTGCGTCATCCGTCTGGTAAATGACTCAGGTGTCCACCTGTCTCTCCCCCCCCCCCCCCCCCCCCCCCCTCCCTGAGTGGGGTTTGCACTGGACTGAACCTCTGACATTGCAGTGTCTTGCCCAGTGCTTGCACTATATTGTCATTCCATTGCTCTGATCTGTCTGTTATTCACTGTTCTGTCCTGTTTGCACTTGTCTCTTATTGTATATTTGTGGGGGGAAAAGAACTAGCATGCACACACCAATGCCACAACAAGTTCCTACTATGTGTTTCAACATGAATGGCAATAAATGTTATCTGAATTTGAATCTGAAAAGCTCTGCCTCGAATTGCCTCTACCTTGACCGACCTGAAGCTGGGAATTGGGTCATGTTAAAGGTAGTCCCGGTGCTTGTACATTATGGGGAGTGGACCCTAGACAGCTTTGCGATCCATGACGATGGGTCAGAGAGGACTATGCTATTACCAGCAGCAGCTAAGTCTCTTGGCATACATTTTATGTATAGTGAGTTAACATTACTGTTCATTTGGATCAAAGAGCAGTTAAAAGAGCAGTAGAATCAATAAAAGATTTGGAGAGCAGTGGCAGCTAATCACGCCAGCGTTCACTCACATGTTCTTACGTACCTGCACACGCACGCACCATGTTCCACCAGTCTTCCCCTGCAGCTTCGGAAGGGAGGACGTTTTTCTACTACACGCATGATTCCCTCTAAACCAACAGTAATTGGTAAATTACTAAATTAATAAAGCGTCTTTGAGCCTCGGAAAAGCGCTATATAAATGTAATGAATTATTAATTGTTATTATTATTAAATATAAACCTGTTATGTCAGATAAAAAAGACTGGTTCTGATTTATAAAGATTAATAATAAAGATTTCATGGTAAAAACTAAAACAAAAATATAATTGCACAAGGGGTTCACATACTTGCAAGCAGCGATGTATACTGATGAAGCACTTGTAACATTATCCCAAATTGCATCCCAGTCAAAGTCTTGTCCAAATTCAGACATCTCTATCCCAAGCGTTCATTCCTGAAGTAGGCATATGTCTGTGGGAGTTTAGATTATCATAGATATATGATACTATCCATTTTGGAGCAAACTGTATCCATCTTAAAATAGGACTGTTCTTTTGTTCTTTTTATGTTCTTTAATGTTCTTTTAAATCTGACCCCCAGGGAACACTGTAGGCTTTACAGGCTGACCTTATTCTGAAGTAGAAGAAGAGATAGTTCTTATCAATATTGTATTGAGAGAAAGTTCTTGAAATCTGAGGATATGTGTCACGTTCTAATGCTTTGGTCCGCATATCGGGATCTGATGTAATGATCAGACTTTTCTTGAATACAGTGAATACATTTCTGTGTTGTTGAAAATCAATGACACATTGCTAGTGCAACTAACACAGCTTGTTTTGTGAGCCTGCTAACAATGTAAAGTAGTGTTATAGTTAACTAGGTAGCAGTGGGGATTATTCACCGAATATTTCCTTGTTTCAAGTCCGAACATTTTGATTGGTTGCCGACTTGCGGCCCAAATGACCAGCCTGTGTCACATATACATAATGGAAATATCCTCACACTGGCAAATTCAGAATTCTTAAAATGACAATGAATTTAACCATCAAGGCAATTCTAATGCAAAAAATGTAAAATAATATATTCTTACTCGGCTCAAGAAAAATAAAATGCATTCCATTGTTGGTATATCTGTATTTGACCTGCTGGCAGCAGCAGACAAGCTGTGGCACATGGAGGTAATCACAACAGAATAATATGGAACGCGTAGTTGATATTCTCACTTCTCAGCAAACATTCTGTACAAATCAGATGAATGCACACTCATAGATGTCAGCGTGAACCAGTCAATTATCAGTTTTTGGAGAACACTCTCAAAGCGAGGTTAAACCAGAGTAATGCTAGGTCACACAGCAATAGGGCCATGGGGTCTGATCTTGACCTTACCTCTGGAAATAATCTTAGCCTGGCTCTGAGTAAGCTTCTACTCTTTCCTGGTGAGGTTGTTAAGTTACTCTAGGCTAAGTTGTGTGTTGCCCTAATTAGCCATGAAGTCACCAACAAAACAGGAGAAGGTTACTTTTTTGTTTAACATTCAGATACAAAAACAGTACAGTCCAGTACACAGGTCACTAACTCCATGTGCTAGCTGCTAATGAGGTCATAAGGGCTCTAAAATTGTAATAATGGATAAAAAAATCAACATTTGACAGAGGCTAACAGACAATTGGAAAATAGAACACACTACTTACCTTTAACTAGCTCTCTGCAACTGGAGACCCAGAAACAGATTAGAGCGACGGTGTCTCACCTGTATGAAAAGAAAGTTATATCGGCCAAACAAATGACTTACCTGTATGGGGAGGATCCGCCACGTCCACGGCAACTGTATCTCTTGCCAAAGATCCACAAGGATCCAGAGACCTGGACAGTGCCACATCAGGTCCCCCCAGGAAGGCCGATCGTGTCCGATTGTGGGAGCGAGTCCTATCGAATAGCAGAATTCATAGATTTTTATTTAAATCCATTATCCCAAATTCATGAAAGTTTCATTAAAGATACATATGATTTTGTGGAAAAACTTAAAAACATCCAGGTTCCTTTTGGTTCGATGCTTTTCTCGGTCGATATTGACTCCCTGTATACAAATATAGAGACCCCATTGGGGCTCAAAGCGGTGCGGGACCTATTTAACGACCATCCAGACCCTTTTAGACCAGATGAGGCTCTTCTCCATCTTTTAGAGTTAGGGTTAACTAGAAACTATTTTATCTTTGATTCCAGATGTTTCCTTCAGGTACATGGGACGGCCATGGGGAAGAAGTTCGCTCCTGCATATGCCAACATTTATATGGCTGATTGGGAGCGGACTGTCTTCCCCAAATGCCCAAGACTCCCAGCACTGTATGTCCGTTATTTGGACAATATTTTTGGAATCTGGAGCCACACAAGGGTGGACTTCCAGGTTTTTATCAATGTACTGAACACGCATCATCAGGCAATCACTGTAAAATGCAATCTTCAACCTGAGAAAATCGAGTTTTTGGACACAGAGGTGTTTATTAAGAGAGGAGAGAGGGGTTATAGTCTGGGCACAAGAGTATATTTTAAACCCACAGATAGCTAGACTTGTGCAACAGCGCATGGGTATCACCCCAAACATACCTTTAGGGGAATAGTGAAATCGCAGCTTATCAGATTTAAGCGAATTTGCACAGCAGAGGAGGACGCGTCTTCAAGTCAGCCACGAGGACCCTCTTCAAGGTCCTCAGATCCAGGGGTTATGGGAGAACTTTTCTCCGGAACATCAGGACTGAGGCAAGAGGGAGTCCTAGGCAGGAATTTAGACCGGAGAGGAAGGATGGCCCACAACATCTGGTCCCTTTCGTCTCCACCTTCTCCCCCACCTCTCGTAGACTAAACAGCAACATCAAAAACAGTTTTTTAAGGGTGCAGGAGGTTATGGAACCCTTGAACAATTTGAAAGTTTTAGCAGCATATAGAAGAAATAAAAATCTGAAGGATCTCCTTGTACATGCCTCCTTAAGTCGGAGTGTAAAAGATAAATATAAATCACATTTCAAACAGTTGAAGTTTCTCAAAAATCAGTATACTGACCTGGGCTCGCCGGTGTGGCAGACCGTGGGGCCTGAGTCTTCTAATCTGGTTTACAGTATCCAGTGTGGAACATGTGGGAGACTGTATATTGGACAGACCAAGAATAGCCTCTTACAGAGACTCAAACAACACCTGTATACAATTGAGAAAACGGATAAACAGACTGTACTGTACACGCACTTTAGGAGACATGGGAGCACCAACTTGCTCATAGCGGGATTGGAGTCGGGTACGACGTGGTCCAGAGCACAAAGGCTCGCCAGAGAGAGACAGTGGATTAGAAAATTAGGTACTGTCGATCCTGGGGGGCTGAACGAATTGGATCATTAAAATGATGAGAGGAGAAGTGGGGAACTTGAACGGGAGGGAGACTGAAAGAGGGAGAACGCCCTTATTTATTTATTTATATGTTATATTGTATGTGTATGTGTGATGTTTTAGGATCATTTATGAGGTGGAGGCGTTATGGATTGAGACCCCCCTCAATACTTGAGTTGTAACCAGCACTTATTTTTAGCACTTTTATTATTGGCGGGATCTTCCTCATTAAAAATATCAAGGCCCCCCGGCCCCCATCTTCCCTCTATGGATCCGAATTTTGTGACCTCTGTACCTACCTCATGTTGGTACCCACCGGAGACCCTCAGTTGTGGATGGTGTTGGTCACCAGTAGTTTTTCCTGAAAACCAGAGGAAATTTTAGTTTATAAGAGTGAGAAGTTACAGTTAATATTTTCCTGTATATCGGATATGAAATAAAGAGGATTGTAGAATACTTACCTACTACTTACCTGGAACCGGAATGCTTACCTGTATCACAGACCTAATAGAGGAAAAGTAGAACATTTATCTATCACCTCACCTGGAACCGAATTTTGAAAAAGAAAGGAATTTAAAAATTAAACAATAACAATAGGAAATGAGGATACCTACCTGTGTGTGGATGTATCAACTCGTCTGGGACGTATTCTGACAGTTTAGAGGGGTTTAATAACGGTTTTAATGCATTTAAGATAAGTAGAAAATATGTTTAGACACAGACCGCATTTAGCTGGGTTAAAGGACAGCGATGTATAGACGCAATTTAAACCACCTCTTCTGCATGAATAACTATGCTAGACTACATGGAATCTCAGACTAAATGATGGTCTGGTACATATTTTGACAATCTACAGGCGTTTAGGGTATTAATTTAAACTCAACGTGCTGCTAGACTAAAACAGGTTTAGACACAGACCGCATTTATCTGGGTTAAAGGACAGCGACGTATAGACGCAATTTAAACCACCACTTCTGCTAGGATAACTATGCTAGACTATATGAATCTCATACTACATGACGTCTGGGACGTATTCTGACAGTTTAGAGGGGTTTAATAACGGTTTTAATGCATTTAAGATAAGTAGAAAATATAGCCGTAATATAGCTGGTTTATATGATGGCCAAGCGTAGACGCGAGGTTGAAAAGACGTCTATTGCTCACTGGGATGTTTTGGTCATGTAATTTGTTGTTAACATTTTGGAACTTTGTAATTGACACGATAGCATTATGTTTAAATATTCACATTGCAAAATCATCTCGCTTGTGTCTTTTAGGCACAATCAATATGGATCCTTGGAATGAATTTCCAAAAAAAAATATTGATCTTGCTTTGATTGCTGCAAAGAAGTGTATTGCAATCCATTGGAAATCCGATTACTCTCCTACAATATCACATTGGTTAAATGAAATCTCTAGCTTCATTCCATTAGATAAAATATACAATAATATAAGACATAAGAGTCAGGACTTTGTAAAAATATGGCAACCACATATAGATGTTATGGCAAGAAGGGCAGCTTCAGGTACTATTGTTTGATGGACAGTGTTTCTTGTAGGGATGCACGGTGATGTGAATTGCTGTTAATATCATAGCGCATCCCTAATGAATGTATTATTGTGTGTGTGTGTGTGTGTGTGTGTGTATGTAGGCATGTGTGTTTTGTCTTATTATTATTATTATCTTTGTGTTGTGTTGTCGTTGGGCGTTGCCGCACAATGGTGGGTGGGGGGGGGGGGGGGGTGGATACAAGGGGGCGGGGAAACAAGAAAAAATGTGTTCAATTATATTGTAAAAATGTTTGAATCTTTGGGAAAAAAAAAAAAGAAGAGGCGGACACAGGTCATCCAGGAGTTCCAGAGCCCCGCTCCTGACGGACGGCCCCACGATCATGCTGCTGTCACTCAAAGCTGGCGGGGTGGGACTCAACCTGACAGCCGCCTCCCGTGTTTTCCTCATGGATCCAGCGTGGAACCCTGCAGCAGAGGACCAGTGTGTGGATTGCTGTCACCGCCTGGGCCAGAAGAGAGACGTCTTCATCACCAAGTTCATCGTGAAGGACTCTGTGGAGGCGAACATGGTGAAGATTCAGAGGCAGAAGCAGGATCTGGTGGACAAGGCTTTCGGCTCCAAGAACCCCACCGACAAGAAGGCGTCACGCATTAATGAAATAAAAGCCCTCATGGAGCTGTAGACGTCCCTACGTATGGGAACCTTGTTAAGAAATTCCCATTTTGAAGTTTAGTTTTGATACTGTTTGTTGTGGAATGTTCTCTCAGCACATATATGTCCATCGTTACATTCCCACTCACCACACTGCCCTTGGTTAAACAAGTCTCATGATACATTTACATTTTGAAATTAGGTAGGGATGTCCCGATCCCATTTTTTCACTACCGATACCTGGGCTTCAGGTATCTGCGATACCGATATCAATCCGATATTTGTATTTATTGTTTTACTCCTGAATAATAACAAATACTTCCCCAGTATAGTCCACAACATTTGGCTATTAAAGACTGCCAGCCTTTATTCAAGCAACAAAAACAGTACTCACTGTTACTCACTACTCAGTGACCAACTGGTTTCAAGTTAAAACTATTTAAACAGCAGCATTCAGCATTGTAGAAAAAAATGAGTTACTGTCTGATTTCTAGTTGTAGTGCCTTCAGTTCTCTTTCAGAGTATTCGTTTGGTATCTCACTATGGGAACGCCCCCTGCGTGACCTCATCAGAAACTGAATTACACTGCGCCAGCCCATTGGCTGGCCAAGGCGACGCTTGTGTCACGAGGGACGGGACCCTCCGCCTATATAACACGGACACACGGCATTCAAAAGCCTTTTTCTCGCTTCTCACTGGAGCTGACAACAGTTGTGCCGGTGGCTAGAGCTAAACAGTCCACAGATACGAGCGACCACAACACAAACACACACAAACTCTATGGAAAGTTTGAGCGGCAGTGACGGCCGCGCGCTACACTTAGTATTTATTCTTGATTATTTTTAACGTCTCGCTCAGCCCGTCAGTGACGGTGCAGTGTGTGTGTTAGCCCGTCAGTGACGGTGCAGTGTGTGTGTGTGTGTGTGTGTTAGCCCGGTGCAGTGTGTGTGTGTTAGCCCGTCAGTGACGACGGTGCTGAGCCGTGCTGTACGTTAACAAACACGTGTGTACAGCTGTTCCTTTGTGTCGACCTCCCTCTGTGCCTAGAGACTCTTACACTAACGTTACCACCATGTGCTAGCTAGCTACGGTAGCTAACGTTACCACCAGGTGCTAGCCAGCTACGGTAGCTAACGTTACCACCAGGTGCTAGCTAGCTACGGTAGCTAACGTTACCACCAGGTGCTAGCTAGCTACGGTAGCTAACGTTACCACCAGGTGCTAGCTAACTACGGTAGCTAACGTTACCACCAGGTGCTAGCTAACTAAGGTAGCTAATGTTACCACCAGGTGCTAGCCAGCTACGGTAGCTAATGTTACCACCAGGTGCTAGCTAACTAAGGTAGCTAACGTTACCACCAGGTGCTAGCTAGCTACTGTAGCTAATGTTACCACCAGGTGCTAGCCAGCTACGGTAGCATTCCTACACTTGAGATGGATGTCACTGCATGGAGTATACAAGAGTTGTGTATGCTGGAGTGCATCCACTTAGGTTCACTCTTATAGAGTCATTTAGATGCTCATCTGTCAGTCTTGTTCAGAAGTAGTCGATTTCATTATATTCATATCAGAAAAAATCTGATTCTCAAAGGCATGTAGAGCCAAATACAACAAATACTTTCAGGGCTGCTTGGGTCTACCAGGCTCCAGAAATGTTGTGAATGTAGCTGGACATTATTCTGGAGCTTTATAACCTCCATCTCCATTTCTCCAGGCTTGACACTGAACAGTTCAGCTATCTGCTCTCAGTGTTTCCGTTGGTTGCTGCCTTGGGGCGGGGGTGGCATGGACTGTGGCATATGTTGTCTTGACTACCTGTCTACTTTCTCACCTGGTTCTTGCTCTCTCTCTTTGGTGTGCTGACACCATCCTGCTCTCTCTCCTTCTCTACCCTCCTCTCCCTCTTTTGCTGTCAACCAAAAGGCAAACATAACAACCAGAGTATGTATAATTTAATAAGAGGTATAAATTGATCCATATCAATTCATAACATAATTCGAATTGAATATTGGGTTGCTAAAAAATAAAGTGTATCCATCTATAGAAAACAGACATTTTCAATGAGTGAGGGTTTGTTCCAATGCTTCAATACACTGTCCATGTACTGTAAATATACCATTATGGTATTACCATGAAGCCCAATTCTAGCAGAATAAGAAAGATTGTATATCTACTTTAAGTAAAATAATAAAGTGCCTCCAGTTAGCTCTTTAGCTGGCATGTGTGCAGCAGACTAGCTCATCTCATCAACTCTGAGCTGGCTAGCTAGTTCTTTGACACTATTCACACCATGGAACTATAATCAGACACTAGTCACAATAATAACAACCTTTCTCTGTCAGAACACTCAGCAAGTATATTTGCTAACGTTTCAACTTGCTTACTTTCATCTGCAGACATCTCACCCTGCAAAAACTCTTGTGTCTCGTGTGCGCCCACTTGCGCAAAAAGTATATATTCTCCAGCGCTGGTACAGCGCGAAGCGAAGTGTGGAGAGATAGGTCTGGCTATGAGAAGTGTGTCAGAAGCATTGGCTTAGAAAATAACAAATCTCATGTGGTCTTGAGAAGAAATCTCAAACATTTTAATGAGCAATCTTTCTTGGCAGGTTTTACTCAGAAGTAGATTTGATGTCATGTTACTATAAGTTCAATGATGCTCAACTGGCATTGGACTTCTTCAATGAATCAACTCAGTTGACCTAGGTACAGAGGAACGGCTGTAAATATGTTTTTATTGGCGTACAGCACGGCTCAGCAACGTCACTGACGTGCTGAGCGAGTCTTTTCTAAAGAATAAAGAATAAAGAATAAATAAAGTACAGCTCTCTGGTTCACTCAGTCTCTCTCCAACACCTCAGCAGGTTTTCCCCGTCTCCTTCACTCTCCCGGGGGAACAAACACACACTGGTTAAATAGACCATCCAGTATTGGCTGTTGTGGTTCCTGTATGCCTCCAGGGGGCCCCGTCACAAAGCTCCTATACTCTGTTAAGTCCATGTCCACAAGAGTGTGAGAGGTGGCATTATTTGCAAGGTCATCTCCAGGTAAAGGTGCATTTTCCTCTGTGAATGGATCAAATAGACTGAACAGATCCTCTGGTTGAGCCATTTTACTCCTAGTAATGCTTTCACAGTGCTATTATTACAATATTAAACAATTTTTCCTAAGCCAGGTTTGTGGTATTGAGTCCTACCTGGGGTGCCATTTTTTATGTAACGGTTTTGACCTTTGACTTGGTTGTCCGGGGTGCCAGTCAGGGCGAGGCCTGACAATTTTGATCATGTCCGTGACCGAAGAATAGTTCTCTTGACATTCAAAGAGCTCAGAAAAATATTGGTATCAATATCGCTAATAATTTTTACCCACAATTCCACAGTGAACCTGGGGGGATAGCACCAGCCTCCCCCCAAGCGCCTTCATGGGAGAGGGCACCAACTGCCATCATTCACTTCAGACTTGTATAGAAATTTACAAAATTAAAAAATCCATATACAGTATATATCATCAGCACCCATTATTATATAGATCCTAAGTATTACTGAATCAATATAACTGTGTGTGGAATGTGGCTCATGCATTGCTGTTATCGAGAGGGTCTTACAGTGAGAGTACAATTTGAACAGTATCATGAGAAGTGAGACAAAGGAGTCAGAGTCCTGTTGATCATGTCCGTGACCATCTATGACAATTAACAAAAGACAATAATTACAAACTAACTACCTGGTTATCATCTGCCGTCTTCCATAAATGCTCCGCAATGCAAATGTTTTATTTGGTACTACTAAGTGTTAAGTTGTCATGGTTTTCACGACGGTATATCCGTTTCTACTGTTATCATCACTGTCATTGATAACAATCAACAAGCACATTTTAAAAAAACGGGTACGAGTACAGTAGCCTCTCACCTGATAGTCTAACACAAGGGGACAGGGTGGCTGGGCTGTGTCACCTCACTCTACGTCTCACACACAAGCACTTCTGATTTGGGTTCTGCCACCGTTCATGCATTAAAAACATGTCTCAACAGTTGTCAGAGGGTTTCAGACGGGGTGGATGTCATAGTCATACTCTGGCTCTAGGTGGTCTGGTTAGGTCAATCTCATATCATGGAGGGGGGGCCTGGATGCTGTCAGAGATATTGTGTATACAGTACTTATGAAAGCAAGACAGCAGTATTATTAATAAGTATGGTATACATTTACAGACACAACACTTTAGAATCAGTTGTGTTGTTTTCTGGTGATGGGGGCTGACAAGCTGAATGGACAAAAATCCACAGAATCATTCATGATTTAGTCATTATCCCTCACCAGTTAAATAATCTTACCTAAATATTAAAATATTTACATTTGTTATCACTCTCTCTCTTCTCTCGAGAAAATTCCAAAAACCAAAAACTAAGCTTCAAGTTGTCAATATTCCGTTCTTTTTTTTTCTTCTCATTAAAATCAAGATCAAAAGTGCTTTTATAAAATATTTTCTTCTGTATGTACAATTGTGGCATGACGTCATCGAAGTGCGAACCGGGCGCAAAGGGCAAAGGCTTCAAAGTAGCGTTTTTGTAAAAAAAAAAAAGAAAAATCTGATTTCGTTTTTTTGTCACCAGACACAAGTTAAGGTTTTGAACTACCCACTCGTTATTTTTTCGAGCAGTTTTACGATAGTTAAATACGTGTACTTAGTCAACAAAATAAGCTTATTTTTCGCCTAAAATCTGCTGGGAAATCCTCCCTTGTGGGAGGGGTTCCAGGTTGTTTCTCATTGGTCGATCGACTGGCGACGGGGGAGGATTCAGGAAGCAGAGTGCTTTGTTTGTTTACAACAGAATGTGTTCGACCAGACTGAGACTCTGAGGTAAGATCTTCTATGTACATAGCGCCTTTGTTAGGTAAGTTAGTTGTTAGTTACTAGTTGAAACCAGTGTGTTCGTGTATTTAGACATTTCTTTATTATTACCTACTAGCAACCAGTGTTGCCACAGTTACTTTGAAAAAGTATTCTGATTACTGATTACTGATTACTCCTTTAAAAAGTAATCTAGTTACTTTACTGATTACTTGATTTAAAAAGTAACTAAGTTAGATTACTAGTTACTTTTTTAGTTACTATTGGCAGCTGCCTAGGCACCCGACCCCCCCCCCCCCCGCAACATAAAAATGAAAACTGGTTTTGCCAAAACTCACTTTATTTTAACAGTAACTTAAATTACATAATTAAACTTTAAACAATAACTTAAAACAACAAAATAAAGAGTCTTTCTTTGCCTCACCCAACATAAATACTTGTTTTTAAACAATAAAATAAATATGATCTTTATTTAACACAGTAACTAGCAAGGAGTGGTTTCACAAAACCTAAAACCTACCCTGACCATTCAGATATGATCCTAATATAATCCTAATCCTAAACTGGGTGAGTCTGAGTTTATCAATGAAGAGTGAACTCAGCTGTCAAGACTGGAAGGAGGCCATGAACACGCTATGGAGGCCATGAACACGCTATGGAGGCCATGAACACGCTATGGAGGCCATGAACACACTATGAGTGAAACAGTGGAAAGGGGCGAGTAAACCAGTGGTTGTATCTCATTAACAGAAGCTTCTCAAACCTCTTGTCAGAAAGTCTGTTCCTTCTAGGCGTGAGCACCAAACCTCCCAGACTAAAGAGCCGCTCTACAGGAGCGCTAGATGGGGTTGGAGTGTTATACTTCAAGAAAATGTTCTTAATGTTTGGATACTGATTCAGAATCTGAAGCTCATGCCCTGACCTCAAGTAGTCCATGACTTCCTTTTCTGCCGAGTAGGTCTCCTCTGGCTCCGCCTCAAAAGCAAAAAAGTCCATCTCGCCTTGGTTGGCAGTCGTGGTGGGTACACTGGCAGGGCTCTGTGCTGCAGGAGCAGTTTTGCGACATTCTGCTGTGAGAAGCTCCTTTACTTGCTCCCTCCTACCTTCATCTCTCAGCCATCGGAGTTTGAATTTTGGACAACTAGCAGCTGCGAGAAGGGCATCTTTGTTGTCCAGCACACTGGCAAAACGAGTCTGGATAGCCTGAAAGATATAATTTGATATGTTTATTATTATCTAGTTGTAGCCTATAAGGTCTATTATTTATACCTTTATTTACTAATTATGTATGCAATTAGTTTGTGCAACTGACAACCTACATACTGCAGTATGGTGTGACTCTGCTCCATGTTCATGAATAGTGCAATGAAAATGTATTTATTTATCTTTAAGATGGAACAACATAGCATACCTGCACTATGGCATCTGGAAGGCCTGCAGTCATCTTGGATAGGGTGTCTTTCACAGCAAGGGTCTTCTGCATCAGGACTTCAAGTGTGGGCAGTAAAGTCCCATACGGACAGTCACCTTGTAGGATATCCAGTGCTATAGTTAGAGGCTTCATGACGGTACAGTACTCATGCAGGTACTGGTACTCCTGGTCTTTGAAGCACTTCACTCCCAGCTTGTTGCACAGAGTAGTCAGCTCATTCATGGGGATTTCTGCGATTCTCTTTATGGCTTCGTAAAAGGAATTCCACCTTGTGGATGTCGGTACCAGGAGCTTTCTTTTGTTAACCTCCTCCACCGTTTCTGACGCAACGGTAGATCGGCTTGCTTTCGTCCAGAGAGCTGTGCATTTTGCTGTGCTGCTCCTATACACAGCCTTGCTCTCTGGTTTGGAAGTGATGTACTTCTCCACATCACTTGTAGAAATAAGGTTGAGGGTATGTGAAGCACACCTTTGGTGCGGGGGAAGAATCAGCTGGCCATCACTATCATCCTCAGCTGATAGGATTTCTGACACATCTAAAAAAGTGACATCATCCGTGGCCTCCTCCACCGTCTCATCATCGGACTCTGTGACAGCAGGCTGATAGACTTGAAATGCCTTGACAAAGTTAGATCCATTATCTGTCACTGTTGCTACTACTTTGTTGATTAGTCCATATGAAGAGTGAATGTTTTCGATTTCTGCACCAATAACATCATACGTGTGTCTACCGCGGATTCTCCTACACGCCAATGCAGCCTTGTTGCGGTCTAATGTGGATCTACTAATCCAGTGGAGCGTTACTCCCATATAGCTCCTATTGTTAGCTGTCCAAATGTCCGCTGTAGTTGACACATAGTCGACCTCGTTCAGCGCAGCCTTCAGATGTTTTTCCATCTCTGCATACTCCTTCTCCAAGTACGAAGAAAAAGATGTTCTGTGAGGTAGCTCGGCATTGGTAGTAGTGGGGATCTTGTTAATGATGGCACGGAAAGAGGGCGAGTCAACTGTGTTTATGGGCAGCATTTCCTCTACAACATACCGCCCGACCAATTTATTCAACTCTCCCACACTTACAGGTTGTGATTTTGTAGGCCTACTGAAGTCCAGCTTTTGTTGCTTGAGCGGTGTGGGACCTCCCGCAGAAGTCGAGGCCGCGGTCTCTGGGACTTTCTCCGCGAGCTTGACTGTGCTGTGCAGAGATTCCAAATGTTTCTTTAAATTTGATGTTGTGGTTTTACCACAGGACAATATTTTCTTTCCAGCACAAAGTGTACAACGAACATTTATGTTCTTGTCATCCTTTGCTGACACAAACTCAAAATAATCCCTATATTTCCAGCTATTTAACGCATATCTCTGTTCTCGCTCCATTATACGCTTCTGTTTACACTGTGCAATCAGCGTGGTGATACACGTGAGCGATTCTGCTGCACCTCGTGTTGAAAACGTGATCACTGACGTCACTCCCCAAGACGCGAGAAAAGCAATAAATGTTTGTTTACTATCGAACATTACAAAGAAATACTGCATTTAGCCTAAGTTATGAGGTAGTAACGCAATAGTAACGCACAGTCACTCGAATAAGTAACTTTAATCAGATTACTGATTTGGAAATAGTATCGCGATAGAATACTCGTTACTGGGAAAAGTAATCAGATTAGAGTATCGCGATACTTAGTATCGCGTTACCGGCATCACTGCTAGCAACTAACTGAAAGCACATTGTTCCTGGCCACCATTGTTGTTAGCATTCTAGCATTGTAGCTCAGAAATGTCTGTCTAAGTTGAAAGTACGGTTAGTAGTATGTCTACGTTGTAAAAGTTGTAAGACTCATGTTCAGTGTGTAATACTGGAATACTGTAACATGTCAAGTGTAATAGATTACAGAAATGTTAAAAGTTTAAAAACACGTGTTCCTTTGTTTGTTATGAACGAGCTAGCCGCTAGCCGCTAACACTACTCTGAATACTAGCCTAGTGACTAGGTAATTATCATTGTCATGTATTAGGCTAGCTATTTTATGAACATGGTATGGTAGTATTTTATGAACATGGAGTGCCAGTAACTGTAGGCAATATTTTAATGTACTATCTTCCTTTTGTTGCAGCTTTGATGCCCTCAAAATGCTTTTGATGCCCTCCACCAGACACAGCAGCTCAACAAGAGCTCATTGTACCTGTCTCTCTCCACAGTGTTATAGTACCTGTCTCTCTCCACAGTGTTACAATACCTGTCTCTACCTGTCTCTCTCCTCTCAGCTCTTTAAACACAGAGTACCTGTCTCTCTCCACAGATATATATATACACACACACACACACACACACAGATATAAACACACACACACACACACACACACACACACACACACACACACACACACACAGGGTATGGATTAGACACTGACTGTTCTGTCGAAGATGTGACAGCAGCAGTGAAACCAGACAGACCCAGACAGAACCACACACTCTGGCAATATTTTGTTGAATAACAAGAACAGTTGGGCATAGATACAGCATTTTGAACTGTGTCATGATTTATTATCTATTGATAGTCAATTCACAGACCTTGCATGCTTACCTGTGTATAGTCTGTTGTATGTTGAACTATAAGGCTGGACATTGACTACTGAGCACTACACTATTTCCAGCACAAGACATCAGCAAATTACTCTTAATGCCTCCATAATAATAAGCTGGCTAATTAGCTACAGTAATAACATTGATAGGTGATAATGTTAGCAATATCTAGCTAAGTACTGTAAACTTCTCTTTGAAAAGTCTCTGACCCAGTGACTAACACTAATGTTTGCACACTGATTGTACTTTGCACAGCTTGTCGCACTATTGTTCTGCTGTAGTGCGACTACCATCACTTATACTTATCACTTTATTACTTATTATTGTGACTATGTACCTTGTTGAAGAACCAAAGCGAAATATTTTTATTCTTGTGTACTGTAAAATAAATTCTGATTCTGATTGAAGACTTTTTTGTATCATTAAAAGACTCACAATAACAGTTACAACAACCATAAATAATAATAAGCTGGGTAATTAGCTTAGGTAATACCTTGCTAGGTAATAATGTTATAGCTGTATAACTATAGCTGTCTGACCCAGTGACCAGTATTGACAGCTGATAGCTGTCAAGCTAGAGGGGGAGTGGTTGGGGGTGGGGTTGACCAGCTATTGTTACCGCCCATTACCTGCCAGTGTGAAGGTGTGAAAAAGTCCCAAATCTTTGAAGGGCTTTTTCTCAGGATTTAGTTTTCAGGGTTAACAAGTTTCAAATACTCATGTTGTCTTACATTTGTTCCCGATGTCTATGTATGACATATCATTTGAAAGCTTACAATCTGTAGTTTAAGCATATGTAAAAAACAGAAAAATGACTTTGCCCCCTCTTTGATCATTCCACCAGATCGCGTCACAATTTGTATTAGCTATAGCAGAAACCAATAACATCAACAACAATCATCATCATTAGTATCATATAATAAATAAGAATAAAAAAGTGGATTCAAATTAGTTATGTAGACGGAGCGCACAGAGAGGGGACTGGACAAATGCATGTTGCCGTGCCCTCAGTGGCCACAGCGTGTTGAAGCGTGTGGTGACCGTGACCAGTGTCTCTACAACATGAGGTACAGAGAGCTCTACAGCCCCTGAAAAGCACCAGGGTTTCTCCCAAATAAGCACCAAGCAGACCCTGGCCACGCTGCACGCCTGGTGCCACCCTGGAGCCTACACAGCACGCGCACACACACACACACAGAAACACACACGGAGGCGCGCACACAAACACACACAGGGGCACACACACACGTGATGCTTGGTGGCCCTCAGCGCCCCAGGCTCCAGGGCTGGGAGTGTTGAACCCTGTGTGGTGGGGGTGGGGGCACCTACCCCTGATTAGCACCACCCCCCCCCAGGGGACAACCGCCTTGGGCCGCCTTGTCACCTTGTCACCTTGTCACCTTGACCTGGCTGGACCGAGATGATCATGGTTTCATTCTTGTGGTTGAACAGCATGCTTCCTGTGTAGCCTTTCTGTGATAGCATGTTGTCATGACAGTAACCTCCTCAGTGTGGTGTAGTTGGTTAGCCTCTCGTTTAAGATAGTGTCCAGCATCTGGGTGAAGCGGTTGAGGCTCTTTACCTCCCGGGCCAAGGTCTTGTAGCTCAGCTGGGCCTCATGGAATTGCCTGATGACCGTCTCGCTGTCTCCCTGCTGGGTGCTGATCTTCACCTTCAGGCGGCTGATCAGTCACAGCACCATATACAGTATTAGCAGGACTGAGTGAAAGCATATACAGTATACTGAGTCACAGCACCATATACAGTATTAGCAGGACTGAGTCACAGCACCATATACAGTATTAGCAGGACTGAGTGAAAGCATATACACTCATAGAGGGTTAATATCGACTGTGAGAACTAAAATACATGAGTACTTCCTACTGACCTGATCGCCCCTCCTCTACAAGGCCTAGCTAGCATTGTGCTTTATTATACGGCAGGGAAATAGACTCCTGGGGGACAACAACAAACAAAATAATTGTTGTTCTTTACCACAAAGGTTCTCCTGAATGTATGTAAAATACTTTGCAAAGTGCAAACAAAAATGTTGCCGAAATGACAACCAAAAAAGCATGTCACCGTGGACATTATGCCAAATCAAGATAACAAAACAAAAAAATAAAGAAAGTAACCAAGTTATTGTCCAAACAAGCATTAAATCAAGAGTTTGTTCTTAAGGTGAATGCACTCAGGTACAAAACAACATGTTTTATAACAATATGAACAAATAACAAACAACATTGACAAAATGTCCTTAGAAACACTATACTCCTTTAATAAGGAATATTCCAATAACAACCAGTGGTATGGATTGTCTCCTGTGTGTGTTCTCTGATGCTTCTTCAGGTGTCTTGCTTCACTAAAAATCTTCCCACACTGGGCGCATGTGTTTGGTTTCTTTCCTGTGTGCTGAATGCGGGCTGGCTTTGTGCATTCTTACCCATTTAAAGTTTGAGAATAGGTTGAGATCGTTTCGGCCCCAAGACCTCTAATCATTCGCTTTACCAGATAAAACTGCGAGACTTCGAGCGCCAGCTATCCTGAGGGAAACTTCGGAGGGAACCAGCTACTAGATGGTTCGATTAGTCTTTCGCCCCTATACCCAGGTCGGACGACCGATTTGCACGTCAGGACCGCTACGGACCTCCACCAGAGTTTCCTCTGGCTTCGCCCTGCCTAGGCATAGTTCACCATCTTTCGGGTCCTATCGCACGCGCTCACGCTCCACCTACACTGTGCAATCAGCGTGGTGATACACGTGAGCGATTCTGCTGCACCTCGTGTTGAAAACGTGATCACTGACGTCACTCCCCAAGACGCGAGAAAAGCAATAAATGTTTGTTTACTATCGAACATTACAAAGAAATACTGCATTTAGCCTAAGTTATGAGGTAGTAACGCAATAGTAACGCACAGTCACTCGAATAAGTAACTTTAATCAGATTACTGATTTGGAAATAGTATCGCGATAGAATACTCGTTACTGGGAAAAGTAATCAGATTAGAGTATCGCGATACTTAGTATCGCGTTACCGGCATCACTGCTAGCAACTAACTGAAAGCACATTGTTCCTGGCCACCATTGTTGTTAGCATTCTAGCATTGTAGCTCAGAAATGTCTGTCTAAGTTGAAAGTACGGTTAGTAGTATGTCTACGTTGTAAAAGTTGTAAGACTCATGTTCAGTGTGTAATACTGGAATACTGTAACATGTCAAGTGTAATAGATTACAGAAATGTTAAAAGTTTAAAAACACGTGTTCCTTTGTTTGTTATGAACGAGCTAGCCGCTAGCCGCTAACACTACTCTGAATACTAGCCTAGTGACTAGGTAATTATCATTGTCATGTATTAGGCTAGCTATTTTATGAACATGGTATGGTAGTATTTTATGAACATGGAGTGCCAGTAACTGTAGGCAATATTTTAATGTACTATCTTCCTTTTGTTGCAGCTTTGATGCCCTCAAAATGCTTTTGATGCCCTCCACCAGACACAGCAGCTCAACAAGAGCTCATTGTACCTGTCTCTCTCCACAGTGTTATAGTACCTGTCTCTCTCCACAGTGTTACAATACCTGTCTCTACCTGTCTCTCTCCTCTCAGCTCTTTAAACACAGAGTACCTGTCTCTCTCCACAGATATATATATACACACACACACACACACACACAGATATAAACACACACACACACACACACACACACACACACACACACACACACACACACAGGGTATGGATTAGACACTGACTGTTCTGTCGAAGATGTGACAGCAGCAGTGAAACCAGACAGACCCAGACAGAACCACACACTCTGGCAATATTTTGTTGAATAACAAGAACAGTTGGGCATAGATACAGCATTTTGAACTGTGTCATGATTTATTATCTATTGATAGTCAATTCACAGACCTTGCATGCTTACCTGTGTATAGTCTGTTGTATGTTGAACTATAAGGCTGGACATTGACTACTGAGCACTACACTATTTCCAGCACAAGACATCAGCAAATTACTCTTAATGCCTCCATAATAATAAGCTGGCTAATTAGCTACAGTAATAACATTGATAGGTGATAATGTTAGCAATATCTAGCTAAGTACTGTAAACTTCTCTTTGAAAAGTCTCTGACCCAGTGACTAACACTAATGTTTGCACACTGATTGTACTTTGCACAGCTTGTCGCACTATTGTTCTGCTGTAGTGCGACTACCATCACTTATACTTATCACTTTATTACTTATTATTGTGACTATGTACCTTGTTGAAGAACCAAAGCGAAATATTTTTATTCTTGTGTACTGTAAAATAAATTCTGATTCTGATTGAAGACTTTTTTGTATCATTAAAAGACTCACAATAACAGTTACAACAACCATAAATAATAATAAGCTGGGTAATTAGCTTAGGTAATACCTTGCTAGGTAATAATGTTATAGCTGTATAACTATAGCTGTCTGACCCAGTGACCAGTATTGACAGCTGATAGCTGTCAAGCTAGAGGGGGAGTGGTTGGGGGTGGGGTTGACCAGCTATTGTTACCGCCCATTACCTGCCAGTGTGAAGGTGTGAAAAAGTCCCAAATCTTTGAAGGGCTTTTTCTCAGGATTTAGTTTTCAGGGTTAACAAGTTTCAAATACTCATGTTGTCTTACATTTGTTCCCGATGTCTATGTATGACATATCATTTGAAAGCTTACAATCTGTAGTTTAAGCATATGTAAAAAACAGAAAAATGACTTTGCCCCCTCTTTGATCATTCCACCAGATCGCGTCACAATTTGTATTAGCTATAGCAGAAACCAATAACATCAACAACAATCATCATCATTAGTATCATATAATAAATAAGAATAAAAAAGTGGATTCAAATTAGTTATGTAGACGGAGCGCACAGAGAGGGGACTGGACAAATGCATGTTGCCGTGCCCTCAGTGGCCACAGCGTGTTGAAGCGTGTGGTGACCGTGACCAGTGTCTCTACAACATGAGGTACAGAGAGCTCTACAGCCCCTGAAAAGCACCAGGGTTTCTCCCAAATAAGCACCAAGCAGACCCTGGCCACGCTGCACGCCTGGTGCCACCCTGGAGCCTACACAGCACGCGCACACACACACACACAGAAACACACACGGAGGCGCGCACACAAACACACACAGGGGCACACACACACGTGATGCTTGGTGGCCCTCAGCGCCCCAGGCTCCAGGGCTGGGAGTGTTGAACCCTGTGTGGTGGGGGTGGGGGCACCTACCCCTGATTAGCACCACCCCCCCCCAGGGGACAACCGCCTTGGGCCGCCTTGTCACCTTGTCACCTTGTCACCTTGACCTGGCTGGACCGAGATGATCATGGTTTCATTCTTGTGGTTGAACAGCATGCTTCCTGTGTAGCCTTTCTGTGATAGCATGTTGTCATGACAGTAACCTCCTCAGTGTGGTGTAGTTGGTTAGCCTCTCGTTTAAGATAGTGTCCAGCATCTGGGTGAAGCGGTTGAGGCTCTTTACCTCCCGGGCCAAGGTCTTGTAGCTCAGCTGGGCCTCATGGAATTGCCTGATGACCGTCTCGCTGTCTCCCTGCTGGGTGCTGATCTTCACCTTCAGGCGGCTGATCAGTCACAGCACCATATACAGTATTAGCAGGACTGAGTGAAAGCATATACAGTATACTGAGTCACAGCACCATATACAGTATTAGCAGGACTGAGTCACAGCACCATATACAGTATTAGCAGGACTGAGTGAAAGCATATACACTCATAGAGGGTTAATATCGACTGTGAGAACTAAAATACATGAGTACTTCCTACTGACCTGATCGCCCCTCCTCTACAAGGCCTAGCTAGCATTGTGCTTTATTATACGGCAGGGAAATAGACTCCTGGGGGACAACAACAAACAAAATAATTGTTGTTCTTTACCACAAAGGTTCTCCTGAATGTATGTAAAATACTTTGCAAAGTGCAAACAAAAATGTTGCCGAAATGACAACCAAAAAAGCATGTCACCGTGGACATTATGCCAAATCAAGATAACAAAACAAAAAAATAAAGAAAGTAACCAAGTTATTGTCCAAACAAGCATTAAATCAAGAGTTTGTTCTTAAGGTGAATGCACTCAGGTACAAAACAACATGTTTTATAACAATATGAACAAATAACAAACAACATTGACAAAATGTCCTTAGAAACACTATACTCCTTTAATAAGGAATATTCCAATAACAACCAGTGGTATGGATTGTCTCCTGTGTGTGTTCTCTGATGCTTCTTCAGGTGTCTTGCTTCACTAAAAATCTTCCCACACTGGGCGCATGTGTTTGGTTTCTTTCCTGTGTGCTGAATGCGGGCTGGCTTTGTGCATTCTTACCCATTTAAAGTTTGAGAATAGGTTGAGATCGTTTCGGCCCCAAGACCTCTAATCATTCGCTTTACCAGATAAAACTGCGAGACTTCGAGCGCCAGCTATCCTGAGGGAAACTTCGGAGGGAACCAGCTACTAGATGGTTCGATTAGTCTTTCGCCCCTATACCCAGGTCGGACGACCGATTTGCACGTCAGGACCGCTACGGACCTCCACCAGAGTTTCCTCTGGCTTCGCCCTGCCTAGGCATAGTTCACCATCTTTCGGGTCCTATCGCACGCGCTCACGCTCCACCTCCCCGACAGAGCGGGCGAGACGGGCCGGTGGTGCCCTGTGTGGTGGGGGTGGGGGCACCTACCCCTGATTAGCACCACCCCCCCCCAGGGGACAACCGCCTTGGGCCGCCTTGTCACCTTGTCACCTTGACCTGGCTGGACCGAGATGATCATGGTTTCATTCTTGTGGTTGAACAGCATGCTTCCTGCTACTAGATGGTTCGATTAGTCTTTCGCCCCTATACCCAGGTCGGACGACCGATTTGCACGTCAGGACCGCTACGGACCTCCACCAGAGTTTCCTCTGGCTTCGCCCTGCCTAGGCATAGTTCACCATCTTTCGGGTCCTATCGCACGCGCTCACGCTCCACCTCCCCGACAGAGCGGGCGAGACGGGCCGGTGGTGCCCTGTGTGGTGGGGGTGGGGGCACCTACCCCTGATTAGCACCACCCCCCCCCCAGGGGACAACCGCCTTGGGCCGCCTTGTCACCTTGTCACCTTGTCACCTTGACCTGGCTGGACCGAGATGATCATGGTTTCATTCTTGTGGTTGAACAGCATGCTTCCTGTGTAGCCTTTCTTTCTTTCGCCCCTATACCCAGGTCGGACGACCGATTTGCACGTCAGGACCGCTACGGACCTCCACCAGAGTTTCCTCTGGCTTCGCCCTGCCTAGGCATAGTTCACCATCTTTCGGGTCCTATCGCACGCGCTCACGCTCCACCTCCCCGACAGAGCGGGCGAGACGGGCCGGTGGTGCCCTGTGTGGTGGGGGTGGGGGCACCTACCCCTGATTAGCACCACCCCCCCCCAGGGGACAACCGCCTTGGGCTGCCTTGTCACCTTGTCACCTTGTCACCTTGACCTGGCTGGACCGAGATGATCATGGTTTCATTCTTGTGGTTGAACAGCATGCTTCCTGCTACTAGATGGTTCGATTAGTCTTTCGCCCCTATACCCAGGTCGGACGACCGATTTGCACGTCAGGACCGCTACGGACCTCCACCAGAGTTTCCTCTGGCTTCACCCTGCCTAGGCATAGTTCACCATCTTTCGGGTCCTATCGCACGCGCTCACGCTCCACCTCCCCGACAGAGCGGGCGAGACGGGCCGGTGGTGCCCTGTGTGGTGGGGGTGGGGGCACCTACCCCTGATTAGCACCACCCCCCCCCAGGGGACAACCGCCTTGGGCCGCCTTGTCACCTTGTCACCTTGTCACCTTGACCTGGCTGGACCGAGATGATCATGGTTTCATTCTTGTGGTTGAACAGCATGCTTCCTGTGTAGCCTTTCTTTCTTTCGCCCCTATACCCAGGTCGGACGACCGATTTGCACGTCAGGACCGCTACGGACCTCCACCAAAGTTTCCTCTGGCTTCGCCCTGCCTAGGCATAGTTCACCATCTTTCGGGTCCTATCGCACGCGCTCACGCTCCACCTCCCCGACAGAGCGGGCGAGACGGGCCGGTGGTGCCTTGTGTGGTGGGGGTGGGGGCACCTACCCCTGATTAGCACCACCCCCCCCCAGGGGACAACCGCCTTGGGCCGCCTTGTCACCTTGTCACCTTGTCACCTTGTCACCTTGACCTGGCTGGACCGAGATGATCATGGTTTCATTATTGTGGTTGAACAGCATGCTTCCTGCTACTAGATGGTTCGATTAGTCTTTCGCCCCTATACCCAGGTCGGACGACCGATTTGCACGTCAGGACCGCTACGGACCTCCACCAGAGTTTCCTCTGGCTTCGCCCTACCTAGGCATAGTTCACCATCTTTCGGGTCCTATCGCACGCGCTCACGCTCCACCTCCCCGACAGAGCGGGCGAGACGGGCCGGTGGTGCCCTGTGTGGTGGGGGTGGGGGCACCTACCCCTGATTAGCACCACCCCCCCCCCAGGGGACAACCGCCTTGGGCCGCCTTGTCACCTTGTCACCTTGTCACCTTGTCACCTTGACCTGGCTGGACCGAGATGATCATGGTTTCATTCTTGTGGTTGAACAGCATGCTTCCTGTGTAGCCTTTCTTTCTTTCGCCCCTATACCAGAATTTTGAAATGGTAGAACATCGCCAGAAGCAGTGGATATAAGTGCCATTTTTCTCCTTACACTTGGAGCAAAGTGGTGATCTGGACGGGTCAAATTTATTAAGGATATATGGAGTTCTATGTTGTCTATGCAAAATGTTGTACTGAGTCTCCTTAAATTTATTACAGCAAAAAGTGCTACTGCAAGAAGTAATACATGTAGTCCAGTCTGCCCCTTCATACTTAGATTCCAAGTCCCTCTCCCAAGTAGCTATTACATGGTCTATATTATGTTTGTTGCAAGTGTCTAAAAAGTTATAAAAATAAGAAATAAACCCTCTAGGTTGTGAGAACCGGGTAAGACATTCATCTAAAGAGCTCCTTACTGGCCCCCCTGGAGACAGTTTAATATTGGTATCTATGAAATGGCGTACTTGTAAATAAGCAAATAAATGTTTATTAGGTATAGCAAACTGAGACTGAACCTGGGTAAATGACATGAGAACCTCGTCCGTGAATAAATCACCTATGACCCTAACTCCCTTCCTATACCATTCATTGAAAACACTACTATTAATACCTGGAGGGAAGGTCTTATTACCAATTATTGGAGTCAGGGAAGAGAAACATCCCTTCGTACCAGTATGGCTTGTAATTTCTCCCCACGCTCTTACTGTGCTATAGATAATGGAATTCTTAATGCTTGATGGTATTTGTTTTCTGTCACCAGTTAGCAAACTTAACAGAGTTACAGGTGAACAACACCATTCATCAATGTGTTTACCCACTCCATTAAGGTAATCTTTTAACCATTCCAACATGATCCCAGCATGACAGGCCAAATTGTAATTGAAAATATTGGGGAGTGCTAAGCCCCCTCTTTCTACAGGTAGCTGGAGTGTTTTCATCTTTAGTCTCTGATGCATCTTTAGATTTCCTGCTGTGTACTTGAACCTCTTCCCACACAGGGAGCATTGGTACGGTTTCTCTCCTGTGTGTGGTCTCTGATGCATCTTTAGATTTCCTGCTGTTTTGAACCTCTTCCCACATTGGGAGCAGTGGTATGGTTTCTCTCCGGTGTGTGTTCTCTGAGGCATCTTCAGGTGTCCTGCTTCAAATCAAATCAAGCCCCCAAGGTGTCTCTTGTGGTCTCCAGGATCTTGCTGAGGAGACGTCTGTGATTGACTGTGTCATAGGCAGCTGAGAGGTCGACTAACACCACACCAGTTACCATCCCTTCCTCATATCCGTCTTCGATGTACTGGGTGAGGTTGAGTACTTGGCTAGTTGTTGACTTGCCAGGGCGGAAACCTGCTTGTTCAGGGATGAGGTGTTCGTCAACAAAGGTACAGATTCTGTTGAGGATCAGACGTTCAAAGAGCTTGTAGGTGTGACTTAAAAGTGAGATTGGTCTGAAGTTCTTAGGAGCGGATGGATCTTTCCCCGGTTTCAACAGTGCTATAATGTGGGCTTTCTTCCAGATGTTAGGGAGCTTGTATGTTGTTAAGCACTCATTGTAGAGCTGTAGAAGCCACGTCTTTGCCTTGTGACTGAAGTGCTTGATCTGTTCGGTTGCGATGTTATCCAGTCCAATTGCCTTTCCTGGTTTGAGGATAGAGATTCCCCCTTCTAGCTCTCCCATAGTAAGCTGTCTTGTAAAAGCAGGGTCCGCGATGTATTTCTTGCGGTTCAGCTTGGCGTGTGTGGTTAAATAAATAACTATTTACAGAGAGGAGATAAAAGATCCATATTTGAAATTGAACATTTGTTATTTAAATAATCACAAATAAACACACACTCACACACAAATAAACAAGTTAAGCGTATTCCAGCAGGATTCCTGTCACCAGCAAGGTTCCTGTCACAAGCCGAGGATGGTGCTGACAGCCTGGTTAAATCTGGATCATTCTAATTTAGATTAGACGTTTTTGAAATACTGGGCTCTAGCTATCAATATTATATGGGCTAGTGGTGTTGACAAAAGTAGGTAGATTAACATCATGTATTATGTTACCCTAACTCTCCGGAAAGGAGAGCTAGCCAGCTAATCAGTGTAGCTAACATTAGCTAGGACCCCTAGATCAGGCTGGGATATCGGCTAGCTCCATGCGTGGGATGGTAATCGGCTTGAGTGGAGCAACTCTGGCCTTTGCCATGACAAAGGCTCCATGAAGCTCGTTGTCATTGCTCTTCTGTAGCAAATAACTCACTGTTCCATAGCCCTCTTGACTAGCATCTGCAAAGTGATGCAGTTGGCTGAATGTTGTCTCGCCAAAGCCTTTAGGCTTGAAACACCGAGCCACTCCGAAGTCTTCCAACAGGTGAAGGTCGCTCTCTGTATACTTCCCATGGCATGTTCCATGCATCTGATGGGATTTAAATCTGTGCGCACCGGTGTGAAGGCTACAACTATGTTACAGTTTTTGGAAGGACCCTGAGAAAGACCTAAAATGAACATGTTCAGGCGTGTCTAGAAATCAAGTTTCACACATTCATATCAATTATTATTTGTGTGACTGTCAAATAAGTAAAAGCCTTACCTTCAGAATGATGCACTAATATAATAGATAACGTTAGACATATCCACACTTTGTATTTCCCCCCCATTTCGGTGGAAATGTGTTCCAACGCTTCTCTCTGAAGTATTTAGCAGTAATACATCCTTTGGAAGTTCTCACAAAGATAAAAGTTCCAAGGGTGACAGCAGGGAATCTTCATAACGTTTTTAAGGAGGACATTCATCAACTAAAACCAAGTAAAAACGATGTTGAAAATGTTTAGGTCCAATCCCGTATTCGTGTCCTCCGCAGCTCGGACAGATGATCTACTTGGCTGACACTAGCTAGTAGTAGCTAGCTAAAGATAAACACACACTAGCTAGTTGATTTCAAGCTATACAGCTGACTTTTTAAGATAGCCCAGGAAGCCAATACATAGCTAGATAGAAATATACATTCTTTCTCTACTCTACAGAGAGAATGCCTCTTCTCGTGGATGGTCTGTCTTGTACGACGATCTTAAACTTGAAGTCGTCAGATTCGGTACACCATCGGACTCCCAACGCTAGCTCAAAAGGGAGCTTGTCCAGGTCCAAATCCAGGTCTCTAACTTCTTGGACCCGTTCTTCTGCAGGAATGGCTGACAGCGCGGCCCGGCTGTTGCTCACCCATTTTGTGAGCCGAAATCCTCCCGAACTAAGGATAGCTCTCAAGTCGTGGTACAAGGAAACAGCTTCTTCCTCTGAGCTAACTGACTTGAGGCAGTCATCGACGTAGAAGTTGTGCAGCACGGTTTTGACCCCTTTGGCGCCGTACTGGTCTCTGCTGTCTTCTGCACACTTCCGAAGGGCAAAGCTGGCACAACTTGGAGACGAGGTGGCTCCAAATATGTGCACCGTCATCCTGTACTCCACCAATTCTTGGCTGGTGTCACCGGAAGGCCACCAGAGAAACCGGAGAAGGTCGGCATCCTCCATCGGCACCCTAACCTGGTGGAACATAGCTTACACATCCGCCATGATAGCCACCTCCTCTTGTCTGAACCTGGTGATGACACCGAGCAGAGTACTAGTTAGATCCGGCCCCTGTAGCAGGTGGTTGTTCAATGTGGTACCCTGTAACGACGCTCCACAATCGAACACCACTCGGATCTTCTTCTTCTTAGTATGGTACACACCATGGTGTGGCAAGTACCAAACCTTCCCGTCGCTGCGGCTGAGCTCGTCCTTGGGAACCTTTACTGCGTAGCCTTTGGTTATCCAATCATCCACGAACACCGTGTAATCAGCTCGAAACTCAGGATTCCTCATGAACCTCCTCTTCAAGTTGAGAGCTCGCTGTTCAGCTACTCTTCTGTTGTTTGGCATCTTGACTGTGCTCTTTAGTGGTAGACTAATGCTGTAGTGTCCCTCTGTGAGCCTAGCAGACTGCGAGACCATCACCAGAAACTGGATGTCATCCCTCGTTATCTCCAGTTTGTCGTCTTGACCCTCTGGAAAGTCATTCTTGAACTGTTGACTCCAAAGCTCATCCAGCGTTGCCACTGATAAGTGGTTGGATGTGACCTGTATGAGTCCACTTGTGGTTCCGTGGCCATGGTCTTCCCGGAGGGGACCGTTGACAATCCAGCCCAGTCATGTTTTCACCGCGTACGGCCCTTCATCTTGGCTGGATATAACCTGCCATGGTTCCATAGCCTTGGGTACGTTAGTCCCAATGAGAAGGCCTATCTCCGCTTGAATCTCCGGGATCCGTACTTGACTGAGATGGGGCCACTTATCCACCTCCTCTTGTAGTGGGATGTTCTGTTTACGTGCTGGGATAGCCTTCTGAGAGAAGATGTTGGGCAGCTCCAGGAAGTCATTACTATCCAAGCTACAGATCTCTAAGCCGGATACCACTTGGCTGCTTATGATCCTCTCTCCCCCCATGGTCTTTAGCAGGATGTTTGTGTTCCTGCCTGTGAGGTTAAGTGCCGACATTAACTTCTCAGTGCAGAATGTGGCATTGCTGCCTGGGTCGAGGAAAGCGTAGGTAGCCAACACCTTGTTGCCCTTCTTAGCTTTGATCTGGACCGGAACGATCGCCAAGATGGTCTCAGTGTTGCCGGCCCCAGTGGCTCTGCAGGTTCTCGTCTCTGCTTTGATGCATCCGCTGACCACCGAATGATCTTCGCCCCCATCCGATGGCTCGCTCTTGTGTACATCATCCGGTGACTCGCCCTCGTGCTTAGCTTCAATAGATGTAGCCTTGTTCTTCATATGCTTCATATTCTTCAAAACCGTAGGGTGTGTCAGCTGGCAGTCTTGGCAGCTTAGCCTTTCCTTGCAGTCCCTGCTTATATGTCCTTGTTTAAGACAGTCGAAGCACAGACCTTTATTCTTAAAAAAGTCTATCTTCTCCTTGTGAAGAGACCTCCTCATCTTCTCGCAGTGCTCCATGGCGTGCTGTTCTCCTTGACAGAAGAAGGTTTCGAAAAAGCACAGAGTATGTCCCTCTTTACCCCGCATTTGTTTTCTAAATACTTTTCCATATGATTTAAGTATCCATGTGTGGTGAATAAACCAAGTGTTGTCTATGGAATACATATAGTCCTGCCTCAACTGAATATGAAAGCAGTAGCAGCTCAATGGCAAACTGCTGGGGAAAAAATATGATACAGTAGTCTCCTCCACTAGCAATTGCTAACCTGCACAAGCTCTTGCCTGTAACCTGTCAGTAAGCCTACTGTGTTGAAATACAATTGCAGAATTCTTAAATATGTGTATGAACAGATTGTTCTGACTTTACAACAAACCTCTGTCAACAGAGAGACACCTGGAAAATGAAATAATTATAAAATCAAAAGATGTATCCTGGAGGCCCTTTGCCTGGTCAGTGATATTCTGCCCTGGAAAATGTTTTGATGGCATACAGTTAGTACAACCATTGCATTTAATGGAGATAATAATGTGGACAGGGAAGAAATAACCTATGGATTTGTAACTTCATAACTCACTCAAACATGGAGCTGCTGCTATACAATAAGTGCCAATGCCTTGCAAAATGTATTTAATCTATGTACACCATTTGGGATGGCTTCACCAAAGGCTCACACATTTTTAATACATTTAGTTTCGCCCCCTTTTTACTTGTCTATGCACTCTTTTTCGAGAATACTAACAAAATGATGGTTAAACCTCAATTATACCATATATCTCTGTTGAATTCCCTACCACTGTAGCAGCAGTGGTAAAGCTTCCTCGACCGCCACTCTTTCTGGTCGACCTCTCATCATTGTGAGCTCTAGCTTGGCTCCTGACTCCATCTGCTATGTTCCCCAACAGGGGATCCAAGGCTTCTTCAGCTTGCTTGTTTACAAAACCTGCCAGGTCATGAAACTTGGCTCTACGCTGCTAATTTTTTTATACTTAGATTTTATTAACAGCCACAATGTGCATTCATTTATTTAACAATTGATTACATTTCCATAAAATAATTATGTACATCTTAAATAAAATATCAAACAAGTCAACATTCTTCTTCTCCTCTTCATTGTCTTCAATCTTTAACACAGGAATGAAACAACACATAAAGGCCAACTTGGAAGGAGGCTAGCAGGCAAGAAGTAATTTAATTGCTTAGGCACACTTTAGCTAACAGGCATAACGTCAGAACAAACTGCTTTCCCTGCAAAGTCATCTGCCTTTAGAAATCCAGCATTTTCTGTTGTTTTGACCCACTACCAGACTGCTTTCTGTGCCTGGAACACAAGGCACAAGAGAGGCAGCGAGCAAAGGCAAGCCTCAAGAATGAATATGAAACTCCTTAAGCAGCCAGAGTGGAGGAGAAAGAAGGGGTATCTCCGTCGCTCTCCCCCTCTTCCTCCGCAGCGTCTCCACTCAGCATCTGCCGGGGCACCCAGCTGAACGGGGCGCTGGCCGCGGGGGGGGGGGAGGCGCCAGCGGGGCCACCACCTTCCCCGACGTCTCTTTCCTGTGTTTGGGCGTCTTTGTCTTTCTCTCTTTCTTCATTCGCTCAGCTGGGGGAGCCAAATACTCCGGTGGGAAGGGCAACGTGTTGAGGTAGGGCGTAGTGCCTGCAGACTGAAGGGAGTTCACTCCAGGGCGTGACAGGAGGGAAAGATGAGGGGATGAGGATGAAGGAAGGGTAACACCAGGACTACTCCTTCTCTTCTTTCCTCCATCTCTCTCTCTTTCCCTATTGTAAGGCGATCAACTTCTCCAGTATCGATTTAATTGAGTCGTCACTTTACAAGCGAGTTCGTTTAATCTCAACGAGACGTCCTTGATATCACTTCTTAAGATGATATGATCCAATCAAATATTAGGCACCACTACTGAACTGTTCATTAAGATAATATTTATTCAAGCACATCAGCAAGCAATAATAGTTCATTTCCATGGAAAAGTGGTCTCATCTAGTTTCACCTCTGCAGGCCCGTCTCAGCTAGCCGTCAACAAGTTAACTGCAAGAGCTCCACCAGACGAGAGTCCCCTTTTTCCCTGGTACATAGTGTTTATACATTTGATTCAACATTTGGGGCCGGGTGGTGCCCCCCCCCCCCCCCCTATCTAGTAGTTTTCCACTTGTCCGTACAAAATCCGTTGCAGCTGCTCGTTAGCATGGCCTTCAATTCCTCTCTTGTGTGGGTGCTGAGAGTCTATGTATGTTATCAGCTTGAGTGTCCTGCTAGCGTCTCGTTCCCATGGTGATATCATACTTTGTGAGCAGAGCAGTGAGTTGAGTTCTTATCAGTAGCTTGTGAAAACATTTGAAGTTGCACAGTAATATGAGTTAGGATTCGATTTACAAGTTAAAGTATAGTATAGAAGAATAGACTTATCATTAATCATTAGTTATGAAAGTATAAAATCAGTACAGCAAATAGAATATCATAACAGCAGGTATACAATGGTTGTTTAGCACATAGGTAAAAATAAGTAATTTTCAGGCAGTTTGAATCATAAAACGTTCTTTTAGTCAGGAGCTTGTCTTCTTCTTGTCGCTCAAAAACAGAACCTCTCTTGTGGCTTTGCGTGACCTTCCTATTGTTCTCAACTGACCGCATTCATATATTATTTAAATGAGCACATAGTACATGATTTATCACTTCTAGTGATTTTAATACAAATTCCCAACACTATCCCTGTGTCCCTCTCCTTCACTGTTCTCTGAGGATGCTGTAGCATCTGAGTCTGAAGAGTCCTCGTCCACCCTCTCATATTGTAACAGTCTGTCGAGAAGAAAGCTTTTGTCTCCGGAAACTTTAAGCAGCTTTCTCTGAGATCTTCTAAGTTCTTCCTGAAAACATTCCTGCTCATAAACCAGAAATTTCAATTTGCGTTTAAGGTTTTTGTATTTCCTCTTGTAATCCACCTCCATATCGGCTTGACCGTTCATTTCTGACACGGGGATGATGAACACACGTTTATGGGAATTCTGACTTCACTTCGGTCCTCTTCTCAGCCGCAGTCCACACACGGCTGTCTTCCAAAAGATAAGTTAAATACAGAAGTGTGAACCAGTTTATAGCATATCGTTTTTTGACTAATGTGAGGGGCCGACGATGGACTTTTAGCTGCTACAGTTAGCTACTCGTGTGTGTTGCACTCCTTCGTTTAGAATACCAAAAATCCACAGGACTCCGATGTAAAAAGATATCAAAAGTTTTATTCCAATTTCCACAGGTTGTGAATTTCGTAAACTATGTTTTGCAACTACGACTACGGTCAAAAAACTATATGCTTCCAGTCTCAAATCCAATCACCGACACACTGCCTAGAACAATCTAGAAAACAAAACAACATCACATTTTAAAACAATTTAAACAAAACCAATATCACATTTTTCACAAGATTAAAACCTCTTTTAACGCACTAGAGGCGATGACTAAGCATGAGACTCGGCACGGGAGCGACGTGCCTCAAAAGAATCGTCCAAACTACTAACTTTCTTGTTGTAAACACTTAACCAGTGTCCGTGTCAAGCCTGACTGTGTGATAAGTCCATAACATGTTATTGGTCAGGAGCGTAACTCCAAATAATCCAATACAAGTTGGAAATCCAGCTAATGGTGAACACTTCTGCTAACAAAATAGAATACTTCGGCTCTTGACATTGTAGAAACTGAACATGACAACGTATTAAACTGTTCCAGCAATCCTCACTCAGCTCTGCCTATGACTGTCGATACTCTTCCTGTAGTGATGATAAAGAAGATGACATTAATAATCGGATACACCTGTCCCCTATAACATCTGTAGTGTATAACACCTGTAGTGTATAACACCTGTAGTCTATAACACCTGTAGTCTATAACACTGCCACGCCGCCAATGTTGGGGTCCAGGAAGTTGTGTGTTTTGACGACCGCGGTTTTCTTCTCCGAGGCGGCCTTCTTGGCCTCCAGGCGGCGCTGTCGGCAGGACTTGGCCGGCTCGGGGAGCTTGCGGACGGCGCGGCGGAAGTTGTCCAGCACCTGGATGGCACCGGACTTCATCTTCTGCCGCTGGCCCTCCTCGCTGCCGTGCTCGTCGGTGAGCAGAGATGGAGCATGTAAATAAACAGGCCAGTTGTAACTGAGTGGTTATTTTTATTTTCTGGTTCCAAGAGTCATAATGATCACCACAGAAAAAGGTCATGTAAGTCAACGTCAAAATAGAATCTAGATGCATCAAAACAAAACAACTCAACACAGTCTTCAGTAAGGTTTGTCAACACAGATCCAATACAGAACACAAGTAACAATTAACAAGATCTTCAGGTCTGCGCTCGTACACTGAATACTACCAGAACACTTTATATACAGCATATTGGTTAACAACTAAATTGGTACAATCAGTAACGTAGCCCTTTGAGGAAGGTGTGCCCAAGCAAATTATGAAAATGTACAAGAAATAAAAAGAAAGAAATACAATAACAAAATGACACATTGAAAGACAGAAAACAAACAATAATGAGATTTAGTTTGGTGTTGGAAGCTCATAACTTACAGGCACCATATGCAGGATTGCTGGAACCCCCCTTGTAGAGGGGCAGCACATGGAGCTGCTCGTCCTCGGGGATCTCCCCCACCTTGCGGTTGTCCTCTTTCGTCAGGGTGCACACCTGGGAGAGAGGCGGTGGTGGGGGGGGGAAGGGGAGAGGGGGCGTGCCGCGTCACGGGCGCACTCAATCAGGATGGAGCCGTGGGCCTGGGCCACCGCCACGCCACCGGGTCCAGGAAGTTGTGTTCGCTGTCCGACCAGTACTCCCCGTCGCACGGGTCCCCCCTCTGGCTCTCGGCGTCGCTCTCCGTCCGTTTGTGTTTGCTGTCCGACCAGTACTCCCCGTCGCACGGGTCCCCCCTCTGGCTCTCGGCGTCGCTCTCTGTCCGGTTGAGCTGCTCGTCCTCGGGGATCTCCCCCACCTTGCGGTTGTCCACGTGCACCTTCATCTTGACCTCCCACACGGTCAACGGTCACATCTCACCTTTATTATTGCCTTGCTGGGGATCTCCCCCACCTTGCGGTTGTCCGCACACGGTCTACGGTCACATCTCATGTTTATTATTGCCTTGCTGGTGTAACCCCTCACAATCCGGACAGACCAGGCAGGCACACGGGTTCACTTTCAAGCTGTTTATTTATCTGAATGTGCAAACAAAATGGTGGTTATTTAATGGTAGGCTCCAGCACAAAACAGCTCTCGCCCCATCTCCAGCACACAAAGACGAAAGGGGTGAGCCTTTGTCATAACATCAAATAATTATTAGTTATCATACCATTCATATCATTATAACACACAAGACTAAACCATACCCATGGATACAACATACATGCAACATACCTGAATGTGCAAACAAAATGGTGGTTATTTAATGGTAGGCTCCAGCACAAAACAGCTCTCGCCCCTGCATGTCAGCAAAACAATACATTCAGAACACGCTACATTGCCGCCATCTTAGCTCACGCACAACTTTATCCATCCATAAAATACAAAGCGTGCACATTCATCTTGGCCTCCCACATGGCCAGGCCGTGGACGGGCTGGTTCAGGTTCTTGTGCATGTAGAAGACCAGGGAGATGCGCGTGGGGTGGGAGCGGTCGGGCCTCTTCAGAGGCGTGGTGGCATGCAGCTCGCGCCGGGCGCACTCAATCAGGATGGAGCCGTGGGCCGGGGCCACCGCCACGCCGCCGATGTTGGGGTCCAGGGAGTTGCCTTGTGTTCGCTGTCCGACCAGTACTCCCCGTCGCACGGGTCCCCCCTCTGGCTCTCGGCGTCGCTCTCTGTCCGGTTGAGCTGCTCGTCCTCGGGGATCTCCCCCACCTTGCGGTTGTCCGCGTGCACCTTCATCTTGGCCTCCCACACGGTCAACGGTCACATCTCACCTTTATTATTGCCTATCCCCCACCTTGCGGTTGTCCACGTGCACCTTCATCTTGGCCTCCCACACGGTCAACGGTCACATCTCACCTTTATTATTGCCTTGCTGGGGGTCTCCCCCACCTTGCGGTTGTCCGCACACGGTCAACGGTCACATCTCACCTTTATTATTGCCTTGCTGGTGTAACCCCTCACAATCCGGACAGACCAGGCAGGCACACAGGTTCACTTTCAAGCTGTTTATTTATCTGAATGTGCAAACAAAATGGTGGTTATTTAATGGTAGGCTCCAGCACAAAACAGCTCTCGCCCCATCTCCAGCACACAAAGTCGAAAGGAGTGAGCCTTTGTCATAACATCAAATAATTATTAGTTATCATACCATTCATATCATTATAACACACAAGACTAAACCATACCCATGGATACAACATACATACAACATACCTGAATGTGCAAACAAAATGGTGGTTATTTAATGGTAGGCTCCAGCACAAAACAGCTCTCGCCCCTGCATGTCAGCAAAACAATACATTCAGAACACGCTACATTGCCGCCATCTTAGCTCACGCTAACTAGCTGTTAGCTAGTTAGCTCACAACTTTATCCATCCATAAAATACAAAGCGTGCACATTCATCTTGGCCTCCCACATGGCCAGGCCGGTTCAGGTTCTTGTGCATGTAGAAGACCAGGGAGATGCGCGTGGGGTGGGAGCGGTCGGGCCTCTTCAGACGCGTGGTGGCATGCAGCTCGCGCCGGGCGCACTCAATCAGGATGGAGCCGTGGGCCGGGGCCACCGCCACGCCGCCGATGTTGGGGTCCAGGAAGTTGCCTTGTGTTCGCTGTCCGACCAGTACTCCCCGTCGCACGGGTCCCCCCTCTGGCTCTCGGCGTCGCTCTCCGTCCGGTTGTGTTCGCTGTCCGACCAATACTCCCCGTCGCACGGGTCCCCCCTCTGGCTCTCGGCGTCGCTCTCTGTCCGGTTGAGCTGCTCGTCCTCGGGGATCTCCCCCACCTTGCGGTTGTCCGCGTGCACCTTCATCTTGGCCTCCCACACGGTCAACGGTCACATCTCACCTTTATGATTGCCTATCCCCCACCTTGCGGTTGTCCACGTGCACCTTCATCTTGGCCTCCCACACGGTCAACGGTCACATCTCACCTTTATTATTGCCTTGCTGGGGGTCTCCCCCACCTTGCGGTTGTCCGCACACGGTCAAAGGTCACATCTCACCTTTATTATTGCCTTGCTGGTGTAACCCCTCACAATTCGGACAGACCAGGCAGGCACACAGGTTCACTTTCAAGCTGTTTATTTATCTGAATGTGCAAACAAAATGGTGGTTATTTAATGGTAGGCTCCAGCACAAAACAGCTCTCGCCCCATCTCCAGCACACAAAGACGAAAGGGGTGAGCCTTTGTCATAACATCAAATAATTATTAGTTATCATACCATTCATATCATTATAACACACAAGACTAAACCATACCCATGGATACAACATACATACAACATACCTGAATGTGCAAACAAAATGGTGGTTATTTAATGGTAGGCTCCAGCACAAAACAGCTCTCGCCCCTGCATGTCAGCAAAACAATACATTCAGAACACGCTACATTGCCGCCATCTTAGCTCACGTTAGCTAGTTAGCTCACAACTTTATCCATCCATAAAATACAAAGCGTGCACATTCATCTTGGCCTCCCACATGGCCAGGCCGTGGACGGGCTGGTTCAGGTTCTTGTGCATGTAGAAGACCAGGGAGATGCGCGTGGGGTGGGAGCGGTCGGGCCTCTTCAGAGGCGTGGTGGCATGCAGCTCGCGCCGGGCGCACTCAATCAGGATGGAGCCGTGGGTCGGGGCCACCGCCACGCCGCCGATGTTGGGGTCCAGGAAGTTGCCTTGTGTTCGCTGTCCGACCAGTACTCCCCGTCGCACGGGTCCCCCCTCTGGCTCTCGGCGTCGCTCTCCGTCCGGTTGTGTTCGCTGTCCGACCAGTACTCCCCGTCGCACGGGTCCCCCCTCTGGCTCTCGGCGTCGCTCTCTGTCCGGTTGAGCTGCTCGTCCTCGGGGATCTCCCCCACCTTGCGGTTGTCCGCGTGCACCTTCATCTTGGCCTCCCACACAGTCAACGGTCACATCTCACCTTTATTATTGCCTATCCCCCACCTTGCGGTTGTCCACGTGCACCTTCATCTTGGCCTCCCACACGGTCAACGGTCACATCTCACCTTTATTATTGCCTTGCTGGGGGTCTCCCCCACCTTGCGGTTGTCCGCACACGGTCAACGGTCACATCTCACCTTTATTATTGCCTTGCTGGTGTAACCCCTCACAATCCGGACAGACCAGGAAGGCACACAGGTTCCCTTTCAAGCTGTTTATTTATCTGAATGTGCAAACAAAATGGTGGTTATTTAATGGTAGGCTCCAGCACAAAACAGCTCTCGCCCCATCTCCAGCACACAAAGACGAAAGGGGTGAGCCTTTGTCATAACATCAAATAATTATTAGTTATCATACCATTCATATCATTATAACACACAAGACTAAACCATACCCATGGATACAACATACATACAACATACCTGAATGTGCAAACAAAATGGTGGTTATTTAATGGTAGGCTCCAGCACAAAACAGCTCTCGCCCCTGCATGTCAGCAAAACAATACATTCAGAACACGCTACATTGCCGCCATCTTAGCTCACGCTAACTAGCTGTTAGCTAGTTAGCTCACAACTTTATCCATCCATAAAATACAAAGCGTGCACATTCATCTTGGCCTCCCACATGGCCAGGCCGTGGACGGGCTGGTTCAGGTTCTTGTGCATGTAAAAGACCAGGGAGATGCGCGTGGGGTAGTGATGAGGGAAACGAAGCTTTCGACGCAATTGACACATTCGACACAATTGTGTCGGAAAAAGTGTCGATCTATCGATGCAGTCGATACAGCAACTCCATACTGCCATCTGCTGGTCAGGTCATGGTACTGCCTATACTGCCATCTGCTGGTCAGGTCGTGGTACAGCAGTTCTATACTGCCATCTGCTGGTCAGGTCATGGTCATTTTATGCAGTACCAAACTTGGAACACTGCCTCGTCTGCGGAATGATTGACACACGCGTCAGATGTGCTCGTGTGACGTACGAATCTTTCTTCGAGTAGTCACGTGGTTTTTGCCAATTTGACACAAGCATCGATACATTTGTATCGACGCACATTGCGTCGGAAGATAGACGCCATGTCGTGACTACTGCGTCGAGCGTAACATCCCTAGCGTGGGGTGGGAGCGGTCGGGCCTCTTCAGAGGCGTGGTGGCATGCAGCTCACGCCGGGCGCACTCAATCAGGATGGAGCCGTGGGCCGGGGCCACCGCCACGCCGCCGATGTTGGGGTCCAGGAAGTTGCCTTGTGTTCGCTGTCCGACCAGTACTCCCCGTCGCACGGGTCCCCCCTCTGGCTCTCGGCGTCGCTCTCCGTCCGGTTGTGTTCACTGTCCGACCAATACTCCCCGTCGCACGGGTCCCCCCTCTGGCTCTCGGCGTCGCTCTCTGTCCGGTTGAGCTGCTCGTCCTCGGGGATCTCCCCCACCTTGCGGTTGTCCGCGTGCACCTTCATCTTGGCCTCCCACACGGTCAACGGTCACATCTCACCTTTATGATTGCCTATCCCCCACCTTGCGGTTGTCCACGTGCACCTTCATCTTGGCCTCCCACACGGTCAACGGTCACATCTCACCTTTATTATTGCCTTGCTGGGGGTCTCCCCCACCTTGCGGTTGTCCGCACACGGTCAAAGGTCACATCTCACCTTTATTATTGCCTTGCTGGTGTAACCCCTCACAATTCGGACAGACCAGGCAGGCACACAGGTTCACTTTCAAGCTGTTTATTTATCTGAATGTGCAAACAAAATGGTGGTTATTTAATGGTAGGCTCCAGCACAAAACAGCTCTCGCCCCATCTCCAGCACACAAAGACGAAAGGGGTGAGCCTTTGTCATAACATCAAATAATTATTAGTTATCATACCATTCATATCATTATAACACACAAGACTAAACCATACCCATGGATACAACATACATACAACATACCTGAATGTGCAAACAAAATGGTGGTTATTTAATGGTAGGCTCCAGCACAAAACAGCTCTCGCCCCTGCATGTCAGCAAAACAATACATTCAGAACACGCTACATTGCCGCCATCTTAGCTCACGTTAGCTAGTTAGCTCACAACTTTATCCATCCATAAAATACAAAGCGTGCACATTCATCTTGGCCTCCCACATGGCCAGGCCGTGGACGGGCTGGTTCAGGTTCTTGTGCATGTAGAAGACCAGGGAGATGCGCGTGGGTTGGGAGCGGTCGGGCCTCTTCAGAGGCGTGGTGGCATGCAGCTCGCGCCGGGCGCACTCAATCAGGATGGAGCCGTGGGTCGGGGCCACCGCCACGCCGCCGATGTTGGGGTCCAGGAAGTTGCCTTGTGTTCGCTGTCCGACCAGTACTCCCCGTCGCACGGGTCCCCCCTCTGGCTCTCGGCGTCGCTCTCCGTCCGGTTGTGTTCGCTGTCCGACCAGTACTCCCCGTCGCACGGGTCCCCCCTCTGGCTCTCGGCGTCGCTCTCTGTCCGGTTGAGCTGCTCGTCCTCGGGGATCTCCCCCACCTTGCGGTTGTCCGCGTGCACCTTCATCTTGGCCTCCCACACAGTCAACGGTCACATCTCACCTTTATTATTGCCTATCCCCCACCTTGCGGTTGTCCACGTGCACCTTCATCTTGGCCTCCCACACGGTCAACGGTCACATCTCACCTTTATTATTGCCTTGCTGGGGGTCTCCCCCACCTTGCGGTTGTCCGCACACGGTCAACGGTCACATCTCACCTTTATTATTGCCTTGCTGGTGTAACCCCTCACAATCCGGACAGACCAGGCAGGCACACAGGTTCACTTTCAAGCTGTTTATTTATCTGAATGTGCAAACAAAATGGTGGTTATTTAATGGTAGGCTCCAGCACAAAACAGCTCTCGCCCCATCTCCAGCACACAAAGACGAAAGGGGTGAGCCTTTGTCATAACATCAAATAATTATTAGTTATCATACCATTCATATCATTATAACACACAAGACTAAACCATACCCATGGATACAACATACATACAACATACCTGAATGTGCAAACAAAATGGTGGTTATTTAATGGTAGGCTCCAGCAAAAAACAGCTCTCGCCCCTGCATGTCAGCAAAACAATACATTCAGAACACGCTACATTGCCGCCATCTTAGCTCACGCTAACTAGCTGTTAGCTAGTTAGCTCACAACTTTATCCATCCATAAAATACAAAGCGTGCACATTCATCTTGGCCTCCCACATGGCCAGGCCGTGGACGGGCTGGTTCAGGTTCTTGTGCATGTAAAAGACCAGGGAGATGCGCGTGGGGTAGTGATGAGGGAAACGAAGCTTTCGACGCAATTGACACATTCGACACAATTGTGTCGGAAAAAGTGTCGATCTATCGATGCAGTCGATACAGCAACTCCATACTGCCATCTGCTGGTCAGGTCATGGTACTGCCTATACTGCCATCTGCTGGTCAGGTCGTGGTACAGCAGTTCTATACTGCCATCTGCTGGTCAGGTCATGGTCATGGTCATTTTATGCAGTACCAAACTTGGAACACTGCCTCGTCTGCGGAATGATTGACACACGCGTCAGATGTGCTCGTGTGACGTACGAATCTTTCTTCGAGTAGTCACGTGGTTTTTGCCAATTTGACACAAGCATCGATACATTTGTATCGACGCACATTGCGTCGGAAGATAGACGCCGTGTCGTGACTACTGCGTCGAGCGTAACATCCCTAGCGTGGGGTGGGAGCGGTCGGGCCTCTTCAGAGGCGTGGTGGCATGCAGCTTGCGCCGGGCGCACTCAATCAGGATGGAGCCGTGGGCCGGGGCCACCGCCACGCCGCCGATGTTGGGGTCCAGGAAGTTGCCTTGTGTTCGCTGTCCGACCAGTACTCCCCGTCGCACGGGTCCCCCCTCTGGCTCTCGGCGTCGCTCTCCGTCCGGTTGTGTTCGCTGTCCGACCAGTACTCCCCGTCGCACGGGTCCCCCCTCTGGCTCTCGGTGTCGCTCTCTGTCCGGTTGAGCTGCTCGTCCTCGGGGATCTCCCCCACCTTGCGGTTGTCCGCGTGCACCTTCATCTTGGCCTCCCACACAGTCAACGGTCACATCTCACCTTTATTATTGCCTATCCCCCACCTTGCGGTTGTCCACGTGCACCTTCATCTTGGCCTCCCACACGGTCAACGGTCACATCTCACCTTTATTATTGCCTTGCTGGGGGTCTCCCCCACCTTGCGGTTGTCCGCACACGGTCAACGGTCACATCTCACCTTTATTATTGCCTTGCTGGTGTAACCCCTCACAATCCGGACAGACCAGGCAGGCACACAGGTTCACTTTCAAGCTGTTTATTTATCTGAATGTGCAAACAAAATGGTGGTTATTTAATGGTAGGCTCCATCACAAAACAGCTCTCGCCCCATCTCCAGCACACAAAGACGAAAGGGGTGAGCCTTTGTCATAACATCAAATAATTATTAGTTATCATACCATTCATATCATTATAACACACAAGACTAAACCATACCCATGGATACAACATACATACAACATACCTGAATGTGCAAACAAAATGGTGGTTATTTAATGGTAGGCTCCAGCACAAAACAGCTCTCGCCCCTGCATGTCAGCAAAACAATACATTCAGAACACGCTACATTGCCGCCATCTTAGCTCACACAACTTTATCCATCCATAAAATACAAAGCGTGCACATTCATCTTGGCCTCCCACATGGCCAGGCCGTGGACGGGCTGGTTCAGGTTCTTGTGCATGTAGAAGACCAGGGAGATGCGCGTGGGGTGGGAGCGGTCGGGCCTCTTCTGAGGCGTGGTGGCATGCAGCTCGCGCCGGGCGCACTCAATCAGGATGGAGCCGTGGGCCGGGGCCACCGCCACGCCGCCGATGTTGGGGTCCAGGAAGTTGCCTTGTGTTCGCTGTCCGACCAGTACTCCCCGTCGCACGGGTCCCCCCTCTGGCTCTCGGCGTCGCTCTCCGTCCGGTTGTGTTCGCTGTCCGACCAGTACTCCCCGTCGCACGGGTCCCCCCTCTGGCTCTCGGCGTCGCTCTCTGTCCGGTTGAGCTGCTCGTCCTCGGGGATCTCCCCCACCTTGTGGTTGTCCGTGTGCACCTTCATCTTGGCCTCCCACACAGTCAACGGTCACATCTCACCTTTATTATTGCCTATCCCCCACCTTGCGGTTGTCCACGTGCACCTTCATCTTGGCCTCCCACACGGTCAACGGTCACATCTCACCTTTATTATTGCCTTGCTGGGGGTCTCCCCCACCTTGCGGTTGTCCTCACACGGTCAACGGTCACATCTCACCTTTATTATTGCCTTGCTGGTGTAACCCCTCACAATCCGGACAGACCAGGCAGGCACACAGGTTCACTTTCAAGCTGTTTATTTATCTGAATGTGCAAACAAAATGGTGGTTATTTAATGGTAGGCTCCAGCACAAAACAGCTCTCGCCCCATCTCCAGCACACAAAGACGAAAGGGGTGAGCCTTTGTCATAACATCAAATAATTATTAGTTATCATACCATTCATATCATTATAACACACAAGACTAAACCATACCCATGGATACAACATACATACAACATACCTGAATGTGCAAACAAAATGGTGGTTATTTAATGGTAGGCTCCAGCACAAAACAGCTCTCGCCCCTGCATGTCAGCAAAACAATACATTCAGAACACGCTACATTGCCGCCATCTTAGCTCACGCTAACTAGCTGTTAGCTAGTTAGCTCACAACTTTATCCATCCATAAAATACAAAGCGTGCACATTCATCTTGGCCTCCCACATGGCCAGGCCGTGGACGGGCTGGTTCAGGTTCTTGTGCATGTAAAAGACCAGGGAGATGCGCGTGGGGTAGTGATGAGGGAAACGAAGCTTTCGACGCAATTGACACATTCGACACAATTGTGTCGGAAAAAGTGTCGATCTATCGATGCAGTCGATACAGCAACTCCATACTGCCATCTGCTGGTCAGGTCATGGTACTGCCTATACTGCCATCTGCTGGTCAGGTCGTGGTACAGCAGTTCTATACTGCCATCTGCTGGTCAGGTCATGATCATGGTCATTTTATGCAGTACCAAACTTGGAACACTGCCTCGTCTGCGGAATGATTGACACACGCGTCAGATGTGCTCGTGTGACGTACGAATCTTTCTTCGAGTAGTCACGTGGTTTTTGCCAATTTGACACAAGCATCGATACATTTGTATCGACGCACATTGCGTCGGAAGATAGACGCCGTGTCGTGACTACTGCGTCGAGCGTAACATCCCTAGCGTGGGGTGGGAGCGGTCGGGCCTCTTCAGAGGCGTGGTGGCATGCAGCTTGCGCCGGGCGCACTCAATCAGGATGGAGCCGTGGGCCGGGGCCACCGCCACGCCGCCGATGTTGGGGTCCAGGAAGTTGCCTTGTGTTCGCTGTCCGACCAGTACTCCCCGTCGCACGGGTCCCCCCTCTGGCTCTCGGCGTCGCTCTCCGTCCGGTTGTGTTCGCTGTCCGACCAGTACTCCCCGTCGCACGGGTCCCCCCTCTGGCTCTCGGCGTCGCTCTCTGTCCGGTTGAGCTGCTCGTCCTCGGGGATCTCCCCCACCTTGCGGTTGTCCGCGTGCACCTTCATCTTGGCCTCCCACACAGTCAACGGTCACATCTCACCTTTATTATTGCCTATCCCCCACCTTGCGGTTGTCCACGTGCACCTTCATCTTGGCCTCCCACACGGTCAACGGTCACATCTCACCTTTATTATTGCCTTGCTGGGGGTCTCCCCCACCTTGCGGTTGTCCGCACACGGTCAACGGTCACATCTCACCTTTATTATTGCCTTGCTGGTGTAACCCCTCACAATCCGGACAGACCAGGCAGGCACACAGGTTCGCTTTCAAGCTGTTTATTTATCTGAATGTGCAAACAAAATGGTGGTTATTTAATGGTAGGCTCCAGCACAAAACAGCTCTCGCCCCATCTCCAGCACACAAAGACGAAAGGGGTGAGCCTTTGTCATAACATCAAATAATTATTAGTTATCATACCATTCATATCATTATAACACACAAGACTAAACCATACCCATGGATACAACATACATACAACATACCTGAATGTGCAAACAAAATGGTGGTTATTTAATGGTAGGCTCCAGCACAAAACAGCTCTCGCCCCTGCATGTCAGCAAAACAATACATTCAGAACACGCTACATTGCCGCCATCTTAGCTCACGCTAACTAGCTGTTAGCTAGTTAGCTCACAACTTTATCCATCCATAAAATACAAAGCGTGCACATTCATCTTGGCCTCCCACATGGCCAGGCCGTGGACGGGCTGGTTCAGGTTCTTGTGCATGTAGAAGACCAGGGAGATGCGCGTGGGGTGGGAGCGGTCGGGCCTCTTCTGAGGCGTGGTGGCATGCAGCTCGCGCCGGGCGCACTCAATCAGGATGGAGCCGTGGGCCGGGGCCACCGCCACGCCGCCGATGTTGGGGTCCAGGAAGTTGCCTTGTGTTCGCTGTCCGACCAGTACTCCCCGTCGCACGGGTCCCCCCTCTGGCTCTCGTCGTCGCTCTCCGTCCGGTTGTGTTCGCTGTCCGACCAGTACTCCCCGTCGCACGGGTCCCCCCTCTGGCTCTCGGCGTCGCTCTCTGTCCGGTTGAGCTGCTCGTCCTCGGGGATCTCCCCCACCTTGCGGTTGTCCGCGTGCACCTTCATCTTGGCCTCCCACACGGTCAACGGTCACATCTCACCTTTATTATTGCCTATCCCCCACCTTGCGGTTGTCCACGTGCACCTTCATCTTGGCCTCCCACACGGTCAACGGTCACATCTCACCTTTATTATTGCCTTGCTGGGGGTCTCCCCCACCTTGCGGTTGTCCGCACACGGTCAACGGTCACATCATTCATTCATTCATTCATTAACCCAAGCATGTTAGTAAAACTAATTCTAGATGCACTTTCAAGAAAACAATAAAAGAGCGCTTGATACAATTAACTCTCAATGAACAGTAGATTATTTATCTCGTTTGCTGATCTGTTGTATTTCATTATTTTATTTTTATTAAAATGTATAAATGTATTTATTCTTATTCATTTATTGTTATTATGATGTATGTTTACAATTGTTTACAAAAAATGAAATATAATTCTCTGTTGCAGTCCTTTGTCTTCAAGTGCTCCTTTGTTCCACATGACTATCTATACTTTAGATCAGGCCTATTCAAATTGCGGCCTGTGGACAGGTGTAGGTGTGATAGAGTTGATATAAAGACGGTGCATAATAGCGATTTTTGCGTTATGCTTGTTGTAACCAGGGAGTAGCTGAAAAGGACTGTATACTTTTAGGAAAGGGCTGGTTATCTAACTAAGGGAGCTAAATAGGCAGTATAAGAGGATACAGGCAGGGGGCGACAGCAAACCGTTAGACTAGCAGTTAAGGTCGTTAGCATTAGCAAGGGAACTAGCATTAGCATTAGCCTTCAAACAACTAGCATTAGCATTAGCGCTACAAACAACTAGCATTAGCATTAGCGCTACAAACAACTAGCATTAGCATTGAAGCTACAAACAACTAACACACGGTATTACAGATGAACAACACATTTATTACACGACGGTTGTATACATCCCCATATATACATTCCCACCCGGCCGGCCACACACACTCTCAATCACTCACTGACAGTCTCTGGCCTGAACAGGCCTATAGTCCAGTGGCGTGGTGCGCGTCGAGGCCTGGTTGACTGGCATGTGCGTCGACGAAGTGGTCCGCGTTGAAGCTCCGCTGGAGTCTGTGTTTGCTCGTGGAGACGACGATTAATGTCCAGCTGGCGTCCCGCTTGGTCCCACGGTGAACAGCCGGCCGCTGGCAAGACGGTCCAACGGGAACACAACCAACAGGCTACAGTGGCTCACTCAAGAATCGCTTTTCCTGGCGTCTTCAGTTGCTGCACGGTGTGCTCGCTGCTGAATCCACCATCTTAGATCGGCTTCGTTGCTTCTCTCGTTCTAGTTCTCTCTCGTTCGGCTTCTCTACACACACTCTGACTGACTCCGCCCTTCCGTCTCTTATATACCACCACCGAACGTAACATCCGGGTCACAGACACACCCCGGATATACTACGTCATCAACATATACATAAACAGTACAATAATAATACATACACTTCACAAACGTATATAATTGTATAGAAAATAACAAAGGAAATACTAGGGGCAAAAATAGGGCTGGTTTGGGGAAACTAAACTGGCACTAAACTGTGGGCCTTCACAACAGCCGCCCCATGAAACCCTCGGTTTCAGTTAACTAAAGAAGGCACACTAGCTAGGCTGCCCCAGCAGCGCGAGGTATGAGGTGATAGTGTCGACCACTCTGCCTGTCTGCCAGGCGGCGCGCGGAAGGGACTGGTCCCCCACCAGTACCACGGCACCTTCGGACATCTTGTCTCTCTCCCTCAGCAGAATCTTCTGCTTCTCCTCCTTCTCCAGGGCGCGGATGTGCTCCTCGAAGCAGAGCAGAGCGTCTTCCTGGTTCATGGTCTCCAGCGCCTCGTACGCAGCGAAGAAGGGGTCGTCCAGCAGGTACTGCTGGGCCTCGGACCAGGTGGTGCAGTGGGTGACGTTGGCCATGTTGTCCAGAATGCTCGTCAGCGCCTCACAGTTCCTCTTCCTGAGCTGCTTGGCTTGTTCCTTCTCCTTCTTAGCCTGGTAGGCCTTAAACACTTGCTTCTTCTCACTCAGCTTGGGCAGGGCGCTGTAGCGTGGGTCGTTGATGATCATTCTCATGGTTTGCTCCCATGACGCGTCGGATGAACCACCATCCTCCTCCAGAAGCTCTTTGAAGGCCTGCTTGGCCTCCTCTTCTGGGTTCCACTTTACTCTCTTCTTCGCCAACTTCGGCCTTTCCTCCTTGGAGGCGTCTACAATACTGGCTGAGACTTTCATGGCTGACGTGTACTTGACGGAGTTGACGGGTGCGCCAATGCTGACCTCGGCCACGTGAGGGTGCATGGCCACCTGCAGGTGTTCCTCGGCAACAGCTGTTGCCGCCATGGCACGGTAGCGCCACCACCGGGACTCCTTAGTCTGGGAGTTGTAGTAGTAGGTCTTCCCATCCAGAGACTTATGCTCTGTCCACAGAGACTTCTTCGTTGGTTGGTCATCCTGTGGTGAACCATTTGTGGTACTAACTGTTCCAGGTGCACTGGCAGCAATAGATTCCACTCCAGGCGGTCCGGTTGGTTGGTTTGCTTCTTCTGTTCGGACATGGAGGGATGACGTAGCTCTCCCGTCTCTATCTCTCCCCTCGGTAGCGCCTTGGAGGGCCCACCCAAGCGCAGTCTTAACAGCCATCGGGCAGCCTCGTGGTCCTCTCAGCGGAGGACGGAGCGACACGATCAGGTCAGCGTTGTCCGAGCCGATGAGAAGGGTTGGCTCCGCTCCTTCTATCGGGTGTAGGTCTACTCCCCGTAGGTGGGGATATCTTGCGCGTAACCTCTCCAGGGGGTAGTCGTAGCGGGAGAGCGCTAGCTGGTCGGAGGTGAAGACATTCTGAAGCCGATGTCTATCCGACGGCCGCCCCGCCGGGGAGATAGAGAAGTTGATTCTCGCCCCGGTGACCTCTTTAACACTAGGGGCGCGCCGTTTTTTTACCTACTAAAGCGCGACGAGGTGTGGAATCACACGACCACTATTCACAATGGGGGAGGGTGTACTGACCCACAAAAATCGCTAGATGGCGATGTCACGCAAGAAGCGTGGACACGCAACAGAAACACACCGTCCCCCACTGCCCGCAGCGCAGAGCGGAGTGGAGAGGAGATTCATCTAGGAGATTGATCGAGACTGCAGGAGTTTTCATTACTAACGAATGAAAGTTGATTAGCATTATTAAAAAATAACTGTAATATATATTACAATGTTGTCCCTTTCACACATAGTTCCAAGTAATTTCCTTGGAATCCCAAGCTGTGTTGACCAGGTATCTGTAATGTTCACATTTATATATAACAGTAATACATATAGCAATAAAAGACAGCGCTGTAAATAGTGTTATTCTTGCACAATTGCACCCACAACGTGTTATTGCCGTCCGGAGTTGATCAGCTCCAGATTGAACCAAGGTTCTTCGCTACAGAAACATTTTCACACAATGACAAACATGTGATGCGTTTTATATTATATTCTTTGAACAACAGAACGGGACAGGCGCCAGAAACTGCCATAATATACCATACATATCTGCCATATATCGTACCTCCGTTTTATATTGAGAAATATGATGATAAATACATATAGGGCGGAGCTATGATATGTGGTGTGTGGCTAGATATTTTCATGTAGCACTGTGACTGTGCCTATCTGTGGATTATTATTTATAAATAGTGGTCTCCTAAGAGGAGCGAGTCTTGATTTGTTTTATGCAACAAGGAGGAGACAATGGTTACAGAAACACACCTTGGGACTTGGTGGAGCGGGGGAAACCCGATGTCTTTGTTCAATGATCGGAAACGATTGAGAGCCATCAACCCTCCCTGGGGGTTGATGGGAGCCATCAACCCTGGGGGTTGATTGAGAGCCATCAACCCTGTAACTTAGAAACGAGTCGTCCCATACAGTGATTTTGTTTGTGCCTACTTGTTAGAAACAGAGCCTAGTATGTTTATAACCAAGTGCTTTAGTTTCTCTGCAATTGGCTACTATGCTGCCAAAATCAACTATCCAAATATGAATCTGCGTATATCTATGTACAACCTTGTTGTAGCCTATTATTATCATGGTCGACATGAGAATTGTTGGCTACTTCATATCACAACTGAACATTCATATATAGCCTATTGCATTATTTGAAAATTGACAGCGCTGTACATAGTGTCATTCAATGCACAAGCACGTAATTTCAAACGATTTTGGTCGACAGCGAAATACATTATCAATATCTTATTATCAATTCAACCCACTCAGAAATATCTGTTCGTTATATCGTTGATGATTACAGGCATAATCATCGCCGACATCATTTTATTTGATGTACACATTTCACGGCAAGAGACAGTTTATTCTCCCAACAATTGTTTGTTCACTGCACAACATGAACACAGTGAGGATTCAAACAAACACAATAATGAATACACTCTGCAACGGGACAGGCGCGAGAAACTGCCGTGGTTGAAACTGCCGTGGTTGAGAGAGTTGAGTACAACTGAGTACAACCTTTCTGGTGGGGGATTGTTTGAAGGGCTTGTTGGAGGAATTGGCATCCTTTGTGTGGTCAAGTCAAAAGTCAAAAGTCACTTTATTGTCCCATCACTGGGAAATTTGTATTGGGCTTACACCCCACAGCAGCCAACAAAGAACAACAGACAATACAGAATGTTAACACACAAACAGAAGGCAGCCTTGATTAAAACAAGAGTGGAAATAAAACGATAAGCAAGATATGTTCAATATTCATCTGGTGCAGTTTAAAAGTTTAACAGAAACGGGAATAAAAGAATTTTTAAATCTATTTAGTCTAGCGCGGGGGACTCTGAACCTCCTCCCAGAGGGCAGCAGTTCATACTCTGCATGTAGGACATGGGAGGGATTCATGATAATTCTATTAGCCTGTCTGAGAGTAGCCTGTTCAAAAATAGACTGCAGGGATGAGTGGTCTTTCACCCCTATGATCTTCCATGCAGTCTGGTGATCGGAAACGATCAGAAAGAGATCCTTGAGAATAAGATGACCCTCCCCCATGCATCAACCATCAATTGTCAGGATTCATCTGTGATAAACAATTGCCTACTAATTACATTCCATTGAATATGTTTGCATATGAACACACTTATTCCTACATGATCAATATCTTATTATCAATTGGCAATACTCTCTCCCTTCTTCTCCTTACTTTCCTGTCTGTCTTCACTATATCTGGGACTGCCCCACTCAGAAATATCCGTTCGTTATATCGTTGATGATTACAGGCATAATCATCGCCGACATCATTTTATTTGATGTACACATTTCACGGCAAGAGACAGTTTATTCTCCCAACAATTGTTTGTTCACTGCACAACATGAACACAGTGAGGACAGCACACTTGTCTGTCTTCACTATATCACGCAAGAGAAACACACCGTGGGAGAAACCTGATCTTATTGTTCATTGATCGGAAACGATCGAGCCATTCAACCCTCCCCCATCAACATCAAGTGTATGTAACTCAGAACTTTGTAACCAGTCATGTGGACGATTTGTCTGTGGCACATGCACCAAGCCAGCAACGGTGTGCTGGGGATGCTGACTGTCCCATGGCCAGGCCTGATGCCTCTCCTGCCCTGTCTACCTGACAGCGCCCACGCTGAGCGCTCCGGCGACCTCCTATTCACTTTCTACTTTTTTTAAATATATATTGGTGTTCATATTAATTACCATACTTTTTACTTGGAAGAATTGACGTGAACATTGCAAGTAAATAAAAATGTTACTTGAATTATCTGTCTCTCTGTGTTCGTTTGTAGTAGAAATATCACATCTGATATATCTATGTAAATAGATTTCACTGCAACATGAACACACTATATTTTCACTTTTCACAACAGCTATTTTCATTTCATTTATAATGTGCAGTAAACAAACAAAATAATGTATACTCTCTGCAATTGGCTACTATACAATGGTGCCAAAATCAACTATCCAAATATGAATCTGCGTATATCTATGTACAACCCTGTTGTAGCCTATTATTATCATGGTCGACATGAGAATTGTTGGCTACTTCATATCACAACTGACTTTTAGACTTTTATTGCCATGACATGTAAACATGTTAGGAATTTGGTTTGGAACAATGGAGCACGGTTTACAGCAGGATAGGTGCAAGACAGGACAAGACAGTGCAAACCAACATCAAAGTGCAAGAGTCATAATTAATATAAATATAAAGTGCAGAGATCAAGTGTTCATATCCAGACAGTCCAAAGCTCTCTGGGTGGGGGTGGAGGGAGGGTAGATATATATATATATATAGCCTATAGCATTATTTGAAAATTGACAGCGCTGTACAGGCATAATCATCAAAAAAGACATTATATACAATATTATAAATATCCGTTTGTTATATAATATTTGTTGATGAACTACTTTGCTGTGGTACCTATGTAATACCACACAGCTTGATAGGTACATACTGTGCAGTGTATCATTCATAACTGTACATAGGCTACACATATCATAATATCTTATCACTATTGCATGGAACTTGGGTGAAAAAAAAACCTCAGCTCCAACAAATCTGAAGGGATTGTAAAAGTCATACTGTACAGTTTATCATTTTCATAACTGTCTGTACATATACATATCTTATGTATCACTATTGCTATATATAGCCTATATATAAACACATTATGTTACAAATATCAGTCTTATCCACTGTATCTAATTCAGCACTGAAGCCTGAAGGTTGAGCACAGTGTGTGCCCCCTTGCTACCTCTGCTGATATAAAAGAGAATTGCAGCCTTGGAGAAAAAGATGGCAGCTGAATCCCAAGGCAAATACACAGACACACACAGAAATACTGCAAAATCGCTTTATACTAACTCGATTTTGAAAATGTAAAGATGCTGGGTGGTAGAACGCACATATCTAGGAAAAGTCATGAAAGGAGGGTCCTGAAATTTGATCGAGTGCAAAGGTAGATTTTTTTTTGTACTCACTGGTGCTGTTTAACACCTCACGGCTGATTAAGTGTTAAGGTCGCGACGTATCGTGCGCAGAGTCAGCTTCTCCGCAGTCCCTTGGAGCCCCAACTGGCGCACTGCCCCCTGGAGAAGGATGGTCCGTTCCGACCCGTCGTCTAGAACGGCGTACGTGTCGTACACAGCGTTGTTGTGGTGAAGTCGGACCTTCACCACCTTCAGTAGAACCTTGGAGCCGCTGCTCTGTGGCGAGTCTAGGTAGTAGACAGGGGTTTCCTCTTCCGGTGCGCGACCGGACCTAGGGCTTCTGTTGCCCTCCGTGGACCTGGCGAGGGAGACCTCGTGTAGGATGTGGAGGTGGACCTCCTCACAGCGGTTGCACTTCCTCCTCAAGGTGCAGTTCTTCGCCAGATGGTCGCGCCCACAGTTCCAGCACCTCTGGTTCTTCTCGAGCCACCTCTGCTTGGCCTCGGTACTCAGGTTGTTGAAGTCACTGCACTCATTGAGCCAGTGCTCGCTGGTGCAGTACGGACATGGCGGTGGACCTCTCCGTCCCTTTGGAGGGGGTTGAGAGGAATCCTTTCCCTCAGGTCGGGTGGTCCTCTCTCTCCGAGGCTCCTCCTCCGTGTGCAGCACTCCTACTGGGCGTCCTCTGTTCGAGCTCGGCCCGTCCCAGCGGTCTCCCTTCTCCCTCTCCTTCTTCGGCTCAGCGTAACCCATGGCGTCTACGTTGGTGTCATGCACTTCCTCCAGTAGGAACTCCGCGAAGGCAGCCATGCTCAGACCCAACTTCTCGGGGTTACGAACGCGCTGCTGTCGCCGGAACCTCTCCTGCCGGAAGCGTGGGATCTTGCGGAGCAGCCGCTCTACGTTGGAGGTGCTGTTGATCTCGCTGGCGCCAGCTGGGCCCTGCGTCTTCAGCATCCCAACCAAGGTGTGCACGCGGAGCGCGAAGTCATCCAGCGCCCGGTCATCCTTGATGGGGGCCTGCTGTTCGAGGGCTTGCAGTTCAGCAAGGGCGTGGTTCCAGGGACGACCGTAGCGGGCATCCAAGTCAGCGAGCGCTCTGGTGTAAGGTGTCGGTGCGGAGGCATGGGCCAGTACCATGTTGTGGGCTCTGGGGTTCCTCACATGCTGAAGGAGAATCGCATATTTGTAGGACTCGGAGCAGGAGTTGTCCAAGAGCGTGTCTAGGCAGATGCGTAGCTCCACATACTGGCTCCTGTCCTCGTCCTTGAAGAAGGGGAACTTGGGTCCCTCCACCTGGGGGAACATCCTGTAGTGGATCATCGGTGCTGGAGTGACGGTCTGGGTGTCCGGCCTGCATGCATTTTGGTGCACTGGAGGACCTAGGGGTGTGCTACGCTCTTGGGGGATGACTCCCCCCCCGGGCAGCGACGCTGGCTCCCTCTGGGCCGCGTAGCGGTCGGGTCCCTGGTCCTCTTCCTTCCAGGTGGTCAGCTGGGCCTGTGGTTGGACAGTCCTGGCGGGGGTCATGGAGCCATCGGCGGGGGGTTCAGGAGATGGCACTCGAGAGGGCCGTGCGGATGATACTCTGGAGCTACAGGCCGACGGAGTTCTGCTGATGCACACGTCGCGCATGGTCTGCATCATTTCCTCCATCTTCTCTGCGTGCAGTTGCTCTCTCGCCATCTGCCTCTCCGCCGCGCGTTCCGCCCCCTCCATCTGGAGGCGGTCGCGCTCCATCTGGAAGCGTTCCCGTTCTAGCGCCTCCTGGCGCTGGAGGCATTCACGTTCTAGCGCCTCCTGGCGCTGTCTCTCCGTCTGGAGGCGGTCGCGCTCCATCTGGAAGCGTTCACGTTCTAGCGCCTCCTGGCGCTGTCTCTCCGCCGCGCGTTCACGTTCTAGCGCCTCCTGGCGCTGTCTCTCCGCCGCGCGTTCACGTTCTAGCGCCTCCTGGCGCTGTCTCTCCGCCGCGCGTTCCGCTCCGTTCATCTGGAGGCGTTCGCGTTCTAGCGCCTCCTGGCGCTGGAGGCGTTCACGCTCGAACTGGAGTCGTTCCCGCTCTAACGCCGTCTCGGCCTGTTGGCGCTCCCGCTCTAACGCCATCTCGGCCTGTTGGCGCATATATTCGGACAGCGCGGCACCACTCCCCCTGGAGTGCAGGCTATCCGCCCCAGAGGCAGAACTGCCCACGGAAGCCCTGGACCGGTAGGAAGCCACTGAGCGGCAGGAGCTAGGTCTCGAGCGCGCCGTACTGGGAGGCAGATCGTTAAGGCTGAGGCCCTCCCTCTTCCGCCCGCAGGCGCTGTCGGACCGGGCCTCTCCTTCCTGTTCTTCCGTTTCCACGGCAAAACCCTGCGGTTCTGCCATCTCATCCTCAGGCTGGTGCTCTTTGAGGGCTGTCTCAGTGCTAGCCACCTGCTCGCCGGCGGACACCTCGGCCTCTCCGACCACTGTATCCCGTGGAGTGCGCTCCTCGCTACCACTCAGTGAGCTTTCAAGCTCAAGCTCATACTCCTGTAACCTCGGAGGCAACCGCGGGACTCTCTGTGGTCGTGGCTCTGGCTCAGGGGGCGGAGAAGGGGGGGTAACTGTCTGGTCTGGTTGGCTGCGCTCAGCCATGCTATCACTACACTACCAATCCGGCTCGAAGGACCAATTGTAACCAGGGAGTAGCTGAAAAGGACTGTATACTTTTAGGAAAGGGCTGGTTATCTAACTAAGGGAGCTAAATAGGCAGTATAAGAGGATACAGGCAGGGGGCGACAGCAAACCGTTAGACTAGCAGTTAAGGTCGTTAGCATTAGCAAGGGAACTAGCATTAGCATTAGCCTTCAAACAACTAGCATTAGCATTAGCGCTACAAACAACTAGCATTAGCATTAGCGCTACAAACAACTAGCATTAGCATTGAAGCTACAAACAACTAACACACGGTATTACAGATGAACAACACATTTATTACACGACGGTTGTATACATCCCCATATATACATTCCCACCCGGCCGGCCACACACACTCTCAATCACTCACTGACAGTCTCTGGCCTGAACAGGCCTATAGTCCAGTGGCGTGGTGCGCGTCGAGGCCTGGTTGACTGGCATGTGCGTCGACGAAGTGGTCCGCGTTGAAGCTCCGCTGGAGTCTGTGTTTGCTCGTGGAGACGACGATTAATGTCCAGCTGGCGTCCCGCTTGGTCCCACGGTGAACAGCCGGCCGCTGGCAAGACGGTCCAACGGGAACACAACCAACAGGCTACAGTGGCTCACTCAAGAATCGCTTTTCCTGGCGTCTTCAGTTGCTGCACGGTGTGCTCGCTGCTGAATCCACCATCTTAGATCGGCTTCGTTGCTTCTCTCGTTCTAGTTCTCTCTCGTTCGGCTTCTCTACACACACTCTGACTGACTCCGCCCTTCCGTCTCTTATATACCACCACCGAACGTAACATCCGGGTCACAGACACACCCCGGATATACTACGTCATCAACATATACATAAACAGTACAATAATAATACATACACTTCACAAACGTATATAATTGTATAGAAAATAACAAAGGAAATACTAGGGGCAAAAATAGGGCTGGTTTGGGGAAACTAAACTGGCACTAAACTGTGGGCCTTCACAACACTTGTTGTAAATAAAAGTTCTATGATTCATTGAAATGACATTAAACTAAGATAATACGATGGTCTGCATAATTTTTTGAATCTTTATTAATAAGCTATTACAGAAACTGTAGTGACATTTTCCAAGAGCGAATGTGGTATTTAAAGATGGGTCTTCGTCGTCATCGTTGGCATCGCGAATCCTATGGCCGGAAAGGGCAGAACCTATGGGCGGATACTAATTTGCATTGTATTCCATTCCGATGTAGGTGCCATAATACCTACATCGGAATGGAATACAATGCAAATTACATCGGATTTACATGGGATATCGAAAAGCAATGCAAATGAGTACACCGACACTCGAATGGAATACACTTATGACCGAATGGAATACGCTGCGCTCAAATGTAATACACATGCACAATGGAATACACTCGTGACCGAATGGAATACACATGCTCAATGGAATACACTCATGACCGAATGGAATACGCTGCGCTCAAATGTAATACACATTGCTTTTATTTTGGCACAAACATTCCGTATTTTTGCATTGTATTTGGTGTTACACGTGTATTGCATTCCGATGTGTGTATTGCATTCCGATGTGTGTATTGTATTTAAATACGGCATGATACACCCTCCATACAAACTCACATCACTTACTATATTCAAACAGAAACTTCAACAGATTATAGTTGACAGTTGTACCTGGTGATTGCTTTCTCCACTGCCAACTGGCCCGTACCGGGCCATAGTACCCGTACTTATTTTAGCTACCCTTCCTGACTCGGAGTGAAAGGTACTATCTCAGGTCCGGTCTTAAACTGGTTCAGGACTTACCTGGCTGACCGAGACTACTTTATAGCCCTTGGTGACCATTAGTCAAAAAATTATAGCACAACCTGTGGAGTTCCCCAGGGGTCCATTTTAGGACCGTTGCTTTTTAGCCTATACATGCTACCCCTCAGTTCTGTTATCAAGAGGCATAGCGTTAACTACCACAGCTATGCTGACGACACTCAGCTTTATATCTCAGTAACTCCCAACGACTACAAGATGATCGACCACCTGATAGATTGTATGGCCGATATTAATATTTGGATGACACAAAACTTTCTCCAACTCAATCAAGAAAAAACAGAGGTATTGATCATTGGCGAGAAAACTGGGAGAGAGAAATTATCTGCACACTTGAAAACACTAGCTCTTAACACTAAGTGTCAGGCTAGGAATCTTGGTGTCATAATTGACCCAGATCTAAATTTTGAAACTCATATTACAAATACTATTAAAACATCCTTCTACCATCTAAGAAACATCACTAAGGTACAATCCTTTCTCTCCCAGGCAGACACTGAAAAACGAATGCATGCGTTTGTTACTAGTAGGCTAGATTACTGTAATGCTCTCCTGACAGGTCTCCCTAAAAAAATGATTAATAGACTACAAATGGTTCAGAATGCTGCTGCTCGTGTCCTTACTAGGACCAAACGAAGAGCGCACATCACACCTGTCTTGAGATCACTACACTGGCTCCCTGTCAGTTATAGAATAGACTTTAAGATCCTTTTACTAGTCTATAAATCACTCCACTGCGATGCACCCAATTACATGGTGGACATGCTCATAAGATACACACCAGCTAGACGCCTAAGGTCTAGTGGCACGGAACTTTTAATAGTGCCAGAGGCTAGGACAAAGAGATTTGGAGGATCAGCTTTTAGCATATATGCTCCTAGATTGTGGAACACCCTACCTGAGAGCCTGAGGTTGTCTAAAACTCAGGACATTTTTAAACGTGACCTCAAAACCTACTTATTCAATGTCGCCTTTTGATACTAAGTAAGACATTGGACATTATAGAACTAGGATCACTAGGCCATTACACCATACTCGTGTTTTGAGATTTGTGTTGACAGGAAAATGCTGATGAGGCACTGTCAGCTCCCAGTAGCACCTCGAGCAGTATTGGAACCGGTACAAGGGTGTACCAGGACCACCATCAGGTTGTATTGCTGTCATCTTTATTGTCTTTATTGTGTTGTTGCATCATAACTGTGCTTAATATTCTCTTTTGGCAGGACCTGTGACCCTGCTGGATGCAGAACGATGCAGATATAACACTAAATGTATGGACAGTGTGTACGCCAATAATATGCAAGGAACTTTTCCTGGATACATGGTGTACATGTTTTTTGCCCTTGCTTGCTTGCTTTGTGCCGGTGGTCCTTGGCCTCCCCTTGGGGCCCCCCGGCTGCCCCTGTGTGCCTGGTCTGTTCCGCCGCCGGGGCACCTGCTTGGCCGTCCTTGTGCGGGGCCTCTTTGGTCTGTGCTTGCTTGGCTGGGCCGGGTGTGCTGGTGGTGGGGCGGGCTGGGTGCGTGGGGCGGCGGGGGCTCCCCGGGGGGGGGTGTGGGGGCCCACCGCTGGGTACTGGTAGGCAAACTGGCTAGTAGTCGCTCTATGTGTAGAGGGCTGCAAGGGAATTTTGTCCTGGCTACATAGTGTACAGGTTTTTACTTTTGCCTGCTCGCGGCTCTGTCAGTATTGATTGATTGATTGACTGATTGACTGAAAATGTTCATTGTGTGAAGCGCATTGAGTTGCATCTTGTAAGAAATGCGCTATACAAATAAAATTTGATTTGATTTGATTTGATCCGTGCTACGATGTGACGCTGCAGACCGTCGATTGGTTTGATTGATAAGTGACACGTCATACGTTGTTTACAATGGTCCGAGAGCCTTGAGACTGAAAGCTCGCAATAAACATAGTTTTTGCACTGATTTGAGTATGCAAATGCTGCTTTTTTGCACTCTATTTGATTCTCTTCAGCTGCAGCACCCCAGCTAAGTCTGATCACGGATGTGTTAGGATATATCTTTCTTTCAAAGGTTTTATTGTTCATTCTTCTAGCACCAGTTAGTTAGATATCTTATCAGTTTTCCTATTTTAATAGGCACGTTATCAGTTTGGTACCCTACACAAGACCAATTATAAGGTATTAGGGAGTTACTTTCTGTCTGGGACTGTTCTGTTTGGCCTTCAAGCCAGGTGCAGCAGAATACTCCTTTCTCAGCTCTCACGTCAAACACAAGACAACACTCAATTCTTAGTTTTAGACCATTCTAATCAAGGCCATTCAGCGATTACATCATAGTGTCCAAAAGGGGAATGACTAAACGTATATAATATCATGTAAACTCTGAAGAGAACAACCTTCCTCCTGAGACCGCCTCAGGAGTGGGGTCCAGCTGATGCATCTCTGTACTCTACGTGTCATTTTCAATAAATACCAAGTGTGCAACAGAGAACTTCTCTCCTCTTTCTTGGAGCAATCGAGAAAAGAACCGGATCTGATTTTATTCTAACAATTGAGCGGTGGTATTTTCACTATATTGGGAATTTACATTGTGAAATGCATTCTTAGACATATGACTACGTCGTCATGATTACAAATATGCCACTTGAAATGCATGGAATCCAAGTTTATTTGTGTCTCACACACACGTTCGCCTTGTATTTGACTCCCTGTAGCCCAGTCACGAATGGTCCCAGTATTGTAGCTTCAGACGGAACAATTTGGTTGTTATTGTGCTTGCTGTAGCAAGCCCACGATATGTTATTGCTCATATATATTTATTTTAATCCTGTTCTTTTACCAACTGCTAAGACCACACTATAGTAAGCTAGTTACTTAAGCTAGCTAAAGATATTGGCCCCCCAAATCAGTTTACAACTTGTTTAGCTATTATGTTACAATGTTTCTGTCACAGTGAAGGTATCTAAAAAACGTAATGTAGCTAGCGAACAGAAGTGGAAAAAAACGTCAGATCAGATTTGGGTTATTTTGATAAACTGGATACATTTTGGGACTATATATGGTTACTTTCTCACCTGAAAACATAATAAAACTTAATAAAATGACATGTTAACACTTTAGGGTTAGGGTTAGGGTTACCAACCAAAATTACAGCTTTTAGCCAATGGAGGTTCTCTGCCGGCCAGTGCGAAATGCATTGTGGGAGGCAGGTCAGTTGTGTTTAATGGAGAAGCGTTTCTGAAAATACGGTACATACGGGTAAGATACAAATGCGTGCCGTCCTGTACCGTCCCGGTCTGGTCAATGGAGAAGCGCCATTAGGGTCTCTGTCCTGTCTAAGATGGGGAAGTGTGTTTGGTGACTGGTCCACACCCTCTGGCAGCGGACAGCCATTTCAGGAAGTATTTCAATGTTTTGGACCAAAGTGCTTTCCAGACAGGTCACTACAATCATATTGCAGCTGCTTACCTCTGAGATAAAGCTTGGTGGTAAATACAGAGTTGGTGTAAGACTTTGATAACTATACATTTTATTCCATTGCTGTCACAACCCCTCCTGAAACCTGCTAATTGGGTGGTTTTTGCTTGTTCTCTGAAAAGAGGGGGGGGGGGGGGGGTGAGAGACATGGGGGTGTAAACAAAGAAAGGGAGAGAGGGGGAGAGAGAGACTAACATGTCAACCCCATCGCTAGAGATTTAGTAGTGTGAAGAGCACACACAACTCACAGACTCCTCAAAGGCTCACAGACTCCTCTTTTGAGTTTTTTGGGGGGGCTCTGGGAAAAGCAGAGTTGTCAAAGCAATGATTATATTTTAAACTTTTAAAACTTTGTCTGCCTTTTTGGTCTGCTGATGCATTTATTCAGCATTTGCATTTGAATTGTGTAGATATTATTCATTGCATGCTTCAAACACAAATCCTCTGATATGTAGTGATTTATTATGGAGGTATTAGGATACTTTGATATAATAAATGATAGTGAGAGAACAGTGAAATTAATACTAAACATTTTAGAATACTAAAACTGTTTGTTGCACATTGTAGATGCAACTGTTTTCAATCAAAATAGTGAAGATGAATTGTTTATTAAATAAACAAAAACATGTTTTGCACAGATTTGAGTGTGTGGATGTTGCATTTTGCACTCTAGATGCAACTGCTTTGAAATGACTGCCAGCATCATAGGAAATACTTTGGGAGGGGACACATTCATTGACCAAATCCAGTGCTGTTGTGAAACCTGCGTAATGTCAGGGTCTTAACAGTGATGGACAGTACATTTGCAAAGCCTCTTCTTCCTCATGAGATGAGGTATAAAGAACACATCTCTTATTCTGTGAGATTAGATTTCAAGATTATATATTTCCATATATATACTGTATATATAATTCAAATATACTGTAACCTATCAGCTTTAAAGCTTATAATCATCTGTGACTGAAGTTTAAAAAATGGCACGATTGGTATTACTCCAGTGCAGGCAATACTTTCTAAACTTCTGAGTGCTAGCATGTCAAAACAAAGCAGGTAGGAGAGCTTCCAGATGGCTACCAGTCAGACATTGTTATATGGCAACAGACCATCTCTTAAGATCATATATTTACGAGGGGAGATTCAGGTGTGGTGCTGAAGGCTGATATTTCACCATTGGACTCAGATCCATTGTTGGGATCCAAAGTGAATGTTATGAAAACGTTCAGTTTAAAATTAAATGATTAATAGCCACACAGTCTGAACTATCCATTCTGTGAGCGAAGTTAAATATTTTATTAGCATCTTCCCTTAGCGTTCATTGAAGCTAAGTGTAGGAAGCCTAGCTCTTCTCTCTGGCACACTTTTCACACCATGAATAAAATAGTATGGCCCTTACTTGGGTATGCAACAAAAAGAAACGTCAGGATTATTTTTGCAACGATTTCAAACTGAGCTTTTTGGTATGAAAATGATCCCCCCAAAAAAGTAATAATGTAGCAGCTCAACTCAAATGACTAGGTTCTCAGGTGGATTACACTCAGGAAAGTACACAAGACTAATGTGTAACAGATCTGCAATGTATGGGTCACAATGTTATTTACAGTGTTGGTGTTTGTGCTGCCGCTGTGTCTAGGACTATAATACTTGGATGTTGTCTCCGATGGGGGTGATCCCTCCATTTATCTTTATTTTGTTTTGTTTGTGTTTTTGTTTTTTGTAAAAAAAAAAAAAGAGAAAGAACATTCTCTGTTATTGTTTATGGACTGCATAACAAAGTGCAAAACTAGTTTTCTACTATTACATGGGACAATAACCTCCCCCATGGATGCTAGTAGTTGTTGCTATGTCCTGTTGTGTACATGTCTCTGTGAAATTCAATAAAAAAATATTAACCATAAAAAAAAGACTAGGTTCTCTAGATCTGTCCTATACTGTAGCTGCGAGCAGGGTCTAAGCTATGTCACCACATGTGTACAAAATTACCATGATGTGTTTTGAGTGACCTCTATAGAGTTTTTTTGGGGGGGTTTCTGAGTGGGGCAGTGACACTCATATTTTTCATTGTATTGTATAGAGATAGTGAAGACAGACAGGAAAGTAAGGAGAAGAGAGCATGTCAGCAGGGCCAGATTCAAACCCATGCTGACATTGGGCATATTATGTGTGCACTGTAGACTGGACCAACCCATGCCACAGACTGGATAGAGTTCTGTTAGCGTTTCCTGTCATTTTGAAAAGTCAGAGAAGTGCCCATGATGTATTCTGTTGTGTTGTCCATATTTTAGCAGACTTTAAACATCTTCTCTTCCAAAGCTGCTTTGCGGATCTACATTAAATTTGGTTAATGATCTATGGGCAAAAGTCTTTCCATGTGCTAGGTTTCATTAGCTAAAACACAACATGGCCAAATATTCTAAATAGTGCCACCTTGTGGTCAAACACAACTCTAGGGCTTAGTTGAACACCCCTGACCATCTGTACCCAATGTAATTATGACTAAGTCAAACAGATGGGTTAGGGTAAGAGATATGAATAAGCACGTGTTATAGCGCCACAATGTGACAGATTAAGGCACAGATCAGACACAATGCCTGGGTGATACAGTTCAGCTCATTCAGCATAGAGAAAGTTTGTTGCAGTGTCAAGGCTGAGGTTTTGATCTTCATTATGTATGTTAATTAATTAGTTCAAGGCTAATCATTGTAGCAGTATGGCTTTTACCGCAGCATTTTAGAGTCTAACACTCCGTCAAAGCCTTTGCCTCTTCGTCAGAACAAATCCAAATTGTTTAATAGGTTCTTCTTCTGTCCAGTCAGAAGAAAACCCAACCAGACCAAATCCAAGGTGAGCAGTAGATTATAGATTCGGACTCCTGTAAATAACACAAACTTCATCATATTAATATCCAGGCTAGACTATTATTTCTATAGAGGAGAAAATGCCCGGTGGAGAGATTTGAATCTTTCACTTTTAAAGGGAGGGAGGAATGATTCTTAATGATAGAATGAACATGTATTTATTCTTAATGATAGAATGAACATGTATTTAATGATAGAATGAACATGTATTTAATGATAGAATGAACATGTATTTAGTGGTGCAAAATGGTGTTGTTGTCCTTGTAGCTCTAACATCTCTTGTGTGTCGCTCCAGCACTGTGGCTCGTCAAATGCAGCTTCGCCCATCGCATCAAGTTTGATCCATTTGCCTTAGCAGGCTTTGCATCGGGCCATATGTAGGTTCAGTGACAGTGGAGGCTCCTCCATAGAGGTGGAGGAGGCCTGGCCTCCCCAATAATTTGAGAGAAGAGAGAGAGATTTAAAAAAGCAATAATTATATTTTTTATCAGACGCACAACATACAATTCAGAACAATACTTCATCCATTTCTAATATTTATCCTGCAGAACAGCACTCATACACGCGTGTGGCGGAAAAAGGTACTACACGGAGGCCAGGCCTCCTGTCGGAAAGTGGTTTCTCATAGAAGTCAATGTAATGCAATTTTTTTCATGGCAATATGTGATTGTCCAAATCACTGAAAATGGGTGGGCACAGGAGGCCTGGCCTCCGTGTAGTACCTTTTTCCGCCACACGCGTATGAGTGCTGTTCTGCAGGATAAATATTAGAAATGGATGAAGTATTGTTCTGAATTGTATGTTGTGTGTCTGATTGACATAGTGTTTGAGTGCTTTTGACATGTCACTAATATGTTGTGGTGAATGTTATGAGCCTGAGCAGAAGGGACAATAGCTGCTGCAGGCGGACCAGAGATTCATGCCAATTGTTTTGTTTATTTGATGACCCATTGTGCAGGCAATAAAAGCTGCTTCATCCACCATCTTGAGAGTGTCCCAATCCCTTCAGTACCGCCAAACAAAAATTAATAATTTTTAACAAAGACAGATAAGAAGAACAGGGAACATTCCATCGCGAGTGAAGCGAGCAAGCGGTAAAAAAAATGTGGCCTCCTCAATTCTGGAAGTCACCAGCCTCCACTGTTCAGTGAATCTTTAATAATCCATTGCTTGTGAATGTCTTTAGTGAGCCACACATCCTGACATGTACATTTGCATACAGGCATAGCTCCAGCTGCTTGCTGCCGCTTAACCTGCACCAGAATGTCCTTGAGGCGCGTGCGTGGTGCGACTCAGATAGCGGGAGAGACATGCAGACAGCGTAACGGAGCATATTTACTAACATTACGTTCAAAATAATTGAGTTAGAGAGTCTCTCCCTCTCTAAAACAAAACAAACATTGAGAGAGAGGGAAATTCAAGCACTTTCATGGACCCATGTCTATTTTTCAAAACTTGCAGGAACCCTGCATTTTGATCATGATGATATTTTGATGATATCATATTATTTTCGAGGGCTTTAATGCTTTAATCATCAGAATGAGAGATGAATACATATGGGGCTTTTTAATATTATTATTTGTATTATTATCATTGTTTTTAATAATTTTCTTTGGTTAAAAATGGAGCTCCTGAGATCAGAATGTTCAGAAAACATGCATTATGACATCATAGTCAACAGTCGAGAGGACGTCACAATCAAATGTCTGCTAAGCCAGGCGCCAGTGTATCAGGCCAGTTGAACTTCGAGAAGGAGCAACACACCGTGACACAAGCAAGGTAAGCCTGTGTTAGCTACTTGTCAAAATCTATGGTCTTGTGATATTAGTGATATTATTAATGTCTAGCTAGCTAGCCTGCCCTGTACTCACTGTGATATTAATGTGGAACATAGAAAGGAAGTGGGATGACCTTACTTTGCCTTTGTAGAATCCAATTGATAAATCTTCAAGCCTTAAGTTCAAGCCCTCAAACATGTGTATGAAGCATATGCATCTCTGTAACTGATGTGGCTATTGGAACTTGTATTCCACTCAGATGGGCAACGTCAGTCACTTTTGAAGTTCAAACAGCCTCACAGTCATCCATGAACTCATAGGGGACAAGTAATTCTATAATAATAATATATAAATATAAAATACGTAATTTCACATTCTCTGTCCTTGGTCAGAAATGCCAAATAAAAAGAAGAAGAGTCAGGGAGGTCAGGGAGGCTTTAATTTTGACGAAGCTTGGAGGTTGGAAAATGAGTCAGACGATGAGGAGATCACCTTAACCAAAGCCATGAATGCCGCCCCCATCATGGCCGCCCCCAGGGACAACAACAAGGCCCAGACAGCAGCCAGCCTGGAGGACCAACCCAGTGGTGTGTGTGTGTGTGTGTGTGTGTGTGTGTGTGTGTGTGTGTGTGTGCGCTGAGAAGAGATCAACGTGGGTCTTGTGCGTAAATTACCAGAGAGTCTTGAATTACAGATTTGCACATAAAAAATGTGCCTTGACAAGTAAAAGTCTATGGGGTTGATGGCCTGACTGTATTCATAGGATTGTTGTAACTGTATAGGTTACATGATTAACTTTATAGGTTACAGGATTAATTCATATGTTACATGATTGACAATTAAAAGAGATTAATTAATTAATTAATTAATATATATTACATAACATAAAGAAGTACATTTCTGTTGTATTGGCTAAGAATAGGTAGAACTGCAGGTCCCAGGAGGCCTTGCGGCAAGACGTCATGGAAGTTGACAGTTTAGTTTGTTGGTTTTGAGAAATGCAAATTGTAACGTCCAGAATTAAAATGAATATCAAATAGCTCTTTTATTGTTTGAAAGTGATCAAAAGTGTAGGCCAACAGATCTTTTATATAAAGAAGCTTTCGCTTTACAACCCGACGTCCTAGCCATACTTTTTTGAGGTAGAAATACTACAAGGATATGGCTTTTTGCCACGTTGCACCTGTTGTCATGACAACTGATGCTTCAATCATAATGTCGCGCAATATCAACAGTCAGTCACTTTTGAAGTTCAAACAGCCTCACAGTCATCCATGAACTCATAGGGGACAAGTAATTCTATAATAATAATATATATCTAAAATACGTAATTTCACATTCTCTTCCTTGTTTTTCATATTGTAGCCATGAGCAGGAGGACTGGGAGGAAGCAGGAGGATAGAGGGGACAGACCTGTAACTGTAAGTGTAACCATCACCATTAGCACACGTCCCTGCAGTTATATCAGTTTTGTGTAACCATGTAGCCATGAATGATGCCACACCTCCTCTGTTCTGCTCCTGCAGCAGGTCTGCTCGGGTGACGAGGCCACCAATGCCTCTGTGGCCACGGTTGCCCCATCATGGCCACCCCCGAGGACAACCAGGTCCAGGGAGCAGCCCCCCTCCTAGAGGTCAAGGCTGAACCCGAGGCCACCTCTGCCTCTATGGCCATGGCTGCCCCCGCGGACAACCAGCCCAAGGCTTCATATGCCAATGTGGCCCAGGTAGGCATCCCGCAGGTAGAGGCACTCCAGAGAGAAGCCAGCCAGGCCAAGAGAGCAGTAGTAGCCCAGGCCCAGAGAGCTGCCCACACAGCAGCCCAGAAAGCAGCCCGTACCCAGAGAGAGGCCCAGAGTCCCACAGCAGTCAACTGGGCCCAGGGTGAAGCCGAGAGAGCAGCCCGACAGGCCCAGAGAGCAGAAGAGATACTGGCCCAGGCCCAGACAGCAGCCCAGGCCCTGACAGCAGCCCCACAGGACCAGAGAGCAGCCCAGGACCTGAGAGAAGCCCAGGACCAGATAGTAGTCCAGGCCCTGAGAGCAGCCCAGACAGCAGACGAGAGAGCAGCCCGTACCTGGAGAGAAGCCCAGAGTCCCAAAGCAGACCCATGGGCCCAGAGGGAAGCCAAGAAAGCAGCCCGATGGGCCGAGAAAAAAGCCCAGGACCTGAGAGCAGCCCGACAGGCCCAGAAAGCAGTCGAGAGACTGGCCCAGGCCCAGACAGCCGCCCCACAGGGAGCAGCCCCACAGGTCCAGAGAGCAGCCCCCCAGGGAGCAGCCCAAAGCGCAGCCCCACAGGTCCAGAGCGCAGCCCAGGCTACATATGCTTCTGTGGAGAAGGTAAGACCCACCAGGAGACATGTGCAATGTGCAATATACAGTAGTACAAAGGTAGTAATGTACATCAGTAGTGCAAAGGTTATAGAGTGATCACATTAACCAGGGATGAGCAGCCATTATTAAGTATTGTCATTGTCATCATAGTGTAGGCATTTTCCATTGTCTATAGTATCCTAAGGTGGGGGGGGTACTGAGAGTCATAGTCAAGTGTGTGTGTGTGTGTGTGCGAGGGGGGGCAATAGTTCAGTGGGGTATGTGGAGGGGTGGATTGTTTATCAGAGTGATAGCTCTGTTATCTCCATCGGGGAGTTTCAAAGGACTATGGTACTGTATTTGATAACTGCCCACTCACCCTATTTAGGATTGCTAAAAATAGACAATACACAAAGATGAGGGGAGACAACTGACTGGTTTTATTCTCAGAAAAGACAAGGGACCCCTCTTGCCAAATACATTTGAGATTGCACCTTAAGTGTGTTCACTGTATGTCCACAGGAGTGTAAAGAGGCCCAGGCTGCCCTGCTGTTGGAGGCGAACCAAAGAAAGGCGGAGCAAGAGCTCTACATGGCAGAGAAGTCCCGAGTGGCAGAAGAAAGAAAGGAAGAACAAGGGGTCTGGAAGAGGGAGATGGAGGAAGCCCAGGCCAGGTACATGGCAGAGAAGGCCCGAGTGGCAGAAGAAAGAAAGGAAGAACAAGGGGTCTGGAAGAGGGAGATGGAGGAAGTCCAGGCCAGGTACATGGCAGCCCAGGCTTCATATGCTTCTGTGGAGAAGGTAAGACCCACCCCATGTCAGGAGACATGTGCAATGTGCAATATACAGTAGTACAAAGGTAGTAATGTACATCAGTAGTGCAAAGGTTATAGAGTGATCACATTAACCAGGGATGAGCAGCCATTATTACGTATTGTCATTGTCATCATAGTGTAGGCATTTTCCATTGTCTATACTAGTATCCTAAGGTGGGGGGGGGGTACTGAGAGTCATAGTCAAGTGTGTGTGTGTGTGTGTGTGTGCGAGGGGGGGCAATAGTTCAGTGGGGTATGTGGAGGGGTGGATTGTTTATCAGAGTGATAGCTCTGTTATCTCCATCGGGGAGTTTCAAAGGACTATGGTACTGTATTTGATAACTGCCCACTCACCCTATTTAGGATTGCTAAAAATAGACAATACACAAAGATGAGGGGAGACAACTGACTGGTTTTATTCTCAGAAAAGACAAGGGACCCCTCTTGCCAAATACATTTGAGATTCCACCTTAAGTGTGTTCACTGTATGTCCACAGGAGTGTAAAGAGGCCCAGGCTGCCCTGCTGTTGGAGGCGAACCAAAGAAAGGCGGAGCAAGAGCTCTACATGGCAGAGAAGGCCCGAGAGGCAGAAGAAAGAAAGGAAGAACAAGGGGTCTGGAAGAGGGAGATGGAGGAAGCCCAGGCCAGGTACATGGCAGAGAAGGCCCGAGTGGCAGAAGAAAGAGTAAGGACAGCAAAGATGGCAGGCTTAGGGTTAACACTAGGCTTAGGCTTAACACTAACCCTAAAAATGTTGCATGTTTTTTTCAGATAATTTTTGCATTTTAGATGCAAAACTGAACTGTCAGAGCAAATCAATAAATGTCCTGAAATGTCTAAAAATGTTTTTTCACTTTGTCATTCTGGGGTATTATGTGTGGATTGATGGCAAATTATGACTTTGCTTGTTCTGTAGACATGGGTCTACGGACATCAACTAAACTTGTTTCTCTAAAAGCCTGTTTGCTTTGAGAGAACCATAAACAGCAGAGGAACTATTAGCTCTTACAGGAGATACGAGAATGATAGTGATTTGGGATATTAAGATACACAGGTACACAATGTCTAAACTAGCAAGATAAACACCTTATATTAAGATACACAGGTTACACGGTGTCTAAACTAGCAAGATAAACACCGTATATTAAGATACCCAGGTTACACTGTGTCTAAACTAGCAAGATAAACACCTTATATTAAGATACACAGGTTACACAGTGTCTAAACTAGCAAGATAAACACCTTATATTAAGATACCCAGGTTACACAGTGTCTAAACTAGCAAGATAAACACCTTATATTAAGATACACAGGTTACACGGTGTCTAAACTAGCAAGATAAACACCTTATATTAAGATACACAGGTTACACAGTGTCTAAACTAGCAAGATAAACACCTTATATTAAGATACCCAGGTTACACAGTGTCTAAACTAGCAAGATAAACACCTTATATTAAGATACCCAGGTTACACGGTGTCTAAACTAGCAAGATAAACACCTTATATTAAGATACCCAGGTTACACGGTGTCTAAACTAGCAAGATAAACACCTTATATTAAGATACCCAGGTTACACTGTGTCTAAACTAGCAAGATAAACACCTTATATTAAGATACACAGGTTACACGGTGTCTAAACTAGCAAGATAAACACCTTATATTAAGATACCCAGGTTACACGGTGTCTAAACTAGCAAGATAAACACCTTATATTAAGATACACAGGTTACACGGTGTCTAAACTAGCAAGATAAACACCTTATATTAAGATACCCAGGTTACACGGTGTCTAAACTAGCAAGATAAACACCTTATATTAAGATACCCAGGTTACACAGTGTCTAAACTAGCAAGATAAACACCTTATATTAAGATACACAGGTTACACAGTGTCTAAACTAGCAAGATAAACACCTTATACTGATCCACGGGCTGAACCAGCGCTGCACACAAGAGCCCTCGGCATGACGAGTCTCATCATGATTATCTACAATCATTCACCTGTAGGCGAACTTTACAGTAAGTTGTCAGTGATGTCACCTTTTTGCGTCCTTCTGAAAGGTAACAAGTTCTACAGCAATAACTGTAAGCAGTTGCAGCACAGCTGCAGGGCGGAATACCACCGGCATCCGTCCAACTTCCCTGCTTTTCCCAGTTTTTTCTTACATTACAGAAAGGTTCCACCTCTAAGAGGACGGTTCTACCTCAACGAAAGAGCTTGAAAAGTCAAAAGATACAGCCTAATGTTGGTGCCTGTTCAGATACAAAATAACTGGTCTGTTAGAAAAGACGTGAAGTGATTTCTATTGCCTCTGCCCTTAACGGCAGCAAGCAAAGATGGTCGCTTGACTGTACTGTGACCACACTACATGAGCTCTCAGATACATAGATCACCCATACACCCAAAAAAATCAATTACACAGACAATGTTTTTGCAATGTTCAAATATATTTAATTAATAGGCAGTTATGCACATCTTTTCATCTTTGATCTTCTCCATAGTTTCTAGAATCAAATAAAACATACTACTCTCTATTAGAGGACTTATTGTTAGGGGATATTTGAGCTCTGTGGAGGTGTGTCTGGTTCTGCTTACACTGCCTGGGCCAGACCCACCATGTTGTTCTGTCTGTCAAAGACGGTGTAGAACTCCCTGATGAAGAATCTCCCCAGGTCCACAGCCTGCTACTGACACCGCTGACCAGGCCAGAGTTCTAGAACGCTGCCCAGGCCAGAGTAGCAGCCGTTGGAGTTCTAGAACGACAAGAGCGGAGGAATTTACTGATGGAATTCCACTTCTACTTCAAGAGATTTAACCCTTTATCGGGCAAATAACCGTTTTAGGTAACTTCCGCACACACTACAAATGGCGTCCCACTCGCGTAACAGTGAAACAGTGAGGTCAAATAGCATATGGTTTCCACCCAGACAATCAGCGAAGATCCCTCTTTGTCAGCATTCGCGCCATCGTGGCATTTGACCAATCAGCAGAGGCCTGGGACATCTCGAAACCTCCTCTTTTCTCTGAAGGCGGAAAAGCGGGTATTTCGGCTCCGTTTGCTTCACTAATAACGGTGAAACTTCGAAAGTAACCATGGTAAGTTGACAAAACTCACACATTCTATGTTTGAATAGTTGTGCTAAATGATGACGTGTGTTGTTTGTGGAGGACATTGTGAAATTAGTGAAATTACGGCATGAAAAAAGAACGCACTATTATTAGTCATTCACCCTAACCATGTAGCACCTAGCGTTAGCATAGAATGTCCGTGTGGTAAACTTGCAAACAAACGCGCTCACTCGAAGGGGTCAAAAAGTGAAAGTGGAACTGTGTGATATTTACCTGATGTATTATTATTGTTATTATTATTATGTTATAATGTTGTCAAAGGTTTGTAAAACACTATACAGTGTTTCGGTGAGAAGCTTAACCAATTTCTAGAAAATGTAATGCTATAAATAGTGAATGACATTCTATTGGATCTATTTTGTCAGTTTTATGACCTTATAACAGTTGTTTTATGTTTTATTGTTTAATTTTTAGCACATGGGGATTTCTACCAAGATGTTTTATGGCAAGAGGAGGGAGAATGTTGTTGTGCCAGCCCACCCTGCCATCAGTGATGAAGAGGACGAGGAGGAAGATGTAGATGTGGCAGACCCTGACTTTGTTCTGCCCACCCACAACCATGACCTTCCAGGCCCAAGTGACACAGGCCTTGGAAGAGCCAAGAGGAAGCGCATTCAGCCTGCAGTGGAGGTGTTCCAGGTTGAGGACAATGATGACGATGACGACGATGATGACGAGCAGCCAGCACCACAAGCCAAGAGGCCCACCAAACCCAGGAAGTCAGCAGCCAGGCCAACCACCTGGCACAAAGTTGACCTGGACAACGCAGCCCTGCCTGAATACCAGCACAACCCCCCGGACCACATTGAAACCCCTTTTCAATACTTCATGAGGTACTTTAGCCCTGACGTCATTAGGCATATCACATACCAAACCAACCTGTACACCTCTCAAAAGGATATCAACACCACCTTCACCACCAATGAGGATGAAATAATGACCTTTCTGGCCATCCTCATCTATATGGGGATTGCTGAGCTCTCAGCTGTGGAAGATTACTGGGCCATGGAGACCAGGGTCCCTCAAGTTGTCGACCTGATGTCATCCAAGAGGTTCAGGCTGCTGAAAAGAGTTGTCCATTTCAATGACAACACCGAGCTCCCTGGCACCATCGACCGCTTCTTCAAGATACGGCCATTGTTTGATTTCCTCAACACTGCATTCAGGCGTGAGCCGCAGACACCCAAACAATCGGTGGATGAGGTGATGGTTGCTTACAAAGGAAAGACAGCCGGAAACCTGAGGCAGTATATCAAGTCCAAGCCAGACAAGTGGGGTTTTAAATTATTTTCCAGGGCCTCTGAGGATGGTTTTGTACATGACATTGTGCTCTACCAGGGCCAGACTACGCTGGAGGCCCACGGTGTGCCCATGACACCTCAACAACAAGCCATGGGTGCCACCAGCCAGATCGTCTCTGTCCTGGCGAGTACCATGACCTTCCCCACCACCACAGCCATCTTTGCCGATAACTTTTTCACCAGCCTGGAGCTGGTGCGATACCTCAGAGACCAAAATTGCAGATACACAGGGACAGCCAGGGACAATAGCATTGGAAAGCCTCCAATCAAATCTGTCAAGGAAATGGAGAAAAAGGCTGTCCCTCGTGGTGAATGTGACTACACCATGAGCGATGATGGGATCCTGGCCGTCAGGTGGAAGGACAACAGAACGGTCACTTTGTTGTCAACAGACATGGGGGTGGAGCCTGTGTCCTCAGTCCTCAGGTACTGTCACTTTTATCTTCTTACTATGCTCCTCTTACTGTATTTTTATAATGTATGTAAAGCACTTTGAATTGCCCTGTTGTATGAAATGTGCTATACAAATAAACTTGCCTTGCCTTGCCTCAGGTACTGCAGCGAGACAAAGACAAAGGAGCATGTTAGCTGTCCAGCTGTCATCCGGACTTACAATGCCAACATGGGGGGCATTGACAAGAGTGACATGTTGGTCCACCTCTACCGCACCCCCATGAAGTCCAAGAGGTGGTACCTGCGCTTATTTGCATACGCTATTGATCTCAGTGTCACCAACGCCTGGATCGTTTACAAGCGGGACTGCAAGGCCCTTGGTGAGAATGGCGTGCCTCTGAAGAACTTCAGAATACAAGTGTTCAGGGGTGCCAGCAGGCAGATGCCAGCCACGTATAGCTCCCGAAGAAGCTCGTTGTCATCGTTGTCATCTCCTAACCCTAACCTGACCGTTGCTGTTGTCCCAAAGCCTGTCCGGGGACACCGCAGTCACACCCCAGATGAGGCTGTGCGGTTTGATATGTGTCTCTTCCATGCCCCTGTACATGCCCAACGCCAGACCTGCAAGTACTGCAGCAAGAAAGGGAACATTCTGAGGTCAAATGTGATCTGCAGGGTCTGCAAGGTCCACCTCTGCATGAACGCTGACCGTAACTGCTTTGTTGCTTACCATGAAGAATGAAGATGTGGCCTAATGCTATCTCATGTGTAACAAGTAATATGCTCCCAGTGTGGGACATTTATATAATACATTTGGTTATTTGCTAAGCCAATGATAGCTGGGTCAGGTGACAAGGTTAGGGTCTGTGTGTTATTTACCTGATGTAACATGTAATTTGTTTGTGGTTGCGAATAGTAACCATTGCACTCTGCTCTGAGGTGTTTGTATAAGGTGTATATGTGATACACTCATGTTCTAATGCTCTAAAATACATATTCCTTTCACCTTATATGTGTTTTTCTTGTATTTCTTATATATACACTTTTTAGATATTTTTTTTTACCACGAACGGGCAAGGAACCATATATGGTAACTTCACTGACCTTGATTTTGAAGATGAAAAATAATATATTTTTTCAAATTTCACTCAAACAAAAATGTCTTCTTATGTCCTCCAATAACACTCTAGGGTTGAAATGTAGAATTTCATAGTATTTCAATGAGTGCCCTATATTAATCGCTTGTATTCTTCACATCCAAGTATTGCAGTTTTATTTAGTAATAAGGTTATCAAGATAATCGTCTTGTTCTAGAGACAACCAGAGGGCACAGAGCTTGTCTCTGGTTACACATAGAATAATTCCAAGCATGTCTCTCAGGGAAATACGGACTGTATGAAATGTCATAGAATATTTCCTCATAAAAAATGTTGCTGTTTTATTATTATAGTATTATAGTATTAGAATGGGCAAAATGAAAGAGTGCACTGATGGAGATGTGAAGGTCACTTCCCTGACCCTCTTCCACAATAGAGGCCAATGCCTCTCTTAAATTGTCGATTTAATTGTGGTTTTAAGTGCTTTGTTTTTAACATGTTTTATCTTTCAGCCCTCCTCCCCTTTCCCCTTATATGAGGCAGGCCAGCATTGTAAATAAGAATTTTGTTCTTAATTGTCTCGCCTGGTAAAATAAAGGTTAAATAAAAATAAAATAAATGATAGAGACTGTATATCTGCTATAATTCTAATGACTTCATTGAGGTCTAATGCAGTCAAAACAGATATCTGTGTTTTCTAGACAGGCCAGGGTGTAATTGATGAAGTCATTCAAACCTGTGGGGCATGTCATGAATTATTTTCATAAAAATGTCACTGTTACTGCAATATGGTTATGCCAATATTGAAATGAATATCCAACCAATGCTAATGCAATGCAAATTGAATGTGTATGTCTTCTGAAGAACATAGGGTGATGGAAGGCGGACATTTTGTGTCAGAGAGCTACAGTCGCTACAATCCCAGGAGGAGAGCATTATGGGATAGATGGCAAAAACACTGAGGTTGCGTCTCTGTCTCTTCTCTTCTCTTGCTCCACTAAGGCCTAGGCTACACGACGACAAAACGCAGACGAAACGCAATTTCGATCTCTGGCACAAGCGTTTTCTCATTGTCGCGCAAAAGAATCTCTGGCCACATGGAACCGCATATTCAGGTACACTGGGCATGCGCGTACTGGTAGACCTAGAAAATGGTTCAAACTGAGACAGTACCGTAACATAATAGAAATTCATTACTTTTCATTCATTCGGTAGTATTGTCAACTCACGTTCAATCACGTAATCACCTTTGCCTCAGTGATAAGGTAATGACATTTATTATAATATTGTAATAGCAGTTTTGTTATGTCATGGACAACTTAACTGCAACAACAATTGCCTGTTAAATAATGAATCTTCGCATTGGTTTCACACTTGACTAGAGAATCCTTTCATGGCTCAAAAGTCATTAAAGTTTCTGTCTCTGGGACCAACTGGTTGTGCAAGAAAACTCTATCCAGAGAAAAGTTGTTTCTGGGCATCCAAATCATCAACAGTGGCCAAAGTTAGATGCAGTTCTCTACAAAATGCAGTACTCTAAAGACTATGTTTTGCTTGGCATTCTCCAATGGCTTCAGTCTTAAAACCGAAAGGTCATCCCAAATCCCTGCCAGGTGAATCTGTTTTAATTTTTAAAGTTGCATGGATGAGGTCGAAACAACTCACAAATAAAAAAAACTAAAGAAAAGCCATTAAATAGACATTACACACAAAGCTCTTATATCCATGACCCCCTCCACTAAGTGCCAGAATGTCTTTGTCAGAGAGAGTTTATACCTCAGTGCTGTGCTGAGAATAGCCTGATAAACTCAACTATAACTGTATAACGGTTCACATCACAGTCTTGTCTAAATGAGAGATCTACTCACAGTACATGTCTGGTAGGAAATGTGAAAGAGATTGCCCTACCTACACCATTAGCACAATTAGACATTTTATTTCGTGCCCAGACATTGAATTCCAGGGGTTGTTCTGCCGCCCCCAATGGCTACCAGGAAAATGTACCGCCATTGTATGCATATCGGTTTATATCCATAAGCCGGCATGAGCGTCGCACTCAAGGAACTGTACGGAACTATCAGTGACAGACACCCAGAGGCCGCTCTAATAGTGGTTGGAGACTTCAACAGAGCGATGCTGAAAAAGGAATTACCCAAATTCTTCTAACATATAACTGTTAATACACATGGTAGTATGGTAGTAGTGTATATGTTACGGTACATGCGGGAATAGGGTTGATAGGATGCATTTTATCATTGTGCTTAGGTAAACCCTGAATACTTTAATCATTGGTGATTATCAGCAAGTTGTAATATCTAAAGTGCTGACACAGGCTGCAAACTCTCTGTCTGTAACTGGACCTGAGCCAAAGATAGAGACCACGGGACCAGTTTGGCTCTGAGGATATTGGAGCCTTGTGGTGGTCAGCCAGGTGGGAGACTTATATGGGTACTGAGGTCAATAGGTCAGTTGACCAACCCGTTATGGTAGGGAAGCAGAGGCAAGCTGGCTTCTAACTTTAGTATGTAAACAACATATATGACTGGTGACTGGTGATTGGGAAGGAACAGCTGGTTCCGGTGTCAGCGGAAATCTAGCATATAAGCCCACTGCAAAATGTCATTCAGTGTGTGCCTCTCACCGTTGCTTGCCGTGTGTTGAGAGGCTGACCCAGCGCTGTATGGAATAAACTTCTATCTTTAATTGTCTACTTGAGCAACCTATTAATTAATTGCATCTCGGCCTGCCGCCCTTCATCAGACATTCATCTTATCAATTGGCGTTTAACGAACAGGATCCTAGATTCAGCGAGACAGGTAAGGCAGATAAACACAGTGTGGTTGTGTGCTTAACCTGAATTGTTGTTCTTGAGGGAAAAACCTGTAATTTTTTTTCCTTGAATGAAGGAAAGGGGATGAATTTGATGATGGGGGGGCCAATGATTAAATTTGACTAAATATTGAAGGTTGAGTATTGATGTGTACATGAAGGGCATTGATCCACATATAGGATAATACGTTATAAAGGACAGAGATGCTAGGTGTCACTCTGGAGGTGACATACTGATACTGGATATTGATTAATTCATAGAAGAATTGATTAAACGGAATTGGGCATTCCGTGGGTTTTTATTTGTTTATCTGTAAGGTACAGACATATTGAGGTATTTGACAGGAAATAAGGTGAACTGCAGAAGCACGCTTGAGTCAATTGAAACTATGAAGTAGAATGTTGATTAAGATGGTTAAATGAATAAGGTATTGACACGCAAGTGGTTATGGTATGTAATTTGAAGTGTGATTTAAAGAAAGTGTTTATAAGTGGTCTAGTAATGTGGGTATATTATATAGAGAAACAGGATAATGAAAGATATAGGTCAGCGGTAAAAAGACAGTTGTAGGACGATAAGAAGTTGAACGGATACGGCATTTGTGTTAATGTTAAAGCGCAACAGATTTGAGTGACAAGAGTGATTTATTGAGACAGGAGAGAACAGATGAGACGTGGATTTAAATGACCTTGATGAAACGCAATACAACAGACTGAATTAAAGTATATAACACGAATGGTGTAACTATAAAGCTCTAACGAGACAATTTAGATAAAAGAATTCCTTTTTACTAACATTGTGTGCAGTGTAATTAATCAAACATGGGTAATCAAATGTCTAGGACGGCAAATTGTGAGAAACGGATTATCAAGTATAAGTCGGTTAGGGACTTGCCACGAGGGGAAAAGAAAGCTATTAAGAAACTATTGGAAATTGATCCACACATAATTGATATTCCGATAAAATACACTGATACAGTGACACCGAAAGGATGGATTTTACTTAAATTAGGACCATTCTATGCAGAACCATTTCTAACAAAGATTGCGGAATGGAGTGACGATAATTTCCCAAGTATCGGGAGTTTTGAAAAGAATAAACTAAAGATTATTGACGAATATTTGATATCGAACAAAAGCATTTGCGACCCATTATGGGATATTGATTACATGAAAGAAGTCTATCAAGCATGGGTAATAATGTCTAATCAATGGCCTGGTAATATTGTCAGAAAGAAGGAACACAATAGGTCTAACCCTATACCCAAGGTAAAGGAGATACAGAGCGTGTCTCCTCCGGTACAGGCGGAACAGGCGGAGCAGGCTGTGATACGCAGCGTGGTCCGGGTGCAGGCACCATTGTTAACTATAGAGGAGAAAGTACTGTATAAACCATTAACCCTGACTGACGTATCTGCAATCATAGTCGACGCACCCAGACCCTTGATTAACCCAAAAGGATTCATAAATTGGTATAAAACAATGTTGCTCCATGGTAATTTGAATGGCACGGATTTAAGATACATTCTCATCACGTTAATGCCAGATGTTGAAATTGATACTTTGATAAATGCTTGTGAAACTTTGAATGAAAATAATGATGGGCCATGTAGAGGTAATACAATTAATGAACGATTCCCATGGTTTAATAAACAACACAAAGTGACTCACATTGAACAATTAACCAAATTTCTAAACGAACATGCCAGCCAAAACCGTGATATCTCACAAATTCTGAACTGTAAACGTAAGCCTAATGAAACAATGTCTGACTTTGTAATCAGATTCCAAAATACCTGGAGAGAAAAGGCGAATTTGGAATTAGATGACAAACCTAACGCATTCTTTACAAATATGATTCTAGATGGTATTGGAGAAGATGCAAAGAACTTCAAATTATCAACACCAGACATTTTCTCAATGACACCAGCATTGATTGAAAAACGAATAAGGGAATTAGAAGCTTTGGGATTGTTTAATAAGCGACACCAACCACAAGTCTTGGAGCTTGCGCAATACACGGACCTAGAGGGTTGGAATGAATACTAAGCATTATGGGTAATGAAGTCTTACGTGAAGCATGTCGAGTGATAGAGTTATAGGGAAATCATTGAGTTAAGTAATAATAATCCTTGTATTGATTAACATATTGTAAACAAATGATAAAGAGTGAAATGAATAACTATTGTATTTTCAGGACAAGCTAAATAGCTTAGCACGAACAGCAAAAGGTGGTAAGAGACACGAGTGCACTTGTGCTCCACAAAAGCTGTACCAGGGACGACGCTCTGAACCAACACTATTAATAGAACTGCCCTTGCAAACAAGACGCAGCTCGGCGACACAGAGACACAGACACGCAGAGAACACATAGAAGTGTTAGACATGAAAATGTAGTTGTCTCTTATTGTAATTATCATACAATTCTGCATTGACTCAGTAAACGTAACATTTGAATTTACTTAGTGAACAGAGATAAGACCATGCATTGATGACTGTTGATGTTCACACAAGCAAAGAGCAATATGTGACATTTTGATTGATGAATAATCCCGAACGGACAACACAACTCTTGCCAATTCTATCTCCTGACAGACCCAAGAAAATGCAGAAAAACTGAGCGACGGACTAAAAAACGGGGGCGTTGCTGAGGGCCAATCTAACAGAAGTGGGGGCTGAAATGACAGTGAACGATTGACGGATGAGAGAAAGGGGAAACCACAAATAATAATTCTCTGTGTAACTGTAAATGAAAATGTTGTTTTTCTGTTTGAAAGCGGAAACATGATAATGACATGACAGACTACAGACTTTGATAAAGCAATTACACATACGAATATGACAGTACTTCACAATCAACAGTGTTAATCGGCCAACAGCTGAATGCACGAGCATTACACATTGATGCAACATTTATGATAAAGAACCATTCACACTGACTCAAGAGTGTCTCTGATAAATCTACTAAAACCAACGGGTGATTGACTGAGAAATATTTGATTATAAGAAAGGGATAGAACATTTAAATGTTCACAGCAAATTTAAATCTTAATGCAAAATAAGCTTATAGCGTACATAGACCAACGGGGAAGTATTCAAGCCATCAGTTATGATTATGATCAGAATTTTTTAACATACGGGTAGAATAGAACCTATCTACCTCATTAAAAGTATGCTTATGGGAATTGACTCAGATTGCACATTGACAGTAAATAAACTAAGTATTGAAGAACTGATTTGGATATTAAAGGGGCGGTTCACGGTTTTTCACAACACAAGTCCTAGTTTGAATACCCATGGCATGAACGTCAAATGACAAATCCTTTTGTTTCCTCTAGGAGCATTGATGAAGGATGAGTTAACCATTTTGAGAGAAACTAAATGTCTGTCTACCTGTACTTAGCGATTGTGCAATCCCTGTATCTAAAAATGTCTCAGCAGGCAAGTGCAGAACTCATTAGAGGGGGGGGACCACAGGGAGCCCAACCCACTCTCAACTCTGACGATGAGACCCAAGCAAAGGGGAAAACACGTATTATGACAAACGATTACTGATTCCAGTGCCATAATGATGACTATCTCTGCTATTAACAATTATTCTTGATGTTGTTGTGAATTAAGATTGAAACTAGGACAAGAGATACCGGACAGACGATGCGTGCCGAGAGAAACCGTGTGATCCTGGCCTCATTGTGGATAAGATGGATGGCCACAATTTTATCGGTTCTGTATACGCTCTGGGTGTTAACTAACGAAACAGACTTTACTTTAACTGAAGACTCTGACACTAATCTTGTTCGCATGCGTCGTGACATCCAGGGAGTTAAACCGAATAGCGCACTAGACTCAGTTGCAGGAGTTTGCCAGTTTGTTGACAATTGTTGTACGTATTCACCACAACAGGAGTAAACCTTTAAGATCAGACAATGGGGACATAGAACAATAGGGGAGAGAAAAGTAGGGGGTAAGGATTTAGAGTTTCAATAACACTGTTAAAACATTTGAGCAAGCATCATGATGGTGAATGAAATAATTTCTACTGTGAGTCTCTCAATAACACAGCAACAAGACAAGAGGACACAAGGCGAAAGACAACAATGGTCCATCAGCATCTCAGATAGTGCCTCATTGCGACCGGAAAAGCATGATGGTCCCTCTGTTGAAGATCGACCTAGGATATCGAAGAACCAAGAAACTGATTGACGATATCCCTATTTGTTAAAAATGTACAATTATGTAACAAACTATGGAAAAACATTTGATTTGACTTAATGATGGAAATGATATCTACTTCATTTGTAATGAGTAGTTAGACATAGCAATGAGAAACCTATTTGGATATTTTCTCCTTTAAACAACAAAGGTTTTTATCCAAAGAAGGTGATTATTAATCAGAGTAGTTTTAACCACAAAGTGACCTTTTACTCATGCCAAGTCAATTGTGGAGTGAGATGTTTGTTCACTTTGTCAGGCCACATGACTGAGGAATTGTATTTGTCTATGGGGAAAGTCCTTTGATGACAATTCCGGGGGAGGAATGCAAGATCTCAGCCATGTGGAAAGAAAGAGAAATAATTAAAGTTACTATCCATTAGAGAAGAAAAAAAAGAGTGGGCTGATAGGATGCATTTTATCATTGTGCTTAGGTAAACCCTGAATACTTTAATCATTGGTGATTATCAGCAAGTTGTAATATCTAAAGTGCTGACACAGGCTGCAAACTCTCTGTCTGTAACTGGACCTGAGCCAAAGATAGAGACCACGGGACCAGTTTGGCTCTGAGGATATTGGAGCCTTGTGGTGGTCAGCCAGGTGGGAGACTTATATGGGTACTGAGGTCAATAGGTCAGTTGACCAACCCGTTATGGTAGGGAAGCAGAGGCAAGCTGGCTTCTAACTTTAGTATGTAAACAACATATATGACTGGTGACTGGTGATTGGGAAGGAACAGCTGGTTCCGGTGTCAGCGGAAATCTAGCATATAAGCCCACTGCAAAATGTCATTCAGTGTGTGCCTCTCACCGTTGCTTGCCGTGTGTTGAGAGGCTGACCCAGCGCTGTATGGAATAAACTTCTATCTTTAATTGTCTACTTGAGCAACCTATTAATTAATTGCATCTCGGCCTGCCGCCCTTCATCAGACATTCATCTTATCAAGGGTACATGTGGGAAAACTAGGGTTAGGGTTAGGTGCTACGTCGCTGGCATGTCTAACCCTAGCCCTAACCCTACCCCTAACCGTAGCACCCTAGCACTTAACCCTAACCCTAGTTTTCCCACATGTACCGTATTCCCACATGTACCGTAACAGAAGCGGAGAGCATTCACATGCAGGGAGGGCTGTCGGCACAACGGTCCGTCGGCATATTGATGCGGCACCCATTCTTCTAGCACCAGTTAGTTAGATATCTTATCAGTTTTCCAGGCACGTTATCAGTTTGGTACCCTACACAAGACCAATTATAAGGTATTAGGGAGTTACTGTCTGTCTGGGACTGTTCTGTTTGGCCTTCAAGCCAGGTGCTGCTACAAACCCCTCCTCCGGGAGGCGAGGGGCAAATCAGATCACAGCACCATCCTCCTTGTACAAGCAGGCATTGTGCAGAACAGCTGGCTGGTGTCTCACCACCATATTTAACCTCTCCCTCTCCACGGGCATAGTGCCCTCCTGCTTCAAGTCATCTGCCATAATCCTGGTACTGAAAAAGGGTAAGGTAACATGCCTAAATGACTGGTTCCGTGTTGCTCTCACCCTCGTAGTGAGCAAATGCTTTGAGAAGATCATCAACGTTCTGATCTGCAGGGAGTTGCCACTCACCCTGGCCCTCACCAATTTGCCTACCGAGAAAACAGATTGACAGATGATGCCATTGCCACGGCACTCCTCTCAGTCCTCACCCACCTTGACAGGAGAAACTCCTATGTGAGGATGCTGTTTGTAGACCACAGTTCAGCATTCAACACCATAGTCCCCTCCAGACTCAACTACAAGCTCAGGGACCTAGGCATCGGCACCCCAAAAATGTGTGTGTCGATTTGATCACAGACAGGATGTCTGCTAAGTGTGATCATTCATCTGGGAAAGGACCCAGAAGAGAGAGTGATTAGCGTCTATACATATTTAAACATGATAAGTGGTCATCAATGTAACCAACGACTGTCATCATTCAACTCAGTATACAAATCGGTCTGTCTTGAAACCCCTCTAGAGTGTGATATTATAAATAATATGATTAATTTGCGTATTTTTTTATTTCTTTTTTTTACCGCTTTAAGCTTTCCAAATTAACCGTGATCGTTAACGTGTTACAGTGACATCCCTAAATAAAAGTGATTCTGATTCACATGAAAGAATTTTGGGCCAATGGAAAAGTAGGATGTAGGCCAAACCAAAAGGCCCACTCCCTCTTACTCATGTACCACAGCTCATGCACAATAACAAGTTAAAGTTATTGGTTTATAGATTGAACCCTCTGGTTTAAAACATCAATGTCTCAGACTAGCTATTCCCATTCTCAAGCATCAATTGAGACTGAAGCTTAGGCTATAGAGAATGCTTCAGCTGGCATGTTTAGGGGACATGGATATACAGTCATGTGAAAAAGATAGGACACCCCATGAAAATCTTTGTCAACATATTTAAACATTATGGACATTTTCATTTTAACAATATTGAGAGATGGAGGTAATATAACTATAGGAACAAAACAGAAAATACATCTTTTTAAATTCTAATTAATAGAAATGCAATTTTCTTGTGAGGAAAAAGTTAAGATACCATCGATCTGTATTACTACTTAAAATGCCTAAAATTAGAATCAAGTGTACCACATCAGGTGCAAATGATTGGAAAATCGTTAGAGAGGATTTTGGAGGGGCGTGTCTTATTTAAACTTTTGGTTTGCTCTTGATTGTTGAAGTGAGTGGTATTACCATGGCAAGATCAAAAGAGCTCTCTTGGGCCTTCAGAAAGAAGGTTGTAGGTGCGTATGAGTCTGGGAAGGAATTTTAAAAGATCTCCAAACAATTCGAAATCAGCTATTCCACTGTCCGGAAATTAATTTACGTGGTGAACATTTAAAACAACTGCCAACATGGCCTGGTCAGGCAGTCCTAGCAAGTCTCCAACAATCCTAAAATGGTATCACGGGACCTACTGGTAGCTCTTGTCACAGTTGGTTTCAAAGTACATGCACCATGTACCATCAGAAAGAGACTGCACACATTTGAATTCATGGTAGGTGTGCAAGGAGGAAACCCTAGCTGTAAAAAAAAAAAAAAAAAAAACATCAGGGCAAGACTTAAAGCTTGGCAGAGAACACCTAGACAAACACCAGGACCTTTGGAACAATGTGCTTCGGACAGATGAATCCAAAGTTGGATTATTTGGGCATAGTAACAGAATAGACAGAACCATCTGTCCAAAAATGTAAGCTGAAGCGGATGTGGACCATGCAACATGACAATGACCTAAAACATTCCAGTAAATCCACTAAGGAATGGCTCAAAAGAAAGAAACAGAAACGGAAACAGAAGAGTTCTGGAATGGCCAAGTCAAAGCCCGGATCTTGTCCTATTGAGATGTTGTGGGGTGACTTGAAACGTGCTGCGCATGCAAGACACCCCTCAAACATCAGTGTGAGAAAAACCTTCCTCCCAGTCGATGTCAGAGATTCGTAGACATAGGAAATGTCTAATTTTTATTTCAGCAAAAGGGGACAATACCAGCCATTAGGGTATTGGCTGTCCTAACTTTTTCCTTAATAGGAATTACAATTTTTGTTCATTTCTTTTGTTAAATAAATGATAACGAAGTTGAATTGTCATTGTCTTTGGTTCAATCACCTTTATCTATAGATATTGTTCGAAAGAAGATTGACTGGTTTGTAGTTTGGCTATCGTGGGGGAACGTGTCTCACATGGGAGTCGGGACAATAGGGGCAGCTGTGGCGTAGGAGGTAGAGTCACTGTCTATGTCGAAGTGTCCTTGGGCAAGACACTGAACCCCCAAATTGCTCCCAGTGAGTGGGCCAGCGCCTTGCATGGCAGCTTGCCGCCATTGGTGTGTGAATGTTTGTGTCAATGGGTGAATGAGAGGCCGTTGTAAAGTGCTTTGGAGCAGCAACAAAGGCGCTATATAAGTGCAGTCCATTTACCATTACCATTTACCATGCAGCTCACTTCTATGGTTTGGAATGGCAGGGTCATAACTGTCTGAAAATGTCAGGTTATTGCTTTCTCTGTCATGGCACTGTGGAGCAAATACATCAGATGTACAGTGGTGTTACAGTATTATGTTATGTGGTAAGTACACTGAAATAGTCACTTATCATCATAACACCTATGAACAATACATGATCCCATTCCATATTGAAACAACCTGGACAAATGACGCAAGACAAAAAATAGGGCAATATGGTTTCAAATTGAGTAACACTATCCAGAGTATTACCATAGCCCTCCAAGTATAGGTAGCTGGCTGCATGCATCAAGCCCTCAGGTAATGTCTGAAAGCAGTTCCCCCTGGTTTTCCTTTCTGTTTTGCTTTTACTTCAATGTGTTACTGACCTGCAGTCTGCATTAGATAAACAGGTGGGGGGGGTACTGTAAAAGCTTTTGCATACAGAGAAAGAGAGAGCAAAAAAGCAGCATCCGCAGCATGAGCGGTGGCAGGGCCGGTCCGGTCCTAGGCATTTAGATGCCCTAGACGAGAGTATGATTTGATGCCCCCCCCAAAAAAAAATTTTTTAGGGGCGCCACCACCACCACCACATTAAGCCACCAGTACTGCCTCATCACCACCCACACATTCAACAGTAAAAATATGGACAACAATGGTTTCAAGACCAAAATATTATTATTATTATTATTTTATTTTTTTACAGAAATCAGAAAACAAGGTACAAATAAACATATTCAAACATTAATAGTGCAATCAGAAATCAGAAAACAAGGTACAAATAAACATATTCAAACATTAATAGTGCAATCAGAAATCAGAAAACAAGGTACAAAATGATTTAAATGAAAAAAAAGGACCGGCCATGAGCGGTGGTATTTTCACTATTTTGATTGATTTGCGAGAGAGAGAGATGCTGAATTAGCGTGGGAGGACACAGAGGGAGAGAGATGTGGAGGAAGAGAGATCATTAGCAGTGATATGTCTGCCTGAAGAAGGTCTACTGTATGACCACAAGCTTTTTTTGCACAGATTTGATACTCTTCAGCTCCAGCACCTCAGCTAAGTCTGATCACGGATGAGCTGTGGTATTTTCACTATTTTTGGTAAGCGGTGAAACTGCAATGAGTCAATTGTAGTGTTTACTATATCATTTCTTCACTAGATGGCAGTGTAAGCATTATGATAAGCCAATAACATGGTTCTGAAGTTGTTCTCATCCATAATTACCTTTACTTAATCATGTTTATGTACTCTGGTGACATGATTATGAATTCTTTGAAAATAGGTCAGTTTATATTAGAACTGTTTCCAACCAATCCAAACCTGAACCTGTTGATATGACCTTTGACCTTATTGGTTTTGGCTGAGGGTGTTCAGTGATTAGAGAATCCTCAGGAAATGAATTTTTATCAGCCTATTGAAAAAACAACAACAGGCCAAAGGTGGGAGTGAATATATCTAAATTTAACACATCAGATACTGCCAAACTAAGTCAAACCGCTACTGAAAAAAACTGAAATGTTTTCCGGCCTTACTGATTAGAATTCTCATGATAGCAATACTGCCTAATCATGTCAACCTACATTCTATTGCAGTCTTTTCATTCAAAGACACAGAAATAACTAGGCATATAAAGTTGTGTAGTATCAAGAGGATTAGCCATATCCAAATTTTCCCACATTACCTTCAGTGATGGGGCTCCATATTTGAGCCTGTGGGATTACCCAATCCTCCCTATGATACATCATAACAGTCCTGTGTTGCTCTCTGTTTCCGCCCACACTAACCCACCATCTCTCTATCTCTCTCCCACTCCCCCTCTCTCTCTCTCTCTCTCTCTCTCTCTCTCTCTCTCTCTCTCCCTCTCTTTCTCTCTCTCTCCCTCCCTCTCTCTCTCCCTCTCTCTCTCTTTCTCTCTCTCTCTCCCTCCCTCTCTCTCCCCCCCTCTCTCTTTCTCTCTCTCTCTCCCTCCCTCCCTCTATCTTCCTCCCTCCCTCTATCTTCCTCCCTCTCTCCCTCCCTCCCTCTCTCTCCCCCCCCCTCTCTCTCCCCCCCCCCCTCTCTCTCTCCCTCTCTCTTTCTCTCTCTCTCCCTCCCTCTCTCTCTCTCTCCCTCTCTCTCCCTCCCTCCCTCCCTCTCTCTCTCTCCCTCTGTCTCCCCCCTCTCTCTTTCTCTCTCTCTCTCCCTCCCTCCCTCTCTCTTCCTCCCTCTCTCCCTCCCTCCCTCTCTCTCCCCCCCCCCCCCCCCCCTCTCTCTCTCTCTCTCTCTCTCTCATTATCATACTGTGTACTCCTCTTCCCTAGGCATACCTCTCCATGAGATGAGTGATATATTCAGGCAACACAGTGAAGAGGTTGAATAGTACTCCTGTCTCGTATTCACCCTCTCCTGAAGCGTGTGGGAGGTGATAGTGGGCAAGCATACTTACTCTGCTGTGTCCTACAATATCAGCTGCAGTATTTAGAACATGTACGGTAGCTTCTTACAGGGAGTAGATTGAAAATTTACCATTTAAGAAACTGGAGTAAGAGCCGCACCATCACACAGTATAACATGAGGTTGAACTAGGTTGTTTGAAGTACTCAAGTAGTGCTAGTCTCCCCAGTTGCATCATTGCAACCTGACAGACACAATAGGCTCTACAGTAGACATGTACTATATATATATATCATTTGTGGTATATGGTACATGCCTACTGTAGAGAATATTGTGTCTGTCAGGTTGCAACTGCAATGTAAAAGACACATCCTATGACATCCATTCTCAGATACAGTAGATCGAGTGGGTGTGTGACTCTGTTGCTCCTCCCCCCCTTTGCACAACATAGTCCAGTAGTCTCCACAACCTCCTTTGACAGATTATTTGGCTATTCGTCGGCAAACCGTGAGATTAGGCAGCCCGTGTCACAGAGCAACTGAAAGGTGGGAGAAAGGAGAGGCAAACCAGCGGTCTGTCATCCTAATTGGAGCGAGATGACCCTTCCAGCCTTCCCTATGTGATAATGGGTAGTGGGAAGTGGTGTTAAATTGAAGTTACTTGTGTTAAACTTGCTAAACTAACATCATAACAATCGCCATTTTAATTCTCCCTGCTGCTGCCGTCTTAAAGTGACAGGCGCCCTTTTCTCACCGTGCCACACACAGACCTATGAAGGCAAGTTCTCTGTCTCCCTGGCTAGGTCAGGCTAGGTCAGGCTAGCTCTCCCTGGCTCGGTTAAAGGACTTTATCTCAGCAACCGTAGGTGCCACAGACACGGTTGAGACATCATTCGACAGGGCTCGGCCCCACCGAGAGACATATGGAACCCCCGAATCGGTGTGGCGCCCCCTGGTGATGTTAATGAGCTTCCTGCAATTAGCCGCATGCTAATTAGCATCATGCTAATCTACCTGTTTTTTGGATTCTGTGTGAGCTCATGAGCATAAAAGTCAATGGGAGGGGCCCAAAAAATCGGGTTCGACTTAAAAAAAAAAAAAAAAGCCAAGGGTGAGGATAGTAGATGCACATGTGAAAACAAAGCTTAGGGTGAGGATAGTAGGGGTACAAAAAAAAAAATAAGCTTAGGGTGAGGATAGTAGGGGCACATGTGAGTCGATGTATCTTCTATTAGTCTGTGGAGACGAGATAGAATTAGCTCCATGGATTTAACATCTCTCTATGACCTGGGGTCACAAGGGTGCGGAATAACCAGTGACATCTGAGCTCCTGGGCATACTCAGGTATATGTGCCTCCAGTGGTGGTAAGTTGAAGGCACATTGTATTCACGCCATTATCTATATAGTAGTTAGTCACTGTTTCCTTGGAGCTAAGAACCTAGCACGTAGCACACAGCACCTGATCTGCTGACTGAGAACAACCTTTTACTACAACTGTGTAATAAACTTGAACTTTTTATAAGACGCTCTCAGTGCCTCTTTGTTGAGGGGAACCTGGATTACTGGAGGTTACAATAGTATAGTTATGTGTGTGTGTGTGTGTGTGTGTGTGTGTATGTATATATATAACCTGTGTGTGTGTGTGTGTGTGTGTGTGTGTGTATAACCTGTGTGTGTGTGTGTGTGTGTGTGTATATAACCTGTGTGTAGGTATGTGTGTGTGTGTATGTACCCGTGTGAGTGGGAGTGGCTTGTCTTGATATGGGAGTGGCTTAGACAGTTAAGGGGAGTGGCTAAGGGGAGTGGCCAGACAGTTTAATTAATTAATTAAAAGGGGGGGAGTGGCTTGTATCAAAGTGGGTGTGGCCTATATAAAAGTGGGAGTGGCTTGTATCAAAGTGGGAGGAGCTTGTGACCAAGTGGGAGTGGCTTAGACAGTTAAGGGGCGTGGCCAGACAGTTTAATTCATTCATTAAAAGCAGGAAGTGGCTTTATCAAAGTGGGCGTGGCCTGTATCAAAGTGGGAGTGGCTTGTATCAAAGTGGGTGGAGCTTGTGTCAAAGTGGGAGTGGCTTAGACAGTTAAGGGGCGTGGCCAGACAGTTTTAATTCATTCATTAATTAATTAAAAGGGGGAAGTGGCTTGTATCAAAGATGGCGTGGCCTGTATCCAAGTGGGAGTGGCTTGTATCAAAGTGGGCGGGGCTTAGACAGTTAAGGGGCGTGGCCAGACAGTTTAATTCATTCATTAAAAGCAGGAAGTGGCTTTATCAAAGTGGGCGTGGCCTGTATCCAAGTGGGAGTGGCTTGTATCAAAGTGGGCGGAGCTTGTGTCAAAGTGGGAGTGGCTTAGACAGTTAAGGGGCGTGGCCTGTATCCAAGTGGGAGTGGCTTGTATCAAAGTGGGCGGAGCTTGTGTCAAAGTGGGAGTGGCTTAGACAGTTAAGGGGCGTGGCCAGACAGTTTAATTCATGAATTAAAAGCAGGAAGTGGCTTTTTCAAAGTGGGCGTGGCCTGTATCAAAGTGGCTTGTATCAAAGTGGGAGGAGCTTGTGTCCAAGTGGGAGTGGCTTAGACAGTTAAGGGGCGTGGCCAGACAGTTTAATTCATTCATTAGAAGCAGGAAGTGGCTTTATCAAAGTGGGCGTGGCCTGTATCAAAGTGGGAGGAGCTTGTGTCCAAGTGGGAGTGGCTTAGACAGTTAAGGGGTGTGGCCAGACAGTTTAATTCATGAATTAAAAGCAGGAAGTGGCTTTATCAAAGTGGGCGTGGCTTGTATCAAAGTGGGAGTGGCTTGTATCAAAGTGGGAGTGGCTTGTATCAAAGTGGGAGTGGCTTGTATCAAAGTGGGAGGGGCTTAGACAGTTAAGGGGCGTGGCCAGACAGTTTAATTCATTCATTAGAAGCAGGAAGTGGCTTTATCAAAGTGGGCGTGGCCTGTATCAAAGTGGGAGTGGCTTGTATCAAAGTGGGTGGAGCTTGTGTCAAAGTGGGAGTGGCTTAGACAGTTAAGGGGCGTGGCCAGACAGTTTAATTCATGAATTAAAAGCAGGAAGTGGCTTTATCAAAGTGGGTGTGGCCTGTATCAAAGTGGGAGTGGCTTGTATCAAAGTGTGAGGAGCTTGTGTCCAAGTGGGAGTGGCTTAGACAGTTAAGGGGCGTGGCCAGACAGTTTAATTCACTCTCAAAGCGAGGTTAAACCAGAGTAATGCTAGGTCACACAGCAATAGGGCCATGGGGTCTGATCTTGACCTTACCTCTGGAAATAATCTTAGCCTGGCTCTGATTAAGCTTCTACTCTCTCCTGGTGAGGTTGTTAAGTTACTCTAGGCTAAGTTGTGTGTTGCCCTAATTAGCCATGAAGTCAGCAACAAAACAGGAGAAGGTCACTTTTTTGTTTAACATTCAGATACGAAAACAGTACAGTCCAGTACACAGGTCACTAACTCCATGTGCTAGCTGCTAATGAGGTCATGGGAGGCCCTTCTGACTACGTAGTCTAAAGGCCACAACAGACTCAAATCACTAAACCTTGCACAATTAGTGGTGGAAAAATCCCAACATTCTGCATCAGTCATTCACAAAGTAGAACATGTCATCTTGCAGGAGACCCCTTTCATTTTCAGGAATGTAGTTTTTGAGCCTTATCAAAGGGTATGAGAGAAAACCATCCTTGCAGACATGAATTATTAACCAAAGTATACATCACAACCTCAGAGATCAAAACAGCATGCTTGTAAGATACCTGGGGGAAATTCTTATATTTAGCACTGGCTGCCAGTGCAACACAATCTAAGATGGAAAATAAGTGTTGCACCATCACACAGAATAGGCATAAAATGGTACATTTAATATTTGGATTATTCCTAGCATACTATTATTGCATTGAAGCATGAGTGAATTAGCATTCTAAACTGACTCTTCAGCAGAAATGTCATCAACTTCAGATGTTAACAGCTGTAGTGCATGGTAGTCCTCGGAGATGTGGAATATAGTTTGCTACTGTTTGTCTGTCTCCCTTGTGGTTAAAAACGACAAGGCAGGGAAAACAATATTTATCTTCTATCAAAACAGTAACAAGACTAGACTTTGAATTAGTTTATCAACAGGGTCTACACAGACTACTGGAGTTGTGATCAATGTGATTCTTCTGATTGAGTGTTTTGATGAAACATTGACTATTTCATTCATTGTGTACTGTATTTTGTGGATAGGTCCCTGGTCTTGGATGAGGCTCACAATTATATTAAAATGATTAATGCAGTGTCTCTACCAAGCGAGAGGATCTGCTTTGCTTGATGTGGTCCAATACCCTATGTTTATGTGTTTGGTAGAGTGGATTTTAACTGCTGATGGGGGAACAAAGCCTTCCAACATTGAAATGAAATGAAGCACATCTAAAACATTTACATTACTTTGTCATAGTGCTCCTTCTTCTTCAAGTTTATCAGATTAGAGGGAAAAAAACACCCTTTTGTCTGGCTTTTGCACCACTTAAACCCACTCGACCTAGATCCAAATAACTTGTCACTTTTCATTCTGTGACATAAACCCGCTGATGGAACCAAAGGTTCTGTATTTACATTTTATATCAGGTTATCTGGTCCAGTGATTCTTCTGATTGAAGGATACAAAGCTTTAGCCCCAGGATTTGATGCAGGCCCTGACTGAAACTCTAGGTAGAGTGGATACTCTCTCCGTGTGTACGCTGTATAGGAGCTCATTAGACAGAGAGACCTGCTGTGTGCATTGTTCCAAGTTTGCAGAGTCAGCGGGGGAGGGACTCATCACTCCACACAATCTAGACTCGAGCACATCTGGTCTGGCAGCTCCAGGGTGACCTGTACGTACTGTAAGTGCAAATTATTCAATAACGGCAGCCTGTTTCGTTTCAAGATGTATAAGAAAATATATTTAATATTCTTCTGCAGAAGGAGGAAGTTTACAAGCACGTCAGACAAGTCTTAACAGTGAAAGTTCCTCGTAAAGTCCAGATCATTCATTTCATCTCAGTATTTATACAATCAGGTACCTTCAGGTAAGGGGTCCGCCCTCAGGTGAGGTTTAGACCAATCATGAGCAATGGGTGTGGACTTGTACATTGATGAAGATGATTTTGATGAAGGCTAGGGGGGAATCGGCCCCCACTTTCTCCCAGGGAGACAAAGGTGAAAACGGAACACAATAGCCACAACTGGTTCAGTCTGGTCCCAGAGCACTGGGTCTGGGGCAACACAAAGGTCCAAAACTGCTCTAGATGGTAGGGCAATCAGGTCTTTGTAATCATGTAAATGTGTCTATTGTCTTAGCCCATGTCAAGCTTCAAGTAGAGAAACTGGTTCTATTGTGTGACAACAGGAAATCATCTTCTACAGCCCGCTGCAGACATTCAACCCAAGATGATGTTTGGTTCTTAAATGTAGCTTATTACATATAATAATTTTCTCTCACATTCCACACTTTTTTAAGATGTAAACTCTTAAAACAAGAACAATTTGAAAAATATGGTTCAAAACATTTTTGGAGAAAGAATAATAAAAATTCATCACAACCCAAAAATCCTAAAATTAACAACCAAGCTTAAAATTAAGCACAGTACATCATACACAAGACAAAAAAAATAATAAAAATAAATCCAAACGACCGACGCCTTCTTGATTCTTGCATCTTCAATCTCTTCCTAATCGGTCGTTGTCTGTCAGTGTCATTGAGGTTCAGGCAGTCGTCTGTCTCCTTCCATGTTGGACATGGTCTGGGGAGTGGTCTTTAGCACCATCGAAAAACATGATGCAGGCAATCACCAGCATCTTCACTAGTACAGGTGTCCACACTTTGGACCCTGGCTGGACTCACAGGTATCTGTTGACAGATCCAACAATCAGAGTAATTCATCCTCGAAGCAAAATCTCTCATGATACTATGTGTCTTTCCTCCTTGAAACGGCCATGCTCTGATTTGAAGGCTCGGTGGTCCGGGCTGTTGAAACTGGAACACTGTCGTCGATGGTCGTTTGGTGGTTCTCTGTCGGGCCTGGCACCCTGGTGTTGTTTCCCTCTCTGGCGGGTCTGGCACCCTGGTGGCTCTGGTTCCTCCTCTGTCGTCTGGCTCTCTCTCTGGCGGGCCTGGCCACCCTTATCGTCATCTCCTCGGTGTTCTCTGGTGGGTCTGGTAACCCTGGTTATCGTTTCCCTCTCTGGTGGCCCTGGTTCATCCCTCAATCATCTGGCTGGATATTGCGTAGCACGCCGTCTCTGGATTCTGGTAAAACGGCTTCCACTCTGAAATATATATCACATTCTTGCCGTGGCAAAAATCAAGTGTATCTGCAATAATACAGGGCCACCACTGGTCTGTCTGAGGAGACAGTTAACAAATAAAATAAAAACTGCAACAGAATTTTATGTCTAATCAAACCAACATCTTAATATTAAAATGGGAAACGGTAGAACATTTTCGTGTGATTTGAAAATCATAAACAAATGTGTCATGTTTTATGATGTCAAAATATACTTACTGAAAAATCATTCAAAAACAAGAAAAACCAGGGTTAATTGTTAATGAGTTAGTGGGAGTTAGCAATCAAAAATATAGTATTTTATGAGCCTCTGATACGACAGGCCACATGGTTCTTTTTTCAATACATCATGGTCTGAACAATGCATGAATACCAAACAGATCTATATAATTTTGGACAGGTTTATGCAAAAAACTCAAAATGGAGAGTGATCAGTTCTCCCAGAGTTTCACACATAAACCTACCTTCTTGAGAATAGAAATAACTCTCAGGGTCTTTCTGCGCAAGAAAGCAGCTCCCCATGACTTGGGTTAGAAAATATAAAACCTTGCCTAATGCAAAAAAAATGTTTTTAAAATAGAGAACAGAAACTCAAAAACCGCTAGGGTCTCATCACAACAAAAATAATCCAAACAACTCAACAATTTTCCTAGAAGTGTCGGAAAACAAAAACATTCTTAAACCATCAAGATATACAAAAAACTGGAGCTGTACATGGAGAAACAACGATTATAGATTGTTTCCTAAAATTGCTGCTGTGGTGTCGGGCAGAATTTGTAGGAATGGTTGCCCCCACAATTATAACATGCAAAACCCTTATCACCCCACTGTTTTTACAGACAAAAAGATAAACCAGGGACCTTCTTCATCACACCTGTCCGAATGACTGATGAATGAGCCCCTGTGTCTGCAAGGAAAATTAGATTTTCACCGTTCACACAGAGAGTTACAAGGGGATTTTCACTTGGAAAAGAATGCAAAATAACACATTGTTCCAACATCTCTTGGTTGACAATATCTTGATTGTCATCTAGCTGGGTAGTTTCTGTTTGTTCCCCCTTAGTACTCTCTTGTGTCTCTTCTTCCTCCCTGCTTAGTCATAATGGATGTGTATTGCCCTGTGGTCTATTCATGGTTATGTCTGTAGGAGGCGCTGAACCCCAATCGTTCCTGGTCTGATGTTGTCCTCTCTGATTGTCTCTGTATCTGTATGAGTTGTGTCGATGAGTCGTATGTTTCTGTTTCCCATGGTTGGGAAACCTTTGTGACGTCGGACAGAATTTATAGGAATGGTCGCCCTTACCACAATTATAACATGCAAAATCCTTAACAACCGTGGGACAGAATTTATAGGAATGGTCGCCCTTACCACAATTATAACATGCAAAATCCTTAACAACCTGCTGCCTATTATTTGTTTGTGGCTGTCTATGTTGTTCTCTAGAACGTTTCTCTTGTCTTTCATAAAATCTAATTTGTGCAGCTTGTAGACGCACCTGATTCTGTAGCAATTTCAAAAGTTCTATACTCATTTTAAACTCAAAATCAAGATATTTTCAAAGGAACAATAGATACAAATAGCACTATTAGTTAAAATAGCTGTAAAAAACACACAAGGAATGACTAAGAACAAAGAAACAGCTGTACTGTCTTATCACAAATAAGAAGACAATTACTTTAACAATACAATTAACAAACAATCTTGTAAGATCAGCACTGCCTTTCACATATGCACTGAGTCAGCAGATAAACTGAAGTATTAACACTGATTAACTAATTAAAACTGGAGTTCAGAACTTTGGTTAGCTCAATGAAACTCTATATTCATACATGGAAAATTCAGAACACCTGGTTGGCTCAATGAATTTTATGGATAAGTACTGAAAATGTGTTCCCACCTCCCCACTTTTACACAGAACTAACCTCTGTGTAATAAAAACCCAATCCTAGATCAACCTAGGATTCACTGATTTGGACCTCTGTTAGCCAAAAACAGCATCTCTCCCTGGTTAGGCCCTCTCTGTAACCAGGTGAACAGCAACTCCCCCTGATTAGTCCCTTTCTGCAATCAGGTCAGCAGCCACTCCCTCTGGTTAATACTTTTTCTGTAACCAGATAACAGCAACGTCGAAAGATACACATATATATATAACTAAACCTCTTTTCAGTCCCACTAATCATATACACAAAAAGAGCAGTCCTATGGTTTTGCCAGGTGCAATTATAGCCACGATAACATGTAAATCGTCTAAAAACGCCACAAGCCTTGCATCACAAAGTGCACCCGGAAACAAAGACCTCTCCAATCGGGTATCTTTCTCCGATTAAATACCGTTCCACATACAAATGAAAATCGACAGGCTTACCCTTGTTCGTGTGTTTACGTAGACAGCGTGCCAAGGCTCTGATCATCCGCTCTCAGCCAATCCAAAAAATAGAGGGGATCTCTTGACCGCGTCACTTGCTAGGTGAAACGGGAGAGCTCCGTCTCAAAAACAGCTCGTCAGCTGAAAATGGCTGAAAACGGACAAAACAGGATACCTCCGCAGCCGCTCCCTTTGTTTCCTCGTCGCCAACTGTAAGTGCAAATTATTCAATAACGGCAGCCTGTTTCGTTTCAAGATGTATAAGAAAATATATTTAATATTCTTCTGCAGAAGGAGGAAGTTTACAAGCACGTCAGACATGTCTTAACAGTGAAAGTTCCTCGTAAAGTCCAGATCATTCATTTCATCTCAGTATTTATACAATCAGGTACCTTCAGGTAAGGGGTCCGCCCTCAGGTGAGGTTAAGACCAATCATGAGCAATGGGTGTGGACTTGTACATTGATGAAGATGATTTTGATGAAGGCTAGGGGGGAATCGGCCCGCACTTTCTCCCAGGGAGACAAAGGTGAAAACGGAACACAATAGCCACAACTGGTTCAGTCTGGTCCCAGAGCACTGGGTCTGGGGCAACACAAAGGTCCAAAACTCCAGGGGGGGACTTCCTGACCGACCGCCCCCAGAGGGTGCGGGTGGGCCCCCACACCTCCACAGCCCTCAGCCTCAGCACTGGGTCCCCCCAGGGCTGCGTGCTAAGCCCCATCCTCTACAACCTCTACACCCACGACTTCACCCCCGTCCACCCCAGCAACTACATCGTAAAGTTTGCAGACGACACCACCGTGGTGGGATGTATCTCGGGGGGGGACGAGGCGGCGTACAGGGATGAGGTAGAGCAACTGAGCAAGCTGTGCAAGGTTAACAACCTGCTGCTAAACAAGTCAAAGACCCAGGAATTCATCGTAGACTTCAGGAGGAAAAAGTCCGAGATCCAGCCCCTGCTCATCGACGGAGAGAGCGTGGAGAGAGTCTCAACCCTCCGATTCCTGGGACACAACATGCGGGATGACCTGGCCTGGAAGGACAACACAAAAGGCACCATCAAGAGGGCACAACAGCGGCTATACACCCTGAGATGCCTCAGGAAAGAACACAACAAGCAGGAGATACTGGTGGCCTTCTACCACGGCGCAGTGGAGAGCATCCTCACCTACGGCATCTCCAACTGGTTCCACAGCTGCACAACAGCGGAGAGAAATGCGCTACAGAGAGTCGTGAGAACAGCACAGAAGATCACCGGCGCCCCCCTCCCCTCTCTGGAGGAGCTGTACAACACACGCTGTCTCAGGAGGGCCTCCAAGATCTCCAGGGACCCGACCCACCCTGGGCACGTACATTTTGTCAAGCTGCCCTCGAACAGGAGGTACAGGACCCCGGCCGCTAAGACAAACAGACTGAAGGACTGCTTCTACCACAGGGCCGTCAAGGCCCTGAACACAGAAAAGGCCTAAGTTCTGGGCCCAGGACAGTCCGGACGGATTGTATGGCAGCTAGTGCTGAGGCACAAACATGTATATTTTCAAGCCTGCAAACTGTGACACTTTAAAATAATGTGAAAAAATACTCTTGTGCAATATGACAACCCTAGTTGACTATCTGTGCAGTATAGTACAGTGGATTGTGTACATAGCCTTTATTGATGTAAACCAGCTCCTTACCTTCTTGTGATTTTATGCTTTTATGCTTTTTCAAAAAAAAAAAAAATGTTTCCCTTTCCTAACACCAGGGGAGCCACCCCTCCTAAATTTCGTTGTTTGGTACCTGTACTGTAGCAATGACAAATAAAGTCCATTCCATTCCAAAACTGCTCTAGATGGTAGGGCAATCAGGTCTTTGTAATCATGTAAATGTGTCTATTGTCTTAGCCCATGTCAAGCTTCAAGTAGAGAAACTGGTTCTATTGTGTGACAACAGGAAATCATCTTCTACAGCCCGCTGCAGACATTCAACCCAAGATGATGTTTAGTTCTTAAATGTAGCTTATTACATATAATAATTTTCTCTCACAGTACGTATAAACACACACACACACTTGCACACGTACAGACATTCTCACACACACACACATGCTTGCCTTGCGCACATATACATACAAACGCATGCACACACACACACAATCTTAGCTGTCCATCGTGTTCCATGATGACACTTGCTCCAGGGATAGGGGTGGGGGGGGGGATATTCAGCGACGAATCGCTGGTGCCACTTCTCGTGGCCGTTGAGTCGATCCTTGAGCCGCAAACCCGTCCGCAGATGGTGCAGGGGAAGCCAGATACCAGGGGGATTCCAACTGCACGCTGGTGTCGTTGTGTGCGCCTCTCGGATCTTCTGTCTTGGTTGGTTTGGTGTATTTTGGAAACTGCAGTGGCACAAGTGACTTGCCAGGCTGATCTGTCGAGTGCCAGAGTTTCAAGCTGCGTGGTGTTGATGTTTGCTCTGTAGGCAGCGGATGTGGAAGGCCTCCAGGTTGGTGATGTGCCGGCGGTATGGGGTCCAGGATTCTGCTCCATAGAGCAGAGTGGAGAGACATACTGCGTTGTAAACGGCAACCTTGGTGCTGACCTTCAGGTTTTGTTTTTCGAAAACCCTGCTGCGTAGGCGTCCAAAAGATGATGAGGCTTCAGTGTTTCCCCTAGGTTTGCTGCCTTGGGGGGGTGGCATGGACCGTGGCATGGACCCCCCCCCCAGGGGGTAAGACCCTGCCTCATACCAGCGTCATGTCCAGGGGTGTACTTGTACATTAAGCCGCCTCACGCTACGGAAACAGGAGATAGGCTCCTGCCCTATGGGCCATTAGGCTCCAGAACCATCGGTTCTCAAGGCTACTTACTTATGTGGTCTTGACTACCTGTCCACTTTCTCACCTGGTTCTTGCTCTCTCTCTCTCTGGTGTGCCGACACCATCCTGCTCTCTCTCCTTCTCTCCCTCCCTACCCTCCTCTCTCCCTTTTGCTGTCAACCAAAAGGTAAACAAAACAGCCAGAGTATTTATAATCTAATAAGAGGCATAAATTGACATAATTATAATTGAATATTGGATTGCTGTGGGCAATCCAGTCAGATAATCATGTCATTTTGACTTTACTCTCTCACCTGAAAAAAATGTGTATGTCCAACTATAAAAAACAGACATTTCCAATGCTTCAATCAACTGTCCATGTACTGTAAATATGCCATTATGGTATTACCATGAAGCCCAACTCTAGCAGAATAAGAAAGATAGTATATCTACTTTAAGTAAAATAATAAAGTGCCTCCAGTTAGCTCTTTAGCTGGCAAGTGTGCAAGGAGACTAGCTCATCTCATCACCTCTGAGCTAGCTAGTTCTTTGACACTATTTACACTATGGAACTATAGTCAGACACTTTCTAGTCACGATAATAACGACCAATTTTAACCAACTTTCTCTGTCAGAACACTCAGCAATTATATTTGCTAACGTTTGAACTTGCTTACTTTCAATCTGCAGACATCACAGCCGGCAAAAACTCTCGCGTCTCGCGTGCACACTTGCGCAAAGTCTTGTATTATTCTCCAGCGCTGGCACAGCGCGAAGTGTGGAGATAGGTCTGGCTATGCGAGACTACGGCGGACTAACGTTACCAACGAGCCTATGGGCTTGCCACTCGCCAGATTCGGGTTGGGTGCGTTTAAAAAACGCGGATATTTTAGCCTGCTTGTCAGATGTTTGGTGTCTACGTCCGTAATAATTCCTCTTTCTTGGGGGGGCGGGGGGTTCCGTTGGTAGGGTGGCCCGCCCCCCCAAGGCAATGGTAGGGGAAACACTGAGGCTTTATTGATACGCGTGTGTATCTCCGCGTCAAGGGAGCAGCATGAGGACAGAGTGGAGCCGGTAGGTGAAATGATCAACTGTTTTAAGTGGAACACCGTTTATGTGAAGTTTGGGAAGTGAGTTGGGACATGACTTTTTTGGGATGTTGACCTGGAGACCGAAGGATTTGTACAGACTGGATATGGTGTTGAGAGCGTGCTGCATAGACTCTGGGCTGTGAGATAAGATGGCACAGTCATCAGCGTACTGAAGCTCACAGATTTGGCAGGACTCTGTCTTTGTGTGTGTTTGGAGCCGGCGGATGTTGAAGAGACTACCATCAAGGATGGCAGAGAGGAGGAGATTAAAGAGCACTGGAGCCAATACACAGCCCTGTTTCACCCCAACATATACCTCAAAGAATTCTGACTGGAGTTCACCCGTCTGGACTCTGGCTTGCATCCCATCATGCAGCTGCTGAAGGATGGAGAGGAACTTGGGTGGTACTCCAAGTTTGTCGAGGTGTTTCCAGAGCAGCCCACGGCTGATGGTGTCGAAGGCTTTGCTTTGGTCTATGAAGGCTATGTAAAGATCCTCGCGGTGTTCTCTGCTCTTCTCTAGTAGCTGCCTCAGGACAAAGACCATGTCGGTGGAGTTTCCGGAAGCACAGTTTCCGAGATGGTCTCCATCAGCCTGTTCAGCATGATCTTCGCCAGCTCAGGGGCCCATAGTCCTCGGGACCCGGGGCCTCTCTCTAAGAGAAAGAAGGGCCCACGGAAACGTGACATCAACCGGGGCCCTTCCTTGGACCCGGTCACCCACCCTGATCTCCATCAAGGCCCCGGACCTGTATTTTACCTTAACCACAACACCCACCCTACCCTCCCTAATCTGGTGTTGGACCCCTCTGGCCCTAACTCTAGCCCTGACCCTGGCCCTGACCCTGACCCTGACCTGGACAGACTGCTCTATCACCGCAGTGCATATCAAAAAAGTGTGGTGTGGGACCTTGAGATTAGAAAACCAGTGGTGATAGTGGGGGATTCGAATCTCAATAGAATCCCCCCTTTCAACTATCCACTGGTACAAATTGACAGTTTCCCGGGGGCCAACATTTTCCATCTGAGGGATATTTGGAACAAGATGAACCCTAGTCCTGCCACTCACAAACCCTAGTCCTGCCACTCACAAAGTGGTCTTTGTGGTGGGATTGAATAACTGTCTGAGTGGAAACCTGCTCTCGAAACCTGCTCTCGAAAAAGCAATTCCAACAGCTGATGGCGAGGGCAAGAGTGGTTTTCCCTCAGGCAGAGGTGTTTGTTACATTGACACAATACTCACCCAGGTTGCAGGCCCCAGTACGGGCCCTCCTGGAAGAAACAAACACCTATGTGCAGTCCACATACAGGACCCTGAGAGGGGTGGAGGCCCGGGACTTCAAAGCTTGTGAGAGGGATCCGATACATTGGACCCCTCTAAAATGTTAGAGGCATGGATGCTACAGTTAAACTGAAAAGAGGGGGACCTGGGACACTTACCAAGCCCCATTCTAATATTTTAAATTTTTCTAATATTTTAAATCTTTCACTTACCTTTGAACTATCCACAAAAGAAGAAATGCTGCTGGAGAGGGGCCTCTTCTTTATTCCTACGCCATCTGTAACAGACAGAGAAGATTTACAAAGAGATTTAGCAAAGTATCACAGGCGTTTGAAACGTTTAGATCATTTCCGGTTTACCACGGATTTCATCAGGGAACCGTTCATCAACCCCTCTCATTGGGAACCTGATTGGAATTCCATCTTGGACCCTATTAAGGGATTGATCAGGGAAGATGTACGGGACCTGGAGGGAATCCGTTGGGCCTGTGAAAAAGAAAGTAACCTGTCACAAGGGGAAAGAAAAGCATTAAACAAATTAAAAAAGAACCAGGATATAATTATTAAGCCTGCCGATAAGGGCTCTAAAATTGTAATAATGGATAAAAAAATCAACATTTGACAGAGGCTAACAGACAATTGGAAAATAGAACACACTACTTACCTTTAACTAGCTCTCTGCAACTGGAGACCCAGAAACAGATTAGAGCGACGGTGTCTCACCTGTATGAAAAGAAAGTTATATCGGCCAAACAAATGACTTACCTGTATGGGGAGGATCCGCCACGTCCACGGCAACTGTATCTCTTGCCAAAGATCCACAAGGATCCAGAGACCTGGACAGTGCCACATCAGGTCCCCCCAGGAAGGCCGATCGTGTCCGATTGTGGGAGCGAGTCCTATCGAATAGCAGAATTCATAGATTTTTATTTAAATCCATTATCCCAAATTCATGAAAGTTTCATTAAAGATACATATGATTTTGTGGAAAAACTAAAAAACATCCAGGTTCCTTTTGGTTCGATGCTTTTCTCGGTCGATATTGACTCCCTGTATACAAATATAGAGACCCCATTGGGGCTCAAAGCGGTGCGGGACCTATTTAACGACCATCCAGACCCTTTTAGACCAGATGAGGCTCTTCTCCATCTTTTTGAGTTAGGGTTAACTAGAAACTATTTTATCTTTGATTCCAGATGTTTCCTTCAGGTACATGGGACGGCCATGGGGAAGAAGTTCGCTCCTGCATATGCCAACATTTATATGGCTGATTGGGAGCGGACTGTCTTCCCCAAATGCCCGAAACTCCCAGCACTGTATGTCCGTTATTTGGACAATATTTTTGGCATCTGGAGCCACACAAGGGTGGACTTCCAGGTTTTTATCAATGTACTGAACACGCATCATCAGGCAATCACTGTAAAATGCAATCTTCAACCTGAGAAAATCGAGTTTTTGGACACAGAGGTGTTTATTAAGAGAGGAGAGGGGGGTTATAGTCTGGGCACAAGAGTATATTTTAAACCCACAGATAGCTAGACTTGTGCAACAGCACATGGGTATCACCCCAAACATACCTTTAGGGGAATAGTGAAATCGCAGCTTATCAGATTTAAGCGAATTTGCACAGCAGAGGAGGACGCGTCTTCAAGTCAGCCACGAGGACCCTCTTCAAGGTCCTCAGATCCAGGGGTTATGGGAGAACTTTTCTCCGGAACATCAGGACTGAGGCAAGAGGGAGTCCTAGGCAGGAATTTAGACCGGAGAGGAAGGATGGCCCACAACATCTGGTCCCTTTCGTCTCCACCTTCTCCCCCGCCTCTCGTAGACTAAACAGCAACATCAAAAACAGTTTTTTAAGGGTGCAGGAGGTTATGGAACACTTGAACAATTTGAAAGTTTTAGCAGCATATAGAAGAAATAAAAATCTGAAGGATCTCCTTGTACATGCCTCCTTAAGTCGGAGTGTAAAAGATAAATATAAATCACATTTCAAACAGTTGAAGTTTCTCAAAAATCAGTATACTGACCTGGGCTCACCGGTGTGGCAGACCGTGGGGCCTGAGTCTTCTAATCTGGTTTACAGTATCCAGTGTGGAACATGTGGGAGACTGTATATTGGACAGCTTAAGAATAGCCTCTTACAGAGACTCAAACAACACCTGTATACAATTGAGAAAACGGATAAACAGACTGTACTGTACACACACTTTAGGAGACATGGGAGCACCAACTTGCTCATAGCGGGATTGGAGTCGGGTACGAGGTGGTCCAGAGCACAAAGGCTCGCCAGAGAGAGACAGTGGATTAGAAAATTAGGTACTGTCGATCCTGGGGGGCTGAACGAATTGGATCATTAAAATGATGAGAGGAGAAGTGGGGAACTTGAACGGGAGGGAGACTGAAAGAGGGAGAACGCCCTTATTTATTTATTTATATGTTATATTGTATGTGTATGTGTGATGTTTTAGGATCATTTATGAGGTGGAGGCGTTATGGATTGAGACCCCCCTCAATACTTGAGTTGTTACCAGCACTTATTTTTAGCACTTTTATTATTGGCGGGATCTTCCTCATTAAAAATATCAAGGCCCCCCGGCCCCCATCTTCCCTCTATGGATCCGAATTTTGTGACCTCTACCTCATGTTGGTACCCACCGGAGACCCTCAGTTGTGGATGGTGTTGGTCACCAGTAGTTTTTTCCTGAAAACCAGAGGAAATTTTAGGAAGAGGAAATTTTAGTTTATAAGAGTGAGAAGTTACAGTTAATATTTTCCTGTATATCGGATATGAAATAAAGAGGATTGTAGAATACTTACCTACTACTTACCTGGAACCGGAATGCTTACCTGTATCACAGACCTAATAGAGGAAAAGTAGAACATTTATCTATCACCTCACCTGGAACCGAATTTTGAAAAAGAAAGGAATTGAAAAATTAAACAATAACAATAGGAAATGAGGATACCTACCTGTGTGTGGATGTATCAACTCGTCTGGGACGTATTCTGACAGTTTAGAGGGGTTTAATAACGGTTTTAATGCATTTAAGATAAGTAGAAAATATGTTTAGACACAGACCGCATTTATCTGGGTTAAAGGACAGCGACGTATAGACGCAATTTAAACCACCACTTCTGCTAGGATACTATGCTAGACTATATGAATCTCATACTACATGACGTCTGCGACGTATTCTGACAGTTTAGAGGGGTTTAATAACGGTTTTAATGCATTTAAGATAAGTAGAAAATATAGCCGTAATATAGCAGGATTATATGATGGCCAACCGTAGACGCGAGGTTGAAACGACGTCTATTGCTCACTGGGATGTTTTGGTCATGTAATTTGTTGTTAACATTTTGGAACTTTGTGATTGACACGATAGCATTATGTTTAAATATTCACATTGCAAAATCATCTCGCTTGTGTCTTTTAGGCCCAATCAATATGGATCCTTGGAATGAATTTCAAAAAAAATATATTGATCTTGCTTTGATTGCTGCAAAGAAGTGTATTGCAATCCATTGGAAATCCGATTACTCTCCTACAATATCACATTGGTTAAATGAAATCTCTAGCTTCATTCCATTAGATAAAATATACAATAATATAAGACATAAGAGTCAGGACTTTGTAGAAATATGGCAACCACATATAGATGTTATGGCAAGAAGGGCAGCTTCAGGTACTATTGTTTGATGGACAGTGTTTCTTGTAGGGATGCACGGTGATGTGAATTGCTGTTAATATCATAGCGCATCCCTAATGAATGTATTATTGTGTGTGTGTGTGTGTGTGTATGTAGCTGGGTTTCCGTTAACCGGCAATTACCGGTCTTTGTCCGGTAAATGTTGTTGAAGTCCGACAAATTGAAAAGTCGTCGGACATATTGTCCGGTGAAAATAATTCCCTTTGAATACAATTCGCTAAAGTTCACATTCTGATTCATTCTATTTTTAAAAAGACGAATATATAGGCTATGTATTTCTTTTATTATGATATGATTTGACACCGGCATGATGATGACTCCTAATGTGTAGGCCGGCCTATGCGAAACAGCGCACAGGTGCCACATGGGATTGATTACAGTTTAACCAGTCTATTACCGCTTAAACACGGTAGCCCATTCGGCGGTAACCCATGCCTATCTGGCAACCCTGCCAACCCGTCCACCATAGTAATACGGTTTCTTGATTTCCCATCTATGGGTGCGTTCGTAAACACGCTCTGGAAATCCGATCAGCACTCGCGGAACGCCTCTCGTCCAATCGAACGACTCGGTCGCTCTGTGACATCGAAGCCAGCGTGCGCTCCGGCGCTCTCAGAGCGTGTTTACGAACGCACCCCTAGAAGTTTCTAGCCAGCTAGCTGAAGCTGCTACACACACCAGAGCCATGGCGACCGAACGGCAAGTTAAACAACATACTATAAAAGTGACATTGTTTTACTCATTACTCATACATTTGTTGTCATTCAGTTATACAGTTATGTTCTTCCCATTGTCATACTCCCGAGCTAAACGAAATGCCTTCCCAACCAGCGAGACTTATAGAAATGACGTTGATTTATTGATTTAAAAAAAAGGGTAAAACTGGAAAGAGAAAATAGAAAACTCACATTAATCCCAAACAATTTAACAAACTTCAGTTAACGTAATGTGGAGTCCGTTCATTGATCGATGCTGTCTGTTCAGTTCCCAGTGAGGCGCCCGTTCAGCGCTGGATTTGACGCATGGCATAGCGCGCATGCGTCAAATCATGTTATATTATTATATATTATATAGCTCGCATCTAATCGTATCGGATGAGAAATATACATTAAATGGCATATATAGGCCGCTACACAACAGTAATCACCGCGACAAACAGCTATATTAGATTTGGAAGAAAAAGAAATATGATTTTGATTTTTTTTTTTTTTATTATATTTTAATATGATGACCGGAATATATCACGTTTGTCCGGTAAATCGAATTCTTCCCGGACACGATGTCCGACGGCAAATTTTTCTAACGGAAACCCTGGTATGTAGGTATGTGTGTTTTGTCTTATTATTATTATTATCTGTGTGTTGTGTTGTCGTTGGGCGTTGCCGCACAATGGTGGGTGGGGGGGTGGATACAAGGGGGCGGGGAAACAAGAAAAAATGTGTTCAATTATATTGTAAAAATGTTTGAATCTTTGGGGAAAAAAAAAAAGAAGAGGCGGACCCAGGTCATCCAGGAGTTCCAGAGCCCCGCTCCTGACGGCCCCACGATCATGCTGCTGTCACTCAAAGCTGGCGGGGTGGGACTCAACCTGACAGCCGCCTCCCGTGTTTTCCTCATGGATCCAGCATGGAACCCTGCAGCAGAGGACCAGTGTGTGGATCGCTGTCACCGCCTGGGCCAGAAGAGAGACGTCTTCATCACCAAGTTCATCGTGAAGGACTCTGTGGAGGCGAACATGGTGAAGATTCAGAGGCAGAAGCAGGATCTGGTGGACAAGGCTTTCGGCTCCAAGAACCCCACCGACAAGAAGGCGTCACGCATTAATGAAATAAAAGCCCTCATGGAGCTGTAGACGTCCCTACGTATGGGAACCTTGTTAAGAAATTCCCATTTTGAAGTTTAGTTTTGATACTGTTTGTTGTGGAATGTTCTCTCAGCACATATATGTCCATCGTTACATTCCCACTCACCACACTGCCCTTGGTTAACAAGTCTCATGATACATTTACATTTTGAAATTAGGTAGGGATGTCCCGATCCCATTTTTTCACTACCGATACCTGGGCTTCAGGTATCTGCGATACCGATATCAATCCGATATTTGTATTTATTGTTTTACTCCTGAATAATAACAAATACTTCCCCAGTATAGTCCAAAACATTTGGCTATTAAAGACTGCCAGCCTTTATTCAAGCAACAAAAACAGTACTCACTGTTACTCACTACTCAGTGACCAACTGGTTTCAAGTTAAAACAATTTAAACAGCAGCATTCAGCATTGTAGAAAAAAATGAGTTACTGTCTGATTTCTAGTTGTAGTGCCTTCAGTTCTCTTTCAGAGTATTCGTTTGGTATCTCACTATGGGAACGCCCCCTGCGTGACCTCATCAGAAACTGAATTACACTGCGCCAGCCCATTGGCTGGCCAAGGCGACGCTTGTGTCACGAGGGACGGGACCCTCCGCCTATATAAGACGTACACACGGCATTCAAAAGCCTTTTTCTCGCTTCTCACTGGAGCTGACAACAACTGTGCGGGTGGCTAGAGCTAAACAGTCCACAGATACGAGCGACCACAACACAAACACACACAAACTGTATGGAAAGTTTGAGCGGCAGTGACGGCCGCGCGCTACACTTAGTATTTATTCTTGATTATTTTGAACGTCTCGCTCAGCCCGTCAGTGACGGTGCAGTGTGTGTTAGCCCGTCAGTGACGGTGCAGTGTGTGTGTGTTAGCCCGTCAGTGACGGTGCAGTGTGTGTGTTAGCCCGTCAGTGACGGTGCTGAGCCGTGCTGTACGTTAACAAACACGTTTGTACAGCTGTTCCTTTGTGTCGACCTCCCTCTGTGCCTAGAGACTCTTACACTAACGTTACCACCAGGTGCTAGCTAGCTACGGTAGCTAACGTTACCACCAGGTGCTAGCCAGCTACGGTAGCTAACGTTACCACCAGGTGCTAGCTAGCTACGGTAGCTAACGTTACCACCAGGTGCTAGCTAGCTACGGTAGCTAACGTTACCACCAGGTGCTAGCTAACTAAGGTAGCTAATGTTACCACCAGGTGCTAGCCAGCTACGGTAGCTAATGTTACCACCAGGTGCTAGCTAACTAAGGTAGCTAACGTTACCACCAGGTGCTAGCTAGCTACTGTAGCTAATGTTACCACCAGGTGCTAGCCAGCTACGGTAGCATTCCTACACTTGAGATGGATGTCACTGCATGGAGTATACAAGAGTGGTGTATGCTGGAGTGCATCCACTTAGGTTCACTCTTATAGAGTCATTTAGATGCTCATCTGTCAGTCTTGTTCAGAAGTAGTAGGCCTAGTAGTAGATTTCATTACATTCATATCAGACAAAATCTGATTCTCAAAGGCATGTAGAGCCAAATACAACAAATACTTTCAGGGCTGCTTGGGTCTACCAGGCTCCAGAAATGTTGTGAATGTAGCTGGACATTATTCTGGAGCTTTATAACCTCCATCTCCATTTCTCCAGGCTTGACACTGAACAGTTCAGCTATCTGCTCTCAGTGTTTCCGTTGGTTGCTGCCTTGGGGCGGGGGTGGCATGGACTGTGGCATATGTTGTCTTGACTACCTGTCTACTTTCTCACCTGGTTCTTGCTCTCTCTCTCTGGTGTGCCGACACCATCCTGCTCTCTCTCCTTCTCTACCCCCCTCTCCCTCTTGCTGTCAACCAAAAGGCAAACATAACAACCAGAGTATGTATAATTTAATAAGAGGTATAAATTGATCCATATCAATTCATAACATAATTCGAATTGAATATTGGGTTGCTAAAAAATAAAGTGTATCCATCTATAGAAAACAGACATTTTCAATGAGTGAGGGTTTGTTCCAATGCTTCAATCCACTGTCCATGTACTGTAAATATACCATTATGGTATTACCATGAAGCCCAATTCTAGCAGAATAAGAAAGATTGTATATCTACTTTAAGTAAAATAATAAAGTGCCTCCAGTTAGCTCTTTAGCTGGCATGTGTGCAGCAGACTAGCTAATCTCATCACCTCTGAGCTGGCTAGCTAGTTCTTTGACACTATTCACACCATGGAACTATAATCAGACACTAGTCACAATAATAACAACCTTTCTCTGTCAGAACACTCAGCAAGTATATTTGCTAACGTTTCAACTTGCTTACTTTCATCTGCAGACATCTCACCCTGCAAAAACTCTTGTGTCTTGTGCGCGCCCACTTGCGCAAAAAGTATATATTCTCCAGCGCTGGTACAGCGCGAAGCGAAGTGTGGAGAGATAGGTCTGGCTATGAGAAGTGTGTCAGAAGCATTGGCTTAGAAAATAACAAATCTCATGTGGTCTTGAGAAGAAATCTCAAACATTTTAATGAGCAATCTTTCTTGGCAGGTTTTACTCAGAAGTAGAATTGATGTCATGTTACTATAAGTTCAATAATGCTCAACTGGCATTGGACTTCTTCAATGAATGAACTCAGTTGACCTAGGTACAGAGGAACGGCTGTAAATATGTTTTTATTGGCGTACAGCACGGCTCAGCAACGTCACTGACGTGCTGAGCGAGTCTTTTCTAAATAATAAAGAATAAAGAACAAGTACAGCTCTCTGGTTCACTCAGTCTCTCTCCAACACCTCAGCAGGTTTTCCCCGTCTCCTTCACTCTCCCGGGGGAACAAACACACACTGGTTAAATAGACCATCCAGTATTGGCTGTTGTGGTTCCTGTATGCCTCCAGGGGGCCCCGTCACAAAGCTCCTATACTCTGTTAAGTCCATGTCCACAAGAGTGTGAGAGGGCATTATTTGCAAGGTCATCTCCAGGTAAAGGTGCATTTTCCTCTGTGAATGGATCAAATAGACTGAACAGATCCTCTGGTTGAGCCATTTTACTCCTAGTTATGCTTTCACAGTGCTATTATTACAATATTAAACAATTTTTCCTAAGCCAGGTTTGTGGTATTGAGTCCTGAGTGTTTTACCAGTCTGTCATGGCCAGCATTCTCTTCTACGCTGCAGTCTGCTGGGGGGGAAACATCACCAAGAGGGATACCGGACGGCTGGACAAGCTCGTAAAAAAGGCGGGTTCAGTGGTGGGAAGGAGCCTGGACTCTCTGGGGACGGTGGTGGAGAGAAGGACTAGGAGTAAGCTGCTGTCCATCAGGGACAACCCCAACCACCCCCTCCATCATGTCCTCGCTGGGCAAACCAGCAGCCGCCGCAGAGGGCGGTTCATTACGATCCGCTCCCGGACGGAGCGATATAAAAAATCATTTATCCCGGCTGCACTAAGACTGTTCAATGGCAACTAAAGTAGCAGTCGGGGTCAAGGCTCCTGAATCTGTATTTATTATTTATTTTAATCACCATCATCACTTTTTTTTAGTATTTTAATATAAATAACTATAGCCATCCTTTTAATCCACTTTTATATCAGATCTCACTGTTTTTTATATACTGTACATGGCTGGCCCAGTGTTGTTGTCTGTCCTTTATGTTGTGTTGTGTTGTTATGTGTGGTTTTTAGTGGAGTGGCGCGGCAAAATGAATTTCCCCACGGGGATAAATAAAGTATTTATCTATCTTTATCTATCTATCTATCTATCCTACCTGGGGTGCCATTTTTTATGTAACGGTTTTGACCTTTGACTTGGTTGTCCGGGGTGCCAGTCAGGGCGAGGCCTGACAATTTTGATCATGTCCGTGACCGAAGAATAGTTCTCTTGACATTCAAAGAGCTCAGAAAAATATTGGTATCAATATCGCTAATACATTTTACCCACAATTCCACAGTGAATCTGGGGGGATAGCACCATAGCACCAGCCTCCCCCCAAGCGCCTTCATGGGAGAGGGCACCAACTGCCATCATTCACTTCAGACTTGTATAGAAATTTACAAAATTAAAAAATCCATATACAGTATATATCATCAGCACCCATTATTATATAGATCCTAAATATTACTGAATCAATATAACTGTGTGTGGAATGTGGCTCATGCATTGCTGTTATCGAGAGGGTCTTACAGTGAGAGTACAATTTGAACAGTATCATGAGAAGTGAGACAAAGGAGTCAGTCCTGTTGATCATGTCCGTGACCATCTATGACAATTAACAAAAGACAATAATTACAAACTAACTACCTGGTTATCATCTGCCGTCTTCCATAAATGCTCCGCAATGCAAATGTTTTGTTTGGTACTACTAAGTGTTAAGTTGTCATGGTTTTCACGACGGTATATCCGTTTCTACTGTTATCATCACTGTCATTGATAACAATCAACAAGCACATTAAAAAAAACGGGTACGAGTACAGTAGCCTCTCACCTGATAGTCTAACACAAGGGGACAGGGTGGCTGGGCTGTGTCACCTCACTCTACGTCTCACACACAAGCACTTCTGATTTGGGTTCTGCCACCGTTCATGGATTAAAAACATGTCTCAACAGTTGTCAGAGGGTTTCAGACGGGGTGGATGTCATAGTCATACTCTGGCTCTAGGTGGTCTGGTTAGGTCAATCTCTTCTCATGGAGGGGGGGCCTGGATGCTGTCAGAGGTATTGTGTAGTACAGTACTTATGAAAGCAAGACAGCAGTATTATTAATAAGTATGGTATACATTTACAGACAACACTTTAGAATCAGTTGTGTTGTTTTCTGGTGATGAGGGCTGACAAGCTGAATGGACAAAAATCCACAGAATCATTCATGATTTAGTCATTATCCCTCACCAGTTAAATAATCTTACCTAAATATTTAAATATTTACATTTGTTATCACTCTCTCTCTTCTCTCGAAAATTCCAAAAACCAAAAACTAAGCTTCAAGTTGTCAATATTCCGTTCTTTTTTTTCCTTCTCATTAAAATCAAGATCAAAAGTGCTTTTATAAAATATTTTCTTCTGTATGTACAATTTGTATTAGCTATAGCAGAAACCAATAACATCAACAACAATCATCATCATTAGTATCATATAATAAATAAGAATAAAAAAGTGGATTCAAATTATTTATGTAGACGGAGCGCACAGAGAGGGGACTGTGGACAAATGCATGTTGCCGTGGCCACAGCGTGTTGAAGCGTGTGGTGACCGTGACCAGTGTCTCTACAACATGAGGTACAGAGAGCTCTACAGCCCCTGAAAAGCACCAGGGTTTCTCCCAAATAAGCACCAAGCAGACCCTGGCCACGCTGCACGCCTGGTGCCACCCTGGAGCCTACACAGCACGCACACACACACACATTTGAATACTTTATTTGGTTCCACAAATTATATTATACAAACAGGGAATCAAATATTTCGGGGCTAAGCAGCACTGAACACTTAAGGATACACATAACACCTCCTTCTCCACACGGCCAAGCTGCCAATAATAGCTGAGACAGAGCAAAATTTGGCAACCTGTTTGGCCTTTCTTTTAGTCATTGCAGCAATTCTCAGACCCCTCATGGTGCATTTATATATACATGGCCCAGACTTCCAAATACAAGTATGCTGAATTTGCACTTGTACCCAAAGCTGGTTATCGTACCAAGTAGTGGTTGGTATTTGATATACTTGTCCTGGAAAGTCTGGTCCATGTACAGGTCAAAGGGGCAGCCTACTTCTACAATCAGCACCTCCTTGTGGTTGGTGTCAACAAAGACAACATCAGGTGTATTTGGGATGTTGGAAAAAACATCATTGGCAAAACCAAACCACTCTGGTAACACTCTGGCATGCTTGTACATAACTGCGCTAGATGGTAAGATGTTTTGTACTGTATCAGACACAATGTCCACAATACGGTCATGACGAGCTATGTACAGGTGTTTGTATGCATTACATCCATTTGTTATGTGTGCAATGGACTCTAGGTGTTGTGAATCCTGATGGTTTAAACAGAATGGACTGTGAGTGTGGGGATACCAGGTGGACAGATTGTACTTGGTCGGTAATACCTGCAGTCTTGCTTTGATGGTGAATTTCAGAACATCCTCACCAACAGCGACGTTCTTATACACTGAGTGTGAGACTGAGTGGTCAGCGAACTGCAAACAGGCTAGCTTTCCCTGTAGTCTGAGTCCACACCAGTGCTGCCTGATCTCAGACTGCTTCAGGCTGAGCAGAACCCTCCTTGCAGAGTCTCTGTGCAGTCCGACAGTCTCTTCCTGCGGTGTTGTGACGTGCAGGTGTCATCACGACAGGAGGATGTCATCACCAAAATGCTGGCACGCACTGATGAGTTCCTCCAATGGTCAGGGCTGGAGGTGAAGCAAGCCAAGTGTGCCGTACTCCATGAGCGCCGCAGTGGAGGCAACCGCTGGTATAAGGCCAAGAACGACAAGCCCCCCACCTTTCTTGTAATGGGCCAACCCATCAGGGTGTATTCCCGCAATGAGACCTACCCATACCTTGGCCACAGGTTTAACATCGCTGGCGAGTGGAGCGAGCAGGTCGAGGAGCTCACTACAGAGTTTCTCCATCGTCTCCACCTGATTGACTTGTCCCCCCTCCCCATCCTCATGAAGCTCCAGGCTGTGAGAGAGGTGGCTCTGGCCAAAATCCAACACCTCTTCGCCAATGTGCACATCCCTCTCAAAGCACTGAGAGAGATGACGAACAGAACTGTCCAGCTGGTCAGAAAGTGGGTGGGCCTCAACACACACTCCACACGGGGCATGATCTTTCTCCCATGTGGAGAGGGAGGGCTGGGAGTCCCCAATGTTGAGTGGGCCTACATAGCCACCAGGCTAGCCCACCTGCTCCACATGCTTAACAATGACGATGCCACCGTAAGAGAAATGGCCAGGGCCTCTCTCCTACTGGATCTACGCAGAAGGAAGATCCCCCTGGCCAGCGCACACCAGAACGACTTCCTCGGCTTCAGGAGGAAAGACTCTGGGAAACTGGATTCCCAGGCCAAGGGCTTCGGGGTCTGGTCTGACTGGCCGGATCTCAATGACCTCTGCAACCAGACTGGAGTTCAGCTAAGATGGACAGAACTTAACACACAGACTGAAGTCCCTGTCTCTGATGAGGTGATCACAGACCCCTGTGTGATTGTGAAGGCCGACATCACAACACCGCAGGAAGAGACTGCGGGCACAGGGGCACACACACACACGTGATGCTTGGTGGCCCTCAGCGCCCCAGGCTCCAGGGCTGGGAGTGTTGAACCCTGTGTGGTGGGGGTGGGGGCACCTACCCCTGATTAGCACCACCCCCCCCCAGGGGACAATCGCCTTGGGCCGCCTGGTCACCTTGTCACCTTGTCACCTTGACCTGGCTGGACCGAGATGATCATGGTTTCATTCTTGTGGTTGAACAGCATGCTTCCTGTGTAGCCTTTCTGTGATAGCATGTTGTCATGACAGTAACCTCCTCAGTGTGGTGTAGTTGGTTAGCCTCTCGTTTAAGATAGTGTCCAGCATCTGGGTGAAGCGGTTGAGGCTCTTTACCTCCCGGGCCAAGGTCTTGTAGCTCAGCTGGGCCTCATGGAATTGCCTGATGACCGTCTCGCTGTCTCCCTGCTGGGTGCTGATCTTCACCTTCAGGCGGCTGATCAGTCACAGCACCATATACAGTATTAGCAGGACTGAGTGAAAGCATATACAGTATACTGAGTCACAGCACCATATACAGTATTAGCAGGACTGAGTCACAGCACCATATACAGTATTAGCAGGACTGAGTGAAAGCATATACACTCATAGAGGGTTAATATCGACTGTGAGAACTAAAATATATGAGTACTTCCTACTGACCTGATCGCCCCTCCTCTACAAGGCCTAGCTAGCATTGTGCTTTATTATACGGCAGGGAAATAGACTCCTGGGGGACAACAACAAACAAAATAATTGTTGTTCTTTACCACAAAGGTTCTCCTGAATGTATGTAAAATACTTTGCAAAGTGCAAACAAAAATGTTGCCGAAATGACAACCAAAAAAGCATGTCACCGTGGACATTATGCCAAATCAAGATAACAAAACAAAAAAATAAAGAAAGTAACCAAGTTATTGTCCAAACAAGCATTAAATCAAGAGTTTGTTCTTAAGGTGAATGCACTCAGGTACAAAACAACATGTTTTATAACAATATGAACAAATAACAAACAACATTGACAAAATGTCCTTAGAAACACTATACTCCTTTAATAAGGAATATTCCAATAACAACCAGTGGTATGGATTGTCTCCTGTGTGTGTTCTCTGATGCTTCTTCAGGTGTCTTGCTTCACTAAAAATCTTCCCACACTGGGCGCATGTGTTTGGTTTCTCTCCTGTGTGCTGAATGCGGGCTGGATTTGTGCATTCTTACCCATTTAAAGTTTGAGAATAGGTTGAGATCGTTTCGGCCCCAAGACCTCTAATCATTCGCTTTACCAGATAAAACTGCGAGACTTCGAGCGCCAGCTATCCTGAGGGAAACTTCGGAGGGAACCAGCTACTAGATGGTCTTCCATCCATCCAGCTACTAGATGGTAAGCTACTTCCATCCAGCTACTAGATGGTAAGAATGAAACCATGATCATCTCGGTCCAGCCAGGTCAAGTCTTTCGCCCCTATACCCAGGTCGGACGACCGATTTGCACGTCAGGACCGCTACGGACCTCCACCAGAGTTTCCTCTGGCTTCGCCCTGCCCAGGCACAGTTCACCATCTTTCGGGTCCTATCGCACGCGCTCACGCTCCACCTCCCCGACAGAGCGGGCGAGACGGGCCGGTGGTGCGCCCGGCCCCGCGGGGCCGGGATCCCACCTCAGCCGACGTAAGAGTCGGCCCTCACTTTCATTGCGCCACGGGGTGTGTTCGGAAGTACCCTCTGACTCGCGCGTGCGTTAGACTCCTTGGTCCGTGTTTCAAGACGGGTCGGGTGGGTTGCCGACATCGCCGCTGACCCGACACCTGACTGATAACTGAATAACATAAACTGAACAGAAATGCACACAGGCTACAAATAGTGGCTGTTATGGAATAGAAAGTGTCTCCCTCTCTCACAAACCTCTGGCACCACCATGTAATCAGCACACAGAACTACAGCCAGCCAGCCAGCCAGCCACACACACACACACACACACACACACTCATCTACTCAGCCATCCCAGCCCCATACATCTGCCCTTCATTCAGTTCCTGCTCGTGCCTTTTTAGCTTTTGGGCTGTGCTGAGGTGCTTACGCCTACGCTTGGCCGCTGCGCTATGCTTTGCCTCTGCCTTCGTCACCCGGAGCAGATCGACCTCCCTCATGTTCTCCAGTGTGACCATTGTGCTTTCCAGCCACAACTTTTGCATCACACCGAGCATGGCATGGGCACCTTCATTAAAGGTTGCAACGGCCATCCCTGCAGCAGCCTCAATTCGGCCTTTGCCTTGAAAAACTGTCTTCGGACACCGCACCCAGATTACTGAGTTGAGGCACTCATTGGTGTTCTGTGTGCCTCCATTCTGCATCCTCTGTAGAAGGGCATCGCTGGTCATCCTGTGGTAGACAGGCAGCAGCTTCTCCCCCACCTCCTTGCGGAGAAAGTTCTGAGGGTGCTGGCTGTGGCTGTCGGGCTCCTCTCCATTCTCCTCCGCCTTCTTGAACCAGCACCAGGACACATTGCACCTGGTGTGCATAGGATGTTCATCACTCGACATCGAGTGGAGGAGGCCCGCCCATATTGCTCTCTTCATCGCGTCTACATTGTCCAGATTTGACAGAATGGCCCCCCTGTAAAATTTTTGCAAAGCCTTGCATTTCTTGGCGGTTAACTTGCCGACCCCCTTCCCTCCCAACTTGCCTTCTTTAGTTAGTTTCCGCAGAGCAGTGCCCATTCTTTTGTGCGCGTGGTTGATGCACTCCAGCTTCTCAACCACAATCCCCGGGTAGGGGTCCAGGGACACCACCTCCCGGAGCGCTGAACTGTCCCCATCGCCGAGCATCTGCGTGTAGCGCAGCTGGTGGAGGTTTACTGACCTGCCCCACATGCGCTTGGCGGATTCCTGCTCCATTGCTTTGCTGGAGCCAGCAAAGTTTTGGGAGCAGGACTCGGTGTGTTCCTCCCTCCAGGTCTTGTAGTCCTCCTCTGTGACCTTTTTGTCCGTGACAGCAATGGCTTTGAGGACACAAGAGTGGCAGTAGGTTGACAGCACCTCGTAGTCGATGACTAGCCCGGTGAGGATGTCAATACAGACCCCGATGCCATAATGTGAGGAAAACCCCCTCTTCTGCCAGGTTCCGTCGAATGATACAGAGATGTCTATGACAGCGTCCGGATCCTCCTGCAGGAGCTCTGCCACATCTGGGTCGGTGTCGGCGTAGGCCTGCCGCACCACCTCTCTGGTGTTGTAGAGGCTCTCAAGACCTCTGTTGGTCTCTACGGCTGAAATAAAAAACAAAGCAAATCACCAACTCTTCATCTGAAGTTTTATTGATAAAAAGTAAAGATGAGAACAAAGAGACTGATGCATTTTATTGCCATTATGTATGAATATCAATCATGAGACACAAACAGTATAGTAATCTAAACAACTGATTACTGCACTGAAAAACAGTATTGACCACTGTCTCTCTCTGCCTCTCTCTCACGCACACGCACGCACACACACATGCACACAGAGGCTTCTGCCTACAGTAACTGTTAGCCTACACACACAAACTGTCACAAACACACACAAATGAAAGCATACACACACACACACACACACGAAAGCATACACACATACACACACACACACTGTTTTATTACATACTGAAGTATTCCCTTCCCACTTGTTGCCATAGAAAATACACTATAAAATAGCCTGAGAGAGAGAATTCTTACCGGACACCATCTTGCTGTGCTTGACGTAGGTACTGTGTCCAATCCCAGGTATCCCGAGCACTTTGCTGATTTTTTTTAGGGCTGCATAGCCCATTCCCAGTTCATGTGCGAGGAGCACCATTCTGACGTTTATGTCAAACGCCGTGGACTGGAGACGAGGGGAAGAGAACATGCTCCTGTTGTACCCACACTCACCGCACCCCAACACAAGGTTGGATGAGAATCCTTTGTTCCCTTGACCAATGTCCACCTTTAGTGCACCTTTCTCTCCGCAATCCGGGCATGGCAGGTCGGCAATCAGTCCAGTTAGTTGGCCAACATGCGCCAAAAGCCAGTCTTGTGTAGCCGCGGCGGCGTGCTCTTCAGAAGCGCTCGATGACAGCGACAGCTTGCGCTAGAATGAATGAATGAATGAATGAATGCTCTTTATTGTCATTGTACTGATACAACGAAATTAATTCTCTTATGGGAGAGTGGTATCAGGATTCAGGATTTTTCAGATACCACTCCCGTGCAATACGCATTGTTTCCCAACCCTCTCCTCGGGGCACCCCAGCCGCACCACATATTTGATCTGTTCCACCACCAGCACACCTGATTCAACTAATCAAGTACAAACCATAATTGCTTTATACTTGATTAGTTGAATCAGGTGTGCTGGGGTGCCCCGAGGAGAGGGTTGGGAAACACTGCTAGAGGGACTGTGCAACAAAAGGGACTTACCTTCGAAGCACTTTGAATAGCATCAACATTTTCCTCCACGTCACCTTTCCTCTTTCTCTTCTCTCTGGCCAAGCGGAGCTGCATCTGCTTCTTTTTGCCGAATTTGAAACAAACTTTCATCATGTTTGTTTTCTTATCGTATATTTTCTTGTCTAACTTCGCCAAAGTTACCAAGTCTCCACTGGTAATCCTTCTGCGTAAAGTCGACTGAGTCAATCCTTCCGCGTCACATGGGACACGAGAACCAATCACATTCGAGAATTTTCGCATCAACCAATAGAATCGTGTATTTTCAAATAATGCAACCTATCTATTTTAGTGATTGGTTGCTGATACAAGGGGTGTTGTACATTTTTGGGGCGACCATTTTGAGCAAGAGAACCAGATCTTTCAAACGAACCCAGGCTTGACGTATTTCAGACAGCAGCCGTTTCGGTAAAGCTGTGCGTAAAGTACTAACTTTTGGCGAATTTATGAGGATTTTACGGACACATGCACCACAATCAAGTAAAATAAACAACCAAATGTGTTTTTGTCGACGTTTTATTGTCACTAATATGAAAGAAAACATGTTTAGGAGGCAAAAGAGCAACTCATCTCAAAATCGAAAAAAAAGGGGAAATTGCGTTTTGGGGGGAGGTAGCCTCAAGATGTTATTCAATTCTTTGGCGACCAGTGACCAGCATTTTGAAATGGTAGAACATCGCCAGAAGCACTGGATATAAGTGCCATTTTTCTCCTTACACTTGGAGCAAAGTGGTGATCTGGACAGGTCAAATTTATTAAGGATATATGGAGTTCTATGTTGTCTATGCAAAATGTTGTACTGAGTCTCCTTAAATTTATTACAGCAAAAAGTGCTACTGCAAGAAGTAATACATGTAGTCCAGTCTGCCCCTTCATACTTAGATTCCAAGTCCCTCTCCCAAGTAGCTATTACATGGTCTATATTATGTTTGTTGCAAGTGTCTAAAAAGTTATAAAAATAAGAAATAAACCCTCTAGGTTGTGAGAACCGGGTAAGACATTCATCTAAAGAGCTCCTTACTGGCCCCCCTGGAGACAGTTTAATATTGGTATCTATGAAATGGCGTACTTGTAAATAAGCAAATAAATGTTTATTAGGTATAGCAAACTGAGACTGAACCTGGGTAAATGACATGAGAACCTCGTCCGTGAATAAATCACCTATGACCCTAACTCCCTTCCTATACCATTCATTGAAAACACTACTATTAATACCTGGAGGGAAGGTCTTATTACCAATTATTGGAGTCAGGGAAGAGAAACATCCCTTCGTACCAGTATGGCTTGTAATTTCTCCCCACGCTCTTACTGTGCTATAGATAATGGAATTCTTAATGCTTGATGGTATTTGTTTTCTGTCACCAGTTAGCAAACTTAACAGAGTTACAGGTGAACCAACACCATTCATCAATGTGTTTACCCACTCCATTAAGGTAATCTTTTAACCATTCCAACATGATCCCAGCATGACAGGCCAAATTGTAATTGAAAATATTGGGGAGTGCTAAGCCCCCTCTTTCTACAGGTAGCTGGAGTGTTTTCATCTTTAGTCTCTGATGCATCTTTAGATTTCCTGCTGTGTACTTGAACCTCTTCCCACACAGGGAGCATTGGTACGGTTTCTCTCCTGTGTGTGGTCTCTGATGCATCTTTAGATTTCCTGCTGTTTTGAACCTCTTCCCACATTGGGAGCAGTGGTATGGTTTCTCTCCGGTGTGTGTTCTCTGAGGCATCTTCAGGTGTCCTGCTTCAAATCAAATCAAGCCCCCAAGGTGTCTCTTGTGGTCTCCAGGATCTTGCTGAGGAGACGTCTGTGATTGACTGTGTCATAGGCAGCTGAGAGGTCGACTAACACCACACCAGTTACCATCCCTTCCTCATATCCGTCTTCGATGTACTGGGTGAGGTTGAGTACTTGGCTAGTTGTTGACTTGCCAGGGCGGAAACCTGCTTGTTCAGGGATGAGGTGTTCGTCAACAAAGGTACAGATTCTGTTGAGGATCAGACGTTCAAAGAGCTTGTAGGTGTGACTTAAAAGTGAGATTGGTCTGAAGTTCTTAGGAGCGGATGGATCTTTCCCCGGTTTCAACAGTGCTATAATGTGGGCTTTCTTCCAGATGTTAGGGAGCTTGTATGTTGTTAAGCACTCATTGTAGAGCTGTAGAAGCCACGTCTTTGCCTTGTGACCGAAGTGCTTGATCTGTTCGGTTGCGATGTTATCCAGTCCAATTGCCTTTCCTGGTTTGAGGATAGAGATTCCCCCTTCTAGCTCTCCCATAGTAAGCTGTCTTGTAAAAGCAGGGTCCGCGATGTATTTCTTGCGGTTCAGCTTGGCGTGTGTGGTTAAATAAATAACTATTTACAGAGAGGAGATAAAAGATCCATATTTGAAATTGAACATTTGTTATTTAAATAATCACAAATAAACACACACTCACACACAAATAAACAAGTTAAGCGTATTCCAGCAGGATTCCTGTCACCAGCAGGGTTCCTGTCACAAGCCGAGGATGGTGCTGACAGCCTGGTTAAATCTGGATCATTCTAATTTAGATTAGACGTTTTTGAAATACTGGGCTCTAGCTATCAATATTATATGGGCTAGTGGTGTTGACAAAAGTAGGTAGATTAACATCATGTATTATGTTACCCTAACTCTCCGGAAAGGAGAGCTAGCCAGCTAATCAGTGTAGCTAACATTAGCTAGGACCCCTAGATCAGGCTGGGATATCGGATAGCTCCATGCGTGGGATGGTAATCAGCTTGAGTGGAGCAACTCTGGCCTTTGCCATGATAAAGGCTCCATGAAGCTCGTTGTCATTGCTCTTCTGTAGCAAATAACTCACTGTTCCATAGCCCTCTTGACTAGCATCTGCAAAGTGATGCAGTTGGCTGAATGTTGTCTCGCCAAAGCCTTTAGGCTTGAAACACCGAGCCACTCCGAAGTCTTCCAACAGGTGAAGGTCGCTCTCTGTATACTTCCCATGGCATGTTCCATGCATCTGATGGGATTTAAATCCGTGCGCACCGGTGTGAAGGCTACAACTATGTTACAGTTTTTGGAAGGACCCTGAGAAAGACCTAAAATGAACATGTTCAGGCGTGTCTAGAAATCAAGTTTCACACATTCATATCAATTATTATTTGTGTGACTGTCAAATAAGTAAAAGCCTTACCTTCAGAATGATGCACTAATATAATAGATAACGTTAGACATATCCACACTTTGTATTTCCCCCCCATTTCGGTGGAAATGTGTTCCAACGCTTCTCTCTGAAGTATTTAGCAGTAATACATCCTTTGGAAGTTCTCACAAAGATAAAAGTTCCAAGGGTGACAGCAGGGAATCTTCATAAAGTTTTTAAGGAGGACATTCATCAACTAAAACCAAGTAAAAACGATGTTGAAAATGTTTAGGTCCAATCCCGTATTCGTGTCCTCCGCAGCTCGGACAGATGATCTACTTGGCTGACACTAGCTAGTAGTAGCTAGCTAAAGATAAACACACACTAGCTAGTTGATTTCAAGCTATACAGCTGACTTTTTAAGATAGCCCAGGAAGCCAATACATAGCTAGATAGAAATATACATTCTTTCTCTACTCTACAGAGAGAATGCCTCTTCTCGTGGATGGTCTGTCTTGTACGACGATCTTAAACTTGAAGTCGTCAGATTCGGTACACCATCGGACTCCCAACGCTAGCTCAAAAGGGAGCTTGTCCAGGTCCAAATCTAGGTCTCTAACTTCTTGGACCCGTTCTTCTGCAGGAATGGCTGACAGCACGGCCCGGCTGTTGCTCACCCATTTTGTGAGCCGAAATCCTCCCGAACTAAGGATAGCTCTCAAGTCGTGGTACAAGGAAACAGCTTCTTCCTCTGAGCTAACTGACTTGAGGCAGTCATCGACGTAGAAGTTGTGCAGCACGGTTTCGACCCCTTTGGCGCCGTACTGGTCTCTGCTGTCTTCTGCACACTTCCGAAGGGCAAAGCTGGCACAACTTGGAGACGAGGTGGCTCCAAATATGTGCACCGTCATCCTGTACTCCACCAATTCTTGGCTGGTGTCACCGGAAGGCCACCAGAGAAACCGGAGAAGGTCGGCATCCTCCATCGGCACCCTAACCTGGTGGAACATAGCTTACACATCCGCCATGATAGCCACCTCCTCTTGTCTGAACCTGGTGATGACACCGAGCAGAGTACTAGTTAGATCCGGCCCCTGTAGCAGGTGGTTGTTCAATGTGGTACCCTGGAACGACGCTCCACAATCGAACACCACTCGGATCTTCTTCTTCTTAATATGGTACACACCATGGTGTGGCAAGTACCAAACCTTCCCGTCGCTGCGGCTGAGCTCGTCCTTGGGAACCTTTACTGCGTAGCCTTTGGTTATCCAATCATCCACGAACACCGTGTAATCAGCTCGAAACTCAGGATTCCTCATGAACCTCCTCTTCAAGTTGAGAGCTCGCTGTTCAGCTACTCTTCTGTTGTTTGGCATCTTGACTGTGCTCTTTAGTGGTAGACTAATGCTGTAGTGTCCCTCTGTGAGCCTAGCAGACTGCGAGACCATCTCCAGAAACTGGATGTCATCCCTCGTTATCTCCAGTTTGTCGTCTTGACCCTCTGGAAAGTCATTCTTGAACTGTTGACTCCAAAGCTCATCCAGCGTTGCCACTGATAAGTGGTTGGATGTGACCTGTATGAGTCCACTTGTGGTTCCGTGGCCATGGTCTTCCCGGAGGGGACCGTTGACAATCCAGCCCAGTCATGTTTTCACCGCGTACGGCCCTTCATCTTGGCTGGATATAACCTGCCATGGTTCCATAGCCTTGGGTACGTTAGTCCCAATGAGAAGGCCTATCTCCGCTTGAATCTCCGGGATCCGTACTTGACTGAGATGGGGCCACTTATCCACCTCCTCTTGTAGTGGGATGTTCTGTTTACGTGCTGGGATAGCCTTCTGAGAGAAGATGTTGGGCAGCTCCAGGAAGTCATTACTATCCAAGCTACAGATCTCTAAGCCGGATACCACTTGGCTGCTTATGATCCTCTCTCCCCCCATGGTCTTTAGCAGGATGTTTGTGTTCCTGCCTGTGAGGTTAAGTGCCGACATTAACTTCTCAGTGCAGAATGTGGCATTGCTGCCTGGGTCGAGGAAAGCGTAGGTAGCCAACACCTTGTTGCCCTTCTTAGCTTTGATCTGGACCGGAACGATCGCCAAGATGGTCTCAGTGTTGCCGGCCCCAGTGGCTCTGCAGGTTCTCGTCTCTGCTTTGATGCATCCGCTGACCACCGAATGATCTTCGCCCCCATCCGATGGCTCGCTCTTGTGTACATCATCCGGTGACTCGCCCTCGTGCTTAGCTTCAATAGATGTAGCCTTGTTCTTCATATTCTTCAAAACCGTAGGGTGTGTCAGCTGGCAGTCTTGGCAGCTTAGCCTTTCCTTGCAGTCCCTGCTTATATGTCCTTGTTTAAGACAGCCGAAGCACAGACCTTTATTCTTAAAAAAGTCTATCTTCTCCTTGTGAAGAGACCTCCTCATCTTCTCGCAGTGCTCCATGGCGTGCTGTTCTCCTTGACAGAAGATACAAGGTTTCGAAAAAGCACAGAGTATGTCCCTCTTTACCTCGCATTTGTTTTCTAAATACTTTTCCATATCATTTAAGTATCCATGTGTGGTGAATAAACCAAGTGTTGTCTATGGAATACATATAGTCCTGCCTCAACTGAATATGAAAGCAGTAGCAGCTCAATGGCAAACTGCCGGGGAAAAAATATGATACAGTAGTCTCCTCCACTAGCAATTGCTAACCTGCACAAGCTCTTGCCTGTAACCTGTCAGTAAGCCTACTGTGTTGAAATACAATTGCAGAATTCTTAAATATGTGTATGAACAGATTGTTCTGACTTTACAACAAACCTCTGTCAACAGAGAGACACCTGGAAAATGAAATAATTATAAAATCAAAAGATGTATCCTGGAGGCCCTTTGCCTGGTCAGTGATATTCTGCCCTGGAAAATGTTTTGATGGCATACAGTTAGTACAACCATTGCATTTAATGGAGATAATAATGTGGACAGGGAAGAAATAACCTATGGATTTGTAACTTAATAACTCACTCAAACATGGAGCTGCTGCTATACAATAAGTGCCAATGCCTTGCAAAATGTATTTAATCTATGTACACCATTTGGGATGGCTTCACCAAAGGCTCACACATTTTTAATACTTTTAGTTTCGCCCCCTTTTTACTTGTCTATGCACTCTTTTTCGAGAATACTAACAAAATGATGGTTAAACCTCAATTATACCATATATCTCTGTTGAATTCCCTACCACTGTAGCAGCAGTGGTAAAGCTTCCTCGACCGCCACTCTTTCTGGTCGACCTCTCATCATTGTGAGCTCTAGCTTGGCTCCTGACTCCATCTGCTATGTTCCCGAACAGGGGATCCAAGGCTTCTTCAGCTTGCTTGTTTACAAAACCTGCGAGCTCATGAAACTTGGCTCTACGCTGCAAAAAAAAATTATACTTAGATTTTATTAACAGCCACAATGTGCATTCATTTATTTAACAATTGATTACATTTCCATAAAATAATTATGTACATCTTAAATAAAATATCAAACAAGTCAACATTCTTCTTCTCCTCTTCATTGTCTTCAATCTTAAACACAGGAATGAAACAACACATAAAGGCCAACTTGGAAGGAGGCTAGCAGGCAAGAAGTAATTTAATTGCTTAGGCACACTTTAGCTAACAGGCATAACGTCAGAACAAACTGCTTTCCCTGCAAAGTCATCTGCCCTTAGAAATCCAGCATTTTCTGTTGTTTTGACCCACTACCAGACTGCTTTCTGTGCCTGGAACACAAGGCACAAGAGAGGCAGCGAGCAAAGGCAAGCCTCAAGAATGAATATGAAACTCCTTAAGCAGCCAGAGTGGAGGAGAAAGAAGGGGTATCTCCGTCGCTCTCCCCCTCTTCCTCCGCAGCGTCTCCACTCAGCATCTGCCGGGGCACCCAGCTGAACGGGGCGCTGGCCGCGGGGGGGGGGGGAGGCGCCAGCGGGGCCACCACCTTCCCCGACGTCTCTTTCCTGTGTTTGGGCGTCTTTGTCTTTCTCTCTTTCTTCATTCGCTCAGCTGGGGGAGCCAAATACTCCGGTGGGAAGGGCAACGTGTTGAGGTAGGGCGTAGTGCCTGCAGACTGAAGGGAGTTCACTCCAGGGCGTGACAGGAGGGAAAGATGAGGGGATGAGGATGAAGGAAGGGTAACACCAGGACTACTCCTTCTCTTCTTTCCTCCATCTCTCTCTCTTTCCCTATTGTAAGGCGATCAACTTCTCCAGTATCGATTTAATTGAGTCGTCACTTTACAAGCGAGTTCGTTTAATCTCAACGAGACGTCCTTGATATCACTTCTTAAGATGATATGATCCAATCAAATATTAGGCACCACTACTGAACTGTTCATTAAGATAATATTTATTCAAGCACATCAGCAAGCAATAATAGTTCATTTCCATGGAAAAGTGGTCTCATCTAGTTTCACCTCTGCAGGCCCGTCTCAGCTAGCCGTCAACAAGTTAACTGCAAGAGCTCCACCAGACGAGAGTCCCCTTTTTCCCTGGTACATAGTGTTTATACATTTGATTCAACATTTGGGGCCGGGTGGTGCCCCCCCCCCCCCCTATCTAGTAGTTTTCCACTTGTCCGTACAAAATCCGTTGCAGCTGCTCGTTAGCATGGCCTTCAATTCCTCTCTTGTGTGGGTGCTGAGAGTCTATGTATGTTATCAGCTTGAGTGTCCTGCTAGCGTCTCGTTCCCATGGTGATATCATACTTTGTGAGCAGAGCAGTGAGTTGAGTTCTTATCAGTAGCTTGTGAAAACATTTGAAGTTGCACAGTAATATGAGTTAGGATTCGATTTACAAGTTAAAGTATAGTATAGAAGAATAGACTTATCATTAATCATTAGTTATGAAAGTATAAAATCAGTACAGCAAATAGAATATCATAACAGCAGGTATACAATGGTTGTTTAGCACATAGGTAAAAATAAGTAATTTTCAGGCAGTTTGAATCATAAAACGTTCTTTTAGTCAGGAGCTTGTCTTCTTCTTGTCGCTCAAAAACAGAACCTCTCTTGTGGCTTTGCGTGACCTTCCTATTGTTCTCAACTGACCGCATTCATATATTATTTAAATGAGCACATAGTACATGATTTATCACTTCTAGTGATTTTAATACAAATTCCCAACACTATCCCTGTGTCCCTCTCCTTCACTGTTCTCTGAGGATGCTGTAGCATCTGAGTCTGAAGAGTCCTCGTCCACCCTCTCATATTGTAACAGTCTGTCGAGAAGAAAGCTTTTGTCTCCGGAAACTTTAAGCAGCTTTCTCTGAGATCTTCTAAGTTCTTCCTGAAAACATTCCTGCTCATAAACCAGAAATTTCAATTTGCGTTTAAGGTTTTTGTATTTCCTCTTGTAATCCACCTCCATATCGGCTTGACCGTTCATTTCTGACACGGGGATGATGAACACACGTTTATGGGAATTCTGACTTCACTTCGGTCCTCTTCTCAGCCGCAGTCCACACACGGCTGTCTTCCAAAAGATAAGTTAAATACAGAAGTGTGAACCAGTTTATAGCATATCGTTTTTTGACTAATGTGAGGGGCCGACGATGGACTTTTAGCTGCTACAGTTAGCTACTCGTGTGTGTTGCACTCCTTCGTTTAGAATACCAAAAATCCACAGGACTCCGATGTAAAAAGATATCAAAAGTTTTATTCCAATTTCCACAGGTTGTGAATTTCGTAAACTATGTTTTGCAACTACGACTACGGTCAAAAAACTATATGCTTCCAGTCTCAAATCCAATCACCGACACACTGCCTAGAACAATCTAGAAAACAAAACAACATCACATTTTAAAACAATTTAAACAAAACCAATATCACATTTTTCACAAGATTAAAACCTCTTTTAACGCACTAGAGGCGATGACTAAGCATGAGACTCGGCACGGGAGCGACGTGCCTCAAAAGAATCGTCCAAACTACTAACTTTCTTGTTGTAAACACTTAACCAGTGTCCGTGTCAAGCCTGACTGTGTGATAAGTCCATAACATGTTATTGGTCAGGAGCGTAACTCCAAATAATCCAATACAAGTTGGAAATCCAGCTAATGGTGAACACTTCTGCTAACAAAATAGAATACTTCGGCTCTTGACATTGTAGAAACTGAACATGACAACGTATTAAACTGTTCCAGCAATCCTCACTCAGCTCTGCCTATGACTGTCGATACTCTTCCTGTAGTGATGATAAAGAAGATGACATTAATAATCGGATACACCTGTCCCCTATAACATCTGTAGTGTATAACACCTGTAGTGTATAACACCTGTAGTCTATAACACCTGTAGTCTATAACACTGCCACGCCGCCAATGTTGGGGTCCAGGAAGTTGTGTGTTTTGACGACCGCGGTTTTCTTCTCCGAGGCGGCCTTCTTGGCCTCCAGGCGGCGCTGTCGGCAGGACTTGGCCGGCTCGGGGAGCTTGCGGACGGCGCGGCGGAAGTTGTCCAGCACCTGGATGGCACCGGACTTCATCTTCTGCCGCTGGCCCTCCTCGCTGCCGTGCTCGTCGGTGAGCAGAGATGGAGCATGTAAATAAACAGGCCAGTTGTAACTGAGTGGTTATTTTTATTTTCTGGTTCCAAGAGTCATAATGATCACCACAGAAAAAGGTCATGTAAGTCAACGTCAAAATAGAATCTAGATGCATCAAAACAAAACAACTCAACACAGTCTTCAGTAAGGTTTGTCAACACAGATCCAATACAGAACACAAGTAACAATTAACAAGATCTTCAGGTCTGCGCTCGTACACTGAATACTACCAGAACACTTTATATACAGCATATTGGTTAACAACTAAATTGGTACAATCAGTAACGTAGCCCTTTGAGGAAGGTGTGCCCAAGCAAATTATGAAAATGTACAAGAAATAAAAAGAAAGAAATACAATAACAAAATGACACATTGAAAGACAGAAAACAAACAATAATGAGATTTAGTTTGGTGTTGGAAGCTCATAACTTACAGGCACCATATGCAGGATTGCTGGAACCCCCCTTGTAGAGGGGCAGCACATGGAGCTGCTCGTCCTCGGGGATCTCCCCCACCTTGCGGTTGTCCTCTTTCGTCAGGGTGCACACCTGGGAGAGAGGCGGTGGTGGGGGGGGGAAGGGGAGAGGGGGCGTGCCGCGTCACGGGCGCACTCAATCAGGATGGAGCCGTGGGCCTGGGCCACCGCCACGCCACCGGGTCCAGGAAGTTGTGTTCGCTGTCCGACCAGTACTCCCCGTCGCACGGGTCCCCCCTCTGGCTCTCGGCGTCGCTCTCCGTCCGTTTGTGTTCGCTGTCCGACCAGTACTCCCCGTCGCACGGGTCCCCCCTCTGGCTCTCGGCGTCGCTCTCTGTCCGGTTGAGCTGCTCGTCCTCGGGGATCTCCCCCACCTTGCGGTTGTCCACGTGCACCTTCATCTTGACCTCCCACACGGTCAACGGTCACATCTCACCTTTATTATTGCCTTGCTGGGGATCTCCCCCACCTTGCGGTTGTCCGCACACGGTCTACGGTCACATCTCATGTTTATTATTGCCTTGCTGGTGTAACCCCTCACAATCCGGACAGACCAGGCAGGCACACGGGTTCACTTTCAAGCTGTTTATTTATCTGAATGTGCAAACAAAATGGTGGTTATTTAATGGTAGGCTCCAGCACAAAACAGCTCTCGCCCCATCTCCAGCACACAAAGACGAAAGGGGTGAGCCTTTGTCATAACATCAAATAATTATTAGTTATCATACCATTCATATCATTATAACACACAAGACTAAACCATACCCATGGATACAACATACATGCAACATACCTGAATGTGCAAACAAAATGGTGGTTATTTAATGGTAGGCTCCAGCACAAAACAGCTCTCGCCCCTGCATGTCAGCAAAACAATACATTCAGAACACGCTACATTGCCGCCATCTTAGCTCACGCACAACTTTATCCATCCATAAAATACAAAGCGTGCACATTCATCTTGGCCTCCCACATGGCCAGGCCGTGGACGGGCTGGTTCAGGTTCTTGTGCATGTAGAAGACCAGGGAGATGCGCGTGGGGTGGGAGCGGTCGGGCCTCTTCAGAGGCGTGGTGGCATGCAGCTCGCGCCGGGCGCACTCAATCAGGATGGAGCCGTGGGCCGGGGCCACCGCCACGCCGCCGATGTTGGGGTCCAGGGAGTTGCCTTGTGTTCGCTGTCCGACCAGTACTCCCCGTCGCACGGGTCCCCCCTCTGGCTCTCGGCGTCGCTCTCTGTCCGGTTGAGCTGCTCGTCCTCGGGGATCTCCCCCACCTTGCGGTTGTCCGCGTGCACCTTCATCTTGGCCTCCCACACGGTCAACGGTCACATCTCACCTTTATTATTGCCTATCCCCCACCTTGCGGTTGTCCACGTGCACCTTCATCTTGGCCTCCCACACGGTCAACGGTCACATCTCACCTTTATTATTGCCTTGCTGGGGGTCTCCCCCACCTTGCGGTTGTCCGCACACGGTCAACGGTCACATCTCACCTTTATTATTGCCTTGCTGGTGTAACCCCTCACAATCCGGACAGACCAGGCAGGCACACAGGTTCACTTTCAAGCTGTTTATTTATCTGAATGTGCAAACAAAATGGTGGTTATTTAATGGTAGGCTCCAGCACAAAACAGCTCTCGCCCCATCTCCAGCACACAAAGTCGAAAGGAGTGAGCCTTTGTCATAACATCAAATAATTATTAGTTATCATACCATTCATATCATTATAACACACAAGACTAAACCATACCCATGGATACAACATACATACAACATACCTGAATGTGCAAACAAAATGGTGGTTATTTAATGGTAGGCTCCAGCACAAAACAGCTCTCGCCCCTGCATGTCAGCAAAACAATACATTCAGAACACGCTACATTGCCGCCATCTTAGCTCACGCTAACTAGCTGTTAGCTAGTTAGCTCACAACTTTATCCATCCATAAAATACAAAGCGTGCACATTCATCTTGGCCTCCCACATGGCCAGGCCGGTTCAGGTTCTTGTGCATGTAGAAGACCAGGGAGATGCGCGTGGGGTGGGAGCGGTCGGGCCTCTTCAGACGCGTGGTGGCATGCAGCTCGCGCCGGGCGCACTCAATCAGGATGGAGCCGTGGGCCGGGGCCACCGCCACGCCGCCGATGTTGGGGTCCAGGAAGTTGCCTTGTGTTCGCTGTCCGACCAGTACTCCCCGTCGCACGGGTCCCCCCTCTGGCTCTCGGCGTCGCTCTCCGTCCGGTTGTGTTCGCTGTCCGACCAATACTCCCCGTCGCACGGGTCCCCCCTCTGGCTCTCGGCGTCGCTCTCTGTCCGGTTGAGCTGCTCGTCCTCGGGGATCTCCCCCACCTTGCGGTTGTCCGCGTGCACCTTCATCTTGGCCTCCCACACGGTCAACGGTCACATCTCACCTTTATGATTGCCTATCCCCCACCTTGCGGTTGTCCACGTGCACCTTCATCTTGGCCTCCCACACGGTCAACGGTCACATCTCACCTTTATTATTGCCTTGCTGGGGGTCTCCCCCACCTTGCGGTTGTCCGCACACGGTCAAAGGTCACATCTCACCTTTATTATTGCCTTGCTGGTGTAACCCCTCACAATTCGGACAGACCAGGCAGGCACACAGGTTCACTTTCAAGCTGTTTATTTATCTGAATGTGCAAACAAAATGGTGGTTATTTAATGGTAGGCTCCAGCACAAAACAGCTCTCGCCCCATCTCCAGCACACAAAGACGAAAGGGGTGAGCCTTTGTCATAACATCAAATAATTATTAGTTATCATACCATTCATATCATTATAACACACAAGACTAAACCATACCCATGGATACAACATACATACAACATACCTGAATGTGCAAACAAAATGGTGGTTATTTAATGGTAGGCTCCAGCACAAAACAGCTCTCGCCCCTGCATGTCAGCAAAACAATACATTCAGAACACGCTACATTGCCGCCATCTTAGCTCACGTTAGCTAGTTAGCTCACAACTTTATCCATCCATAAAATACAAAGCGTGCACATTCATCTTGGCCTCCCACATGGCCAGGCCGTGGACGGGCTGGTTCAGGTTCTTGTGCATGTAGAAGACCAGGGAGATGCGCGTGGGGTGGGAGCGGTCGGGCCTCTTCAGAGGCGTGGTGGCATGCAGCTCGCGCCGGGCGCACTCAATCAGGATGGAGCCGTGGGTCGGGGCCACCGCCACGCCGCCGATGTTGGGGTCCAGGAAGTTGCCTTGTGTTCGCTGTCCGACCAGTACTCCCCGTCGCACGGGTCCCCCCTCTGGCTCTCGGCGTCGCTCTCCGTCCGGTTGTGTTCGCTGTCCGACCAGTACTCCCCGTCGCACGGGTCCCCCCTCTGGCTCTCGGTGTCGCTCTCTGTCCGGTTGAGCTGCTCGTCCTCGGGGATCTCCCCCACCTTGCGGTTGTCCGCGTGCACCTTCATCTTGGCCTCCCACACAGTCAACGGTCACATCTCACCTTTATTATTGCCTATCCCCCACCTTGCGGTTGTCCACGTGCACCTTCATCTTGGCCTCCCACACGGTCAACGGTCACATCTCACCTTTATTATTGCCTTGCTGGGGGTCTCCCCCACCTTGCGGTTGTCCGCACACGGTCAACGGTCACATCTCACCTTTATTATTGCCTTGCTGGTGTAACCCCTCACAATCCGGACAGACCAGGCAGGCACACAGGTTCACTTTCAAGCTGTTTATTTATCTGAATGTGCAAACAAAATGGTGGTTATTTAATGGTAGGCTCCATCACAAAACAGCTCTCGCCCCATCTCCAGCACACAAAGACGAAAGGGGTGAGCCTTTGTCATAACATCAAATAATTATTAGTTATCATACCATTCATATCATTATAACACACAAGACTAAACCATACCCATGGATACAACATACATACAACATACCTGAATGTGCAAACAAAATGGTGGTTATTTAATGGTAGGCTCCAGCACAAAACAGCTCTCGCCCCTGCATGTCAGCAAAACAATACATTCAGAACACGCTACATTGCCGCCATCTTAGCTCACACAACTTTATCCATCCATAAAATACAAAGCGTGCACATTCATCTTGGCCTCCCACATGGCCAGGCCGTGGACGGGCTGGTTCAGGTTCTTGTGCATGTAGAAGACCAGGGAGATGCGCGTGGGGTGGGAGCGGTCGGGCCTCTTCTGAGGCGTGGTGGCATGCAGCTCGCGCCGGGCGCACTCAATCAGGATGGAGCCGTGGGCCGGGGCCACCGCCACGCCGCCGATGTTGGGGTCCAGGAAGTTGCCTTGTGTTCGCTGTCCGACCAGTACTCCCCGTCGCACGGGTCCCCCCTCTGGCTCTCGGCGTCGCTCTCCGTCCGGTTGTGTTCGCTGTCCGACCAGTACTCCCCGTCGCACGGGTCCCCCCTCTGGCTCTCGGCGTCGCTCTCTGTCCGGTTGAGCTGCTCGTCCTCGGGGATCTCCCCCACCTTGTGGTTGTCCGTGTGCACCTTCATCTTGGCCTCCCACACAGTCAACGGTCACATCTCACCTTTATTATTGCCTATCCCCCACCTTGCGGTTGTCCACGTGCACCTTCATCTTGGCCTCCCACACGGTCAACGGTCACATCTCACCTTTATTATTGCCTTGCTGGGGGTCTCCCCCACCTTGCGGTTGTCCTCACACGGTCAACGGTCACATCTCACCTTTATTATTGCCTTGCTGGTGTAACCCCTCACAATCCGGACAGACCAGGCAGGCACACAGGTTCACTTTCAAGCTGTTTATTTATCTGAATGTGCAAACAAAATGGTGGTTATTTAATGGTAGGCTCCAGCACAAAACAGCTCTCGCCCCATCTCCAGCACACAAAGACGAAAGGGGTGAGCCTTTGTCATAACATCAAATAATTATTAGTTATCATACCATTCATATCATTATAACACACAAGACTAAACCATACCCATGGATACAACATACATACAACATACCTGAATGTGCAAACAAAATGGTGGTTATTTAATGGTAGGCTCCAGCACAAAACAGCTCTCGCCCCTGCATGTCAGCAAAACAATACATTCAGAACACGCTACATTGCCGCCATCTTAGCTCACGCTAACTAGCTGTTAGCTAGTTAGCTCACAACTTTATCCATCCATAAAATACAAAGCGTGCACATTCATCTTGGCCTCCCACATGGCCAGGCCGTGGACGGGCTGGTTCAGGTTCTTGTGCATGTAAAAGACCAGGGAGATGCGCGTGGGGTAGTGATGAGGGAAACGAAGCTTTCGACGCAATTGACACATTCGACACAATTGTGTCGGAAAAAGTGTCGATCTATCGATGCAGTCGATACAGCAACTCCATACTGCCATCTGCTGGTCAGGTCATGGTACTGCCTATACTGCCATCTGCTGGTCAGGTCGTGGTACAGCAGTTCTATACTGCCATCTGCTGGTCAGGTCATGATCATGGTCATTTTATGCAGTACCAAACTTGGAACACTGCCTCGTCTGCGGAATGATTGACACACGCGTCAGATGTGCTCGTGTGACGTACGAATCTTTCTTCGAGTAGTCACGTGGTTTTTGCCAATTTGACACAAGCATCGATACATTTGTATCGACGCACATTGCGTCGGAAGATAGACGCCGTGTCGTGACTACTGCGTCGAGCGTAACATCCCTAGCGTGGGGTGGGAGCGGTCGGGCCTCTTCAGAGGCGTGGTGGCATGCAGCTTGCGCCGGGCGCACTCAATCAGGATGGAGCCGTGGGCCGGGGCCACCGCCACGCCGCCGATGTTGGGGTCCAGGAAGTTGCCTTGTGTTCGCTGTCCGACCAGTACTCCCCGTCGCACGGGTCCCCCCTCTGGCTCTCGGCGTCGCTCTCCGTCCGGTTGTGTTCGCTGTCCGACCAGTACTCCCCGTCGCACGGGTCCCCCCTCTGGCTCTCGGCGTCGCTCTCTGTCCGGTTGAGCTGCTCGTCCTCGGGGATCTCCCCCACCTTGCGGTTGTCCGCGTGCACCTTCATCTTGGCCTCCCACACAGTCAACGGTCACATCTCACCTTTATTATTGCCTATCCCCCACCTTGCGGTTGTCCACGTGCACCTTCATCTTGGCCTCCCACACGGTCAACGGTCACATCTCACCTTTATTATTGCCTTGCTGGGGGTCTCCCCCACCTTGCGGTTGTCCGCACACGGTCAACGGTCACATCTCACCTTTATTATTGCCTTGCTGGTGTAACCCCTCACAATCCGGACAGACCAGGCAGGCACACAGGTTCGCTTTCAAGCTGTTTATTTATCTGAATGTGCAAACAAAATGGTGGTTATTTAATGGTAGGCTCCAGCACAAAACAGCTCTCGCCCCATCTCCAGCACACAAAGACGAAAGGGGTGAGCCTTTGTCATAACATCAAATAATTATTAGTTATCATACCATTCATATCATTATAACACACAAGACTAAACCATACCCATGGATACAACATACATACAACATACCTGAATGTGCAAACAAAATGGTGGTTATTTAATGGTAGGCTCCAGCACAAAACAGCTCTCGCCCCTGCATGTCAGCAAAACAATACATTCAGAACACGCTACATTGCCGCCATCTTAGCTCACGCTAACTAGCTGTTAGCTAGTTAGCTCACAACTTTATCCATCCATAAAATACAAAGCGTGCACATTCATCTTGGCCTCCCACATGGCCAGGCCGTGGACGGGCTGGTTCAGGTTCTTGTGCATGTAGAAGACCAGGGAGATGCGCGTGGGGTGGGAGCGGTCGGGCCTCTTCTGAGGCGTGGTGGCATGCAGCTCGCGCCGGGCGCACTCAATCAGGATGGAGCCGTGGGCCGGGGCCACCGCCACGCCGCCGATGTTGGGGTCCAGGAAGTTGCCTTGTGTTCGCTGTCCGACCAGTACTCCCCGTCGCACGGGTCCCCCCTCTGGCTCTCGTCGTCGCTCTCCGTCCGGTTGTGTTCGCTGTCCGACCAGTACTCCCCGTCGCACGGGTCCCCCCTCTGGCTCTCGGCGTCGCTCTCTGTCCGGTTGAGCTGCTCGTCCTCGGGGATCTCCCCCACCTTGCGGTTGTCCGCGTGCACCTTCATCTTGGCCTCCCACACGGTCAACGGTCACATCTCACCTTTATTATTGCCTATCCCCCACCTTGCGGTTGTCCACGTGCACCTTCATCTTGGCCTCCCACACGGTCAACGGTCACATCTCACCTTTATTATTGCCTTGCTGGGGGTCTCCCCCACCTTGCGGTTGTCCGCACACGGTCAACGGTCACATCATTCATTCATTCATTCATTAACCCAAGCATGTTAGTAAAACTAATTCTAGATGCACTTTCAAGAAAACAATAAAAGAGCGCTTGATACAATTAACTCTCAATGAACAGTAGATTATTTATCTCGTTTGCTGATCTGTTGTATTTCATTATTTTATTTTTATTAAAATGTATAAATGTATTTATTCTTATTCATTTATTGTTATTATGATGTATGTTTACAATTGTTTACAAAAAATGAAATATAATTCTCTGTTGCAGTCCTTTGTCTTCAAGTGCTCCTTTGTTCCACATGACTATCTATACTTTAGATCAGGCCTATTCAAATTGCGGCCTGTGGACAGGTGTAGGTGTGATAGAGTTGATATAAAGACGGTGCATAATAGCGATTTTTGCGTTATGCTTGTTGTAAATAAAAGTTCTATGATTCATTGAAATGACATTAAACTAAGATAATACGATGGTCTGCATAATTTTTTGAATCTTTATTAATAAGCTATTACAGAAACTGTAGTGACATTTTCCAAGAGCGAATGTGGTATTTAAAGATGGGTCTTCGTCGTCATCGTTGGCATCGCGAATCCTATGGCCGGAAAGGGCAGAACCTATGGGCGGATACTAATTTGCATTGTATTCCATTCCGATGTAGGTGCCATAATACCTACATCGGAATGGAATACAATGCAAATTACATCGGATTTACATGGGATATCGAAAAGCAATGCAAATGAGTACACCGACACTCGAATGGAATACACTTATGACCGAATGGAATACGCTGCGCTCAAATGTAATACACATGCACAATGGAATACACTCGTGACCGAATGGAATACACATGCTCAATGGAATACACTCATGACCGAATGGAATACGCTGCGCTCAAATGTAATACACATTGCTTTTATTTTGGCACAAACATTCCGTATTTTTGCATTGTATTTGGTGTTACACGTGTATTGCATTCCGATGTGTGTATTGCATTCCGATGTGTGTATTGTATTTAAATACGGCATGATACACCCTCCATACAAACTCACATCACTTACTATATTCAAACAGAAACTTCAACAGATTATAGTTGACAGTTGTACCTGGTGATTGCTTTCTCCACTGCCAACTGGCCCGTACCGGGCCATAGTACCCGTACTTATTTTAGCTACCCTTCCTGACTCGGAGTGAAAGGTACTATCTCAGGTCCGGTCTTAAACTGGTTCAGGACTTACCTGGCTGACCGAGACTACTTTATAGCCCTTGGTGACCATTAGTCAAAAAATTATAGCACAACCTGTGGAGTTCCCCAGGGGTCCATTTTAGGACCGTTGCTTTTTAGCCTATACATGCTACCCCTCAGTTCTGTTATCAAGAGGCATAGCGTTAACTACCACAGCTATGCTGACGACACTCAGCTTTATATCTCAGTAACTCCCAACGACTACAAGATGATCGACCACCTGATAGATTGTATGGCCGATATTAATATTTGGATGACACAAAACTTTCTCCAACTCAATCAAGAAAAAACAGAGGTATTGATCATTGGCGAGAAAACTGGGAGAGAGAAATTATCTGCACACTTGAAAACACTAGCTCTTAACACTAAGTGTCAGGCTAGGAATCTTGGTGTCATAATTGACCCAGATCTAAATTTTGAAACTCATATTACAAATACTATTAAAACATCCTTCTACCATCTAAGAAACATCACTAAGGTACAATCCTTTCTCTCCCAGGCAGACACTGAAAAACGAATGCATGCGTTTGTTACTAGTAGGCTAGATTACTGTAATGCTCTCCTGACAGGTCTCCCTAAAAAAATGATTAATAGACTACAAATGGTTCAGAATGCTGCTGCTCGTGTCCTTACTAGGACCAAACGAAGAGCGCACATCACACCTGTCTTGAGATCACTACACTGGCTCCCTGTCAGTTATAGAATAGACTTTAAGATCCTTTTACTAGTCTATAAATCACTCCACTGCGATGCACCCAATTACATGGTGGACATGCTCATAAGATACACACCAGCTAGACGCCTAAGGTCTAGTGGCACGGAACTTTTAATAGTGCCAGAGGCTAGGACAAAGAGATTTGGAGGATCAGCTTTTAGCATATATGCTCCTAGATTGTGGAACACCCTACCTGAGAGCCTGAGGTTGTCTAAAACTCAGGACATTTTTAAACGTGACCTCAAAACCTACTTATTCAATGTCGCCTTTTGATACTAAGTAAGACATTGGACATTATAGAACTAGGATCACTAGGCCATTACACCATACTCGTGTTTTGAGATTTGTGTTGACAGGAAAATGCTGATGAGGCACTGTCAGCTCCCAGTAGCACCTCGAGCAGTATTGGAACCGGTACAAGGGTGTACCAGGACCACCATCAGGTTGTATTGCTGTCATCTTTATTGTCTTTATTGTGTTGTTGCATCATAACTGTGCTTAATATTCTCTTTTGGCAGGACCTGTGACCCTGCTGGATGCAGAACGATGCAGATATAACACTAAATGTATGGACAGTGTGTACGCCAATAATATGCAAGGAACTTTTCCTGGATACATGGTGTACATGTTTTTTGCCCTTGCTTGCTTGCTTTGTGCCGGTGGTCCTTGGCCTCCCCTTGGGGCCCCCCGGCTGCCCCTGTGTGCCTGGTCTGTTCCGCCGCCGGGGCACCTGCTTGGCCGTCCTTGTGCGGGGCCTCTTTGGTCTGTGCTTGCTTGGCTGGGCCGGGTGTGCTGGTGGTGGGGCGGGCTGGGTGCGTGGGGCGGCGGGGGCTCCCCGGGGGGGGGTGTGGGGGCCCACCGCTGGGTACTGGTAGGCAAACTGGCTAGTAGTCGCTCTATGTGTAGAGGGCTGCAAGGGAATTTTGTCCTGGCTACATAGTGTACAGGTTTTTACTTTTGCCTGCTCGCGGCTCTGTCAGTATTGATTGATTGATTGACTGATTGACTGAAAATGTTCATTGTGTGAAGCGCATTGAGTTGCATCTTGTAAGAAATGCGCTATACAAATAAAATTTGATTTGATTTGATTTGATCCGTGCTACGATGTGACGCTGCAGACCGTCGATTGGTTTGATTGATAAGTGACACGTCATACGTTGTTTACAATGGTCCGAGAGCCTTGAGACTGAAAGCTCGCAATAAACATAGTTTTTGCACTGATTTGAGTATGCAAATGCTGCTTTTTTGCACTCTATTTGATTCTCTTCAGCTGCAGCACCCCAGCTAAGTCTGATCACGGATGTGTTAGGATATATCTTTCTTTCAAAGGTTTTATTGTTCATTCTTCTAGCACCAGTTAGTTAGATATCTTATCAGTTTTCCTATTTTAATAGGCACGTTATCAGTTTGGTACCCTACACAAGACCAATTATAAGGTATTAGGGAGTTACTTTCTGTCTGGGACTGTTCTGTTTGGCCTTCAAGCCAGGTGCAGCAGAATACTCCTTTCTCAGCTCTCACGTCAAACACAAGACAACACTCAATTCTTAGTTTTAGACCATTCTAATCAAGGCCATTCAGCGATTACATCATAGTGTCCAAAAGGGGAATGACTAAACGTATATAATATCATGTAAACTCTGAAGAGAACAACCTTCCTCCTGAGACCGCCTCAGGAGTGGGGTCCAGCTGATGCATCTCTGTACTCTACGTGTCATTTTCAATAAATACCAAGTGTGCAACAGAGAACTTCTCTCCTCTTTCTTGGAGCAATCGAGAAAAGAACCGGATCTGATTTTATTCTAACAATTGAGCGGTGGTATTTTCACTATATTGGGAATTTACATTGTGAAATGCATTCTTAGACATATGACTACGTCGTCATGATTACAAATATGCCACTTGAAATGCATGGAATCCAAGTTTATTTGTGTCTCACACACACGTTCGCCTTGTATTTGACTCCCTGTAGCCCAGTCACGAATGGTCCCAGTATTGTAGCTTCAGACGGAACAATTTGGTTGTTATTGTGCTTGCTGTAGCAAGCCCACGATATGTTATTGCTCATATATATTTATTTTAATCCTGTTCTTTTACCAACTGCTAAGACCACACTATAGTAAGCTAGTTACTTAAGCTAGCTAAAGATATTGGCCCCCCAAATCAGTTTACAACTTGTTTAGCTATTATGTTACAATGTTTCTGTCACAGTGAAGGTATCTAAAAAACGTAATGTAGCTAGCGAACAGAAGTGGAAAAAAACGTCAGATCAGATTTGGGTTATTTTGATAAACTGGATACATTTTGGGACTATATATGGTTACTTTCTCACCTGAAAACATAATAAAACTTAATAAAATGACATGTTAACACTTTAGGGTTAGGGTTAGGGTTACCAACCAAAATTACAGCTTTTAGCCAATGGAGGTTCTCTGCCGGCCAGTGCGAAATGCATTGTGGGAGGCAGGTCAGTTGTGTTTAATGGAGAAGCGTTTCTGAAAATACGGTACATACGGGTAAGATACAAATGCGTGCCGTCCTGTACCGTCCCGGTCTGGTCAATGGAGAAGCGCCATTAGGGTCTCTGTCCTGTCTAAGATGGGGAAGTGTGTTTGGTGACTGGTCCACACCCTCTGGCAGCGGACAGCCATTTCAGGAAGTATTTCAATGTTTTGGACCAAAGTGCTTTCCAGACAGGTCACTACAATCATATTGCAGCTGCTTACCTCTGAGATAAAGCTTGGTGGTAAATACAGAGTTGGTGTAAGACTTTGATAACTATACATTTTATTCCATTGCTGTCACAACCCCTCCTGAAACCTGCTAATTGGGTGGTTTTTGCTTGTTCTCTGAAAAGAGGGGGGGGGGGGGGGGTGAGAGACATGGGGGTGTAAACAAAGAAAGGGAGAGAGGGGGAGAGAGAGACTAACATGTCAACCCCATCGCTAGAGATTTAGTAGTGTGAAGAGCACACACAACTCACAGACTCCTCAAAGGCTCACAGACTCCTCTTTTGAGTTTTTTGGGGGGGCTCTGGGAAAAGCAGAGTTGTCAAAGCAATGATTATATTTTAAACTTTTAAAACTTTGTCTGCCTTTTTGGTCTGCTGATGCATTTATTCAGCATTTGCATTTGAATTGTGTAGATATTATTCATTGCATGCTTCAAACACAAATCCTCTGATATGTAGTGATTTATTATGGAGGTATTAGGATACTTTGATATAATAAATGATAGTGAGAGAACAGTGAAATTAATACTAAACATTTTAGAATACTAAAACTGTTTGTTGCACATTGTAGATGCAACTGTTTTCAATCAAAATAGTGAAGATGAATTGTTTATTAAATAAACAAAAACATGTTTTGCACAGATTTGAGTGTGTGGATGTTGCATTTTGCACTCTAGATGCAACTGCTTTGAAATGACTGCCAGCATCATAGGAAATACTTTGGGAGGGGACACATTCATTGACCAAATCCAGTGCTGTTGTGAAACCTGCGTAATGTCAGGGTCTTAACAGTGATGGACAGTACATTTGCAAAGCCTCTTCTTCCTCATGAGATGAGGTATAAAGAACACATCTCTTATTCTGTGAGATTAGATTTCAAGATTATATATTTCCATATATATACTGTATATATAATTCAAATATACTGTAACCTATCAGCTTTAAAGCTTATAATCATCTGTGACTGAAGTTTAAAAAATGGCACGATTGGTATTACTCCAGTGCAGGCAATACTTTCTAAACTTCTGAGTGCTAGCATGTCAAAACAAAGCAGGTAGGAGAGCTTCCAGATGGCTACCAGTCAGACATTGTTATATGGCAACAGACCATCTCTTAAGATCATATATTTACGAGGGGAGATTCAGGTGTGGTGCTGAAGGCTGATATTTCACCATTGGACTCAGATCCATTGTTGGGATCCAAAGTGAATGTTATGAAAACGTTCAGTTTAAAATTAAATGATTAATAGCCACACAGTCTGAACTATCCATTCTGTGAGCGAAGTTAAATATTTTATTAGCATCTTCCCTTAGCGTTCATTGAAGCTAAGTGTAGGAAGCCTAGCTCTTCTCTCTGGCACACTTTTCACACCATGAATAAAATAGTATGGCCCTTACTTGGGTATGCAACAAAAAGAAACGTCAGGATTATTTTTGCAACGATTTCAAACTGAGCTTTTTGGTATGAAAATGATCCCCCCAAAAAAGTAATAATGTAGCAGCTCAACTCAAATGACTAGGTTCTCAGGTGGATTACACTCAGGAAAGTACACAAGACTAATGTGTAACAGATCTGCAATGTATGGGTCACAATGTTATTTACAGTGTTGGTGTTTGTGCTGCCGCTGTGTCTAGGACTATAATACTTGGATGTTGTCTCCGATGGGGGTGATCCCTCCATTTATCTTTATTTTGTTTTGTTTGTGTTTTTGTTTTTTGTAAAAAAAAAAAAAGAGAAAGAACATTCTCTGTTATTGTTTATGGACTGCATAACAAAGTGCAAAACTAGTTTTCTACTATTACATGGGACAATAACCTCCCCCATGGATGCTAGTAGTTGTTGCTATGTCCTGTTGTGTACATGTCTCTGTGAAATTCAATAAAAAAATATTAACCATAAAAAAAAGACTAGGTTCTCTAGATCTGTCCTATACTGTAGCTGCGAGCAGGGTCTAAGCTATGTCACCACATGTGTACAAAATTACCATGATGTGTTTTGAGTGACCTCTATAGAGTTTTTTTGGGGGGGTTTCTGAGTGGGGCAGTGACACTCATATTTTTCATTGTATTGTATAGAGATAGTGAAGACAGACAGGAAAGTAAGGAGAAGAGAGCATGTCAGCAGGGCCAGATTCAAACCCATGCTGACATTGGGCATATTATGTGTGCACTGTAGACTGGACCAACCCATGCCACAGACTGGATAGAGTTCTGTTAGCGTTTCCTGTCATTTTGAAAAGTCAGAGAAGTGCCCATGATGTATTCTGTTGTGTTGTCCATATTTTAGCAGACTTTAAACATCTTCTCTTCCAAAGCTGCTTTGCGGATCTACATTAAATTTGGTTAATGATCTATGGGCAAAAGTCTTTCCATGTGCTAGGTTTCATTAGCTAAAACACAACATGGCCAAATATTCTAAATAGTGCCACCTTGTGGTCAAACACAACTCTAGGGCTTAGTTGAACACCCCTGACCATCTGTACCCAATGTAATTATGACTAAGTCAAACAGATGGGTTAGGGTAAGAGATATGAATAAGCACGTGTTATAGCGCCACAATGTGACAGATTAAGGCACAGATCAGACACAATGCCTGGGTGATACAGTTCAGCTCATTCAGCATAGAGAAAGTTTGTTGCAGTGTCAAGGCTGAGGTTTTGATCTTCATTATGTATGTTAATTAATTAGTTCAAGGCTAATCATTGTAGCAGTATGGCTTTTACCGCAGCATTTTAGAGTCTAACACTCCGTCAAAGCCTTTGCCTCTTCGTCAGAACAAATCCAAATTGTTTAATAGGTTCTTCTTCTGTCCAGTCAGAAGAAAACCCAACCAGACCAAATCCAAGGTGAGCAGTAGATTATAGATTCGGACTCCTGTAAATAACACAAACTTCATCATATTAATATCCAGGCTAGACTATTATTTCTATAGAGGAGAAAATGCCCGGTGGAGAGATTTGAATCTTTCACTTTTAAAGGGAGGGAGGAATGATTCTTAATGATAGAATGAACATGTATTTATTCTTAATGATAGAATGAACATGTATTTAATGATAGAATGAACATGTATTTAATGATAGAATGAACATGTATTTAGTGGTGCAAAATGGTGTTGTTGTCCTTGTAGCTCTAACATCTCTTGTGTGTCGCTCCAGCAGCGTGGCTCGTCAAATGCAGCTTCGCCCATCGCATCAAGTTTGATCCATTTGCCTTAGCAGGCTTTGCATCGGGCCATATGTAGGTTCAGTGACAGTGGAGGCTCCTCCATAGAGGTGGAGGAGGCCTGGCCTCCCCAATAATTTGAGAGAAGAGAGAGAGATTTAAAAAAGCAATAATTATATTTTTTATCAGACGCACAACATACAATTCAGAACAATACTTCATCCATTTCTAATATTTATCCTGCAGAACAGCACTCATACACGCGTGTGGCGGAAAAAGGTACTACACGGAGGCCAGGCCTCCTGTCGGAAAGTGGTTTCTCATAGAAGTCAATGTAATGCAATTTTTTTCATGGCAATATGTGATTGTCCAAATCACTGAAAATGGGTGGGCACAGGAGGCCTGGCCTCCGTGTAGTACCTTTTTCCGCCACACGCGTATGAGTGCTGTTCTGCAGGATAAATATTAGAAATGGATGAAGTATTGTTCTGAATTGTATGTTGTGTGTCTGATTGACATAGTGTTTGAGTGCTTTTGACATGTCACTAATATGTTGTGGTGAATGTTATGAGCCTGAGCAGAAGGGACAATAGCTGCTGCAGGCGGACCAGAGATTCATGCCAATTGTTTTGTTTATTTGATGACCCATTGTGCAGGCAATAAAAGCTGCTTCATCCACCATCTTGAGAGTGTCCCAATCCCTTCAGTACCGCCAAACAAAAATTAATAATTTTTAACAAAGACAGATAAGAAGAACAGGGAACATTCCATCGCGAGTGAAGCGAGCAAGCGGTAAAAAAAATGTGGCCTCCTCAATTCTGGAAGTCACCAGCCTCCACTGTTCAGTGAATCTTTAATAATCCATTGCTTGTGAATGTCTTTAGTGAGCCACACATCCTGACATGTACATTTGCATACAGGCATAGCTCCAGCTGCTTGCTGCCGCTTAACCTGCACCGGAATGTCCTTGAGGCGCGTGCGTGGTGCGACTCAGATAGCGGGAGAGACATGCAGACAGCGTAACGGAGCATATTTACTAACATTACGTTCAAAATAATTGAGTTAGAGAGTCTCTCCCTCTCTAAAACAAAACAAACATTGAGAGAGAGGGAAATTCAAGCACTTTCATGGACCCATGTCTATTTTTCAAAACTTGCAGGAACCCTGCATTTTGATCATGATGATATTTTGATGATATCATATTATTTTCGAGGGCTTTAATGCTTTAATCATCAGAATGAGAGATGAATACATATGGGGCTTTTTAATATTATTATTTGTATTATTATCATTGTTTTTAATAATTTTCTTTGGTTAAAAATGGAGCTCCTGAGATCAGAATGTTCAGAAAACATGCATTATGACATCATAGTCAACAGTCGAGAGGACGTCACAATCAAATGTCTGCTAAGCCAGGCGCCAGTGTATCAGGCCAGTTGAACTTCGAGAAGGAGCAACACACCGTGACACAAGCAAGGTAAGCCTGTGTTAGCTACTTGTCAAAATCTATGGTCTTGTGATATTAGTGATATTATTAATGTCTAGCTAGCTAGCCTGCCCTGTACTCACTGTGATATTAATGTGGAACATAGAAAGGAAGTGGGATGACCTTACTTTGCCTTTGTAGAATCCAATTGATAAATCTTCAAGCCTTAAGTTCAAGCCCTCAAACATGTGTATGAAGCATATGCATCTCTGTAACTGATGTGGCTATTGGAACTTGTATTCCACTCAGATGGGCAACGTCAGTCACTTTTGAAGTTCAAACAGCCTCACAGTCATCCATGAACTCATAGGGGACAAGTAATTCTATAATAATAATATATAAATATAAAATACGTAATTTCACATTCTCTGTCCTTGGTCAGAAATGCCAAATAAAAAGAAGAAGAGTCAGGGAGGTCAGGGAGGCTTTAATTTTGACGAAGCTTGGAGGTTGGAAAATGAGTCAGACGATGAGGAGATCACCTTAACCAAAGCCATGAATGCCGCCCCCATCATGGCCGCCCCCAGGGACAACAACAAGGCCCAGACAGCAGCCAGCCTGGAGGACCAACCCAGTGGTGTGTGTGTGTGTGTGTGTGTGTGTGTGTGTGTGTGTGTGTGTGTGTGTGTGTGTGCGCTGAGAAGAGATCAACGTGGGTCTTGTGCGTAAATTACCAGAGAGTCTTGAATTACAGATTTGCACATAAAAAATGTGCCTTGACAAGTAAAAGTCTATGGGGTTGATGGCCTGACTGTATTCATAGGATTGTTGTAACTGTATAGGTTACATGATTAACTTTATAGGTTACAGGATTAATTCATATGTTACATGATTGACAATTAAAAGAGATTAATTAATTAATTAATTAATATATATTACATAACATAAAGAAGTACATTTCTGTTGTATTGGCTAAGAATAGGTAGAACTGCAGGTCCCAGGAGGCCTTGCGGCAAGACGTCATGGAAGTTGACAGTTTAGTTTGTTGGTTTTGAGAAATGCAAATTGTAACGTCCAGAATTAAAATGAATATCAAATAGCTCTTTTATTGTTTGAAAGTGATCAAAAGTGTAGGCCAACAGATCTTTTATATAAAGAAGCTTTCGCTTTACAACCCGACGTCCTAGCCATACTTTTTTGAGGTAGAAATACTACAAGGATATGGCTTTTTGCCACGTTGCACCTGTTGTCATGACAACTGATGCTTCAATCATAATGTCGCGCAATATCAACAGTCAGTCACTTTTGAAGTTCAAACAGCCTCACAGTCATCCATGAACTCATAGGGGACAAGTAATTCTATAATAATAATATATATCTAAAATACGTAATTTCACATTCTCTTCCTTGTTTTTCATATTGTAGCCATGAGCAGGAGGACTGGGAGGAAGCAGGAGGATAGAGGGGACAGACCTGTAACTGTAAGTGTAACCATCACCATTAGCACACGTCCCTGCAGTTATATCAGTTTTGTGTAACCATGTAGCCATGAATGATGCCACACCTCCTCTGTTCTGCTCCTGCAGCAGGTCTGCTCGGGTGACGAGGCCACCAATGCCTCTGTGGCCACGGTTGCCCCATCATGGCCACCCCCGAGGACAACCAGGTCCAGGGAGCAGCCCCCCTCCTAGAGGTCAAGGCTGAACCCGAGGCCACCTCTGCCTCTATGGCCATGGCTGCCCCCGCGGACAACCAGCCCAAGGCTTCATATGCCAATGTGGCCCAGGTAGGCATCCCGCAGGTAGAGGCACTCCAGAGAGAAGCCAGCCAGGCCAAGAGAGCAGTAGTAGCCCAGGCCCAGAGAGCTGCCCACACAGCAGCCCAGAAAGCAGCCCGTACCCAGAGAGAGGCCCAGAGTCCCACAGCAGTCAACTGGGCCCAGGGTGAAGCCGAGAGAGCAGCCCGACAGGCCCAGAGAGCAGAAGAGATACTGGCCCAGGCCCAGACAGCAGCCCAGGCCCTGACAGCAGCCCCACAGGACCAGAGAGCAGCCCAGGACCTGAGAGAAGCCCAGGACCAGATAGTAGTCCAGGCCCTGAGAGCAGCCCAGACAGCAGACGAGAGAGCAGCCCGTACCTGGAGAGAAGCCCAGAGTCCCAAAGCAGACCCATGGGCCCAGAGGGAAGCCAAGAAAGCAGCCCGATGGGCCGAGAAAAAAGCCCAGGACCTGAGAGCAGCCCGACAGGCCCAGAAAGCAGTCGAGAGACTGGCCCAGGCCCAGACAGCCGCCCCACAGGGAGCAGCCCCACAGGTCCAGAGAGCAGCCCCCCAGGGAGCAGCCCAAAGCGCAGCCCCACAGGTCCAGAGCGCAGCCCAGGCTACATATGCTTCTGTGGAGAAGGTAAGACCCACCAGGAGACATGTGCAATGTGCAATATACAGTAGTACAAAGGTAGTAATGTACATCAGTAGTGCAAAGGTTATAGAGTGATCACATTAACCAGGGATGAGCAGCCATTATTAAGTATTGTCATTGTCATCATAGTGTAGGCATTTTCCATTGTCTATAGTATCCTAAGGTGGGGGGGGTACTGAGAGTCATAGTCAAGTGTGTGTGTGTGTGTGTGCGAGGGGGGGCAATAGTTCAGTGGGGTATGTGGAGGGGTGGATTGTTTATCAGAGTGATAGCTCTGTTATCTCCATCGGGGAGTTTCAAAGGACTATGGTACTGTATTTGATAACTGCCCACTCACCCTATTTAGGATTGCTAAAAATAGACAATACACAAAGATGAGGGGAGACAACTGACTGGTTTTATTCTCAGAAAAGACAAGGGACCCCTCTTGCCAAATACATTTGAGATTGCACCTTAAGTGTGTTCACTGTATGTCCACAGGAGTGTAAAGAGGCCCAGGCTGCCCTGCTGTTGGAGGCGAACCAAAGAAAGGCGGAGCAAGAGCTCTACATGGCAGAGAAGTCCCGAGTGGCAGAAGAAAGAAAGGAAGAACAAGGGGTCTGGAAGAGGGAGATGGAGGAAGCCCAGGCCAGGTACATGGCAGAGAAGGCCCGAGTGGCAGAAGAAAGAAAGGAAGAACAAGGGGTCTGGAAGAGGGAGATGGAGGAAGTCCAGGCCAGGTACATGGCAGCCCAGGCTTCATATGCTTCTGTGGAGAAGGTAAGACCCACCCCATGTCAGGAGACATGTGCAATGTGCAATATACAGTAGTACAAAGGTAGTAATGTACATCAGTAGTGCAAAGGTTATAGAGTGATCACATTAACCAGGGATGAGCAGCCATTATTACGTATTGTCATTGTCATCATAGTGTAGGCATTTTCCATTGTCTATACTAGTATCCTAAGGTGGGGGGGGGGTACTGAGAGTCATAGTCAAGTGTGTGTGTGTGTGTGTGTGTGTGCGAGGGGGGGCAATAGTTCAGTGGGGTATGTGGAGGGGTGGATTGTTTATCAGAGTGATAGCTCTGTTATCTCCATCGGGGAGTTTCAAAGGACTATGGTACTGTATTTGATAACTGCCCACTCACCCTATTTAGGATTGCTAAAAATAGACAATACACAAAGATGAGGGGAGACAACTGACTGGTTTTATTCTCAGAAAAGACAAGGGACCCCTCTTGCCAAATACATTTGAGATTCCACCTTAAGTGTGTTCACTGTATGTCCACAGGAGTGTAAAGAGGCCCAGGCTGCCCTGCTGTTGGAGGCGAACCAAAGAAAGGCGGAGCAAGAGCTCTACATGGCAGAGAAGGCCCGAGAGGCAGAAGAAAGAAAGGAAGAACAAGGGGTCTGGAAGAGGGAGATGGAGGAAGCCCAGGCCAGGTACATGGCAGAGAAGGCCCGAGTGGCAGAAGAAAGAGTAAGGACAGCAAAGATGGCAGGCTTAGGGTTAACACTAGGCTTAGGCTTAACACTAACCCTAAAAATGTTGCATGTTTTTTTCAGATAATTTTTGCATTTTAGATGCAAAACTGAACTGTCAGAGCAAATCAATAAATGTCCTGAAATGTCTAAAAATGTTTTTTCACTTTGTCATTCTGGGGTATTATGTGTGGATTGATGGCAAATTATGACTTTGCTTGTTCTGTAGACATGGGTCTACGGACATCAACTAAACTTGTTTCTCTAAAAGCCTGTTTGCTTTGAGAGAACCATAAACAGCAGAGGAACTATTAGCTCTTACAGGAGATACGAGAATGATAGTGATTTGGGATATTAAGATACACAGGTACACAATGTCTAAACTAGCAAGATAAACACCTTATATTAAGATACACAGGTTACACGGTGTCTAAACTAGCAAGATAAACACCGTATATTAAGATACCCAGGTTACACTGTGTCTAAACTAGCAAGATAAACACCTTATATTAAGATACACAGGTTACACAGTGTCTAAACTAGCAAGATAAACACCTTATATTAAGATACCCAGGTTACACAGTGTCTAAACTAGCAAGATAAACACCTTATATTAAGATACACAGGTTACACGGTGTCTAAACTAGCAAGATAAACACCTTATATTAAGATACACAGGTTACACAGTGTCTAAACTAGCAAGATAAACACCTTATATTAAGATACCCAGGTTACACAGTGTCTAAACTAGCAAGATAAACACCTTATATTAAGATACCCAGGTTACACGGTGTCTAAACTAGCAAGATAAACACCTTATATTAAGATACCCAGGTTACACGGTGTCTAAACTAGCAAGATAAACACCTTATATTAAGATACCCAGGTTACACTGTGTCTAAACTAGCAAGATAAACACCTTATATTAAGATACACAGGTTACACGGTGTCTAAACTAGCAAGATAAACACCTTATATTAAGATACCCAGGTTACACGGTGTCTAAACTAGCAAGATAAACACCTTATATTAAGATACACAGGTTACACGGTGTCTAAACTAGCAAGATAAACACCTTATATTAAGATACCCAGGTTACACGGTGTCTAAACTAGCAAGATAAACACCTTATATTAAGATACCCAGGTTACACAGTGTCTAAACTAGCAAGATAAACACCTTATATTAAGATACACAGGTTACACAGTGTCTAAACTAGCAAGATAAACACCTTATACTGATCCACGGGCTGAACCAGCGCTGCACACAAGAGCCCTCGGCATGACCAGTCTCATCATGATTATCTACAATCATTCACCTGTAGGCGAACTTTACAGTAAGTTGTCAGTGATGTCACCTTTTTGCGTCCTTCTGAAAGGTAACAAGTTCTACAGCAATAACTGTAAGCAGTTGCAGCACAGCTGCAGGGCGGAATACCACCGGCATCCGTCCAACTTCCCTGCTTTTCCCAGTTTTTTCTTACATTACAGAAAGGTTCCACCTCTAAGAGGACGGTTCTACCTCAACGAAAGAGCTTGAAAAGTCAAAAGATACAGCCTAATGTTGGTGCCTGTTCAGATACAAAATAACTGGTCTGTTAGAAAAGACGTGAAGTGATTTCTATTGCCTCTGCCCTTAACGGCAGCAAGCAAAGATGGTCGCTTGACTGTACTGTGACCACACTACATGAGCTCTCAGATACATAGATCACCCATACACCCAAAAAAATCAATTACACAGACAATGTTTTTGCAATGTTCAAATATATTTAATTAATAGGCAGTTATGCACATCTTTTCATCTTTGATCTTCTCCATAGTTTCTAGAATCAAATAAAACATACTACTCTCTATTAGAGGACTTATTGTTAGGGGATATTTGAGCTCTGTGGAGGTGTGTCTGGTTCTGCTTACACTGCCTGGGCCAGACCCACCATGTTGTTCTGTCTGTCAAAGACGGTGTAGAACTCCCTGATGAAGAATCTCCCCAGGTCCACAGCCTGCTACTGACACCGCTGACCAGGCCAGAGTTCTAGAACGCTGCCCAGGCCAGAGTAGCAGCCGTTGGAGTTCTAGAACGACAAGAGCGGAGGAATTTACTGATGGAATTCCACTTCTACTTCAAGAGATTTAACCCTTTATCGGGCAAATAACCGTTTTAGGTAACTTCCGCACACACTACAAATGGCGTCCCACTCGCGTAACAGTGAAACAGTGAGGTCAAATAGCATATGGTTTCCACCCAGACAATCAGCGAAGATCCCTCTTTGTCAGCATTCGCGCCATCGTGGCATTTGACCAATCAGCAGAGGCCTGGGACATCTCGAAACCTCCTCTTTTCTCTGAAGGCGGAAAAGCGGGTATTTCGGCTCCGTTTGCTTCACTAATAACGGTGAAACTTCGAAAGTAACCATGGTAAGTTGACAAAACTCACACATTCTATGTTTGAATAGTTGTGCTAAATGATGACGTGTGTTGTTTGTGGAGGACATTGTGAAATTAGTGAAATTACGGCATGAAAAAAGAACGCACTATTATTAGTCATTCACCCTAACCATGTAGCACCTAGCGTTAGCATAGAATGTCCGTGTGGTAAACTTGCAAACAAACGCGCTCACTCGAAGGGGTCAAAAAGTGAAAGTGGAACTGTGTGATATTTACCTGATGTATTATTATTGTTATTATTATTATGTTATAATGTTGTCAAAGGTTTGTAAAACACTATACAGTGTTTCGGTGAGAAGCTTAACCAATTTCTAGAAAATGTAATGCTATAAATAGTGAATGACATTCTATTGGATCTATTTTGTCAGTTTTATGACCTTATAACAGTTGTTTTATGTTTTATTGTTTAATTTTTAGCACATGGGGATTTCTACCAAGATGTTTTATGGCAAGAGGAGGGAGAATGTTGTTGTGCCAGCCCACCCTGCCATCAGTGATGAAGAGGACGATGTAGATGTGGCAGACCCTGACTTTGTTCTGCCCACCCACAACCATGACCTTCCAGGCCCAAGTGACACAGGCCTTGGAAGAGCCAAGAGGAAGCGCATTCAGCCTGCAGTGGAGGTGTTCCAGGTTGAGGACAATGATGACGATGACGACGATGATGACGAGCAGCCAGCACCACAAGCCAAGAGGCCCACCAAACCCAGGAAGTCAGCAGCCAGGCCAACCACCTGGCACAAAGTTGACCTGGACAACGCAGCCCTGCCTGAATACCAGCACAACCCCCCGGACCACATTGAAACCCCTTTTCAATACTTCATGAGGTACTTTAGCCCTGACGTCATTAGGCATATCACATACCAAACCAACCTGTACACCTCTCAAAAGGATATCAACACCACCTTCACCACCAATGAGGATGAAATAATGACCTTTCTGGCCATCCTCATCTATATGGGGATTGCTGAGCTCTCAGCTGTGGAAGATTACTGGGCCATGGAGACCAGGGTCCCTCAAGTTGTCGACCTGATGTCATCCAAGAGGTTCAGGCTGCTGAAAAGAGTTGTCCATTTCAATGACAACACCGAGCTCCCTGGCACCATCGACCGCTTCTTCAAGATACGGCCATTGTTTGATTTCCTCAACACTGCATTCAGGCGTGAGCCGCAGACACCCAAACAATCGGTGGATGAGGTGATGGTTGCTTACAAAGGAAAGACAGCCGGAAACCTGAGGCAGTATATCAAGTCCAAGCCAGACAAGTGGGGTTTTAAATTATTTTCCAGGGCCTCTGAGGATGGTTTTGTACATGACATTGTGCTCTACCAGGGCCAGACTACGCTGGAGGCCCACGGTGTGCCCATGACACCTCAACAACAAGCCATGGGTGCCACCAGCCAGATCGTCTCTGTCCTGGCGAGTACCATGACCTTCCCCACCACCACAGCCATCTTTGCCGATAACTTTTTCACCAGCCTGGAGCTGGTGCGATACCTCAGAGACCAAAATTGCAGATACACAGGGACAGCCAGGGACAATAGCATTGGAAAGCCTCCAATCAAATCTGTCAAGGAAATGGAGAAAAAGGCTGTCCCTCGTGGTGAATGTGACTACACCATGAGCGATGATGGGATCCTGGCCGTCAGGTGGAAGGACAACAGAACGGTCACTTTGTTGTCAACAGACATGGGGGTGGAGCCTGTGTCCTCAGTCCTCAGGTACTGTCACTTTTATCTTCTTACTATGCTCCTCTTACTGTATTTTTATAATGTATGTAAAGCACTTTGAATTGCCCTGTTGTATGAAATGTGCTATACAAATAAACTTGCCTTGCCTTGCCTCAGGTACTGCAGCGAGACAAAGACAAAGGAGCATGTTAGCTGTCCAGCTGTCATCCGGACTTACAATGCCAACATGGGGGGCATTGACAAGAGTGACATGTTGGTCCACCTCTACCGCACCCCCATGAAGTCCAAGAGGTGGTACCTGCGCTTATTTGCATACGCTATTGATCTCAGTGTCACCAACGCCTGGATCGTTTACAAGCGGGACTGCAAGGCCCTTGGTGAGAATGGCGTGCCTCTGAAGAACTTCAGAATACAAGTGTTCAGGGGTGCCAGCAGGCAGATGCCAGCCACGTATAGCTCCCGAAGAAGCTCGTTGTCATCGTTGTCATCTCCTAACCCTAACCTGACCGTTGCTGTTGTCCCAAAGCCTGTCCGGGGACACCGCAGTCACACCCCAGATGAGGCTGTGCGGTTTGATATGTGTCTCTTCCATGCCCCTGTACATGCCCAACGCCAGACCTGCAAGTACTGCAGCAAGAAAGGGAACATTCTGAGGTCAAATGTGATCTGCAGGGTCTGCAAGGTCCACCTCTGCATGAACGCTGACCGTAACTGCTTTGTTGCTTACCATGAAGAATGAAGATGTGGCCTAATGCTATCTCATGTGTAACAAGTAATATGCTCCCAGTGTGGGACATTTATATAATACATTTGGTTATTTGCTAAGCCAATGATAGCTGGGTCAGGTGACAAGGTTAGGGTCTGTGTGTTATTTACCTGATGTAACATGTAATTTGTTTGTGGTTGCGAATAGTAACCATTGCACTCTGCTCTGAGGTGTTTGTATAAGGTGTATATGTGATACACTCATGTTCTAATGCTCTAAAATACATATTCCTTTCACCTTATATGTGTTTTTCTTGTATTTCTTATATATACACTTTTTAGATATTTTTTTTTACCACGAACGGGCAAGGAACCATATATGGTAACTTCACTGACCTTGATTTTGAAGATGAAAAATAATATATTTTTTCAAATTTCACTCAAACAAAAATGTCTTCTTATGTCCTCCAATAACACTCTAGGGTTGAAATGTAGAATTTCATAGTATTTCAATGAGTGCCCTATATTAATCGCTTGTATTCTTCACATCCAAGTATTGCAGTTTTATTTAGTAATAAGGTTATCAAGATAATCGTCTTGTTCTAGAGACAACCAGAGGGCACAGAGCTTGTCTCTGGTTACACATAGAATAATTCCAAGCATGTCTCTCAGGGAAATACGGACTGTATGAAATGTCATAGAATATTTCCTCATAAAAAATGTTGCTGTTTTATTATTATAGTATTATAGTATTAGAATGGGCAAAATGAAAGAGTGCACTGATGGAGATGTGAAGGTCACTTCCCTGACCCTCTTCCACAATAGAGGCCAATGCCTCTCTTAAATTGTCGATTTAATTGTGGTTTTAAGTGCTTTGTTTTTAACATGTTTTATCTTTCAGCCCTCCTCCCCTTTCCCCTTATATGAGGCAGGCCAGCATTGTAAATAAGAATTTTGTTCTTAATTGTCTCGCCTGGTAAAATAAAGGTTAAATAAAAATAAAATAAATGATAGAGACTGTATATCTGCTATAATTCTAATGACTTCATTGAGGTCTAATGCAGTCAAAACAGATATCTGTGTTTTCTAGACAGGCCAGGGTGTAATTGATGAAGTCATTCAAACCTGTGGGGCATGTCATGAATTATTTTCATAAAAATGTCACTGTTACTGCAATATGGTTATGCCAATATTGAAATGAATATCCAACCAATGCTAATGCAATGCAAATTGAATGTGTATGTCTTCTGAAGAACATAGGGTGATGGAAGGCGGACATTTTGTGTCAGAGAGCTACAGTCGCTACAATCCCAGGAGGAGAGCATTATGGGATAGATGGCAAAAACACTGAGGTTGCGTCTCTGTCTCTTCTCTTCTCTTGCTCCACTAAGGCCTAGGCTACACGACGACAAAACGCAGACGAAACGCAATTTCGATCTCTGGCACAAGCGTTTTCTCATTGTCGCGCAAAAGAATCTCTGGCCACATGGAACCGCATATTCAGGTACACTGGGCATGCGCGTACTGGTAGACCTAGAAAATGGTTCAAACTGAGACAGTACCGTAACATAATAGAAATTCATTACTTTTCATTCATTCGGTAGTATTGTCAACTCACGTTCAATCACGTAATCACCTTTGCCTCAGTGATAAGGTAATGACATTTATTATAATATTGTAATAGCAGTTTTGTTATGTCATGGACAACTTAACTGCAACAACAATTGCCTGTTAAATAATGAATCTTCGCATTGGTTTCACACTTGACTAGAGAATCCTTTCATGGCTCAAAAGTCATTAAAGTTTCTGTCTCTGGGACCAACTGGTTGTGCAAGAAAACTCTATCCAGAGAAAAGTTGTTTCTGGGCATCCAAATCATCAACAGTGGCCAAAGTTAGATGCAGTTCTCTACAAAATGCAGTACTCTAAAGACTATGTTTTGCTTGGCATTCTCCAATGGCTTCAGTCTTAAAACCGAAAGGTCATCCCAAATCCCTGCCAGGTGAATCTGTTTTAATTTTTAAAGTTGCATGGATGAGGTCGAAACAACTCACAAATAAAAAAAACAAAAGAAAAGCCATTAAATAGACATTACACACAAAGCTCTTATATCCATGACCCCCTCCACTAAGTGCCAGAATGTCTTTGTCAGAGAGAGTTTATACCTCAGTGCTGTGCTGAGAATAGCCTGATAAACTCAACTATAACTGTATAACGGTTCACATCACAGTCTTGTCTAAATGAGAGATCTACTCACAGTACATGTCTGGTAGGAAATGTGAAAGAGATTGCCCTACCTACACCATTAGCACAATTAGACATTTTATTTCGTGCCCAGACATTGAATTCCAGGGGTTGTTCTGCCGCCCCCAATGGCTACCAGGAAAATGTACCGCCATTGTATGCATATCGGTTTATATCCATAAGCCGGCATGAGCGTCGCACTCAAGGAACTGTACGGAACTATCAGTGACAGACACCCAGAGGCCGCTCTAATAGTGGTTGGAGACTTCAACAGAGCGATGCTGAAAAAGGAATTACCCAAATTCTTCTAACATATAACTGTTAATACACATGGTAGTATGGTAGTAGTGTATATGTTACGGTACATGCGGGAATAGGGTTGATAGGATGCATTTTATCATTGTGCTTAGGTAAACCCTGAATACTTTAATCATTGGTGATTATCAGCAAGTTGTAATATCTAAAGTGCTGACACAGGCTGCAAACTCTCTGTCTGTAACTGGACCTGAGCCAAAGATAGAGACCACGGGACCAGTTTGGCTCTGAGGATATTGGAGCCTTGTGGTGGTCAGCCAGGTGGGAGACTTATATGGGTACTGAGGTCAATAGGTCAGTTGACCAACCCGTTATGGTAGGGAAGCAGAGGCAAGCTGGCTTCTAACTTTAGTATGTAAACAACATATATGACTGGTGACTGGTGATTGGGAAGGAACAGCTGGTTCCGGTGTCAGCGGAAATCTAGCATATAAGCCCACTGCAAAATGTCATTCAGTGTGTGCCTCTCACCGTTGCTTGCCGTGTGTTGAGAGGCTGACCCAGCGCTGTATGGAATAAACTTCTATCTTTAATTGTCTACTTGAGCAACCTATTAATTAATTGCATCTCGGCCTGCCGCCCTTCATCAGACATTCATCTTATCAATTGGCGTTTAACGAACAGGATCCTAGATTCAGCGAGACAGGTAAGGCAGATAAACACAGTGTGGTTGTGTGCTTAACCTGAATTGTTGTTCTTGAGGGAAAAACCTGTAATTTTTTTTCCTTGAATGAAGGAAAGGGGATGAATTTGATGATGGGGGGGCCAATGATTAAATTTGACTAAATATTGAAGGTTGAGTATTGATGTGTACATGAAGGGCATTGATCCACATATAGGATAATACGTTATAAAGGACAGAGATGCTAGGTGTCACTCTGGAGGTGACATACTGATACTGGATATTGATTAATTCATAGAAGAATTGATTAAACGGAATTGGGCATTCCGTGGGTTTTTATTTGTTTATCTGTAAGGTACAGACATATTGAGGTATTTGACAGGAAATAAGGTGAACTGCAGAAGCACGCTTGAGTCAATTGAAACTATGAAGTAGAATGTTGATTAAGATGGTTAAATGAATAAGGTATTGACACGCAAGTGGTTATGGTATGTAATTTGAAGTGTGATTTAAAGAAAGTGTTTATAAGTGGTCTAGTAATGTGGGTATATTATATAGAGAAACAGGATAATGAAAGATATAGGTCAGCGGTAAAAAGACAGTTGTAGGACGATAAGAAGTTGAACGGATACGGCATTTGTGTTAATGTTAAAGCGCAACAGATTTGAGTGACAAGAGTGATTTATTGAGACAGGAGAGAACAGATGAGACGTGGATTTAAATGACCTTGATGAAACGCAATACAACAGACTGAATTTAAGTATATAACACGAATGGTGTAACTATAAAGCTCTAACGAGACAATTTAGATAAAAGAATTCCTTTTTACTAACATTGTGTGCAGTGTAATTAATCAAACATGGGTAATCAAATGTCTAGGACGGCAAATTGTGAGAAACGGATTATCAAGTATAAGTCGGTTAGGGACTTGCCACGAGGGGAAAAGAAAGCTATTAAGAAACTATTGGAAATTGATCCACACATAATTGATATTCCGATAAAATACACTGATACAGTGACACCGAAAGGATGGATTTTACTTAAATTAGGACCATTCTATGCAGAACCATTTCTAACAAAGATTGCGGAATGGAGTGACGATAATTTCCCAAGTATCGGGAGTTTTGAAAAGAATAAACTAAAGATTATTGACGAATATTTGATATCGAACAAAAGCATTTGCGACCCATTATGGGATATTGATTACATGAAAGAAGTCTATCAAGCATGGGTAATAATGTCTAATCAATGGCCTGGTAATATTGTCAGAAAGAAGGAACACAATAGGTCTAACCCTATACCCAAGGTAAAGGAGATACAGAGCGTGTCTCCTCCGGTACAGGCGGAACAGGCGGAGCAGGCTGTGATACGCAGCGTGGTCCGGGTGCAGGCACCATTGTTAACTATAGAGGAGAAAGTACTGTATAAACCATTAACCCTGACTGACGTATCTGCAATCATAGTCGACGCACCCAGACCCTTGATTAACCCAAAAGGATTCATAAATTGGTATAAAACAATGTTGCTCCATGGTAATTTGAATGGCACGGATTTAAGATACATTCTCATCACGTTAATGCCAGATGTTGAAATTGATACTTTGATAAATGCTTGTGAAACTTTGAATGAAAATAATGATGGGCCATGTAGAGGTAATACAATTAATGAACGATTCCCATGGTTTAATAAACAACACAAAGTGACTCACATTGAACAATTAACCAAATTTCTAAACGAACATGCCAGCCAAAACCGTGATATCTCACAAATTCTGAACTGTAAACGTAAGCCTAATGAAACAATGTCTGACTTTGTAATCAGATTCCAAAATACCTGGAGAGAAAAGGCGAATTTGGAATTAGATGACAAACCTAACGCATTCTTTACAAATATGATTCTAGATGGTATTGGAGAAGATGCAAAGAACTTCAAATTATCAACACCAGACATTTTCTCAATGACACCAGCATTGATTGAAAAACGAATAAGGGAATTAGAAGCTTTGGGATTGTTTAATAAGCGACACCAACCACAAGTCTTGGAGCTTGCGCAATACACGGACCTAGAGGGTTGGAATGAATACTAAGCATTATGGGTAATGAAGTCTTACGTGAAGCATGTCGAGTGATAGAGTTATAGGGAAATCATTGAGTTAAGTAATAATAATCCTTGTATTGATTAACATATTGTAAACAAATGATAAAGAGTGAAATGAATAACTATTGTATTTTCAGGACAAGCTAAATAGCTTAGCACGAACAGCAAAAGGTGGTAAGAGACACGAGTGCACTTGTGCTCCACAAAAGCTGTACCAGGGACGACGCTCTGAACCAACACTATTAATAGAACTGCCCTTGCAAACAAGACGCAGCTCGGCGACACAGAGACACAGACACGCAGAGAACACATAGAAGTGTTAGACATGAAAATGTAGTTGTCTCTTATTGTAATTATCATACAATTCTGCATTGACTCAGTAAACGTAACATTTGAATTTACTTAGTGAACAGAGATAAGACCATGCATTGATGACTGTTGATGTTCACACAAGCAAAGAGCAATATGTGACATTTTGATTGATGAATAATCCCGAACGGACAACACAACTCTTGCCAATTCTATCTCCTGACAGACCCAAGAAAATGCAGAAAAACTGAGCGACGGACTAAAAAACGGGGGCGTTGCTGAGGGCCAATCTAACAGAAGTGGGGGCTGAAATGACAGTGAACGATTGACGGATGAGAGAAAGGGGAAACCACAAATAATAATTCTCTGTGTAACTGTAAATGAAAATGTTGTTTTTCTGTTTGAAAGCGGAAACATGATAATGACATGACAGACTACAGACTTTGATAAAGCAATTACACATACGAATATGACAGTACTTCACAATCAACAGTGTTAATCGGCCAACAGCTGAATGCACGAGCATTACACATTGATGCAACATTTATGATAAAGAACCATTCACACTGACTCAAGAGTGTCTCTGATAAATCTACTAAAACCAACGGGTGATTGACTGAGAAATATTTGATTATAAGAAAGGGATAGAACATTTAAATGTTCACAGCAAATTTAAATCTTAATGCAAAATAAGCTTATAGCGTACATAGACCAACGGGGAAGTATTCAAGCCATCAGTTATGATTATGATCAGAATTTTTTAACATACGGGTAGAATAGAACCTATCTACCTCATTAAAAGTATGCTTATGGGAATTGACTCAGATTGCACATTGACAGTAAATAAACTAAGTATTGAAGAACTGATTTGGATATTAAAGGGGCGGTTCACGGTTTTTCACAACACAAGTCCTAGTTTGAATACCCATGGCATGAACGTCAAATGACAAATCCTTTTGTTTCCTCTAGGAGCATTGATGAAGGATGAGTTAACCATTTTGAGAGAAACTAAATGTCTGTCTACCTGTACTTAGCGATTGTGCAATCCCTGTATCTAAAAATGTCTCAGCAGGCAAGTGCAGAACTCATTAGAGGGGGGGGACCACAGGGAGCCCAACCCACTCTCAACTCTGACGATGAGACCCAAGCAAAGGGGAAAACACGTATTATGACAAACGATTACTGATTCCAGTGCCATAATGATGACTATCTCTGCTATTAACAATTATTCTTGATGTTGTTGTGAATTAAGATTGAAACTAGGACAAGAGATACCGGACAGACGATGCGTGCCGAGAGAAACCGTGTGATCCTGGCCTCATTGTGGATAAGATGGATGGCCACAATTTTATCGGTTCTGTATACGCTCTGGGTGTTAACTAACGAAACAGACTTTACTTTAACTGAAGACTCTGACACTAATCTTGTTCGCATGCGTCGTGACATCCAGGGAGTTAAACCGAATAGCGCACTAGACTCAGTTGCAGGAGTTTGCCAGTTTGTTGACAATTGTTGTACGTATTCACCACAACAGGAGTAAACCTTTAAGATCAGACAATGGGGACATAGAACAATAGGGGAGAGAAAAGTAGGGGGTAAGGATTTAGAGTTTCAATAACACTGTTAAAACATTTGAGCAAGCATCATGATGGTGAATGAAATAATTTCTACTGTGAGTCTCTCAATAACACAGCAACAAGACAAGAGGACACAAGGCGAAAGACAACAATGGTCCATCAGCATCTCAGATAGTGCCTCATTGCGACCGGAAAAGCATGATGGTCCCTCTGTTGAAGATCGACCTAGGATATCGAAGAACCAAGAAACTGATTGACGATATCCCTATTTGTTAAAAATGTACAATTATGTAACAAACTATGGAAAAACGTTTGATTTGACTTAATGATGGAAATGATATCTACTTCATTTGTAATGAGTAGTTAGACATAGCAATGAGAAACCTATTTGGATATTTTCTCCTTTAAACAACAAAGGTTTTTATCCAAAGAAGGTGATTATTAATCAGAGTAGTTTTAACCACAAAGTGACCTTTTACTCATGCCAAGTCAATTGTGGAGTGAGATGTTTGTTCACTTTGTCAGGCCACATGACTGAGGAATTGTATTTGTCTATGGGGAAAGTCCTTTGATGACAATTCCGGGGGAGGAATGCAAGATCTCAGCCATGTGGAAAGAAAGAGAAATAATTAAAGTTACTATCCATTAGAGAAGAAAAAAAAGAGTGGGCTGATAGGATGCATTTTATCATTGTGCTTAGGTAAACCCTGAATACTTTAATCATTGGTGATTATCAGCAAGTTGTAATATCTAAAGTGCTGACACAGGCTGCAAACTCTCTGTCTGTAACTGGACCTGAGCCAAAGATAGAGACCACGGGACCAGTTTGGCTCTGAGGATATTGGAGCCTTGTGGTGGTCAGCCAGGTGGGAGACTTATATGGGTACTGAGGTCAATAGGTCAGTTGACCAACCCGTTATGGTAGGGAAGCAGAGGCAAGCTGGCTTCTAACTTTAGTATGTAAACAACATATATGACTGGTGACTGGTGATTGGGAAGGAACAGCTGGTTCCGGTGTCAGCGGAAATCTAGCATATAAGCCCACTGCAAAATGTCATTCAGTGTGTGCCTCTCACCGTTGCTTGCCGTGTGTTGAGAGGCTGACCCAGCGCTGTATGGAATAAACTTCTATCTTTAATTGTCTACTTGAGCAACCTATTAATTAATTGCATCTCGGCCTGCCGCCCTTCATCAGACATTCATCTTATCAAGGGTACATGTGGGAAAACTAGGGTTAGGGTTAGGTGCTACGTCGCTGGCATGTCTAACCCTAGCCCTAACCCTACCCCTAACCGTAGCACCCTAGCACTTAACCCTAACCCTAGTTTTCCCACATGTACCGTATTCCCACATGTACCGTAACAGAAGCGGAGAGCATTCACATGCAGGGAGGGCTGTCGGCACAACGGTCCGTCGGCATATTGATGCGGCACCCATTCTTCTAGCACCAGTTAGTTAGATATCTTATCAGTTTTCCAGGCACGTTATCAGTTTGGTACCCTACACAAGACCAATTATAAGGTATTAGGGAGTTACTGTCTGTCTGGGACTGTTCTGTTTGGCCTTCAAGCCAGGTGCTGCTACAAACCCCTCCTCCGGGAGGCGAGGGGCAAATCAGATCACAGCACCATCCTCCTTGTACAAGCAGGCATTGTGCAGAACAGCTGGCTGGTGTCTCACCACCATATTTAACCTCTCCCTCTCCACGGGCATAGTGCCCTCCTGCTTCAAGTCATCTGCCATAATCCTGGTACTGAAAAAGGGTAAGGTAACATGCCTAAATGACTGGTTCCGTGTTGCTCTCACCCTCGTAGTGAGCAAATGCTTTGAGAAGATCATCAACGTTCTGATCTGCAGGGAGTTGCCACTCACCCTGGCCCTCACCAATTTGCCTACCGAGAAAACAGATTGACAGATGATGCCATTGCCACGGCACTCCTCTCAGTCCTCACCCACCTTGACAGGAGAAACTCCTATGTGAGGATGCTGTTTGTAGACCACAGTTCAGCATTCAACACCATAGTCCCCTCCAGACTCAACTACAAGCTCAGGGACCTAGGCATCGGCACCCCAAAAATGTGTGTGTCGATTTGATCACAGACAGGATGTCTGCTAAGTGTGATCATTCATCTGGGAAAGGACCCAGAAGAGAGAGTGATTAGCGTCTATACATATTTAAACATGATAAGTGGTCATCAATGTAACCAACGACTGTCATCATTCAACTCAGTATACAAATCGGTCTGTCTTGAAACCCCTCTAGAGTGTGATATTATAAATAATATGATTAATTTGCGTATTTTTTTATTTCTTTTTTTTACCGCTTTAAGCTTTCCAAATTAACCGTGATCGTTAACGTGTTACAGTGACATCCCTAAATAAAAGTGATTCTGATTCACATGAAAGAATTTTGGGCCAATGGAAAAGTAGGATGTAGGCCAAACCAAAAGGCCCACTCCCTCTTACTCATGTACCACAGCTCATGCACAATAACAAGTTAAAGTTATTGGTTTATAGATTGAACCCTCTGGTTTAAAACATCAATGTCTCAGACTAGCTATTCCCATTCTCAAGCATCAATTGAGACTGAAGCTTAGGCTATAGAGAATGCTTCAGCTGGCATGTTTAGGGGACATGGATATACAGTCATGTGAAAAAGATAGGACACCCCATGAAAATCTTTGTCAACATATTTAAACATTATGGACATTTTCATTTTAACAATATTGAGAGATGGAGGTAATATAACTATAGGAACAAAACAGAAAATACATCTTTTTAAATTCTAATTAATAGAAATGCAATTTTCTTGTGAGGAAAAAGTTAAGATACCATCGATCTGTATTACTACTTAAAATGCCTAAAATTAGAATCAAGTGTACCACATCAGGTGCAAATGATTGGAAAATCGTTAGAGAGGATTTTGGAGGGGCGTGTCTTATTTAAACTTTTGGTTTGCTCTTGATTGTTGAAGTGAGTGGTATTACCATGGCAAGATCAAAAGAGCTCTCTTGGGCCTTCAGAAAGAAGGTTGTAGGTGCGTATGAGTCTGGGAAGGAATTTTAAAAGATCTCCAAACAATTCGAAATCAGCTATTCCACTGTCCGGAAATTAATTTACGTGGTGAACATTTAAAACAACTGCCAACATGGCCTGGTCAGGCAGTCCTAGCAAGTCTCCAACAATCCTAAAATGGTATCACGGGACCTACTGGTAGCTCTTGTCACAGTTGGTTTCAAAGTACATGCACCATGTACCATCAGAAAGAGACTGCACACATTTGAATTCATGGTAGGTGTGCAAGGAGGAAACCCTAGCTGTAAAAAAAAAAAAAAAAAAAACATCAGGGCAAGACTTAAAGCTTGGCAGAGAACACCTAGACAAACACCAGGACCTTTGGAACAATGTGCTTCGGACAGATGAATCCAAAGTTGGATTATTTGGGCATAGTAACAGAATAGACAGAACCATCTGTCCAAAAATGTAAGCTGAAGCGGATGTGGACCATGCAACATGACAATGACCTAAAACATTCCAGTAAATCCACTAAGGAATGGCTCAAAAGAAAGAAACAGAAACGGAAACAGAAGAGTTCTGGAATGGCCAAGTCAAAGCCCGGATCTTGTCCTATTGAGATGTTGTGGGGTGACTTGAAACGTGCTGCGCATGCAAGACACCCCTCAAACATCAGTGTGAGAAAAACCTTCCTCCCAGTCGATGTCAGAGATTCGTAGACATAGGAAATGTCTAATTTTTATTTCAGCAAAAGGGGACAATACCAGCCATTAGGGTATTGGCTGTCCTAACTTTTTCCTTAATAGGAATTACAATTTTTGTTCATTTCTTTTGTTAAATAAATGATAACGAAGTTGAATTGTCATTGTCTTTGGTTCAATCACCTTTATCTATAGATATTGTTCGAAAGAAGATTGACTGGTTTGTAGTTTGGCTATCGTGGGGGAACGTGTCTCACATGGGAGTCGGGACAATAGGGGCAGCTGTGGCGTAGGAGGTAGAGTCACTGTCTATGTCGAAGTGTCCTTGGGCAAGACACTGAACCCCCAAATTGCTCCCAGTGAGTGGGCCAGCGCCTTGCATGGCAGCTTGCCGCCATTGGTGTGTGAATGTTTGTGTCAATGGGTGAATGAGAGGCCGTTGTAAAGTGCTTTGGAGCAGCAACAAAGGCGCTATATAAGTGCAGTCCATTTACCATTACCATTTACCATGCAGCTCACTTCTATGGTTTGGAATGGCAGGGTCATAACTGTCTGAAAATGTCAGGTTATTGCTTTCTCTGTCATGGCACTGTGGAGCAAATACATCAGATGTACAGTGGTGTTACAGTATTATGTTATGTGGTAAGTACACTGAAATAGTCACTTATCATCATAACACCTATGAACAATACATGATCCCATTCCATATTGAAACAACCTGGACAAATGACGCAAGACAAAAAATAGGGCAATATGGTTTCAAATTGAGTAACACTATCCAGAGTATTACCATAGCCCTCCAAGTATAGGTAGCTGGCTGCATGCATCAAGCCCTCAGGTAATGTCTGAAAGCAGTTCCCCCTGGTTTTCCTTTCTGTTTTGCTTTTACTTCAATGTGTTACTGACCTGCAGTCTGCATTAGATAAACAGGTGCACTGTAAAAGCTTTTGCATACAGAGAAAGAGAGAGCAAAAAAGCAGCATCCGCAGCATGAGCGGTGGCAGGGCCGGTCCGGTCCTAGGCATTTAGATGCCCTAGACGAGAGTATGATTTGATGCCCCCCCCCAAAAAAATTTTTTTAGGGGCGCCACCACCACCACCACATTAAGCCACCAGTACTGCCTCATCACCACCCACACATTCAACAGTAAAAATATGGACAACAATGGTTTCAAGACCAAAATATTATTATTATTATTATTTTATTTTTTTACAGAAATCAGAAAACAAGGTACAAATAAACATATTCAAACATTAATAGTGCAATCAGAAATCAGAAAACAAGGTACAAATAAACATATTCAAACATTAATAGTGCAATCAGAAATCAGAAAACAAGGTACAAAATGATTTAAATGAAAAAAAAGGACCGGCCATGAGCGGTGGTATTTTCACTATTTTGATTGATTTGCGAGAGAGAGAGATGCTGAATTAGCGTGGGAGGACACAGAGGGAGAGAGATGTGGAGGAAGAGAGATCATTAGCAGTGATATGTCTGCCTGAAGAAGGTCTACTGTATGACCACAAGCTTTTTTTGCACAGATTTGATACTCTTCAGCTCCAGCACCTCAGCTAAGTCTGATCACGGATGAGCTGTGGTATTTTCACTATTTTTGGTAAGCGGTGAAACTGCAATGAGTCAATTGTAGTGTTTACTATATCATTTCTTCACTAGATGGCAGTGTAAGCATTATGATAAGCCAATAACATGGTTCTGAAGTTGTTCTCATCCATAATTACCTTTACTTAATCATGTTTATGTACTCTGGTGACATGATTATGAATTCTTTGAAAATAGGTCAGTTTATATTAGAACTGTTTCCAACCAATCCAAACCTGAACCTGTTGATATGACCTTTGACCTTATTGGTTTTGGCTGAGGGTGTTCAGTGATTAGAGAATCCTCAGGAAATGAATTTTTATCAGCCTATTGAAAAAACAACAACAGGCCAAAGGTGGGAGTGAATATATCTAAATTTAACACATCAGATACTGCCAAACTAAGTCAAACCGCTACTGAAAAAAACTGAAATGTTTTCCGGCCTTACTGATTAGAATTCTCATGATAGCAATACTGCCTAATCATGTCAACCTACATTCTATTGCAGTCTTTTCATTCAAAGACACAGAAATAACTAGGCATATAAAGTTGTGTAGTATCAAGAGGATTAGCCATATCCAAATTTTCCCACATTACCTTCAGTGATGGGGCTCCATATTTGAGCCTGTGGGATTACCCAATCCTCCCTATGATACATCATAACAGTCCTGTGTTGCTCTCTGTTTCCGCCCACACTAACCCACCATCTCTCTATCTCTCTCCCACTCCCCCTCTCTCTCTCTCTCTCTCTCTCTCTCTCTCTCTCTCTCTCTCTCTCTCTCTCTCCCTCTCTTTCTCTCTCTCTCCCTCCCTCTCTCTCTCCCTCTCTCTCTCTTTCTCTCTCTCTCTCCCTCCCTCTCTCTCCCCCCCTCTCTCTTTCTCTCTCTCTCTCCCTCCCTCCCTCTATCTTCCTCCCTCCCTCTATCTTCCTCCCTCTCTCCCTCCCTCCCTCTCTCTCCCCCCCCCTCTCTCTCCCCCCCCCCTCTCTCTCTCCCTCTCTCTTTCTCTCTCTCTCCCTCCCTCTCTCTCTCTCTCCCTCTCTCTCCCTCCCTCCCTCCCTCTCTCTCTCTCCCTCTGTCTCCCCCCTCTCTCTTTCTCTCTCTCTCTCCCTCCCTCCCTCTCTCTTCCTCCCTCTCTCCCTCCCTCCCTCTCTCTCCCCCCCCCCCCTCTCTCTCTCTCTCTCTCTCTCTCATTATCATACTGTGTACTCCTCTTCCCTAGGCATACCTCTCCATGAGATGAGTGATATATTCAGGCAACACAGTGAAGAGGTTGAATAGTACTCCTGTCTCGTATTCACCCTCTCCTGAAGCGTGTGGGAGGTGATAGTGGGCAAGCATACTTACTCTGCTGTGTCCTACAATATCAGCTGCAGTATTTAGAACATGTACGGTAGCTTCTTACAGGGAGTAGATTGAAAATTTACCATTTAAGAAACTGGAGTAAGAGCCGCACCATCACACAGTATAACATGAGGTTGAACTAGGTTGTTTGAAGTACTCAAGTAGTGCTAGTCTCCCCAGTTGCATCATTGCAACCTGACAGACACAATAGGCTCTACAGTAGACATGTACTATATATATATATCATTTGTGGTATATGGTACATGCCTACTGTAGAGAATATTGTGTCTGTCAGGTTGCAACTGCAATGTAAAAGACACATCCTATGACATCCATTCTCAGATACAGTAGATCGAGTGGGTGTGTGACTCTGTTGCTCCTCCCCCCCTTTGCACAACATAGTCCAGTAGTCTCCACAACCTCCTTTGACAGATTATTTGGCTATTCGTCGGCAAACCGTGAGATTAGGCAGCCCGTGTCACAGAGCAACTGAAAGGTGGGAGAAAGGAGAGGCAAACCAGCGGTCTGTCATCCTAATTGGAGCGAGATGACCCTTCCAGCCTTCCCTATGTGATAATGGGTAGTGGGAAGTGGTGTTAAATTGAAGTTACTTGTGTTAAACTTGCTAAACTAACATCATAACAATCGCCATTTTAATTCTCCCTGCTGCTGCCGTCTTAAAGTGACAGGCGCCCTTTTCTCACCGTGCCACACACAGACCTATGAAGGCAAGTTCTCTGTCTCCCTGGCTAGGTCAGGCTAGGTCAGGCTAGCTCTCCCTGGCTCGGTTAAAGGACTTTATCTCAGCAACCGTAGGTGCCACAGACACGGTTGAGACATCATTCGACAGGGCTCGGCCCCACCGAGAGACATATGGAACCCCCGAATCGGTGTGGCGCCCCCTGGTGATGTTAATGAGCTTCCTGCAATTAGCCGCATGCTAATTAGCATCATGCTAATCTACCTGTTTTTTGGATTCTGTGTGAGCTCATGAGCATAAAAGTCAATGGGAGGGGCCAAAAAAATCGGGTTCGACTTAAAAAAAAAAAGCCAAGGGTGAGGATAGTAGATGCACATGTGAAAACAAAGCTTAGGGTGAGGATAGTAGGGGTACAAAAAAAAAAATAAGCTTAGGGTGAGGATAGTAGGGGCACATGTGAGTCGATGTATCTTCTATTAGTCTGTGGAGACGAGATAGAATTAGCTCCATGGATTTAACATCTCTCTATGACCTGGGGTCACAAGGGTGCGGAATAACCAGTGACATCTGAGCTCCTGGGCATACTCAGGTATATGTGCCTCCAGTGGTGGTAAGTTGAAGGCACATTGTATTCACGCCATTATCTATATAGTAGTTAGTCACTGTTTCCTTGGAGCTAAGAACCTAGCACGTAGCACACAGCACCTGATCTGCTGACTGAGAACAACCTTTTACTACAACTGTGTAATAAACTTGAACTTTTTATAAGACGCTCTCAGTGCCTCTTTGTTGAGGGGAACCTGGATTACTGGAGGTTACAATAGTATAGTTATGTGTGTGTGTGTGTGTGTGTGTGTGTGTGTATGTATATATATAACCTGTGTGTGTGTGTGTGTGTGTGTGTGTGTATAACCTGTGTGTGTGTGTGTGTGTGTGTGTGTGTGTGTGTGTATATAACCTGTGTGTAGGTATGTGTGTGTGTGTATGTACCCGTGTGAGTGGGAGTGGCTTGTCTTGATATGGGAGTGGCTTAGACAGTTAAGGGGAGTGGCTAAGGGGAGTGGCCAGACAGTTTAATTAATTAATTAAAAGGGGGGGAGTGGCTTGTATCAAAGTGGGTGTGGCCTATATAAAAGTGGGAGTGGCTTGTATCAAAGTGGGAGGAGCTTGTGACCAAGTGGGAGTGGCTTAGACAGTTAAGGGGCGTGGCCAGACAGTTTAATTCATTCATTAAAAGCAGGAAGTGGCTTTATCAAAGTGGGCGTGGCCTGTATCAAAGTGGGAGTGGCTTGTATCAAAGTGGGTGGAGCTTGTGTCAAAGTGGGAGTGGCTTAGACAGTTAAGGGGCGTGGCCAGACAGTTTTAATTCATTCATTAATTAATTAAAAGGGGGAAGTGGCTTGTATCAAAGATGGCGTGGCCTGTATCCAAGTGGGAGTGGCTTGTATCAAAGTGGGCGGGGCTTAGACAGTTAAGGGGCGTGGCCAGACAGTTTAATTCATTCATTAAAAGCAGGAAGTGGCTTTATCAAAGTGGGCGTGGCCTGTATCCAAGTGGGAGTGGCTTGTATCAAAGTGGGCGGAGCTTGTGTCAAAGTGGGAGTGGCTTAGACAGTTAAGGGGCGTGGCCTGTATCCAAGTGGGAGTGGCTTGTATCAAAGTGGGCGGAGCTTGTGTCAAAGTGGGAGTGGCTTAGACAGTTAAGGGGCGTGGCCAGACAGTTTAATTCATGAATTAAAAGCAGGAAGTGGCTTTTTCAAAGTGGGCGTGGCCTGTATCAAAGTGGCTTGTATCAAAGTGGGAGGAGCTTGTGTCCAAGTGGGAGTGGCTTAGACAGTTAAGGGGCGTGGCCAGACAGTTTAATTCATTCATTAGAAGCAGGAAGTGGCTTTATCAAAGTGGGCGTGGCCTGTATCAAAGTGGGAGGAGCTTGTGTCCAAGTGGGAGTGGCTTAGACAGTTAAGGGGTGTGGCCAGACAGTTTAATTCATGAATTAAAAGCAGGAAGTGGCTTTATCAAAGTGGGCGTGGCTTGTATCAAAGTGGGAGTGGCTTGTATCAAAGTGGGAGTGGCTTGTATCAAAGTGGGAGTGGCTTGTATCAAAGTGGGAGGGGCTTAGACAGTTAAGGGGCGTGGCCAGACAGTTTAATTCATTCATTAGAAGCAGGAAGTGGCTTTATCAAAGTGGGCGTGGCCTGTATCAAAGTGGGAGTGGCTTGTATCAAAGTGGGTGGAGCTTGTGTCAAAGTGGGAGTGGCTTAGACAGTTAAGGGGCGTGGCCAGACAGTTTAATTCATGAATTAAAAGCAGGAAGTGGCTTTATCAAAGTGGGTGTGGCCTGTATCAAAGTGGGAGTGGCTTGTATCAAAGTGTGAGGAGCTTGTGTCCAAGTGGGAGTGGCTTAGACAGTTAAGGGGCGTGGCCAGACAGTTTAATTCACTCTCAAAGCGAGGTTAAACCAGAGTAATGCTAGGTCACACAGCAATAGGGCCATGGGGTCTGATCTTGACCTTACCTCTGGAAATAATCTTAGCCTGGCTCTGATTAAGCTTCTACTCTCTCCTGGTGAGGTTGTTAAGTTACTCTAGGCTAAGTTGTGTGTTGCCCTAATTAGCCATGAAGTCAGCAACAAAACAGGAGAAGGTCACTTTTTTGTTTAACATTCAGATACGAAAACAGTACAGTCCAGTACACAGGTCACTAACTCCATGTGCTAGCTGCTAATGAGGTCATGGGAGGCCCTTCTGACTACGTAGTCTAAAGGCCACAACAGACTCAAATCACTAAACCTTGCACAATTAGTGGTGGAAAAATCCCAACATTCTGCATCAGTCATTCACAAAGTAGAACATGTCATCTTGCAGGAGACCCCTTTCATTTTCAGGAATGTAGTTTTTGAGCCTTATCAAAGGGTATGAGAGAAAACCATCCTTGCAGACATGAATTATTAACCAAAGTATACATCACAACCTCAGAGATCAAAACAGCATGCTTGTAAGATACCTGGGGGAAATTCTTATATTTAGCACTGGCTGCCAGTGCAACACAATCTAAGATGGAAAATAATTGTTGCACCATCACACAGAATAGGCATAAAATGGTATATTTAATATCTGGATTATTCCTAGCATACTATTATTGCATTGAAGCATGAGTGAATTAGCATTCTAAACTGACTCTTCAGCAGAAATGTCATCAACTTCAGATGTTAACAGCTGTAGTGCATGGTAGTCCTCGGGGATGTGGAATATAGTTTGCTACTGTTTGTCTGTCTCCCTTGTGGTTAAAAACGACAAGGCAGGGAAAACAATATTTATCTTCTATCAAAACAGTAACAAGACTAGACTTTGAATTAGTTTATCAACAGGGTCTACACAGACTACTGGAGTTGTGATCAATGTGATTCTTCTGATTGAGTGTTTTGATGAAATTCATTCATTGTGTACTGTATTTTGTGGTCCCTGGTCTTGGATGAGGCTCACAATTATATTAAAATGATTAATGCAGTGTCTCTACCAAGCGAGAGGATCTGCTTTGCTTGATGTGGTCCAATACCCTATGTTTATGTGTTTGGTAGAGTGGATTTTAACTGCTGATGGGGGAACAAAGCCTTCCAACATTGAAATGAAATGAAGCACATCTAAAACATTTACATTACTTTGTCATAGTGCTCCTTCTTCTTCAAGTTTATCAGATTAGAGAAAAAAAAACACCCTTTTGTCTGGCTTTTGCACCACTTAAACCCACTCGACCTAGATCCAAATAACTTGTCACTTTTCATTCTGTGACATAAACCCGCTGATGGAACCAAAGGTTCTGTATTTACATTTTATATCAGGTTATCTGGTCCAGTGATTCTTCTGATTGAAGGATACAAAGCTTTAGCCCCAGGATATGATGCAGGCCCTGACTGAAACTCTAGGTAGAGTGGATACTCTCTCCGTGTGTACGCTGTATAGGAGCTCATTAGACAGAGAGACCTGTGTGCATTGTTCCAAGTTTGCAGAGTCAGCGGGGGAGGCACTCATCACTCCACACAATCTAGACTCGAGCACATCTGGTCTGGCAGCTCCAGGGTGACCTGTACGTACGTATAAACACACACACACACTTGCACACGTACAGACATACTCACACACACACATGCTTGCCTTGCGCACATATACATACAAACGCATGCACACACACACACAATCTTAGCTGTCCATCGTGTTCCATGATGACACTTGCTCCAGGGATAGGGGTGGGGGGGGGGGGATATTCAGCGACGAATCGCTGGTGCCACTTCTCGTGGGCGTTGAGTCGATCCTTGAGCCGCAAACCCGTCCGCAGATGGTGCAGGGGAAGCCAGATACCAGGGGGATTCCAACTGCACGCTGGTGTCGTTGTGTGCGCCTCTCAGGTCTTCTGTCTTGGTTGATTTGGTGTATTTTGGAAACTGCAGTGGCACAAGTGACTTGCCAGGCTGATCTGTCGAGTGCCAGAGTTTCAAGCTGCGTGGTGTTGATGTTTGCTCTGTAGGCAGCGGATGTGGAAGGCCTCCAGGTTGGTGATGTGCCGGCGGTATGGGGTCCAGGATTCTGCTCCATAGAGCAGAGTGGAGAGACATACTGCGTTGTAAACGGCAACCTTGGTGCTGACCTTCAGGTTTTGTTTTTCGAAAACCCTGCTGCGTAGGCGTCCAAAAGATGATGAGGCTTCAGTGTTTCCCCTAGGTTTGCTGCCTTGGGGGGGTGGCATGGACCGTGGCATGGACCCCCCCCCCCAGGGGGTAAGACCCTGCCTCATACCAGCGTCATGTCCAGGGGTGTACTTGTACATTAAGCCGCCTCACGCTACGGAAACAGGAGATGCTCCTGCCCTATGGGCCATTAGGCTCCAGAACCATCGGTTCTCAAGGCTACTTACTTATGTGGTCTTGACTACCTGTCCACTTTCTCACCTGGTTCTTGCTCTCTCTCTCTCTGGTGTGCCGACACCATCCTGCTCTCTCTCCTTCTCTCCCTCCCTACCCTCCTCTCTCCCTTTTGCTGTCAACCAAAAGGTAAACAAAACAGCCAGAGTATTTATAATCTAAGAGGCATAAATTGACATAATTATAATTGAATATTGGATTGCTGTGGGCAATCCAGTCAGATAATCATGTCATTTTGACTTTACTCTCTCACCTGAAAATGTTTTGTATGTCCAACTATAAAAAACAGACATTTCCAATGCTTCAATCAACTGTCCATGTACTGTAAATATGCCATTATGGTATTACCATGAAGCCCAACTCTAGCAGAATAAGAAAGATAGTATATCTACTTTAAGTAAAATAATAAAGTGCCTCCAGTTAGCTCTTTAGCTGGCAAGTGTGCAAGGAGACTAGCTCATCTCATCACCTCTGAACTAGCTAGTTCTTTGACACTATTTACACTATGGAACTATAGTCAGACACTTTCTAGTCACGATAATAACGACCAATTTTAACCAACTTTCTCTGTCAGAACACTCAGCAATTATATTTGCTAACGTTTGAACTTACTTTCAATCTGCAGACATCACAGCCGGCAAAAACTCTCGCGTCTCGCGCGCACACTTGCGCAAAGTCTTGTATTATTCTCCAGCGCTGGCACAGCGCGAAGTGTGGAGATAGGTCTGGCTATGCGAGACTACGGCGGACTAACGTTACCAACGAGCCTATGGGCTTGCCACTCGCCAGATTCGGGTTGGGTGCGTTTAAAAAACGCGGATATTTTAGCCTGCTTGTCAGATGTTTGGTGTCTACGTCCGTAATAATTCCTCTTTCTTGGGGGGGCGGGGGGTTCCGTTGGTAGGGTGGCCCGCCCCCCCAAGGCAATGGTAGGGGAAACACTGAGGCTTTATTGATACGCGTGTGTATCTCCGCGTCAAGGGAGCAGCATGAGGACAGAGTGGAGCCGGTAGGTGAAATGATCAACTGTTTTAAGTGGAACACCGTTTATGTGAAAACTGGGAAGTGTAGAGGTTTGGGAAGTGAGTTGGGACATGACTTTTTTTGGATGTTGACCTGGAGACCGAAGGATTTGTACAGACTGGATATGGTGTTGAGAGCGTGCTGCATAGACTCTGGGCTGTGAGATAAGATGGCACAGTCATCAGCGTACTGAAGCTCACAGATTTGGCAGGACTGTCTTTGTGTGTGTTTGGAGCCGGCGGATGTTGAAGAGACTACCATCAAGGATGGCAGAGAGGAGGAGATTAAAGAGCACTGGAGCCAATACACAGCCCTGTTTCACCCCAACATATACCTCAAAGAATTCTGACTGGAGTTCAACCGTCTGGACTCTGGCTTGCATCCCATCATGCAGCTGCTGAAGGATGGAGAGGAACTTGGGTGGTACTCCAAGTTTGTCGAGGTGTTTCCAGAGCAGCCCACGGCTGATGGTGTCGAAGGCTTTGCTTTGGTCTTTGAAGGCTATGTAAAGATCCTCGCGGTGTTCTCTGCTCTTCTCTAGTAGCTGCCTCAGGACAAAGACCATGTCGGTGGAGTTTCCGGAAGCACAGTTTCCGAGATGGTCTCCATCAGCCTGTTCAGCATGATCTTCGCCAGCTCAGGGGCCCATAGTCCTCGGGACCCGGGGCCTCTCTCTAAGAGAAAGAAGGGCCCACGGAAACGTGACATCAACCGGGGCCCTTCCCTGGACCCGGTCACCCACCCTGATCTCCATCAAGGCCCCGGACCTGTATTTTACCTTAACCACAACCCCCACCCTACCCTCCCTAATCTGGTGTTGGACCCCAACTCTGGCCCTAACTCTAGCCCTGACCCTGGCCCTGACCCTGACCCTGACCTGGACAGACCGCTCTATCACCGCAGTGCATATCAAAAAAGTGTGGTGTGGGACCTTGAGATTAGAAAACCAGTGGTGATAGTGGGGGATTCGAATCTCAATAGAATCCCCCCTTTCAACTATCCACTGGTACAAATTGACAGTTTCCCGGGGGCCAACATTTTCCATCTGAGGGATATTTGGAACAAGTTGAACCCTAGTCCTGCCACTCACAAACCCTAGTCCTGCCACTCACAAAGTGGTCTTTGTGGTGGGATTGAATAACTGTCTGAGTGGAAACCTGCTCTCGAAACCTGCTCTCGAAAAAGCAATTCCAACAGCTGATGGCGAGGGCAAGAGTGGTTTTCCCTCAGGCAGAGGTGTTTGTTACATTGACACAATACTCACCCAGGTTGCAGGCCCCAGTACGGGCCCTCCTGGAAGAAACAAACACCTATGTGCAGTCCACATACAGGACCCTGAGAGGGGTGGAGGCCCGGGACTTCAAAGCTTGTGAGAGGGATCCGATACATTGGACCCCTGCTACAGGCAAAAAAATGTTAGAGGCATGGATGCTACAGTTAAACTGAAAAGAGGGGGACCTGGGACACTTACCATGTACTGTAAATATGCCATTATGGTATTACCATGAAGCCCAACTCTAGCAGAATAAGAAAGATAGTATATCTACTTTAAGTAAAATAATAAAGTGCCTCCAGTTAGCTCTTTAGCTGGCAAGTGTGCAAGGAGACTAGCCAAGCCCTAATATTCACTTACCAAGCCCTAATATTCTAATATTTTAAATGTTTCTAATATTTTAAATCTTTCACTTACCTTTGAACTATCCACAAAAGAAGAAATGCTGCTGGAGAGGGGCCTCTTCTTTATTCCTACGCCATCTGTAACAGACAGAGAAGATTTACAAAGAGATTTAGCAAAGTATCACAGGCGTTTGAAACGTTTAGATCATTTCCGGTTTACCACGGATTTCATCAGGGAACCGTTCATCAACCCCTCTCATTGGGAACCTGATTGGAATTCCATCTTGGACCCTATTAAGGGATGGATCAGGGAAGATGTACGGGACCTGGAGGGAATCCGTTGGGCCTGTGAAAAAGAAAGTAACCTGTCACAAGGGGAAAGAAAAGCATTAAACAAATTAAAAAAGAACCAGGATATAATTATTAAGCCTGCCGATAAGGGCTCTAAAATTGTAATAATGGATAAAAAAATCAACATTTGACAGAGGCTAACAGACAATTGGAAAATAGAACACACTACTTACCTTTAACTAGCTCTCTGCAACTGGAGACCCAGAAACAGATTAGAGCGACGGTGTCTCACCTGTATGAAAAGAAAGTTATATCGGCCAAACAAATGACTTACCTGTATGGGGAGGATCCGCCACGTCCACGGCAACTGTATCTCTTGCCAAAGATCCACAAGGATCCAGAGACCTGGACAGTGCCACATCAGGTCCCCCCAGGAAGGCCGATCGTGTCCGATTGTGGGAGCGAGTCCTATCGAATAGCAGAATTCATAGATTTTAATTTAAATCCATTATCCCAAATTCATGAAAGTTTCATTAAAGATACATATGATTTTGTGGAAAAACTTAAAAACATCCAGGTTCCTATTGGTTCGATGCTTTTCTCGGTCGATATTGACTCCCTGTATACAAATATAGAGACCCCATTGGGGCTCAAAGCGGTGCGGGACCTATTTAACGACCATCCAGACCCTTTTAGACCAGATGAGGCTCTTCTCCATCTTTTAGAGTTAGGGTTAACTAGAAACTATTTTATCTTTGATTCCAGATGTTTCCTTCAGGTACATGGGACGGCCATGGGGAAGAAGTTCGCTCCTGCATATGCCAACATTTATATGGCTGATTGGGAGCGGACTGTCTTCCCCAAATGCCCGAAACTCCCAGCACTGTATGTCTGTTATTTGGACGATATTTTTGGCATCTGGAGCCACACAAGGGTGGACTTCCAGGTTTTTATCAATGTACTGAACACGCATCATCAGGCAATCACTGTAAAATTCAATCTTCAACCTGAGAAAATCGAGTTTTTGGACACAGAGGTATTTATTAAGAGAGGAGAGGGGGGTTATAGTCTGGGCACAAGACCCACAGATAGCTAGACTTGTGCAACAGCGCATGGGTATCACCCCAAACATACCTTTAGGGGAATAGTGAAATCGCAGCTTATCAGATTTAAGCGAATTTGCACAGCAGAGGAGGACGCGTCTTCAAGTCAGCCACGAGGACCCTCTTCAAGGTCCTCAGATCCAGGGGTTATGGGATAACTTTTCTCCGGAACATCAGGACTGAGGCAAGAGGGAGTCCTAGGCAGGAATTTAGACCGGCGAGGAAGGATAGCCCACAACATCTGGTCCCTTTCGTCTCCACCTTCTCCCCCGCCTCTCGTAGACTAAACAGCAACATCAAAAACAGTTTTTTAAGGGTACAGGAGGTTATGGAACCCTTGAACAATTTGAAACTTTTAGCAGCATATAGAAGAAATAAAAATCTGAAGGATCTCCTTGTACATGCCTCCTTAAGTCGGAGTGTAAAAGATAAATATAAATCACATTTCAAACAGTTGAAGTTTCTCAAAAATCAGTATACTGACCTGGGCTCACCGGTGTGGTAGACCGTGGGGCCTGAGTCTTCTAATCTGGTTTACAGTATCCAGTGTGGAACATGTGGGAGACTGTATATTGGACAGACCAAGAATAGCCTCTTACAGAGACTCAAACAACACCTGTATACAATTGAGAAAATGGATAAACAGACTGTACTGTACACACACTTTAGGAGACATGGGAGCACCAACTTGCTCATAGCGGGATTGGAGTCGGGTACGAGGTGGTCCAGAGCACAAAGGCTCGCCAGAGAGAGACAGTGGATTAGAAAATTAGGTACTGTCGATCCTGGGGGCTGAACGAATTGGATCATTAAAATGATGAGAGGAGAAGTGGGGAACTTGAACGGGAGGGAGACTGAAAGAGGGAGAACGCCCTTATTTATTTATTTATATGTCATATTGTATGTGTATGTGTGATGTTTTAGGATCATTTATGAGGTGGAGGCGTTATGGATTGAGACGCCCCTCAATACTTGAGTTGTTACCAGCACTTATTTTTAGCACTTTTATTATTGGCGGGATCTTCCTCATTCAAAATATCAAGGCCCCCCCGGCCCCCATCTTCCCTCTATGGATCCGAATTTTGTGACCTCTGTACCTACCTCATGTTGGTACCCACCGGAGACCCTCAGTTGTGGATGGTGTTGGTCACCAGTAGTTTTTTCCTGAAAACCAGAGGAAATTTTAGTTTATAAGAGTGAGAAGTTACAGTTAATATTTTCCTGCATATCGGATATGAAATAAAGAGGATTGTAGAATACTTACCTACTACTTACCTGGAACCGGAATGCTTACCTGTATCACACACCTAATAGAGGAAAAGTAGAACATTTATCTATCACCTCACCTGGAACCGAATTTTGAAAAAGAAAGGAATTGAAAAATTAAACAATAACAATAGGAAATGAGGATACCTACCTGTGTGTGGATGTATCAACTCGTCTGGGACGTATTCTGACAGTTTAGAGGGGTTTAATAACGGTTTTAATGCATTTAAGATAAGTAGAAAATATGTTTAGACACAGACCGCATTTAGCTGGGTTAAAGGACAGCGATGTATAGACGCAATTTAAACCACCTCTTCTGCATGAATAACTATGCTAGACTACATGGAATCTCAGACTAAATGACGGTCTGGTACATATTTTGACAATCTACAGGTGTTTAGGGTATTAATTTAAACTCAACGTGCTGCTAGACTAAAACAGGTTTAGACACAGACCGCATTTATCTGGGTTAAAGGACAGCGACGTATAGACGCAATTTAAACCACCACTTCTGCTAGGATAACTATGCTAGACTATATGAATCTCATACTACATGACGTCTGGGACGTATTCTGACAGTTTAGAGGGGTTTAATAACGGTTTTAATGCATTTAAGATAAGTAGAAAATATAGCCGTAATATAGCAGGATTATATGATGGCCAAGCGTAGACGCGAGGTTGAAAAGACGTCTATTGCTCACTGGGATGTTTTGGTCATGTAATTTGTTGTTAACATTTTGGTACTTTGTGATTGACACGATAGCATTATGTTTAAATATTCACATTGCAAAATCATCTCGCTTGTGTCTTTTAGGCACAATCAATATGGATCCTTGGAATGAATTTCAAAAGAAATATATTGATCTTGCTTTGATTGCTGCAAAGAAGTGTATTGCAATCCATTGGAAATCCGATTACTCTCCTACAATATCACATTGGTTAAATGAAATCTCTAGCTTCATTCCATTAGATAAAATATACAATAATATAAGACATAAGAGTCAGGACTTTGTGGAAATATGGCAACCACATATAGATGTTATGGCAAGAAGGGCAGCTTCAGGTACTATTGTTTGATGGACAGTGTTTCTTGTAGGGATGCACGGTGATGTGAATTGCTGTTAATATCATAGCGCATCCCTAATGAATGTATTATTGTGTGTGTGTGTGTGTGTGTGTGTGTGTATGTAGGTATGTGTGTTTTGTCTTATTATTATTATTATCTTTGTGTTGTGTTGTCGTTGGGCGTTGCCGCACAATGGTGGGTGGGGGGGTGGGGTGGATACAAGGGGGCGGGGAAACAAGAAAAAATGTGTTCAATTATATTGTAAAAATGTTTGAATCTTTGGGAAAAAAAAAAAAGAAGAGGCGGACCCAGGTCATCCAGGAGTTCCAGAGCCCCGCTCCTGACGGCCCCACGATCATGCTGCTGTCACTCAAAGCTGGCGGGGTGGGACTCAACCTGACAGCCGCCTCCCGTGTTTTCCTCATGGATCCAGCGTGGAACCCTGCAGCAGAGGACCAGTGTGTGGATCGCTGTCACCGCCTGGGCCAGAAGAGAGACGTCTTCATCACCAAGTTCATCGTGAAGGACTCTGTGGAGGAGAACATGGTGAAGATTCAGAGGCAGAAGCAGTATCTGGTGGACAAGGCTTTCGGCTCCAAGAACCCCACCGACAAGAAGGTGTCACGCATTAATGAAATAAAAGCCCTCATGGAGCTGTAGACGTCCCTACGTATGGGAACCTTGTTAAGAAATTCCCATTTTGAAGTTTAGTTTTGATACTGTTTGTTGTGGAATGTTCTCTCAGCACATATATGTCCATCGTTACATTCCCACTCACCACACTGCCCTTGGTTAACAAGTATCATGATACATTTACATTTTGAAATTAGGTAGGGATGTCCCGATCCCATTTTTTCACTACCGATACCTGGGCTTCAGGTATCTGCGATACCGATATCAATCCGATATTTGTATTTATTGTTTTACTCCTGAATAATAACAAATACTTCCCCAGTATAGTCCACAACATTTGGCTATTAAAGACTGCCAGCCTTTATTCAAGCAACAAAAACAGTACTCACTGTTACTCACTACTCAGTGACCAACTGGTTTCAAGTTAAAAACAATTTAAACAGCAGCATTCAGCATTGTAGAAAAAAATGAGTTACAGTCTGATTTCTAGTTGTAGTGCCTTCAGTGCTCTTTCAGAGTATTCGTTTGGTATCTCACTATGGGAACGCCCCCTGTGTGACCTCATCAGAAACTGAATTACACTGCGCCAGCCCATTGGCTGGCCAAGGCGACGCTTGTGTCACGAGGGACGGGACCCTCCGCCTATATAAGACGTACACACGGCATTCAAAAGCCTTTTTTCTCGCTTCTCACTGGAGCTGACAACAACTGTGCCGGTGGCTAGAGCTAAACAGTCCACAGATACGAGCGACCACAACACAAACACACACAAACTGTATGGAAAGTTTGAGCGGCAGTGACGGCCGCGCGCTACACTTAGTATTTATTCTTGATTATTTTGAACGTCTCGCTCAGCCCGTCAGTGACGGTGCAGTGTGTGTGTGTGTTAGTCCGTCAGTGATGGTGCAGTGTGTGTGTGTGTTAGCCCGTCAGTGACGGTGCAGTGTGTGTGTGTTAGCCCGTCAGTGACGGTGCTGAGCTGTGCTGTACGTTAACAAACACATTTGTACAGCTGTTCCTTTGTGTCGACCTCCCTCTGTGCCTAGAGACTCTTACACTAACGTTACCACCAGGTGCTAGCTAGCTACGGTAGCTAACGTTACCACCAGGTGCTAGCCAGCTACGGTAGCTAACGTTACCACCAGGTGCTAGCTAGCTACGGTAGCTAACGTTACCACCAGGTGCTAGCTAGCTACGGTAGCTAACGTTACCACCAGGTGCTAGCTAGCTACGGTAGCTAACGTTACCACCAGGTGCTAGCTAGCTACGGTAGCTAACGTTACCACCAGGGGCTAGCTAACTAAGGTAGCTAATGTTACCACCAGGTGCTAGCCAGCTACGGTAGCTAATGTTACCACCAGGTGCTAGCTAACTAAGGTAGCTAACGTTACCACCAGGTGCTAGCTAGCTACTGTAGCTAATGTTACCACCAGGTGCTAGCCAGCTACGGTAGCATTCCTACACTTGAGATGGATGTCACTGCATGGAGTATACAAGAGTTGTGTATGCTGGAGTGCATCCACTTAGGTTCACTCTTATAGAGTCATTTAAATGCTCATCTGTCAGTCTTGTTCAGAAGTAGTAGATTTCATTACATTCATATCAGAAAAAATCTGATTCTCAAAGGCATGTAGAGCCAAATACAACAAATACTTTCAGGGCTGCTTGGTGAATATTCTTATAGTTGCTTGTAGTGCTGTCCCAAACGACTATTTTTCTAACGATTAATCTAGCGATTATTTTATCGATTATTCGGTTAGTCTAACGACTAATTTATCGATAAGTCTAACGATAATTTTTGTACTGTAAAAAAAAAAAAAAAAAAAAACGTATTTGTCTCCACCTCACTGCTATGTTTAGCCAACTTGAATGCCAACATGGCCATTTAGAAGTCTGTCCATCACCACAACACATAGCTAGCTAACGTTACTCTCGCTGCTATGTTATGATTAGCTAAATTGATGCTAACGTAGCATGCGAGCTACGAGCTAGATAACGTACAGTAGGTGCTCGCACCACAATGACAATAGGCTACCGTAGCTAGCCAGCTACATAGCTAACGTTACTAACACCAGAAGACAAGACATACGAACTGTGGTGAGCTACATTGCTTGTGTAACATTAGCTAGTAGCTATCCATTTTTCACTCATACACTTAATTGTCTCGCCTGGTAAAATAAAGGTTTAAAAAAAAAAAAAAACGCCATTTTGTTTATTTACGACTAACCGACGCATATTACGCTAACCGACGTATTGACGTAGTCGATGACGTCGACGACGTCGAATAATCGTAACAGCCCTAGTTGCTTGGGTCTACCAGGCTCCAGAAATGTTGTGAATGTAGCTGGACATTATTCTGGAGCTTTATAACCTCCATCTCCATTTCTCCAGGCTTGACACTGAACAGTTCAGCTATCTGCTCTCAGTGTTTCCGTTGGTTGCTGCCTTGGGGCGGGGGTGGCATGGACTGTGGCATATGTTGTCTTGACTACCTGTCTACTTTCTCACCTGGTTCTTGCTCTCTCTCTTTGGTGTGCTGACACCATCCTGCTCTCTCTCCTTCTCTACCCTCCTCTCCCTCTTTTGCTGTCAACCAAAAGGCAAACATAACAACCAGAGTATGTATAATTTAATAAGAGGTATAAATTGATCCATATCAATTCATAACATAATTCGAATTGAATATTGGGTTGCTAAAAAATAAAGTGTATCCATCTATAGAAAACAGACATTTTCAATGAGTGAGGGTTTGTTCCAATGCTTCAATACACTGTCCATGTACTGTAAATATACCATTATGGTATTACCATGAAGCCCAATTCTATCAGAATAAGAAAGATTGTATATCTACTTTAAGTAAAATAATAAAGTGCCTCCAGTTAGCTCTTTAGCTGGCATGTGTGCAGCAGACTAGCTCATCTAATCAACTCTGAGCTGGCTAGCTAGTTCTTTGACACTATTCACACCATGGAACTATAATCAGACACTAGTCACAATAATAACAACCTTTCTCTGTCAGAACACTCAGCAAGTATATTTGCTAACGTTTCAACTTGCTTACTTTCATCTGCAGACATCTCACCCTGCAAAAACTCTTGTGTCTCGTGCGCGCCCACTTGCGCAAAAAGTATATATTCTCCAGCGCTGGTACAGCGCGAAGCGAAGTGTGGAGAGATAGGTCTGGCTATGAGAAGTGTGTCAGAAGCATTGGCTTAGAAAATAACAAATCTCATGTGGTCTTGAGAAGAAATCTCAAACATTTTAATGAGCAATCTTTCTTGGCAGGTTTTACTCAGAAGTAGAATTGATGTCATGTTACTATAAGTTCAATGATGCTCAACTGGCATTGGACTTCTTCAATGAATCAACTCAGTTGACCTAGGTACAGAGGAACGGCTGTAAATATGTTTTTATTGGCGTACAGCACGGCTCCAACGTCACTGACGTGCTGAGCGAGTCTTTTCTAAATAATAAAGAATAAAGAACAAGTACAGCTCTCTGGTTCACTCAGTCTCTCTCCAACACCTCAGCAGGTTTTCCCCGTCTCCTTCACTCTCCCGGGGGAACAAACACACACTGGTTAAATAGACCATCCAGTATTGGCTGTTGTGGTTCCTGTATGCCTCCAGGGGGCCCCGTCACAAAGCTCCTATACTCTGTTAAGTCCATGTCCACAAGAGTGTGAGAGGTGGCATTATTTGCAAGGTCATCTCCAGGTAAAGGTGCATTTTCCTCTGTGAATGGATCAAATAGACTGAACAGATCCTCTGGTTGAGCCATTTTACTCCTAGTAATGCTTTCACAGTGCTATTATTACAATATTAAACAATTTTTCCTAAGCCAGGTTTGTGGTATTGAGTCCTACCTGGGGTGCCATTTTTTATGTAACGGTTTTGACCTTTGACTTGGTTGTCCGGGGTGCCAGTCAGGGCGAGGCCTGACAATTTTGATCATGTCCGTGACCGAAGAATAGTTCTCTTGACATTCAAAGAGCTCAGAAAAATATTGGTATCAATATCGCTAATAATTTTTACCCACAATTCCACAGTGAACCTGGGGGGATAGCACCAGCCTCCCCCCAAGCGCCTTCATGGGAGAGGGCACCAACTGCCATCATTCACTTCAGACTCGTATAGAAATTTACAAAATTAAAAAATCCATATACAGTATATATCATCAGCACCCATTATTATATAGATCCTAAATATTACTGAATCAATATAACTGTGTGTGGAATGTGGCTCATGCATTGCTGTTATCGAGAGGGTCTTACAGTGAGAGTACAATTTGAACAGTATCATGAGAAGTGAGACAAAGGAGTCAGAGTCCTGTTGATCATGTCCGTGACCATCTATGACAATTAACAAAAGACAATAATTACAAACTAACTACCTGGTTATCATCTGCCGTCTTCCATAAATGCTCCGCAATGCAAATGTTTTGTTTGGTACTACTAAGTGTTAAGTTGTCATGGTTTTCACGACGGTATATCCGTTTCTACTGTTATCATCACTGTCATTGATAACAATCAACAAGCACATTTAAAAAAAACGGGTACCAGTACAGTAGCCTCTCACCTGATAGTCTAACACAAGGGGACAGGGTGGCTGGGCTGTGTCACCTCACTCTGCGTCTCACACACAAGCACTTCTGATTTGGGTTCTGCCACCGTTCATGGATTAAAAACATGTCTCAACAGTTGTCAGAGGGTTTCAGACGGGGTGGATGTCATAGTCATACTCTGGCTCTAGGTGGTCTGGTTAGGTCAATCTCTTCTCATGGAGGGGGGGCATGGATGCTGTCAGAGGTATTGTGTATACAGTACTTATGAAAGCAAGACAGCAGTATTATTAATAAGTATGGTATACATTTACAGACACAACACTTTAGAATCAGTTGTGTTGTTTTCTGGTGATGAGGGCTGACAAGCTGAATGGACAAAAATCCACAGAATCATTCATGATTTAGTCATTATCCCTCACCAGTTAAATAATCTTACCTAAATATTAAAATATTTACATTTGTTATCACTCTCTCTCTTCTCTCGAGAAAATTCCAAAAAACAAAAACTAAGCTTCAAGTTGTCAATATTCCATTCTTTTTTTTTCTTCTCATTAAAATCAAGATCAAAAGTGCTTTTATAAAATATTTTCTTCTGTATGTACAATTTGTATTAGCTATAGCAGAAACCAATAACATCAACAACAATCATCATCATTAGTATCATATAATAAATAAGAGTAAAAAAGTGGATTCAAATTAGTTATGTAGACGGAGCGCACAGAGAGGGGACTGTGGACAAATGCATGTTGCCGTGCCCTCAGTGGCCACAGCGTGTTGAAGCGTGTGGTGACCGTGACCAGTGTCTCTACAACATGAGGTACAGAGAGCTCTACAGCCCCTGAAAAGCACCAGGGTTTCTCCCAAATAAGCACCAAGCAGACCCTGGCCACGCTGCACGCCTGGTGCCACCCTGGAGCCTACACAGCACGTGCACACACACACACAGAAACACACACGGAGGCGCGCACACAAACACACACAGGGGCACACACACACGTGATGCTTGGTGGCCCTCAGCGCCCCAGGCTCCAGGGCTGGGAGTGTTGAACCCTGTGTGGTGGGGGTGGGGGCACCTACCCCTGATTAGCACCACTCCCCCCCAGGGGACAACCGCCTTGGGCCGCCTTGTCACCTTGTCACCTTGACCTGACTGGACCGAGATGATCATGGTTTCATTCTTGTGGTTGAACAGCATGCTTCCTGCTACTAGATGGTTCGATTAGTCTTTCGCCCCTATACCCAGGTCGGACGACCGATTTGCACGTCAGGACCGCTACGGACCTCCACCAGAGTTTCCTCTGGCTTCGCCCTGCCTAGGCATAGTTCACCATCTTTCGGGTCCTATCGCACGCGCTCACGCTCCACCTCCCCGACAGAGCGGGCGAGACGGGCCGGTGGTGCCCTGTGTGGTGGGGGTGGGGGCACCTACCCCTGATTAGCACCACCCCCCCCCCAGGGGACAACCGCCTTGGGCCGCCTTGTCACCTTGTCACCTTGACCTGGCTGGACCGAGATGATCATGGTTTCATTCTTGTGGTTGAACAGCATGCTTTCTGCTACTAGATGGTTCGATTAGTCTTTCGCCCCTATACCCAGGTCGGACGACCGATTTGCACGTCAGGACCGCTACGGACCTCCACCAGAGTTTCCTCTGGCTTCGCCCTGCCTAGGCATAGTTCACCATCTTTCGGGTCCTATCGCACGCGCTCACGCTCCACCTCCCCGACAGAGCGGGCGAGACGGGCCGGTGGTGCCCTGTGTGGTGGGGGTGGGGGCACCTACCCCTGATTAGCACCCCTCCCCCCAGGGGACAACCGCCTTGGGCCGCCTTGTCACCTTGTCACCTTGACCTGGCTGGACCGAGATGATCATGGTTTCATTCTTGTGGTTGAACAGCATGCTTCCTGCTACTAGATGGTTCGATTAGTCTTTCGCCCCTATACCCAGGTCGGACGACCGATTTGCACGTCAGGACCGCTACGGACCTCCACCAGAGTTTCCTCTGGCTTCGCCCTGCCTAGGCATAGTTCACCATCTTTCGGGTCCTATCGCACGCGCTCACGCTCCACCTCCCCGACAGAGCGGGCGAGACGGGCCGGTGGTGCCCTGTGTGGTGGGGGTGGGGGCACCTACCCCTGATTAGCACCCCCCCCCCCCCCCCCCCCAGGGGACAACCGCCTTGTCACCTTGTCACCTTGTCACCTTGTCACCTTGACCTGGCTGGACCGAGATGATCATGGTTTCATTCTTGTGGTTGAACAGCATGCTTCCTGTGTAGCCTTTCTTTCTTTCGCCCCTATACCAGAATTTTGAAATGGTAGAACATCGCCAGAAGCAGTGGATATAAGTGCCATTTTTCTCCTTACACTTGGAGCAAAGTGGTGATCTGGACGGGTCAAATTTATTAAGGATATATGGAGTTCTATGTTGTCTATGCAAAATGTTGTACTGAGTCTCCTTAAATTTATTACAGCAAAAAGTGCTACTGCAAGAAGTAATACATGTAGTCCAGTCTGCCCCTTCATACTTAGATTCCAAGTCCCTCTCCCAAGTAGCTATTACATGGTCTATATTATGTTTGTTGCAAGTGTCTAAAAAGTTATAAAAATAAGAAATAAACCCTCTAGGTTGTGAGAACCGGGTAAGACATTCATCTAAAGAGCTCCTTACTGGCCCCCCTGGAGACAGTTTAATATTGGTATCTATGAAATGGCGTACTTGTAAATAAGCAAATAAATGTTTATTAGGTATAGCAAACTGAGACTGAACCTGGGTAAATGACATGAGAACCTCGTCCGTGAATAAATCACCTATGACCCTAACTCCCTTCCTATACCATTCATTGAAAACACTACTATTAATACCTGGAGGGAAGGTCTTATTACCAATTATTGGAGTCAGGGAAGAGAAACATCCCTTCGTACCAGTATGGCTTGTAATTTCTCCCCACGCTCTTACTGTGCTATAGATAATGGAATTCTTAATGCTTGATGGTATTTGTTTTCTGTCACCAGTTAGCAAACTTAACAGAGTTACAGGTGAACAACACCATTCATCAATGTGTTTACCCACTCCATTAAGGTAATCTTTTAACCATTCCAACATGATCCCAGCATGACAGGCCAAATTGTAATTGAAAATATTGGGGAGTGCTAAGCCCCCTCTTTCTACAGGTAGCTGGAGTGTTTTCATCTTTAGTCTCTGATGCATCTTTAGATTTCCTGCTGTGTACTTGAACCTCTTCCCACACAGGGAGCATTGGTACGGTTTCTCTCCTGTGTGTGGTCTCTGATGCATCTTTAGATTTCCTGCTGTTTTGAACCTCTTCCCACATTGGGAGCAGTGGTATGGTTTCTCTCCGGTGTGTGTTCTCTGAGGCATCTTCAGGTGTCCTGCTTCAAATCAAATCAAGCCCCCAAGGTGTCTCTTGTGGTCTCCAGGATCTTGCTGAGGAGACGTCTGTGATTGACTGTGTCATAGGCAGCTGAGAGGTCGACTAACACCACACCAGTTACCATCCCTTCCTCATATCCGTCTTCGATGTACTGGGTGAGGTTGAGTACTTGGCTAGTTGTTGACTTGCCAGGGCGGAAACCTGCTTGTTCAGGGATGAGGTGTTCGTCAACAAAGGTACAGATTCTGTTGAGGATCAGACGTTCAAAGAGCTTGTAGGTGTGACTTAAAAGTGAGATTGGTCTGAAGTTCTTAGGAGCGGATGGATCTTTCCCCGGTTTCAACAGTGCTATAATGTGGGCTTTCTTCCAGATGTTAGGGAGCTTGTATGTTGTTAAGCACTCATTGTAGAGCTGTAGAAGCCACGTCTTTGCCTTGTGACCGAAGTGCTTGATCTGTTCGGTTGCGATGTTATCCAGTCCAATTGCCTTTCCTGGTTTGAGGATAGAGATTCCCCCTTCTAGCTCTCCCATAGTAAGCTGTCTTGTAAAAGCAGGGTCCGCGATGTATTTCTTGCGGTTCAGCTTGGCGTGTGGTTAAATAAATAACTATTTACAGAGAGGAGATAAAAGATCCATATTTGAAATTGAACATTTGTTATTTAAATAATCACAAATAAACACACACTCACACACAAATAAACAAGTTAAGCGTATTCCAGCAGGATTCCTGTCACCAGCAGGGTTCCTGTCACAAGCCGAGGATGGTGCTGACAGCCTGGTTAAATCTGGATCATTCTAATTTAGATTAGACGTTTTTGAAATACTGGGCTCTAGCTATCAATATTATATGGGCTAGTGGTGTTGACAAAAGTAGGTAGATTAACATCATGTATTATGTTACCCTAACTCTCCGGAAAGGAGAGCTAGCCAGCTAATCAGTGTAGCTAACATTAGCTAGGACCCCTAGATCAGGCTGGGATATCGGATAGCTCCATGCGTGGGATGGTAATCGGCTTGAGTGGAGCAACTCTGGCCTTTGCCATGACAAAGGCTCCATGAAGCTCGTTGTCATTGCTCTTCTGTAGCAAATAACTCACTGTTCCATAGCCCTCTTGACTAGCATCTGCAAAGTGATGCAGTTGGCTGAATGTTGTCTCGCCAAAGCCTTTAGGCTTGAAACACCGAGCCACTCCGAAGTCTTCCAACAGGTGAAGGTCGCTCTCTGTATACTTCCCATGGCATGTTCCATGCATCTGATGGGATTTAAATCCGTGCGCACCGGTGTGAAGGCTACAACTATGTTACAGTTTTTGGAAGGACCCTGAGAAAGACCTAAAATGAACATGTTCAGGCGTGTCTAGAAATCAAGTTTCACACATTCATATCAATTATTATTTGTGTGACTGTCAAATAAGTAAAAGCCTTACCTTCAGAATGATGCACTAATATAATAGATAACGTTAGACATATCCACACTTTGTATTTCCCCCCCATTTCGGTGGAAATGTGTTCCAACGCTTCTCTCTGAAGTATTTAGCAGTAATACATCCTTTGGAAGTTCTCACAAAGATAAAAGTTCCAAGGGTGACAGCAGGGAATCTTCATAAAGTTTTTAAGGAGGACATTCATCAACTAAAACCAAGTAAAAACGATGTTGAAAATGTTTAGGTCCAATCCCGTATTCGTGTCCTCCGCAGCTCGGACAGATGATCTACTTGGCTGACACTAGCTAGTAGTAGCTAGCTAAAGATAAACACACACTAGCTAGTTGATTTCAAGCTATACAGCGGACTTTTTAAGATAGCCCAGGAAGCCAATACATAGCTAGATAGAAATATACATTCTTTCTCTACTCTACAGAGAGAATGCCTCTTCTCGTGGATGGTCTGTCTTGTACGACGATCTTAAACTTGAAGTCGTCAGATTCGGTACACCATCGGACTCCCAACGCTAGCTCAAAAGGGAGCTTGTCCAGGTCCAAATCTAGGTCTCTAACTTCTTGGACCCGTTCTTCTGCAGGAATGGCTGACAGCACGGCCCGGCTGTTGCTCACCCATTTTGTGAGCTGAAATCCTCCCGAACTAAGGATAGCTCTCAAGTCGTGGTACAAGGAAACAGCTTCTTCCTCTGAGCTAACTGACTTGAGGCAGTCATCGACGTAGAAGTTGTGCAGCACGGTTTCGACCCCTTTGGCGCCGTACTGGTCTCTGCTGTCTTCTGCACACTTCCGAAGGGCAAAGCTGGCACAACTTGGAGACGAGGTGGCTCCAAATATGTGCACCGTCATCCTGTACTCCACCAATTCTTGGCTGGTGTCACCGGAAGGCCACCAGAGAAACCGGAGAAGGTCGGCATCCTCCATCGGCACCCTAACCTGGTGGAACATAGCTTACACATCCGCCATGATAGCCACCTCCTCTTGTCTGAACCTGGTGATGACACCGAGCAGAGTACTAGTTAGATCCGACCCCTGTAGCAGGTGGTTGTTCAATGTGGTACCCTGGAACGACGCTCCACAATCGAACACCACTCGGATCTTCTTCTTCTTAGTATGGTACACACCATGGTGTGGCAAGTACCAAACCTTCCCGTCGCTGCGGCTGAGCTCGTCCTTGGGAACCTTTACTGCGTAGCCTTTGGTTATCCAATCATCCACGAACACCGTGTAATCAGCTCGAAATTCAGGATTCCTCATGAACCTCCTCTTCAAGTTGAGAGCTCGCTGTTCAGCTACTCTTCTGTTGTTTGGCATCTTGACTACCGAGGTAGACTAATGCTGTAGTGTCCCTCTGTGAGCCTAGCAGACTGCGAGACCATCTCCAGAAACTGGATGTCATCCCTCGTTATCTCCAGTTTGTCGTCTTGACCCTCTGGAAAGTCATTCTTGAACTGTTGACTCCAAAGCTCATCCAGCGTTGCCACTGATAAGTGGTTGGATGTGACCTGTATGAGTCCACTTGTGGTTCCGTGGCCATGGTCTTCCCGGAGGGGACCGTTGACAATCCAGCCCAGTCATGTTTTCACCGCGTACGGCCCTTCATCTTGGCTGGATATAACCAGCCATGGTTCCATAGCCTTGGGTACGTTAGTCCCAATGAGAAGGCCTATCTCCGCTTGAATCTCCGGGATCCGTACTTGACTGAGATGGGGCCACTTATCCACCTCCTCTTGTAGTGGGATGTTCTGTTTACGTGCTGGGATAGCCTTCTGAGAGAAGATGTTGGGCAGCTCCAGGAAGTCATTACTATCCAAGCTACAGATCTCTAAGCCGGATACCACTTGGCTGCTTATGATCCTCTCTCCCCCCATGGTCTTTAGCAGGATGTTTGTGTTCCTGCCTGTGAGGTTAAGTGCCGACATTAACTTCTCAGTGCAGAATGTGGCATTGCTGCCTGGGTCGAGGAAAGCGTAGGTAGCCAACACCTTGTTGCCCTTCTTAGCTTTGATCTGGACCGGAACGATCGCCAAGATGGTCTCAGTGTTGCCGGCCCCAGTGGCTCTGCAGGTTCTCGTCTCTGCTTTGATGCATCCGCTGACCACCGAATGATCTTCGCCCCCATCCGATGGCTCGCTCTTGTGTACATCATCCGGTGACTCGCCCTCGTGCTTAGCTTCAATAGATGTAGCCTTGTTCTTCATATGCTTCATATTCTTCATATGCTTCATATTCTTCATATGCTTCATATTCTTCAAAACCGTAGGGTGTGTCAGCTGGCAGTCTTGGCAGCTTAGCCTTTCCTTGCAGTCCCTGCTTATATGTCCTTGTTTAAGACCCTTATTCTTAAAAAAGACTATCTTCTCCTTGTGAAGAGACGTCCTCATCTTCTCGCAGTGCTCCATGGCGTGCTGTTCTCCTTGACAGAAGATACAAGGTTTCGAAAAAGCACAGAGTATGTCCCTCTTGGCCCTTGTCTCTGTTGAATTCCCTACCACTGTAGCAGCAGTGGTAAAGCTTCCTCGACCGCCACTCTTTCTGGTCGACCTCTCATCATTGTGAGCTCTAGCTTGGCTCCTGACTCCATCTGCTATGTTCCCGAACAGGGGATCCAAGGCTTCTTCAGCTTGCTTGTTTACAAAACCTGCCAGGTCATGAAACTTGGCTCTACGCTGCTAAAAAATTTTATACTTAGATTTTATTAACAGCCACAATGTGCATTCATTTATTTAACAATTGATTACATTTCCATAAAATAATTATGTCCATCTTAAATAAAATATCAAACAAGTCAACATTCTTCTTCTCCTCTTCATTGTCTTCAATCTTAAACACAGGAATGAAACAACACATAAAGGCCAACTTGGAAGGAGGCTAGCAGGCAAGAAGTAATTTAATTGCTTAGGCACACTTTAGCTAACAGGCATAACGTCAGAACAAACTGCTTTCCCTGCAAAGTCATCTGCCCTTCTTAGAAATCCAGCATTTTCTGTTGTTTTGACCCACTACCAGACTGCTTTCTGTGCCTGGAACACAAGGCACAAGAGAGGCAGTTCTAGTTCCCCAGACAGCCAGCGAGCAAAGGCAAGCCTCAAGAATGAATATGAAACTCCTTAAGCAGCCAGAGTGGAGGAGAAAGAAGGGGTATCTCCGTCGCTCTCCCCCTCTTCCTCCGCAGCGTCTCCACTCAGCATCTGCCGGGGCACCCAGCTGAACGGCACCCAGCTGAACGGGGCGCGAGCCTCTAAATATTACTTTAACTTTTGACAAAGTTCTCCTGCTTTTAAACCAACACTTTTACACTGAATCAAGACAAACTAACAAACAAAACACAACCAAACAGTCAACTAACAATGGGAGACAAGGAGGAGCATTTAAACAGACGGGCAGCCCTCTGATTGGAGAATGGGCAGCCTTCTGATTGGATGGGAGTGGGATGATGAATGAGGGAATGATTGGCCAATTGACAACACCTGGATGGAGAATGATAGAGGAGAACACAGAAGGGAAGGAAACACAACAAGGACACATGTGGACGTAACAAACATATTCATATAATCTATTCGATATTCTTAATCATGTTCTCATCAGTACTAACCATGCTTGACAATCCCCTGCATCTCCTCCCAGACTCTGAACTGCAGGTTGCCCAGGTGTTTTGCCACGTCTTTTAGCGCTCCTGAAACCTTCTCTGGGTCTGGCAGTGTAAACTGGGCTCTTTTCTTACTGGCCTTGAAGTTCTGCAGGAAGGAGATGTCTTCAGCTTTCAGCTCCTTCTCTAAGGCTGTGATTGTGTCTGAAAGTGATGATATCTGTCTGCTCAGTGCCTCAGTCTTCTTCTTCATCATCTGACTCTTCTGCTCCTCTTCCTCTCTCAGTGCAGCCATCCTGGCCTCCTCTTCTTCTCGTAGAAACTGGTGGAGTTTCTCAAACCCCTCCTTAATCTGTCTCTCTGTGTGCTGGGCCTGGCTCTTAATGTGCTCTGATGTTTCATCACAGGTTTGTTTAACTTTGTTAAAGACCTCCAGCTTCTCCTGTAAGGGTTTCAGAGCTGTCTGGAGTTCCTCCTTATGTTCCTGTGCAGCCTCGTCTACTGGGACACAGTCATGAGATTTGTGTTTCTTTGAGGCCTGACACACCACACAGATGGGCTGTTTATCATCCAGACAGAAGAGCTTGAGTTTCTCACTGTGCAGACTGCACAGCACCTCAGACCCTGCCTCAGCTCTCTGACTTCTCTTCTGTAAGAAGGCCTCACACACGTTCTTTAGAGCTAGGTTAAAGGTAAGAGGCTCATGCTTTGAGGATCTTCTCCTACAAACTGGACATTCCCGAGATTCCTTGTGTTCCTAGTATTCCTGCAGACAGGCTTTACAGAAGCTGTGACTACAGGACAGGATGACAGGATCTTTAAAGATGTCACAGCACACAGGACAGGAGAAATCCTCCTCTGCACAGCAAAATCACTAGTGTTAAATTAACACCCACAGTGTTAATTTTAACACCAGCAAAGTGTGTATATGCATCCACTTTATTGAGTGTTAAAGTAACACTTTTGATGGTGTTAAACATTTTACACCAAATTTTTGTTGATTCAACACCAAATTTGTGTTGATTCAACACCACATTTTTGTTGATTAAACACCAAATTTGTGTTGATTCAACACCAAATTTGTGTTGATTTAACACCAAATTTGCAGTGATTCAACACTCCACAATGTAACAATTAACACCAAAAATGTTGTATTCACACTACACTGGTGTTGGGTGTTAAAATACAGTGTTAAGAACAACCCTGTGTAGTGTGGATACAACAAAACAGTTTTCCCACTTAGCCTAAATACATACAAGAGAAATGGCAGAAATGGTTGTTAAGTCCTCTTTATTGACCCAGCCATGTACTTTGTACATGAAATAATAAAATTGCACATTCCATAAAAATAAAAGTTCTGCACTTGGGATCAGACAAAACTGCAATAGGGCACAATGTATGTCCTCTCATCATTCTCAGTTGAAAACTGCCTGTCATACGGTCTATAATACACCAACTGAGACACACTAATGACAGTGAACACATCATCCACCTCACCAATACTGAAAGCATTCAAGTGATCGTCAAAATACATCGTAAAGACCTTAGTGGTAAAAAACTATGCTTCTTCATCCTTAATAATGACATTGACAATCTTATTGAAAATAGGCATTTCATTTTCAACATGAGTGCAAACATACATTCCAATGTGGTACTCTGTTCCATAATTTTTCACCCAGGAAGTAGTGGGGACACTAGATGCATTCAAAGTTACACAAGCCTCCAAGACCTCACCGCCCTCTAGCTCACTAATTAATACATACTTAAGGGGACCAAATGTAAATCTTTGGAAATAAAATTCTCCCAATGAAAAGCCAATTGATTCTGATGTTTCTTTACTAGTGTTTTGGTTATGTTTTTAAAGTTCTTCACAGACCTCTTAAAGAAATTGTGTTTCCCCTCGAACCTCATACACCACATGTGTATAAGTGGACCTATTTTCCTGATACATCTGGGATAATGAATCATCAGATGATGCTTTGGGATCAGCCTCTTATCTGTAAATACAGATTTGAACAGTTTGTGATGGTCAGAAATTAAGTGCTTCAAAAAATAAGTCATTCCTTTTGTTATGATAGGTGAAAATACAATGTTAACGATCTGAATCAAAAGTAGAATCACGTTCCAAAAACTGCTGTCCTGGTCAACTAGATCTCCAAAAATCAAGGGAGTATTACGCAGGAGGAACCATGACTGAATGGCATTGAGACCAAGGTCGTTGCTACCATCGTCAACTTTGACTGTACTAGGTCTGTTCTTTCTCTCACTGTATCCATAGTTAAAGCTCTGAATCCTTTCTGAAATTGAATGTACAGTACAAACAGAATCCTTCACTAAGTACTGAAAAACCAGCTTCAACTCATACTGTACAACACCTTCTAGTAGGTCATGCATAATATCCACTGCAAAATTGTCAGAGCAATGGAAAAACTGCAGTTCATTGAGAGGACAGGTTTTCTTAACGCCAAATGAGTGGACTAGAGAAGGGTTTTGTGCCATAGCTTCACAATGTTCTGAATAGAGCTCCCTTGTGCGAAGAGTTAAATCTGGGTCATCCTCAATAAAGACTGACTGCAAGCTTGCTTTGTCGGTTAAACAAAATCGGCAACAGTAAGTTGCACTGAACGACTCAACCATGCCAAAAAGGCCATGTATAGCCAAATTATCACCAGTAACCTGAATAACAGACCCCTTCAACGGTGTATCTGAAAAGGGCGTCTGGAGTCCCTGTGTCTCTAAAACTTTTAAGTCTCTCACAAGAGGCTGTAGGATTGGACCAAACCCATACTTCTTCAAGTCCTCTGAGTGGAAAAGTGCCACAAGGTGAATGTTCATCAAAACAGAATTTAGCTTGGGTGGTACATTTCTTAAAATGAAATAAATACAACCGAGTTTGTGTATTCCTTTTTTAGATCCGAGCGGATTGGCTGTTTCGAAATCATCGTAATATAGCTGAATCTGAAGCGCATGTTCTTGCTGTGCAAATAATGAATGATTTCGGAAGTATGAACCATCATTAATGTCTTTGAAAATGCCATCTTGATGAAGCTTTACTTCCTGAAAACAGTTGCAGAGTTCCTGGTTGGTAAACATTGACTCAAGAGTTCCCAAAATGGGTACATACATACATTTGTCATTGACTGGAATTTGACTGTATAGACCTGTTCTATCTTTGCGGACATCATAACGCACACCGAGAACATGTTCCTTGGGCTCAACAATTTTCCATTTATTTTCAAAATATCTTTCCCTCTTAGTTTCAGTATTGAGGAGTGAGAATGGATTTTCAAGCTGCTCAAAACAGTTTCTAACTTTATCTAGGGCGTGTTCAGTTACTTCAGATGAAAGGCACTTAAGAACGGCCTCCTGTGCTTGAACATGGACATCTTTGACAAGCTCCTCCATTGAACTAGCTAAACATTGCAGAGTACTTTCAGGGACTCCAGATGCTTGTACTTGAGCCATAATAGAGCTACACATATCCAATAACTGCCTTTTTTCAATAGGAGCTGCATTTGGCAGTGAATGACCAACTACGTCAACATTTGTAGTGGTATCAGTAGGAGTAGTAACAGCAGGAGTATCAACAGAGTCAAAATGATCAGTAGATCCAGAGGCTACACAGTCTCCATGTACTCTCAATAAATGTTTCTTGAATCCACAATAAGTGTAAAAAACAGATGAACACCCATGTTCACCGCATTTTAAACGCAACGTACGGCCTGGGTACAAAGCATGAGTAAACTTCAAATGTTGGAACAAAGCTGAACTAGTGCTGTGCTCTAACTTACAAATGTAGCATGTAAACATCTTTCAATGTTCTCCCTAAACCTCAATGTTGTGAAGTCGCACCCTGATTTCTTTGACTCTTGGACTCTCCTTGGCAGTTCCCACATCAATGCCATACACGGTAGTTTGAAGGAAGGTGAAGAAGCTGGTCAAGGCCTCGTCGTAGGACACAGCAAACACAAAGTGTGCCTTAAACAGTTCGTCAAAGGCAGCCACAGATGTTTGTACCATGCACGGAATGGCCTTCTGGTCCAGGACGATGTAAAACTTCTGGATACTGCTCAGCTTTTCTCCGACCGCGAGGAGAAAGGGCTGTGTTGATCCAACTTTGCTGAGGAACGCGTCAATGCTCGTCCCGACCTATAGAGCGATGAAGAAGAAATTGTTCTTGTGTTTGTGTGTGCTCACACCCAAGAGACAGAAAACATTTTCCACCTTCCCTGGACAGGCATCATCTCAAAATTACATGCATGTATGTCAAAGGTAGTTTTTTGGCGTATGGAGGGCTGGCGTAAGCTCTTAGCATGGATGATCATGTCTATTCAACCATTTAGAAGTACATTAAAACTGAAGCAGCACTCTGCTTGGTTAAATGATCAATCTGGTACAATATTGGTCTCTTCCTAGAATTACAATGAATAAAATATACAGTACCAAATTGTTTATCTATCCCCCAGAGATGCTTCTTTTCAAGAGCTGTGAAGGGGAGATACTCTAGGCAGACCTAGAGTATCAAATCATAGGTTAAATCAACAATCATTCTTCATCCACGTGTAGAACATGTACCTTCACAAACTTGATCACATGACCAGCAGCATCACTGGCACTGACTTTTCCAGTCTTCCTTCCTTTTGCAGTTGGAGGCAAGAGATGAACAAGCAGGAGGAGCGCTGCCACGTGACGTCACTGTCCCATCCTAGTGGATTAGAAGGGCCACACCCACATCCCATGAGTACAGTCAAAGCTCATAGGTGCAGATGAGGACTGGTAAACAAACACCCACATTAAATGTACACTTACCAGAATCATTTGATTCCTCCTGAGCAGTCAAAAGATCGTCCACATGAGTACCAGGGCGAAGGTCTTTGCATGCAGTAAAGACCCTAGATTTGTAGAAGGTTGGCCATTTCTCGATAAACTTGCGGGATATGTCTTCTCCAAAGATCATTCTGAAGTCTTGGTCAATCTAGCACACAGAAACAATGTCCAAACATTACGCACAATTCATGACATGTAATTATTAGTACATCTAGCTAGTCTCCATTGTGCTCACCAAGCCTGGTGTATCCAAGAATCGGGAGAAGTGATCTAGGACGAGTGCAGACTGGTCTTGATCGTGTAGCATACTCTGTCGGTGCTTGAACGTTGCCTTCATTTTCTCCTTGACAACTGATTGGTCGGCTGAATGCTTCATCATGGATATTGCTTCTCTGCATTCATCACCTGACAGCTGTGCGGGTGTAGATGTCTCACGCTGACTCTTGGGGCCATCTTGATGAGAAGACTTGGAGCTCCTCCGGGTTTCTTTGGAGGCACTTCTCATGTTGCGCTGCACTGTTTTCAATCTGTAGCCCAGGTAACCCTGTCCACTGGCAAGATCATAGAACTGTTCCTGTAAAACAAGGCAACATCAGACCAAAAATATGAATATATCTTTCAATATATCTATTTTTTTCGTTTTTGTCTCAATGTGTTAACAATGTGTGCTACACAGGGAAGAAAGGTGTGAAATGATTTTTGTTTTGAAATTCTAAAGTTAGTCCAAAAATGTAGACCTGAGCTAAATGTGATGAGGACAACAATATCCCCTGCCAAATTAGTAGAGAAAGGATCTAGTCCTTATTGGATACTTAAAATCCATCAAAGCAAAAATGGGAAAATCCTAGAGTTCAGCAGAACTCCTCTCGGTGTAGTTCATTGTGAAGCTATGGGTGTGTCTGTATCAGGATCCTGATACCAAGTTAGGAATTCCTAACATACTAATTAAATTAGGTTCCTGCTATATACTGTAACTCACATAACCAGTTGGTGAAGACAGATCCTTCAAATTGGGGAAAAGGGTGACTATTCCAAGGGCATAGGTAACACGGACATTGACCGGTGGGACTTTCCTGCGATATAGCGAGAGAGATAACAAGGTCAGTTTGAAATACAGTTCAAGCTATTTTTAACGGTGTAAACGGTTGAGAAGAGGATAAATGAGTTTAACATAACCAAAATTAGTAAGTATTTCAGTTAAGGAAGTAGAGTATATTGTATTGGTCACTTACCCATGAGTCTCGACCATATCTGCCACCAAGATGTTTACGAGTTTCCTTCTTGTTTGATCAGAAAGGCTTTTGGTTTTGTTGTACTCTTTGAATACATCCTCACCCCCTGGTTGTTGGTGCAAAGCTACGTAGACCGTCTGCAATACAGATATCACATGTAAACCTACCACACATTTTGAAAATGCCTGACATCAACCAGCAACCTATGAACTCACATCTTTTGCCACCTTGCTGTCAGGTGGTCCTTCTACCAGTTTCCTTTTCCATGTTTTGGTGCTCTCTAAAATTACAGTGAAGCTACTTGACGTGGATTTGGCGGCACTTGATGCGGAGCACGATGACTGAAATGAGGAAGACATCCCTTCATCTGAGCAGAAGGAGGTCTCAGAGATCTCATTCTCACCTAAAGGGACAAGGGAGGCAAAACAATAACTTCAGTTGCATAATATTCCATTTGAGGTATATTTAGCATTGTGGCAACAAGAGCTGTGAAATAAGTACGAGCTTCTAGAACTAGTTGTCGACTTTGGGGGTTAAAAAGTGTACCGTAAATTCCGGACTATAAAGCGCACCTGAATATAAGCCACACCAGCTAAATTTAGGGTAAAAACCAATTGTGTACATATACAAGCCGCACTGGACTATAAGCCGCAGGTGTTTTAATGTTTAATTACCATATGTAAGGGTTTGGGTGATTTTTTGAGGGGCCAGCGTCATCGCTGCCAGCAAAACGTCGCTCGCGGCATGTCAGGACAGCCTGATTGAAATGAATGCATTCTAATCACTTTCACTCGCTCGCGTCGCTGTATGTCAGGATGGGGTGTGAAACGGGCCGTCCAACCGCTAAACAATACTAGAAGTTTGTTCACACCCCTAGTTCATTTGAGTGGTTTGGAATATACCCGTGATAAAATCGCAACGCTGCATATGAGGACAGTTTCGCACATGATTTTGTTGCCGGTTCGCTCGCTCGCTGTATGTCAGAATGAGGTGTAAGGTGGTGGACCGGTAAAATCCATAGATTTAGAACGCCCCCTTGTGGCCGGTAGCTGTAAAAATCCATAGATTAGCCGCACCATTGTATAGGCCGCAGGGTTCAAGGCATGGGAAAAAAGTAGCGGCTTATAGTCCGGAAATTACGGTAATTGGAGGGATCAGAAGGCTACTGCAAAGCAGCGCAGGTCAAAGCCTCTCGAGTCACATCCATCTTCTAATCATGCCAAAATCCATTACATTAATACCTGGCCAAAATCAGCAAAACCACTGTATCTACAGTATATATCTCGGTGGCGAGGAAATAGGCTCCCTTAATTCCTGATAAAAGGACCATGTTTGCACGAAATGTTACCCATGTTGGCTGGGTATTAACATTCGTTGAATACTAAAATACTGTGAACACAGTTATTGTCGTTTCTTTTCCTACTCACAAAATGTAAAGTCGCTTTGGATAAAACTGTCAGCTTAAGGCCCTGAATGTAAAATTTACAATGGAGAGGGGCGTTCCTGTTTCTTACCAGAGTGTTCCAAAGTACCAGAGTGCTCCTCAGTGAACACCTTGAAAGATACTGCAGCACCCCTCACTAGCTCATCGAAGATGTCAGCTTCCACATCAACTCCTGAGGAGTCCTTCAGGTTCACATCAGTTCCATGTGGAAGGCTGAATTTCACTGAAACTGAGAGCAAAAACACTTACTCATGTTATGATAGCTATATATATATATATATATATATATATATATATATATATATATATATTATATAGGCCTACATGCAATGCATCATGTGACATTCAAATGCTCCATAAAGCATTGACTCTCTTTACTGTTCTCATTCTTTTAGCCGTCTTCCCATTAGCTTGATGTGTAAAAGAGTGGGCAGTCCCTACCTTCTTGAATGAATTGGAAGTAATTGTAGCAGTCATCCATCATTGGTACTCGTACCCATTTCAGGGCTCCCTTGCACTCGACGTGAACCAACATTTTCTCCAATGGACCTGTGCAAAACATTGCTTCTTATTTCATTTTCTGAGCTATCTAATTCTACATCTGTCTCATTCAGCAGCTATAGCTAAATAGTGCTGCCAAGTCAAATACTGTCCGGGCGATGTCGGAATATCACTGTTCCTCATCGCAGTGGCGGCAAGCTACCCAGCTATCGTTACCTTGATAGTAAACTAGCTAACGTTAGCCAAAGTTTCCCAGCGCAAGAGGATTCCGATTCCATCACCGTGAAACAATTTGGCATGGCAGCGTCAACTCAAGCTAACAAAGCCCACCACGCTTGCTAAACTTTCTCAAACTAAGTTTCATACCACACAAATACACTGTTTTCGACACAAGCATATATAATATAACGAATTAACAAAAATGATAACATACATGTCGATGAAATTCAGTGCGCAGCAATACAACCATTCTTAGGTAACGTTAAGCTAGCAGATGGCCAAACATACCTTTGCTGGTTTGTGGATGGTTACTTGATGGCCGACCAGAATGTACCATTAGAAAGGAAATAACAGTTAGTGCTACTTAAATGTATACAAAATAAATACAATTACAATAAACGAATAAATCAAATAATACATATTTGACACAGGGGCTGTAACGTTCAAGGAAATAGATGTCGAACTCACGTGGCTGTGTTCGACAGAAACTTATCCATTAACTTAACACGCCCTGCTGTTTAATCTGGCATGACAGCTCCACCCACCGGCAGCCGCACTAACCGATCACGTCTCTTCACTATACTGAAGAGGGGTCGTTTCCCACAGAGTTCTCCTCAGACCCTTGACTGCCTAGGGGATGCCCACCTGCAGCAAGAGAGAGGAAAGAGACAGCAGTGGTTATTGTGACAAGAAAAATACTCATGACATTTGTAAAAACCTGAGTATTGTACCATCGTTTTGAAAAACATTCTCAGTTGAGACTATGGAAATGCTCTACTGCTGCATTCTGTCCATCACTGTGTCTCTGTTCCCCAGCTAGAGGCTACAGCCACTCAGCCAAACCCACCTGCTCCTAGTCAATAATAATAATAATAATTCCTCTGTCCTCTGGGTGACAGGGCTGCTGTGGTGGCTGTCTCTGGCCCACTTCCTCCTGAATTATGTCAGTCATACTCTGGCTCTAGGTGGTCTGGTTAGGTCAATCTCTTCTCATGGAGGGGGGCCTGGATGCTGTCAGAGGTATTGTGTAGTACAGTACTTATGAAAGCAAGACAGCAGTATTATTAATAAGTACGGTATACATTTACAGACACAACACTTTAGAATCAGTTGTGTTGTTTTCTGGTGATGAGGGCTGACAAGCTGAATGGACAAAAATCCACAGAATCATTCATGATTTAGTCATTATCCCTCACCAGTTAAATAATCTTACCTAAATATTTAAATATTTACATTTGTTATCTCTCTCTCTTCTCTCGAGAAAATTCCAAAAAACAAAAACTAAGCTTCAAGTTGTCAATATTCCGTTCTTTTTTTTTTCTTCTCATTAAAATCAAGATCAAAAGTGCTTTTATAAAATATTTTCTTCTGTATGTACACTTTGTATTAGCTATAGCAGAAAAAAAACAATAACATCAACAACAATCATCATCATTAGTATCATATAATCAATAAGAATAAAAAAGTGGATTCAAATTAGTTATGTAGACGGAGCGCACAGAGAGGGGACTGTGGACAAATGCATGTTGCCGTGCCCTCAGTGGCCACAGCGTGTTGAAGCGTGTGGTGACCGTGACCAGTGTCTCTACAACATGAGGTACAGAGAGCTCTACAGCCCCTGAAAAGCACCAGGGTTTCTCTCAAATAAGCACCAAGCAGACCCTGGCCACGCCGCACGCCTGGTGCCGCCCTGGAGCCTACACAGCACACGCACACACACGGAGGCGCGCACACAAACACACACAGGGGCACACACACACACACACACACATAGGGTTGGGTACCGAAAATCGGTACCGGTAGGTACCGGTTACTTTACATTCGGTATGTACCCGTACCGAATCGCAAAGGAGATTTCGGTGCCTCATTTCGGTACTTTTCTATCTCGCGACGTCACATCGCCTGTTAAATTTCCACTCAGTGAAAGCAGCGAGTACGGAAGAATAACGAGAAGGTTGCTAATAGCAACTTCCGCTAGCGGGTTGGCGTAACGCGACGCTCGACTTATGGGTGCGTTCCGTAAACTCGTTCTGGAATTCTGATCACCACTCGTGGAATGCCTTCTGTCCAATCAAATGACTTGCTCCCCTTATGACGTCGGGCCCAGTGTGCGCTGCGACGCTCTCAGAGCAAGTTTACGAACGCAAGCCTTTGATTGGACAGTGCACTCCAGGATTCGACGCGTCTGTTGATGACGTTGTGCGGATGTGTGGCTGCGTCTCTACGAGGTGGACAACATGATCGGGGATCTCTTGATATTCGGGGACTGTCCTTATCCTACTACTGTGTCTGAAAAATGAATCGTCATGTCATCATGGACCAGAGAGGGGGAGGGGAGTAGTAGTAGCTGAGCGGCAACAGAGTTTGGATTTTGACGAGGTGGAGGGCTCCAGTTTATCAGAGTTATATTTCCTCTTGGTTCTGGGGGCTATGCAGGCCTCTTCACTAGATCCCTTTTCTAAGAATATTCTGATGTCCTTGAGGGGCTGCCGAACAAGAAGTGTGTACTCGTATTCGACATCAGTACCAACGATAGGCACCCCCAGCTTAATGGAGTCCCCAAGGCTCAGGAGTTTTATTTTCATTTATTTTAATTTGAGTGTATATTTAACTAATATATATTGTGCCTCAGCAATAAAAAAGTGAAAAGCTGTTTAATGTTGTCGACCGTGTTATTATTATATATATATATATATATATATGTCATTTTAAAAAATCAAAAGTACCGAATTAAGTACCGTTTTGGTACCGGTACCGTTTTTAAAGTATCGGTTAGGTACCGGTACCGGATAAAACCCAAACGGTACCCAACCCTACACACACACACGATGCTTGGTGGCCCTCAGCGCCCCAGGCTCCAGGGCTGGGAGTGTTGAACCCTGTGTGGTGGGGGGGGGGCACCTACCCCTGATTAGCACCACCCCCCCCCAGGGGACAACGCTCCCTTGGTTGAGACCAGGCTGACCCCCCCCCCACCACGATTGAGAAATTACTCCAGCCTCCCTCTCGACAGGACAGGCCTTGATGGATGGATGATGGTGTTGTGTTGGGAGGTCATGCTGTAGGACCGCCAGGGCCGGTCGCCTCAGTAACGGGGGGCTCCGCTGCTTCACGAGCTAACAGGCCGACCGCTCTCTGTGTAGGGGGGTAAATCTGACCCACAACCACTATGGATCTCTTTCAGCATAGCCCTGCACTGGTGCACTGTGACCGAGGTTAAAAAAGACTCCATGCTCGCTAACTGTAAAACACGACGTGAGACATCCCCTTTAAAGCCCGCTTGAGACATCCCCTTTAAAGCCCACAGACTGAGGGCACCGCAGAGGCAGCCGTGATGACTAGACCAGGTCTTACTCACATATACAGGACTGAGATTTACCACCCTACACAAAGACCCATCAGAGTCACAGCACCATATACAGTATACTGAGTCACAGCACCATATACAGTATTAGCAGGACAGTCACAGCATATACAGTATACTGAGTCACAGCACCATATACAGTATTAGCAGGACTGAGTCACAGCACCATATACAGTATTAGCAGGACTGAGTCACAGCACCATATACAGTATTAGCAGGACTGAGTGAAAGCATATACAGTATACTGAGTCACAGCACCATATACAGTATTAGCAGGACTGAGTGAAAGCATATACAGTATTAGCAGGACTGAGTGCAGTGAACGACCGTTACTTTTTATTTTGGATTGATTATTGATTTATTGCTCACTCCGTCGCCTTACGCGAATTCACTCAAATTCAACCGGTAAGAATCAAAAGAGTTTCTATAAGTTATAGAGCTAGCTACTATGCTATCTATTTTAGCTAGCAAGAGAAACGTCACTCTCCAAAGGTCTTGATATTCCGCGAGTGAATGCTGGCGCCTCTTTCACTTCCACACGGTCAACATTCTGAAGAAGTTGCTATGGTGATATATCGAATGTACAGTTTTAGAGTCTTCAGCAAGTGTTTTATTGTTTTAAGTCTATGCTTCCACTGTAGTTGGACTGTATTCAGTCAAGGTTGCTGTGTGTCTGTGGAAAGATGGCCTTCAAATCCTGTCATGCATGACCACAGGCAGTCGATAAAGTTGGACAGATACAGTGGGCGTATCTGGGAGAGAGGCGGTGGTGGTGGGGGGGAAGGGGAGAGGGGGCGTGCCGCGTCACGGGCCCCTCTCTCTTGTCCTTGGTCTGGCCTGGTCCCGGACTAGCCCCTGCCGCCGCCGCCGCCGCCCCGTACTTGCGCTTCTTGCCGTAGGCCTTGATCTCCTCCTGGGAGAGGCCCAGTAGAGCGGCCTCCTGCTGCCTCTGCTGCGCGCACATTCATCTTGGCCTCCCACATGGCCAGGCCGGTTCAGGTTCTTGTGCATGTAGAAGACCAGGGAGATGCGCGTGGGGTGGGAGCGGTCGGGCCTCTTCAGAGGCGTGGTGGCATGCAGCTCGCGCCGGGCGCACTCAATCAGGATGGAGCCGTGGGCCGGGGCCACCGCCACGCCGCCGATGTTGGGGTCCAGGAAGTTGTGTTCGCTGTCCGACCAGTACTCCCCGTCGCACGGGTCCCCCCTCTGGCTCTCGGCGTCGCTCTCCGTCCGGTTGTGTTCGCTGTCCGACCAGTACTCCCCGTCGCACGGGTCCCCCCTCTGGCTCTCGGCGTCGCTCTCTGTCCGGTTGAGCTGCTCATCCTCGGGGATCTCCCCCACCTTGCGGTTGTCCGCGTGCACCTTCATCTTGGCCTCCCACACGGTCAACGGTCACATCTCACCTTTATTATTGCCTATCCCCCACCTTGCGGTTGTCCACGTGCACCTTCATCTTGGCCTCCCACACGGTCAACGGTCACATCTCACCTTTATTATTGCCTTGCTGGGGATCTCCCCCACCTTGCGGTTGTCCGCACACGGTCAACGGTCACATCTCACCTTTATTATTGCCTTGCTGGTGTAACCCCTCACAATCCGGACAGACCAGGCAGGCACACAGGTTCACTTTCAAGCTGTTTATTTATCTGAATGTGCAAACAAAATGGTGGTTATTTAATGGTAGGCTCCAGCACAAAACAGCTCTCGCCCCATCTCCAGCACACAAAGACGAAAGGGGTGAGCCTTTGTCATAACATCAAATAATTATTAGTTATCATACCATTCATATCATTATAACACACAAGACTAATAGTCCAGTCAATCTGTGGTTTAACCCAGGGGAAATTGCAATAGTAATCATTCAAGTTTTTTTGTGATCCCTAGGGACAACCAAATAACATATTAAAAGTCTTAGTCTTAATATTTATTGGATCAAGGTAAATTCAGGGGTCGAAAATGTGGGTTTTTGTGCCAGGCGCAACACAGCCAGTTCATAGGATAAAAAAATCAACTAATAGATATCACCATGAAACTTCACCAGTTAATCACTTACATTAAGACTAACATTTTTTGTATTACAAGTTTTCTGAAATATTATGTTTAAATATGCAAATTAGGCATTATCTAATGAAATATGTGCTAATTTGCATAACATTCAAAATCTGAAATCTGAACATTGGATAAAGCCAGGTTAAAAATTATTGTTTCATCTTGTTGTCATATTAGAGTCAAGGTCCTCTATAACATTTTGCCATGTTTTTAGGAGTAAATGTTACATAAATCAGGCTATGAATGATATATTAACAAACCCCTCTATAGCAGACCTCGGAATGTAGATAGGAATACAACTGGAAAGTTTGGTGTATGTAAGTGCTACTGAAGTGGAGATTTCTGGCTCAGAGTATGAGAAAAAAACTATTTTTGAGAAAATGGCCATTACCCCCTTGGGGGTACCCTTAACCCAAAATTATATAGTTTTATTTTATTTTATTTTATAGTTTTATTTTATTTTATTCAAACAAAGTCAATCAAATTAGTTTATAACACATGTATTATCATTGACATTTCTGAACATACAGAAATGTTAATGTTTTTCCATGAAAACCATGTTGCATATCATATACAGATTAAACCCTTAAATGAGAAATAAACCTATAAACCTATTAAAAACAGTTTTTAGACCAAGCTTGAAATATGCCTTTACTGTAGGCCTACATGTAACCTTCACTCCATGTCCTCATCCAAATGTTGTGCCGACATATTCACGCATACACCTCTGCATTCTGAACAGGCTACAGAGCAATCAAGTACTTGACAACGGCATTTGCAGCGCATAGTGCCACAACCTGACTTGCAATTACAGCGCACAAGCTCCAACAAGTATTGAGGAGCAAGGTCCTGGTCGGAATGGATGGGAATGAGGCATGAGTCTTGGATCCTCCAGCCCCATTCCTCTGGTGGTAGCGAGTTTCCCATCCATTCCTGAACCTGATGGTACACTCTGAAGCTGTGAAGCATGGCAGACGACCATGTTGGTGGCAAGTTGCAAGGGTGGATAGCCGTTTTGCTGTCAGTCACTTTAGTATAGAAACTTTTCAGCCTGAGGTCATTGAGAGAATCCGTTTCGGCACCTTTGTAGATTAGTATTAGTATATTGATATATTAGTTCATTGCCCTTTCCCCTGCAGCAGCAATTTCTTCCTTGGTAGCAGATTGTTTTTGAAAAATGCTGGCCTGTACTCTGAGTCGTTTTGGCTAACCAGACACAGAGATACCCCTTTCCCAACCCCAAAGAGTCTGGATGTTGTATCACAGCCAAGCATGGCATGCGCGAATAAGATGTTGTTGCAAACAACCTGTAACTTGATGATCAATATGGACAACTTCTTCTTTGTTCAGTTTGACTGTGGATTTGGAAACCAGTGATTAGGTGCTGAAGGTGTTCATACCCGGCAAACGGATTTTGTGATTCCAACAATTGAAGTATTTTGATAGTGTCAGCGTTGTCTCGTGCCTGTCTTGATGCAGAAAGGTCCTTGTGCTGTTCACTAGTTTCATAGTTTACCCCCGTCACTTCTTTCATTGCATTGTTGATTTCAGATGTTGCAGGGTTGGAAAGAACCCAGACCAAACGTTGTGTTTCAGACATACTCCTTCCCTGTGTCAGTCCTCCGGTTGTTTTCATACTTCGCACGAGGGCTTGTGCTATTACAAGGTCGGGGGATAGTCTCCCTGTGTCAGTCCTCCGGTTGTTTTCATACTTCGCACGAGGGCTTGTGCTATTACAAGGTCGGGGGATAGTCCGGCCCAGTATTCATTTGATCTACGAACAACTTGCAGACCATCTTCCTGAAATCGTTTGTAAACTTGGGGATATGTGTCTTCTAGTTGGTGCATTTTCTGGAGGTATATGGTCAATGATTTTACATACAAGTTATGTCCGGAGGCAGCCTTGAATGGCATCATGTCTGTCAGGGTATCAAGGTGCTGATCCCAATTTCCAGTTCTCTCCGATCCAATGAATGCACAGACTAGGTCGATCATCTCCATGTACTGTAGCCACAATGCTGCTGCCGGTCATCTACCATGGTTGTCTTCTCTGCCCCCAAACGCTGAGCTATGATCTGGAGTAGTGCACTTGCATTTGTCCCGGTTGCGGTGGCAGCCATAACACTGTCATACAGATCTGAGGTTTCTGCTTTTTCAGATCCAGATTCAGATTCATATAACGTTTATTGCCATTATGCTTGACACATGTAGGAATTTGCTTTGGCATTTACAGAAGGTGCATTTATGCTTTTTTCACATATACATGAACAAAACAAGTACAAATACAAATGCAAAGACAGGCAAAAACAGGACAACACAGGACAGACAGTGCATGAATAGTGCTGTATATAAAGTGCAGTGCAGAGTTATTCAAGGTCCAGTGCATGTTATGTCCTGGGCAGACTTGGAGGCGGGGGGGAGGGGGAAGCCAGAGTCATTTAGCAACCTGGCGGCTGAGGGGAAGAAACTGAGCCTGTGGCGGGCCTTTAATGTCTTAGGCAGCCGCAACCTTCTTCCAGAGGGAAGCAGGGTGAGGAGGCCGTGGCCGGGGTGGAAGGGGTCTGCCATGATCTTCCTTGCCCTCCTCAGAGCCCTGGTGTCATGCAGGGAGTTGAGGGAGGGCAAGGGACAGCCGATCACCCTCTCTGCTGAACGTATCACCCGCTGCAACTTGGCCTTGTCCTTGGTCGTTGCAGCAGGGAACCAGGTGATGATGGAGTGGGTGAGGATGGACTCTATGATGGCCGTGTAAAACTGGACCATCATGGACCTCGGCAGCCTGAAGGAGGAAGAATATCCTCTTCTGGGCCTTCTTCGTGAGGGCCTCGGTGTTCCGCTCCCACTTGAGGTCCCGGGAGATGGTCATGCCTAGAAAGCGGCATGACTCCACGGAGGCCACCGGGGTACCTCCCAGCGTGATGCTAGTTCCTCTGGTACTTTGGCATGGTCTGTGGATTCTCCATCTGGCTAATCAGAAACTGTGTCCTTGCTGTCATCAGCAACGGTACCATCTTGAGTCAACTCTGACACATCCTCTGAGTCCACAGCATAGTTTGCTTTGTTTGGGACAGGCAGTTTGACATGAAAAGTTTTCGCTGCCAGTAGGGTGTTCAGTGCTCCATCAACCAGGAAATGACCTCGTATGGCCCTGGCAACTGCTTTTCCTTCGAGCATTTTGGGCACCGTATTTGGTGTGTACACTAGGCCCCCAGACTTCTGTACATATGGAACAATGTTAATGCGTCCGACATCTGTTAGGTCCTTTGCTGTCAACTTGATACGTGGAATGATGGAAGCTTGTTCAATTCTGCGGGTGATGCATACAATAATTCCAATGCCATAGAACATTCCATGGCCATCAATTGTTCAGATATTATGGTCAGCATTATCAGCAACATATTGCATGAAGTGCCCAGGTGTGAATCCATGTACCTCAAGTTTCTCAGCTACTGCAGCACTTCAGCCAAACCCAAGGTGATACAGACTGTCAACTAGACATTTTGATTTTGAGAAATGTCTAACATCTGTGTTTGAACTACTTACCAATGACAGACTGGGAGTGGTGTTTTCATTGTGTATTTTTATTGAAATTACATCAATGATGCATCAAGTTGTGTTTACAGTGATATATTGTGGGGGACCAATAATATCATTCACAGGATGGGGGTGGGGCGTGACACATGATAAGGAACATTTGTGACGCAAGCCAGTCTAGGGATAAACTAGTCACAGAAAATTAAAGTGAAACTTATTGTGTCAACAATATTTGGTTTTCTTTTTTTTTTCTCAAAACACTCAACTTTAAGTTTTAAAGTACCCACTCAATATAGGCCTAATAAAGTTTAACGATCACTAAATACTTATAATGTGTGGATTTAATTCACTGTTCTCCTCTGCCTTAGGCTACTGGTAAGGGAGACTTGACTTGTGAACATAAGGCCAATGCACACGGCGGCGATTTTGTCGCACCGCCGAATTCAATTCCATTGTTTTGAATGAGACAATGCACACGGCGTGCGATGCGATTTTGTCGCACGACAACATTCGATTCTCCATTCACACCCACACACTTCGGTGGTGTGAATTGAGAATCAAATGTTGTCGTGCGACAAAATCGCACGCCGTGTGCATTGGCCTATACTCTCTTTTTTGTTCGTGTTCAAAAGCAAGGACTGTGTGATCATCTAATTATGTGTAGTTATGTGTTTTTAGCATGTTGATGTTCTCTCAGCATGTTGTGATGTTATAAAAATGTAGTTAGATGTTCGTAGCTATGTGCCATTCTTAGCCGCTAGCTGTTAGCAGCGTTTGTTGTGACTTTTCTCCCATTCTGTGTTTGAGGTGTACCAACATTCAAATACTTGTGTCGTCTTCAATTTCTGTCCGATTTCAATGTATGACACATCATTTGAAAGCTTACAATCTGTAGCTTCAGAATATGTAAAAAAACTGAGAGTTTATGTAAGCAACTGATTGATGAAAACATTGTCTGGCGTCACATTTGGCAAATAAGTGGGTGTTGGGGTAGTTGTACCCCTAATACAGGTATAAGACTTAAGAATATCCTCTGAAAAAGTGTTTTATTGGAAAGATTGACCCCCAAAACATAGGAAAAGACACCAAATATGTTGGATAGGTATACCTAGGCCCTCCAATATTAACACAATTTTACCCAGATGGCGTCACTCTAAAACATTGTTTAACCTCTTTTGACCTTGAAAAAAGTATGATCCAATAAATTAATCAAGTAAGACTTTTAATATATGATGCAGGAGGGTATTAGGAACAATAAAAACTATGAAACATTACTATTGCAATTTCTCCTGGGTTGGTCCTTTTTTTGAGTTAGATTGACTGGACTATAAACCATACCCATGGATACAACATACATACAACATACCTGAATGTGCAAACAAAATGGTGGTTATTTAATGGTAGGCTCCAGCACAAAACAGCTTTCGCCCCTGCATGTCAGCAAAACAATACATTCAGAACACGCTACATTGCCTTCATCTTAGCTCACAACTTATCCATCCATAAAATACAAAGCGTGCACATTCATCTTGGCCTCCCACATGGCCAGGCCGTGGACGGGCTGGTTCAGGTTCTTGTGCATGTAGAAGACCAGGGAGATGCGCGTGGGGTGGGAGCGGTCGGGCCTCTTCAGAGGCGTGGTGGCATGCAGCTCGCGCCGGGCGCACTCGATCAGGATGGAGCCGTGGGCCGGGGCCACCGCCACGCCGCCGATGTTGGGGTCCAGGAAGTTGTGTTCGCTGTCCGACCAGTACTCCCCGTTGTCTTGTTTTGTCAGGGTGCACACCTGGGAGAGAGGCGGTGGTGGGGGGGGGGAAGGGGAGAGGGGGCGTGCCGCGTCACGGGCCCCTCTCTCTTGTCCTTGGTCTGGCCTGGTCCCGGACCCCTCTCTCTTGTCCTTGGTCTGGCCTGGTCCCGGACTAGCCCCTGCCGCCGCCCCGTACTTGCGCTTCTTGCCGTAGGCCTTGATCTCCTCCTGGGAGAGGCCCAGTAGAGCGGCCTCCTGCTGCCTCTGCCGCGCCCGCTCCGCGTGCACATTCATCTTGGCCTCCCACATGGCCAGGCCGTGGACGGGCTGGTTCAGGTTCAGGTTCTTGTGCTGGTAGAAGACCAGGGAGATGCGCGTGGGGTGGGAGCGTTCGGGCCTCTTCAGCGGCGTGGTGGCATGCAGCTCGCGCCGGGCGCACTCGATCAGGATGGAGCCGTGGGCCGGGGCCACCGCCACGCCGCCGATGTTGGGGTCCAGGAAGTTGTGTTCGCTGTCCGACCAGTACTCCCTGTTGTCTTGTTTTGTCAGGGTGCACACCTGGGAGAGAGGCGGTGGTGGGGGGGGGGAAGGGGAGAGGGGACGTGCCGCGTCACAGGCCCCTCTCTCTTGTCCTTGGTCTGGCCTGGTCCCGGACTAGCCCCTGCCCCCGCCGCCCCGTACTTGCGCTTCTTGCCGTAGGCCTTGATCTCCTCCTGGGAGAGGCCCAGTAGAGCGGAGATGCGCGTGGGGTGGGAGCGGTCGGGCCTCTTCAGCGGCCCGACCAAAAGTTCAACAAGGAATCAGAATCACAATTGCTTTTATTACATCCAATGTGTAGGTACTGAAAGGGCTAAAATTCTTTGGCTTAGGTTCTTCAACATTGGCATTGCAGCAAGATACAAAATCACAATAATAGAATAAAGTAAAATAAGTAAAGTAAGTAATAATAAAGTAGAATATAGTAAGAAAGTAAGAAAGTGATAGTAGTTGACTAGTCGTACTACAGAGGGACCAGTCGTACTGCAGTAGCATCAGTGTGCAAAATGCTGTACAGGTTACAATATGATGAAATACAATATGATACAATATAATACAGATATGATACAGATAATTTTGTGAATGCTGCATTTTCTGTAACTATTACGAACTGATGCCTTTTCACTACAGATTTATCGGTTTCAAGGGTTCCAATTCAAATTGTCCAGGGTGATTCATCTGAATATTGTGCTGTGATTCCCAAGGCTTTCAACATCATTTCCCTGGACATATGCATGTTTTTACATAGTTATACAACGGTATAATGCAGATTGCATAATAGCGACCGAGCGCTGAGGATATATGAATCTATATTAAAACTTTGATATATTATTTACAACATGTTATGCTGTAAATAAACCATTCCATACACTCACAGCCATACATTCCATACATTCACAGTTTAGAAGCTGAGCCGTCTTGGTCTTATCTTACAGAGAGAGATTTTGTCGAGCTGAGACCATGACTAAATTAAAGGGGTATTTCTCTTTCTCTCTCTCACTCACTCTCTCTCTGCCTTTCTTTTTTTCTGATTGATACCCATTTCACAAAGATTTCACGCCTGAGGGATCCTAAATGGGTCTGGTCTCACGACAAACAGATCAATTTTTATAGAGTTGAAAGTTGAAAGTTTTATAGAGTTGAAAAGACGCCACAGATGAGGAGATGAGGGAATCTAGCGTCATTGATGGTCTTTGCCCCATCACCTCATCCATGACATCGAACCACTTCCAGCTAGCAGCAGTGGCCTCTCCTCCCTCTGTGCTGACCCCTGTCCGGAACTTCCTACAAAGTTCCTACAAAATAACATACACAAGGGTAATCAGATTGATCCTTATTTAGTTAAACATTTCATTTTGATATTTCAACTTACCTTATATTTCTTATTGAAGTTATTCCATTTGGTCTTGAGATACAAAGGTTGAGTTGAACCACCGCCACGCCGCCGATGTTGGGGTCCAGGAAGTTGTGTTCGCTGTCCGACCAGTACTCCCCATTGTCTTGTTTTGTCAGGGTGCACACCTGGGAGAGAGGCGGTGGTGGGGGGGGGGAAGGGGAGAGGGGGCGTGCCGCGTCACGGGCCCCTCTCTCTTGTCCTTGGTCTGGCCTGGTCCCGGACTAGCCCCTGCCCCCGCCGCCCCGTACTTGCGCTTCTTGCCGTAGGCCTTGATCTCCTCCTGGGAGAGGCCCAGTAGAGCGGTCACATCTCACCTTTATTATTGCCTATCCCCCACCTTGCGGTTGTCCACGTGCACCGTCATCTTGGCCTCCCACGCGGTCAACAGTCACATCTCACCTTTATTATTGCCTTGCTGGGGATCTCCCCCACCTTGCGGTTGTCCGCACACGGTCAACGGTCACATCTCACCTTTATTATTGCCTTGCTGGTGTAACCCCTCACAATCCGGACAGACCAGGCAGGCACACAGGTTCTCTTTCAAGCTGTTTATTTATCTGAATGTGCAAACAAAATGGTGGTTATTTAATGGTAGGCTCCAGCACAAAACAGCTCTCGCCCCATCTCCAGCACACAAAGACGAAAGGGGTGAGCCTTTGTCATAACATCAAATAATTATTGAGTGGAGCTTCAACACGGTAGGTAACGTTTGAGCTAACACAAACACAATACTGACAAACAGATCGATTTGACAGTAAGCCCAGGGTAGAGACCAATGGTACCACGTTCGCCAGGTGTAGATGATCTGCTGCAAACTAATAATCATAAAAACATTCAAAACAACCGGAGCAGCGGCAGCTAATCGCGCCAGCGTTCACTCGCGGAATATCAAGACCTTTAGACCTTTGGAGAGTGACGTTTCTCTTGCTAGCTAAAATAGATAGCATAGTAGCTAGCTCTATAACTTATAGAAACTTTTGATTCTTACCGGTTGAATTTGAGTGAATTCGCGTAAGGCGACGGAGTCTGCCAGCTTGTTTATTGCTCTGATTATTGCTAATTTTTATGAGCAATAAATCAATAATCAATCCAAAATAACAATTAACGGTCGTTCACTGCACACGACGTCTTTCACTTCCACAAGGTCAACATTCTGAACATTCCACGCCGCCGATGTTGGGGTCCAGGAAGTTGTGTTTGCTGTCCGACCAGTACTCCCCGTCGCACGGGTCCCCCCTCTGGCTCTCGGCGTCGCTCTCCGTCCGGTTGTGTTCGCTGTCCGACCAGTACTCCCCGTCGCACGGGTCCCCCCTCTGGCTCTCGGCGTCGCTCTCTGTCCGGTTGAGCTGCTCGTCCTCGGGGATCTCCCCCACCTTGCGGTTGTCCGCGTGCACCTTCATCTTGGCCTCCCACACGGTCAAATCTCACCTTTATTATTGCCTATCCCCCACCTTGCGGTTGTCCACGTGCACCTTCATCTTGGCCTCCCACACGGTCAACGGTCACATCTCACCTTTATTATTGCCTTGCTGGGGATCTCCCCCACCTTGCGGTTGTCCGCACACGGTCAACGGTCACATCTCACCTTTATTATTGCCTTGCTGGTGTAACCCCTCACAATCCGGACAGACCAGGCAGGCACACACAACCATACCCATGGATACAACATACCTGAATGTGCAAACAAAATGGTGGTTATTTAATGGTAGGCTCCAGCACAAAACAGCTCTCGCCCCTGCATGTCAGCAAAACAATACATTCAGAACACGCTACATTGCCGCCATCTTAGCTCACGCTAACTAGTTAGCTCACAACTTTATCCATCCATAAAATACAAAGCGTGCACATTCATCTTGGCCTCCCACATGGCCAGGCCGTGGACGGGCTGGTTCAGGTTCTTGTGCATGTAGAAGACCAGGGAGATGCGCGTGGGGTGGGAGCGGTCGGGCCTCTTCAGAGGCGTGGTGGCATGCAGCTCGCGCCGGGCGCACTCAATCAGGATGGAGCCGTGGGCCGGGACCACCGCCACGCCGCCGATGTTGGGGTCCAGGAAGTTGTGTTCGCTGTCCGACCAGTACTCCCCGTTGTCTTGTTTTGTCAGGGTGCACACCTGGGAGAGAGGCGGTGGTGGGGGGGGGGGGGGGGAGGGGAGAGGGGGCGTGCCGCGTCACGGGCCCCTCTCTCTTGTCCTTGGTCTGGCCTGGTCCCGGACTAGCCCCTGCCGCCGCCCCGTTATGCCCTGTTGTGTACATGTCTCAAATTCAATAAAAAATATTAACCACAAAAAAAAAAAAATGTACCGGTAACTATTTTCTCTACTTTGTCACCATTTGCGGTCGGCAGTCGGCGAACGCGATTAGATTTAATATTGACGAGAAGTTCAAGACGATCTTGTCTGAAGTTTGGATTCTGGTAGTGACGTAGGATCCCGCCGGTTGGAGACCCCTGAACCCGTACAGGCTGTGGACGACAACACCACATCACATCTTAATATTATTACTACTAGGGGTGTAAATCACCAGCTTCATCACGATACGATATTATATCGATTTGTTTGTATGACGATACAATGTTTGACGATATCACAATGTCAGTCACGATACGATTTCGATTCGATTCGATTCAAGATCGATATGACGATATGATCGATATGACGCGATATCATATGCCAATCTAACACAATTATCAACTCACAAAAACAACTAGAATATTATTTGACCATTTTATTTGTGAGCTCTTCCAGGTATCCAGCATTTAAATCATATTGTATTATACAGTATTCTTCTGTTACAAAAAGAAAAATAGACCCGTTCACTAGTCTCACAAACAAGAGATATTCAGCTTTAAAACATTAATGTCCTATGAAACAAAACTGGAAGAACTTGTCCCCCCTTTTTTAAGGCAGGATTTTTGTAAACGTTCACTTTTTTACTGTCTCATAAACACAGTATTTTTAACAGTTAGAACTGAACCAAGGTCACCATTTAACCTACAGTATATTTGTGCAATAATAATAAATAATAATAAAATAATAATAAATAATAAGTGCAAATGCAGTACAGTGCAGTACATCTTATATACATTCTTCTTAACCAAAATAAGTTAAGTATATCCTCCAGTGTTATATAATAAGTATATCCTCCAGTGTTCTTCTTTGGGAGGTTTTTCTTCAAAAAAACCTAACTGATCAACATGTTCAGGAGACAAAACACTACGCTCTGAACGCAGGTCAGGATAATTTTTAATATAGGGCCATCCATCACACTTCCTCTAGGAAGCACTGATCTGATATGATGTGTTGATTGGTGAAAGGTAAGGCTATGCTTGGACAGTCATGTTAGATCACTGATTACGGGAGTAATGATTTACCTGTAGATTTTATCAATAGGAATTTTGTTCAGGTTTATCCAATGAAATTGGACAAGCAAACCGGAGTAAAGTAAGTAAGGTCCAACCTGCAGCCTTTGCCCATTCATAAGACAGATGCTTTGTTACAGACCAGAGCATTGACCAATCACTGTCGGCTAGACTAGAGCATTGACCAATCACAGTCGGCCGTGGGCGGGCTTGGCAGTCGCAGCTAAAACCGCTTCGCTGTTCTCCGCCGCAGTCACAAAATGCAGAACACACAATGTGCAGCGCTCTTTGACTTTTCAATTTGCCGCTGCTAGTCGCGTGCTGCACGGAAATGGTGACAGTCACGCAGAATGTGCCATTTCAAAACAAAGGTGTATCTTTAAGATGACGATATAGATCGATATTTTTACATTGCATCGATGTAATCAGATCGTTAGTCAATGAATCGATGCATCGATGTGAATCGATGTATCGTTACACCCCTAATTACTACTACTTAAAAAAAATCTATATCAATTCAACACATTGGGGTTGAGTTCATTCAAAAAACACTTTTATTTATCATTGTTTTAAAATGTATGCATGCTGACAGAAATCTTATCTTAATATTATTACTACTACTTCATAAATCTAGATCAATTCAACACATTGGGGTTGAGTTCATTCAAAGTAGAGGAGGGATCGAGCTGTCAGTCAGAGGTGGAGAGTTACTAGTCTGTGACAGACAGGAAGCCCATATCCGCGATCAGATCCTCCTCCCTCCTCTCCTCGGTGCTGGCCCCAACTCTTTCTCTACCTTCCTCTTCCTCTCCTGTGACGCCAGGGTCTCTTCTGTTCTCTGGTTCTCAAGGTCTCTCTGTGTGCCCTGCTGTGGACACATTCTGCCCTGCCGATCAGAAGATCCCTGTAGTGGCACGCCCCTTGCCACCCTCGCATCCTGTGATACGGATCTGTCACGAATGAGGGACATGGTGTGCCGGTGCCTCCAAAAGGTTGATGTAGTTGCCTCCTCTGTAGCCGTCTTAAGAGGCAGGGGGGCGGCCGCCTGCGCTGGCGTGTGAGGCTGTTGAGAGGGAGGCTGGAGAAAAAATGATCAGAAGAAGTTATGATCAGTTTGAATAATTCATGCTGCAATGTGTTTTTTTTTTCTTCTTCTTCGTCTCAAAACACATCTGAAGTCGTGGGGGAGAGTTCGGTGGATAGAAAGGTACTCACTGAAGTTGTGAACATAGGCTGGTTGAGACGTGATGGACCGAGGGTGTGCCGCCTGGGACCAGACTCCCGAACCCAAGTCGGACCTGAAAGTCACACACACACCCATGGTTTTACAAGGAATGAATGAATGGACTTTATTGTCATCATTGCTACAGTACAGGTACCAAACAACGAAATTTAGGAGGGAAGCGAGCTCTATACGCTCTTCAATGTATCCGCTCTTCAATGTATCCTGGACATGAGATACTGACATACACAGTAAACAATGACTCTCAAGCCTCTCCTCGAGAAAAATAGATAGCATAGTAGCTATATAACGTATAGAAACTCTTTGGATTCTTACCGTTGTTGGTTGAATTCGGTGGTTGCCGAGTAAGGCGACGCAGTCTGCCTTGTTTCGTGACCCTGGGCGAAGGCTGATGTGGCTGAATGTAGCTGCTCATTTTCAATAAATATATATTATATATATTTGATTAATTTGAGACTTGTTTTGACACGGTCGTTTGAGAGAATGTCTCGCCCCGATCAATCAAAACATTCTGAAGTTGCTATGGTGATTCACCCAAATTTTTTTTTTTGTAATGTACAGTTTTAGAGTCTTCAGCAACCCAACGTTCTCAAGTGTAATGAAGCGTTATGGAACAGCTGGGACACCTTCTGGACCAGGACCCTCTTGTCATCCTCGCTGGTCTTCCACAGGTCCACAGCCTCTAAGAACTTAGTCTTGTACGAGACGTCAGGACCGCCTCCCAGGGACGGGTCTGTGGGGACTTGGGGTCCTCCGGGGGATCCTGCCCCCCCCCCCACCCAGGGACAGCTGGGGTCCCCCGGGGGCCCCCTCCATGGGGGGCTGGGAGGAGAGGGCCTGGGACAGCTGCTCCTTCAGCTTCTTCACCTCCGCCTGCAGCTGCCTCACGTTCCCCTGCATGTCCTCGTTCACCATGGCCTTATTTTTGATTAACTTAGCTCTCTGGGCAAAGTGTAAGGTGGACAGAGTTTCCCCAAAACACTTGGAGCCAGGGTGCACGTTGGCTATGATGTATGTCGTGGCATTTCCTCCCAGAGAGTCCTGCAAGAGAACAGTTTTCTGTTACATCACTGAAACATCAACACAAGGCAGTTTCCGCATTTATCCCCGAAGCCCCTCCCACACTGTGGATATCCGGGCTTGGACAGTTTAACCCCTTACAGTCACCCTAGTGAACGCAACAATATGCCTAGTCTAACGGTAGAGGTGTTTGTTCACATCACTAACCTGAAAGAATAATAGAAATGTAAAAGGGAGACTTGGCTGTCCTCAGTTTCGGGTAACCAACTGCCAACTGAAACAACCGCAGCTGAACAAACAGCCTGAGTCCACCACTGCAGAGAAGGGCCTCCATTTGCACCGCAGACATCCTGAAGTATTTTCGGTGCCTTTCCTCGTCCAAAGCTAGCTCTGCCACCAAATGATGGAAGGCTCCCTGTTGTTGCCTCCGTTTGTTTATTGGGTGCACCCACTGCCTCCGATGCTGTCTACGCCGGCGAAAAAGAAGTGCGGCAGCCTCTCAGGGGACACTTAAAGTACCATTTGCAAAGATGCAAAGTGTGGAGAGAGTGGAAAGTGCCAGTGCCTCTCTGTTGGCCTTCCCTGTACAGAGTTCTGCACCTACTGTGTCCCCTAATGTTTGAGGACTTTATTTAATTGTACTTTGAATTAAGGTTCCAGTTTTAATAAAACCTGTACTATTTACACCTATGTTTTAGAGGCTTGCAATTTAGAACTAATAAACTTTATTTTATTGGGTTACTCTTATTCTGACTATTTGGTGATGTAGTTCAGCCACCTGGTATTTCCCACTCCAAATATGATGACCATCAGAGTGAGCATTCTTAACTTATAGGCTATTATGCCACTTATCCCCCATTCGGAATTTGATGTCTAAAGAAATCTCATTTGCAATAGAACTGTATGAGATATTTCCATACAACTACTGGTTATTGTTCAATAGCACCCTAGACAATTCAGTAATGATATATTTTCAGGGATTTCTGTTTTTCTGATAAATAAGAGAAAAGTGATGGGAGTCCTATGTTCCTGTCACCAAAAAGTACAATTTCCGTCTAAACTAAAGCTAAGTTTACAGGACTATAATTCAGTATTTATTGAGGTAAATAGTTGTCTGACTATTTGGTGATGTAGGACAACCACCTGGTTCATACCTCAGCAAATCTGAAGAGGAAAGGAGTGATCATTCTCAAGTTATGGGCTTTTTTGTCACCTTCCCCATATTCGGCCTGGTCTAATTTGGCTCTTTTTCAGGGATTGGGGTAGCTCTAAAGAACAACCAAAAAAACATATTTTCCCCCCAAATAAAATTTGACAACAATCAATTTCATTAATGGGAGACCCTAAAGATAAGAAAAATCATTGTTGTCATTTGCTCTACCTCGGGTAGGGGTATCTCGAAAACTAAAGCCTTTTTTGAGGACTTGCTGCTAGACTATAAGAGCATAACAATAGTCAAATAACATGTTATAGCATTCACATTTATTTATTTTTAGCTTTTTTCTATCCTTTATTTATTTTGGTGTCCCATTAAAAAGCACATTATTTTTAAGTTGTTACTATATCTTTTTTAAATTCCACCCCATACAATTGTTTAGAAAAACATTTCTAGTATCAAAGTGTCATTCACTAACCAAACAAAATTGATCTAAAGGTCAAGGCCCAGCTTGAGGAAGGGACCTCCTCTTCCAATTCAATTTCAATTTCAAAGGGCTTTATTGGCATGGGAAACATACATTTACATTGCCAAAGCATGTGAAGTGTGAAGATAAAAAACAAAAATAATGTAATGTACATACTAGAATAAATAAATAGATTACATACTAGATTACAAATAAATAGATTACAAATAGATTACATACTAGAATAAATAAATGAAATAAAACTTATTTCAATTCTTATGGTGGTTTTAGCCCATTTGATTGCCTTTTTCTATCACAGCAGCTAACAAATCTTGCTGCTGTGTTTGCACATTGCTGTACCTTCCTCTTCCTTCACCACAATCTGGCAAGAGGCATTGCGCTGCTGGCACTCCACTTCCTCCTCTTCATCATCACTGCTTATCACCACAATCTCCTCAGGCACATCATCGTCATCATCATCAGATATGATGATGAAGGGTGGAGCAGCATGATTTCTAGACACCCTCTCCAGAGGAGCCACAGTGGAGGAATGACCTAAGAGCATAACAACAGAACATAACATGATAAAAGCATATTCACATTTATTTGTGTGTTATTTATTAGTGGTTTATAAATGCCTTATGGATGAAAGTTATTATAAAGTGTTAATGTGTGTTAATATGTTACAACAAGGGAATCTCAGCGGAGCCTCCAAAATGTAACCCTCTCCTGAGGTACTATTTCAATAAATTAAGATATAACAGGATTCTGAGTCTTAGCTATGACCCCTCATCCACCTCACTGCTGCTGAGGGAGTTTGAGGGAGAGGCACCCTTAGGGGAGGAAGGGGGAGACGAAGGCCAGTCTGAGGACGGCGATGGGGAGCGCCCCCTAGTGGGGCTGCTGCTGGGAGAAGCACGGGGAGATGCGTAGGGAGACAGAGCCTGGAGCATCCGGCCACTACTCTCCTGAATGGCATGCCATGCTCCGTCTACACCGAACAGCTCCAGGAAATTCCTGATGAACTCGTGTGATTTCTCCACCCATTTGTGGATGAGGTCATGGCTCTTCTCCTCCACACTGTGAACAAAGTGCTTGGACACCTCCTCCACCGTCCGCACCTTTTACTTCATCTTATCTACCTGGTTCTGCAGACGGAATTTCTTCTCCGTCATGAAGCCAACATTGAGCTCTCTGGCTGTGTAGCCTCTCTGTAGGTTGCGTCGGACGTACACATCATAGTCTCTCACGATGCGAGTGATCAGGTCAGATGTAGAGATGCCGTCTGTCCTCTGTGTGGCCACGAACATCCCTGCTTCCTTGATGTGTTTGTAGACATCCTCTGATCCTTATGTTTCTTCAGCAACTGAGGGCTGAGGGTCCAGGGAGCATCCCGGACTACCTCATCCACGTAGCGGCAGTGCCTCAGTGCTTCGTAGCGCTCGCCTTCTGTCATCACTGTGTAGCCCTTAACACTAGGACAGCGACGTTTTTTTACCTACTTTTAGCGCGACGAGGTGTCGAATCACACGACCACTCTTCACAATGGGAGAGTGTGAACTGACGCACAAAGATCGCTGGATGGCGATGTCACACAAGAAGAGAAAATGACAAGATCACTAGGCTACCTCTAAAAATGCATATAAAGTTCCTATGCGCAGAGAAGCAGAGAAGTGGGGAAATTATATATATGGAGAGGAGATTGATTGTGACTGCGGGAGCTTTACTAATGAATGAAAGTTGATTATCATTATTAAAAAAGAAAAGTAATAAATATTGCAATATTGTGTTATCATAATTATGAGCTTCACAGTGATAAAGTCTGTTTATTTGTTGTGAAATTCGCCGGTAACGTCAGCCTGTCTGCCCCTGCAACTGCTATATTATATGTTATTATATGGAATGGCTGAATATGTTCATTCTTTTTATTTTGATTACATTATATAATTGTATTTGGTATAATGACAAATACTTGAAACTTGAATGATCTCACAGGAGCGCGTGCATGCACGGTAAAGTGGAGAGGAGATTGATCCGGACTGCAGGAGTTTTCATTAGGCTACTAATGAATGATGATTGATTATCATTATTAAAAAAGAATAGTAATAAATATTGCAATATTGTGTTATCATAATTATGAGCTTCACAGTGATAAAGTCTGTTTATTTGTCGTGAAATTCGCCGGTAACGTCAGCCTGTCTGCCCCTGCAACTGCTATAATATATGTTATTATATGGAATGGCTGAATATGTTCATTCTTTTTATTTTGATTACATTATATAATTGTATTTGGTATAATGACAAATACTTTAAACTTGAATGATCTCACAGGAGCGCGTGCATGCACGGTAAAGTGGAGAGGAGATTGATCCGGACTGCAGGAGTTTTCATTAGGCTACTAATGAATGATGGTTGATTATTATAATAAAACAAATAATAGTAATAAATATTGCAATATTGTGTTATTATAATTATGAGCTTCACATAGATGCACAAGCCTGCGACTGCTGTAAGCTTAGTAAGCGGGAGAGCCGTCTTTGAAACCCGCTTGGCTGCCCCCAACTCTCTCTCCTGCCTGGATGGACCACAACACACGCACACTTTATTTGTCAAATACACGCTCTTGCGTGTTTCCATTCATGATGATATGTTTCTGTAAATTCATATATATATCCTATTGCATTATTTGAAAATTTACAGCGCTATAAATAGTGTCATTCAATGCACAACGCGACTTCACTAGATCTGTCGAATAAAATGAAAAATTCTGAGTGGGACTGCTCAGAAAAAACAATAATACATTATATACTGTAGGTCTATTATAAATATCCGTTCGTTATATAATATTCGTACAAGCTGTGTTGACCAGGTATCGAGACACAACAGCAGGGGAGGGGTGGGGGAAGGGAGGGGAGGGAGGGGTTACATCACCCTCTGTAGAACATCTTCTATCTAATCGGCGCACTGTGCTAAAATGCAATGCAAACAAAACAACACAGGACAGACAGCAGTGCAGTGATGCGTTTTATATTATATTCTTTGAACAACAGAACGGGACAGGCGCCAGAAACTGCCATAATATACCATACATATATCTGCCATATATCGTACCTCCGTTTTATATTGAGAAATATGATGATAAATACATATAGGGCGGAGGTATGCTATGTGGTGTGTGGCTAGATATTTTCATGTAGCACTGTGACTGCGGGGGAACCCGATGTCTTTGTTCATTGATCGGAAACGATCGAGAGCCATCAACACTCCCCCCATCAAGCGCATGTCTTATTGAGTCAACACGAGTTGACTCGCTGGAACGAGACAGACTGATACACACCACACCTCTGCCATATCATACATCGGTCCCACATGTATTTATTTACCATCATATTTTTCAATATAAAACGGTATGATATGGCAGATATATATGGTAGCCTACATTGCAGTCCTAGTAGATCGCCGACATCATGTTATTTGATGTACACATTTCACGGCAAGATAATTCCGATTTGTGGCAAACACCTAACAATTGTTCGTTCACTAAACATTATAACATGAACACAGTTATAGCACCAGTTCCTAGCACCTAGTTTCCTAGCACCAGGGGAGCCCCCCCTCCCAAATTTCGTTGTTTGGTACCTGTACTATATCAATGACAAATAAAGACCATTCATTCATTCATTCAAACAATGACAGTTACAGTCTCGCTCAAACTGTAGCGAGATTAGGAGACTACTAATTGAGAAAAAGAAAAGAAAATACATGAAAGAAAGGAGAGAAAGAGTACAGAATGATAAATCATTCAGAATGTTATTGGTTTTAATATTTCACAATCTGCCAGAATAAGCACGCTCCCTCGCACGCCCAGCACATCATTTTTGATGCCGCTAATGTGTGTAATGAAAAGTGTGACAATGTTGAAAGACATGATGTCATAATCAAAATATAAAACCTGGTTGGATAAAATAAGATTCTGTTGTGATTGTGTTGACATTGTTGTGATGTCAAAAGAGATCTGTGGATTATTATTTATAAATAGTGGTCTATATTTATATAGTGGTCTAAATTTGTTTTATGCAACAAGGAGGAGAAAATGGTTACAGAAACACACCGTTGAAACGTGGTGGAGCGGGGGAAACCCGATGTCTTTGTTCATTGATCGGAAACGATCGAGAGCCATCAACACTCCCCCCATCAAGCGCATGTCTTATTGAGTCAACACGAGTTGACTCGCTGGAACGAGACAGACTGATACACACCACACCTCTGCCATATCATACATCGGTCCCACATGTATTTATTTACCATCATATTTTTCAATATAAAACGGTATGATATGGCAGATATATATGGTAGCCTACATTGCAGTCGTCCCGCAGTTCTAGTAGATCGCCGACATGTTATTTGATGTACACATTTCACGGCAAGATACTTCCGATTTGTGGCAAACACCTAACAATTGTTCGTTCACTAAACATTATAACATGAACACAGTTATAGCACCAGTTCCTAGCACCTAGTTTCCTAGCACCAGGGGAGCCCCCCCTCCCAAATTTCGTTGTTTGGTACCTGTACGATTCGTTTACCACAAAACAAGGAATGCAAAATCCAAAAAACAACGTGTTACATTGGCCGTCCTAATGAGACGATAATAGGCTACTCAAATAGAAGTCATTATCACTATTAGGCTACCGCGTCTCAATCTCAATGGCATTCAATTGTCAGGATTCATCTGTGATAAACAATGGCCTACTAATTTCAATCTCAATGGCATTCAATTGTCAGGATTCATCTGAGATAAACAATGGCCTACTAATTACATGCCATTGAATATGTTTGCATATGAACACACTTATTCCTATAAATTAGCCTCCATTACAGTTGGAGACCAGAACTACTCGTAATTTTGCTGTGATGAGTCGCCCAGAGAGCAGACGCGAGTGGTCCCCTGAAGAGATTTTAGCCTACATGCACGATGTACCAGCGGACCACTCGGACGGTAGAATCAGGAGATGATGAGAGAAAAATCATGGAAAGACTTGGTTACAACACTGTAAACAAAAAATCTGTAAATTATAGTATGAAAAACTAATATAGATTGCATTGTCAGTTGTGTGTGTGTGTGTGGACATGTCCCGTGCTAATATAAAATCGCATCATATAGGCTATTGTTTTTCTGTGCATGATTACATGAAAACAACAACTAATAGTTTATTGTGTGTGGACATGTCCCGTGCTAATATAAAATCGCATCATATAGGCTATTGTTTTTCTGTGCATGATTACATGAAAACAACAACTAATAGTTTATTGTGTGTGGACATGTCCCGTGCTAATATAAAATCGCATCATATAGGCTATTGTTTTTCTGTGCATGATTACATGAAAACAACAACTAATAGTTTATTGTGTGTGGACATGTCCCGTGCTAATATAAAATCGCATCATATAGGCTATTGTTTTTCTGTGCATGATTACATGAAAACAACAACTAATAGTTTATTGTGTCTTACAGGCAGCAGGCGATCATGTCATTGAATCAGACGCAGATGCTTCAGAATGCGACTCTGACATTGAGGACGCAAGTGAAGCCACGAAAGAGCAGGGTCGAGACGGCACAGTGTGGACTGAGCAACCAGGCGCAACACAGCGCAACCCAGGCCCTCGGAGAGGCAGAGAACGACAGGCCAATATCATAAAGACAGCTCCAGGCCCGACTCGTTATGCCAAATCGAACATTACAAGTCCGTTGAGCAGTCTACTGTGTCTGATTGACACGGAAATGTGGCAACAGATTCTGAAGTACACTCAGGCAGAAGCTGACCGGAGTAATGATGAGATGTTCAATTTGACAATGGACGAACTAAAGGCATTCGTGGGTCTCCTTTACTACAAAGGAGTTTTATGTTCCAAGTCCGTGAGGGTGGATGACCTCTGGTCATCACAATTCGGAATCGCTGTCTTCAAGGAGACAATGACTCGCCAGAAGTTCCGAGATATCATGCGCTATCTACGCTTTGATGACAAGAACACACGAGCTGCCCGCGTTCCGGTGGATAAATTTGCCATGATTTCAGACATTTTTGACAAATTTGTGAAAAACAGCATTGCATCGTACACACCTGGTGACAACATTACCGTGGATGAACAGTTGTTCCCGACCAAAGCAAGATGTGGTTTCACACAGTACATGGCCAATAAACCTGACAAATTTGGCATAAAGTTCTGGGTTGCAGCGGATGTGGACACCAAATACATGTTGAACGCACATCCCTACCTAGGGAAAGATGCAAGCAGGCCGGCCGGTCAGCGGTTATCGGACAATGTTGTGCTGCGTCTGATGGAGCCGTTCGTGGGCAAAGGAAGAAATGTCACGACAGACAATTACTTCACCTCCTTGCCACTGGCAAACACCCTTTTGGCCCAACAAACCACAATTGTTGGCACAATTAATAAAATCAGACGGGAGTTGCCCCCATGTACACGGGCACAGACTGAAAGATTTTCCAGCAAGGTGCTGAGGGCTGGAAAAGCCACACTCACGGTTTACCAGGCAAAACCTAAGAAAAATGTATGCCTCCTCAGCACACTTCATCAAACCGTTTCTACTGATGATGACCCAAAGAAACTGCCCGAAACGGTTTCCTACTACAACAGCACTAAGTTCGGTGTTGATGTTCTGGACCAGATGACGAGGAAATACACAGTAAAAGGAGGGACCCGCCGTTGGCCTGTAGCTGTGTTTTACAACATGTTGGACATGGCTGCAATGAATGCACGCATTCTGTACAGCCAGTGCATGGGCGTCAGGATAAGCAGGAAGAAATTCCTTTTTAAGTTGGCAGGGGAGCTGTGTGAGCCACTGGTAATGACAAGGCTTCCTTCTACACCAGCAGCGAGAAGGCGACTGCAGCTCGAAAATCCTCGCACACCTCCGTCCCCACAGGTGAAAAGAAAAAAGTGTCAAGGCACCATATGTCGAGGGAACAAAGCAATTAACATCTGCCAGTCATGTGGACGATTTGTCTGTGGCACATGCACCAAGCCAGCAACGGTGTGCTGGGGATGCTGACTGTCCCATGGCCAGGCCTGATGCCTCTCCTGCCCTGTCTACCTGACAGCGCCCACGCTGAGCGCTCCGGCGACCTCCTATTCACTTTCTACTTTTTTAAAATATATATTGGTGTTCATATTAATTACCATACTTTTTACTTGGAAGAATTGACGTGAACATTGCAAGTAAATAAAAATGTTACTTGAATTATCTGTCTCTCTGTGTTCGTTTGTAGTAGAAATATCACATCTGATATATCTATGTAAATAGATTTCACTGCAACATGAACACACTATATTTTCACTTTTCACAACAGCTATTTTCATTTCATTTATAATGTGCAGTAAACAAACAAAATAATGTATACTCTCTGCAATTGGCTACTATACAATGGTGCCAAAATCAACTATCCAAATATGAATCTGCGTATATCTATGTACAACCCTGTTGTAGCCTATTATTATCATGGTCGACATGAGAATTGTTGGCTACTTCATATCACAACTGAACATTCATATCAGAATCAGAATCAGAATCAGAAGACTTTTATTGCCATGACATGTAAACATGTTAGGAATTTGGTTTGGAACAATGGAGCACGGTTTACAGCAGGATAGGTGCAAGACAGGACAAGACAGTGCAAACCAACATCAAAGTGCAAGAGTCATAATTAATATAAATATAAAGTGCAGAGATCAAGTGTTCATATCCAGACAGTCCAAAGCTCTCTGGGTGGGGGTGGAGGGAGGGTAGATATATATATATATATATATATATAGCCTATAGCATTATTTGAAAATTGACAGCGCTGTACAGGCATAATCATCAAAAAAGACATTATATACAATATTATAAATATCCGTTTGTTATATAATATTTGTTGATGAACTACTTTGCTGTGGTACCTATGTAATACCACACAGCTTGATAGGTACATACTGTGCAGTGTATCATTCATAACTGTACATAGGCTACACATATCATAATATCTTATCACTATTGCATGGAACTTGGGTGAAAAAAAGCAACGGTGTGCTGGGGATGCTGACTGTCCCATGGCCAGGCCTGATGCCTCTCCTGCCCTGTCTACCTGACAGCGCCCACGCTGAGCGCTCCGGCGACCTCCTATTCACTTTCTACTTTTTTAAAATATATATTGGTGTTCATATTAATTACCATACTTTTTACTTGGAAGAATTGACGTGAACATTGCAAGTAAATAAAAATGTTACTTGAATTATCTGTCTCTCTGTGTTCGTTTGTAGTAGAAATATCACATCTGATATATCTATGTAAATAGATTTCACTGCAACATGAACACACTTCATTTTCACTTTTCACAACAGCTATTTTCATTTCATTTATAATGTGCAGTAAACAAACAAAATAATGTATACTCTCTGCAATTGGCTACTATACAATGGTGCCAAAATCAACTATCCAAATATGAATCTGCGTATATCTATGTACAACCCTGTTGTAGCCTATTATTATCATGGTCGACATGAGAATTGTTGGCTACTTCATATCACAACTGAACATTCATATCAGAATCAGAATCAGAATCAGAAGACTTTTATTGCCATGACATGTAAACATGTTAGGAATTTGGTTTGGAACAATGGAGCACGGTTTACAGCAGGATAGGTGCAAGACAGGACAAGACAGTGCAAACCAACATCAAAGTGCAAGAGTCATAATTAATATAAATATAAAGTGCAGAGATCAAGTGTTCATATCCAGACAGTCCAAAGCTCTCTGGGTGGGGGTGGAGGGAGGGTAGATATATATATATATATATAGCCTATAGCATTATTTGAAAATTGACAGCGCTGTACAGGCATAATCATCAAAAAAGACATTATATACAATATTATAAATATCCGTTTGTTATATAATATTTGTTGATGAACTACTTTGCTGTGGTACCTATGTAATACCACACAGCTTGATAGGTACATACTGTGCAGTGTATCATTCATAACTGTACATAGGCTACACATATCATAATATCTTATCACTATTGCATGGAACTTGGGTGAAAAAAAAACCTCAGCTCCAACAAATCTGAAGGGATTGTGAAAGTCATACTGTACAGTTTATCATTTTCATAACTGTCTGTACATATACATATCTTATGTATCACTATTGCTATATATAGCCTATATATAAACACATTATGTTACAAATATCAGTCTTATCCACTGTATCTAATTCAGCACTGAAGCCTGAAGGTTGAGCACAGTGTGTGCCCCCTTGCTACCTCTGCTGATATAAAAGAGAATTGCAGCCTTGGAGAAAAAGATGGCAGCCGAATCCCAAGGCAAATACACAGACACACACAGAAATACTGCAAAATCGCTTTATACTAACTCGATTTTGAAAATGTAAAGATGCTGGGTGGTAGAACGCACATATCTAGGAAAAGTCATGAAAGGAGGGTCCTGAAATTTGATCGAGTGCAAAGGTAGATTTTTTTTTTGTACTCACTGGTGCTGTTTAACACCTCACGGCTGTTCTAGTGTTAAGCTTGTGTGTGAGTTCATCACTGCAGACTCCCACTATCAGATGTGTGTTGGGGAACAAGTTCTTGGCTTGCATCAAAGCACGAGCATGCCCAGAGTGGAAAAGATCAAAGATCCCATCAGCGTAGACTCGGACTGGTCGGTGTGCTGCCGTGCCCCTGCGGGCTTGGGCGATGGTCAGTTTTTCGTGACGGACATCCGACTCGAAGCCTGTGTCCTTCGCAAATGCGGCAGGCTCTTTCAGAGTGGTAGAATGGTGGAGGTGAAGCAGATGCGGTTGAGTTGTAAGATGAGTTGGGTTGACGCGTTGCACACACGGACTCAGTCCTGATGGCGGCAATGTTGATAACAATCCTCTGATTCAGTCTAGGGTACAAGTTGCTGCTCCGGTAGCAGGCAGAACGTCCCCGGTTTGGTCGTTGTACACGGTTGTAGTGCCGGAGGAAAAAGGAAAGACGTAGGCAACGTAATGATAACTGTTTAATCAAAACAACAACTTGTACTCTCAGTACAGGACCAGAAAATGGTTACCAAAACTCGTGTATCTAAACAGGAAGGTGCAACGTTAATAATCCTCCCCTCTGCCCCTAGTGCCAGAACTGGTTCCCTCCCACTACACAACCAACAGTAAGAGGAGAACATGAACCCATAATGTAGTCACTACACCAGCCCCCCCAGTGTTCACCTCAATATTGGAAATCCTCACGGCGAGGAGGGCGTATGGCCCGGCCCCTACGATCGTAGGTAAAGTCAGGAGGTGCGGGAGGAGGTGTGACATCGCCCATCACGTCCTCCTGCAGGGAAGGACGGGGGGCAGCGACGACCGGGGGCTCGCGAGCTGCGGGGGGTTGTCGGGGTCGGAGGGGGGAATGGCCAGGGCGCGGCAGGGGAGGTAGGACTGGAGGCCGGCCTCTGCGCGGTGGCAGGGCCAAGTCCAGGGGCAGTTCAAGGTCCAAGTGGGCCGGTTTGAGGCGATCAACGGACACACACTCAGGCCTACCCCCCATGTCAACCATGAAGTTCTTGGCTCCGGCCTCGATGACACGGAAAGGCCCGTCATAAGGAGGACGTAGTGGAGTCCTGTGGCCATCATGACGAATGAAAACGAACCTCGCTGAGTGCAGCTCCGGGGGCACCCTCGAAGTAGGGACACCATGCTGCGTAGTCGGGACCGGGACGAAGGTCCTGGCGCTGTCCAGCAGGGAGGCGCGCTGAGCGGCGGCGGACCAGGGCTCCGTTGACTTGGGAATGAAGTCACCGGGGACCCGCAGCGGCTGTCCAAACACCAGCTCAGCGGACGACGACTGGAGGTCCTCCTTAGGCGCTGTCCTGAGCCCCAGCATGACCCACGGCAGCTTGTCAAGCCAGTCGCTGTCCGTGAGGCTGGCTCGAAGGGCGGCCTTCATGGATCGATGGAAACGCTCACAGAGCCCGTTCGCCTGCGGGTGATAGGCGGTTGTGCGGTGGAGCTTGACCCCCAGATTCTCCGCCACCGCTGCCCACAGCTCTGAAGTAAACTGTGAGCCACGGTCAGAGGAGAGATCAGCAGGGGTGCCGTAGCGGGAGACCCACACCGCGATGAACGCCCGGGCCAGGTCGGGGGCTGTCGTTGAGGAGAGCGGAACTGCCTCCGGCCAGCGAGTCGTCCTGTCCACCATGGTAAAGAGATAGGTGTATCCGTGCGAGGGGGGCAGCGGCCCTACCAGGTCCACGTTTACATGATCGAACCTCCGCTCAGGCACAGAGAACTGCTCCAGGGGGGCCTTGACGTGTCGATGCACCTTGGCGCGCTGGCAGGCGATGCACGTGTCAACCCAGGCCCTCACATCCCTCTTGAGCCCATGCCAGACGAATTTCTCTGACACCAGCCGTGAGGACGGTTTCCTACCAGGGTGAGACAAGCCGTGTATCGCCTCGAAGGCGGGGCGCCTCCAGTTGGCGGGGACCACCGGTCGTGGCTGACCCATGGAGACGTCGCACAGGAGCGTGGCCCCTGCGTCACCGAAAACCACCTCTTCTAGGCGCAGTCCTGTGTCCGACAACTTGAGAGCCTGGACGGCGGGGTCGGCGGCCTGGTCTGCAGCCATGCGCGCGTAGTCCAAACCCAGTTGGACCGCACCAACCACCGCCCTGGAGAGACAATCCGCGACCTGGTTGGACTTCCCAGCAACGTGCTGGATGTCTGTGGTGAACTCGGATATGTAGGCGAGCTGGCGCTGTTGGCGGTCGGACCACGGCTCCGCCACCTTGGACATGGCGTGCGTGAGTGGCTTGTGGTCCACGTAGGCCGTAAACTCGCGGCCCTCCAGTAAAAAACGGAAGTGTCTGACAGCAAGCCACAGCCCGAGGAGCTCCCTGTCGAATGTGCTGTACCTTTGCTCTCTGGGAGACAGCTGGCGGCTGAAGAATGCAAGAGGCTGCCAGGCGTCCCCAACCCACTGTTCGTACACCGCTCCCACAGCAAAGTCAGAGGCGTCCGTGGTGAGAGCAGTGGGTGCCGAGGGCGAGGGGTGGGCCAACATGGCAGCGCGGGCCAGGGCCGCCTTGGTGTCCTGAAAGGCTTTGACACGCTCCGCCGTCCAGTCCACCGGCTGCTTCAGAGTCTTGCCCTTCTGGGCATCGTACAGAGGCCGCAGGATGTGAGCGATGTGGTGGAGGAAGCGATAGTAGAAGGTTACCATCCCGATGAACCCCTTGAGCTCGCTGATTGTGCTGGGGCGCGGGAAAGCAGCGACAGCTTCTACCTTCGAGGGGAGGGGGGTCACCCCCTCTGCGGAGACCCGGTGCCCGAGAAAGTCGATGGCGTTCCGTCCGAACTCACACTTCGCCGGATTGACAATCAGCCCATGTTGGCTGAGCCGTGTGAAAAGGGCCCGGAGGTGGGACAGGTGCTCCTCCTCCGTGGTGCTTGCGACGAGGATGTCATCCAAGTAGACGAAGAGGAATGGTAGGTCCCGGAGCACCGAGTGCATGAGGCGTTGGAAGGTCTGCGCCGCGTTCTTCAGGCCGAACGGCATCCGCAGAAACTCGAAGAGCCCAAATGGCGTGATTACGGCCGTCTTAGGGACGTCCTCGGGGTGCACCGGCACCTGATGGTACCCCCGTACCAGGTCCACTTTGGAGAAGAAGCGTTTGCCTGCCAGGTTCGCTGAAAAGTCCTGGACATGTGGGACCGGGTAGCGGTCAGGCTTGGACGCGTCGTTGAGGCGGCGGTAGTCCCCACATGGGCGCCACCCGCCGTCTGACTTAGGGACGATGTGCAGGGGAGACGCCCAGGGGCTGCTCGAGCGCCGAACGATGCCCACCTGCTCCATATGCGCAAACTCCGCCCTGGCGATGGCCAGCTTCTCCGGGTTGAGGCGCCTGGCCCTGGCGTGGAGGGGAGGCCCCTCGGTCTCGATGTGGTGCTCCACTCCGTGTTTCACCGTGGGCGCGGAGAAGGTGGGCTTGGTAAGGTCGGGGAATTCGGCGAGCAGCCGAAGGTACTGGTCACTTTCGGCGAGCGTATTGGACCACCCGCTGTAGACCGCCTCCCCCTGCGTACAGGCGAATGAAGCGAAAGTCTGTGAGTTGACCAGGCGCCTGTTCCCCACGTCCACCAACAGGTTGTGGGCGCACAGAAAATCCGCACCAAGGAGGGGAAATGTGACAGCCGCTATGACAAAATCCCACGAAAAACATTGCCCTCCGAAGCACACGTCCACCGCCCTAGTGCCGTAAGAGCAGATAGGTGTGCCGTCCGCGCCTGCCAACTGCGGACCACGCTCCTCCTTCGCCATATCCGATCTCTCTGCCGGAATGATGCTCCACTGGGCACCTGTGTCACAAAGGAAACTGCGACCAGAGGCGGTGTCTTGTATGAAGAGCAGCCTGTTGGTGACGCCAGCGCTCAGGGCCACTACTGAGCGCCGGCCCCGCCGTTTCCCGTCGGTCCGAAGGTGCAGGGTGAGCGGCACCGTTTGGCCTTGGCGCCAAAAGTGGCGTGGTAGAAACAATGGCCCGCAGCGTTACCCTGCTGGCCAGAAGGTCTGGCGTCATCCTTCGCTCTCCTGCGACGGTCGGGTGGCGGGGCGGCCGCGGGAGCGAGCAGGTCGGGGGACCGTTGAGGCATGGCCAAGACGAACCGGTCCGCCTCCCTGGCCAGGGCGCGGGGCTCCATGATGGCGGTGTTGGCCAGCGCCATCCTAACTTGAGCTGGCAATGTGCGCATGAACAGCTCTGTGAAGAGGATCATGGGGTCTTCTGTACCGAGCAGGTTTAGCATCCTCTCCATGCTCGCAGAAGGCCTCTCGTCACCCAAGTCCGACATGGCAAATAGGCGACGCACCCTCTCCGCAGTGGACAGTTCAAATGTCTCTAGAAGCAGGGCCTTGAGGCGCTCATATTTGTTCGTCGTCGGGGGAGCAGACAAAAAACCTACCACTCGAGCCGCGGTGGAGCTGCCCAACATTGCCACAGCATGGTTGTACCGGTCGTCGTCGTCATCGATGTCACTTTTATTGAAATGTGCCTCTACAATAGCAAACCATGCAGCAGGCGTTGAGTCCCAGAATTCTGGTAGCTTGAGAGTGGGAGTGTGCGCACCACGCGTTACCCTGACAGGGGATGGTGATGGCTGCCGCTGGTTTGAACGTCTTCCTCGCCCGGACATTTTGCAGGATTGTAATGTTCGTCGCTGGTTTTCGTACACAATTACGTTAACAAAAATCCACGTCGGGTCACCAGTGTAGTGCCGGAGGAAAAAGGAAAGACGTAGGCAACGTAATGATAACTGTTTAATCAAAACAACAACTTGTACTCTCAGTACAGGACCAGAAAATGGTTACCAAAACTCGTGTATCTAAACAGGAAGGTGCAACGTTAATAATCCTCCCCTCTGCCCCTAGTGCCAGAACTGGTTCCCTCCCACTACACAACCAACAGTAAGAGGAGAACATGAACCCATAATGTAGTCACTACACGGTACACGTTTATCATAAAATGAAAAATAACAAACCGGCTAAGCCCTTTAAACTGAAACAAAACCCGAAATTGCTAAATGTCAAACAGTAGTCCAAACTTAAATCACAAAATAGTCGCACGCTCTCCAAAACACACAGCCAACTCTGCCACAGGTGTCTGTTGTCCTCTCAATCATTCAATCATCTGTCACCCCCTTGCACTTCCTCAAACTCTCAACATATGACTTCCCAAGTGATCTGATTGGCTTAGGAGCACATCCATCAAACAAACAAACCTTTTCTCAAAAATACAAAATAATGAAATGTGGAAAATACACACTTTTGGTTTCTGTTTATATTACATTTTCAGATCTCTACACTTATTAATGTATAAAATGTCTTAGCCAATATTATTCCATCACAACCAGCAGTGCTGGATACACCTAACCTATGCTGTTCCCATACCCCAGAGGGAGGCAGCTGGAGAGAATGATGGAGGAGAGGAAGACAAGGATGCATGCCACGCTACTGGAGGGTTAGCACCAGCAGTGCTGGACACAGCTGTCAGCCCAGACGAGCCACTGCAGGCTCCTTACCTTCTGCCCTCCAGAAAGGGAAGAAGATGGAGGAGAGGCTCGACCACAAAAGAAAACCAAGCTCCAAACAGAGGCGAGGCTAGAGACCACGGCGCTGGTGGTTGGTACATGGTGTCTACAACCATGCTAATGCCAGTAGACGTGTGCGTGTCGAGTGTGCGTGTGTGTGTGGGCGTGCAAATCACACCATTATGCCCAGAAGAGCGAGAAATACCTCCCGCACCACCGTCCGTCCCAGAGGAGGGGAGGCCGGAGGAGGGGAGGCCTCCCGCCCCGTCCGTCGCCCCGGAGACTCTATAACGTGCTGTCAGCCATGATGGCGTACTTTAGCATGATAACGGGCATCCTCATCGGCCACGACAACATCTGCATGTGGATATTTGCCCTCACCGCAGGGCTCTTCATGTACGTCGCTCTGGTGGACATGGTGAGTCACATGATCCCGAGACTTTGTTTATTCATAGGCACTAAGAGAGAGTCTAGACTTTGTTTATTCATAGGCACTAAGAGAGAGTCTGGGGGCCGTAGCCGGTACTACTAACCTATGCTGTTCCCATACCCCAGAGGGAGGCAGCTGGACAGAGTGATGGAAGAGAAGGATGAATGCCACGCTACTGGAGGGTTAGCACCAGCAGTGCTGGTACCATGCTCCTGTCCACTGCCACATGGTCTGGAAACGTCCTTCTCTGGCTTCTGGCTCAGGCGTGGCTGCAGAGGGCCCCTGAAAGAGGTGTTCTTCTTCCCTTCGGAGAACGGATGCGTAGAACACCTCTTCACTCCTTCATTGTAATTTGTAACCAACAATTTGTTCCACGTTTCCGTTCAATTACACTATGTCAGTGCCCACAATATCAGTGTCTAATTGTGTTGAGAAGAACCTTGCTTATGGAGTCTTTGCTACATGCCATGTCTTGAGCGAGTGGCTAATATAGGTATTAATCAAGTAATAATCCATCTACACTAGGTAAAAAAGGCCGGTTCAGTGGTGGGAAGGAGCCTGGACTCTCTGGGGACGGTGGTGGAGAGAAGGACTAGGAGCAAGCTGCTGTCCATCAGGGACAACCCCAACCACCCCCTCCATCATGTCCTCGCTGGGCAAACCAGCAGCCGCCGTAGAGGGCGGTTCATTTCGGTACGCTCCAGGACGGAGCGATATAAAAAAATCATTTATCCCGGCTGCACTAAGACTGTTCAATGGCAACTAAAGTAGTAGTCGGGGTCAAGGCTCCTGAATCTGTATTTATTTATTTATTTTAATCATCATCACTTTTTAGTATTTTAATATGATAACTATAGCCATCTTTTTATCCACTTTTCTATCATGATCTCACTGTTTTTTATATACTATACATGGCTGGCCCAATATTGTTGTCTGTCCTTTATGTTGTGTTGTCATGTGTTGTTTTTAGAGAGTGGCGTGGCAAAATGAATTTCCCCACGGGGATAAATAAAGTATAATTGAATTGAAAATTGAATTGAATTGATTGTAACCAACACTTTGTTCCACCTTTCTGTTCAATTACACTGTCAGTGCCCACAATATCAGTGTCTAATTGTGTTGAGAAGAACCTTGCTTATGGAGTCTTTGCTACATGCCACGTCTTGAGCGAGTGGCTAATATAAGTATTAATCAAGTAATAATCCATCCACACTAGGTAACAACGGTAGCTTAGCTAACCTGCCACAGCCAGGTTAGTAGTCTAAAGTTGGTCGCTAACGATATATCGATAACAGTCATCGTATTGATGACCGTGTTTCAAACCATACAAGTTACCTAATGTTAGCTAGCCTGACTAGTTCATAGGTATGCTGGATTTTGAAATAAGCTAATCTAGCTTGAGACAGACCTAGCAGTTAAAAGTCGTTATTTCAAATATTGTGTTGTGGGCGTCACTCCTTTAAGCGTGGAACTACAAGCCAAAATTAAGATTAATAAATTGTATTAATAAACAATTTAATTTGTTATAACTATGGCTCGTGTCTTTCTATTGTACAAACAAAATAAATCTTTAGCTTCCATAGGCTGGTTTTCCCCTGCTTCGGCAGGCTACTTGATCTCCGCTGAGGTAACTACGGTTAGCTACGAGTTAGTTATAACTTACACCACCTTAGGGGTACGTACATATTTAGTAGTTACTAAGGTCTACGTGATAACTAGTGTGCTTGGTGCAACCCGTTCAAGTTTAGTAGTGACTAAATCTTGATTCAGTAAATACTTACGCAATAAATAGGGTTAGTTTGTACTTAGTAAGACGTGGTGCAACCAGCTCCAGGAACATCCCTAGTAACTATATGGGGCTAGGTGCAATTGCTATATTGTTTTAGATAAATTATTATTACATTAATATATTACTTTCACAACTGACTAGCCTGCAAATAAACGCATTCATTGCTTATAATTTAGCTACCGCCCCACCCCGACGCCACAGGATGCTATCTACAACACCCATCCCCCTCCCCCGGATGACACCCGTAATCAGTTGATGCTCAAACAGTCCCTGCTTCCATAGAGTTGATACCATTGACATTCCTGATATAAAGCTGGGACTCTCAACTCTTGCTATCCCTGTTCATATCAGTAACAGAACAGTTAATTGCAAGTCTGAATGCTTTATACACCCCTCAAATTTAATTTCTATACCCTGCCACACACAGCCCACACAGAGACCAAACACAAAACCACTCAAGCTAGCACTTTTCAATGCCAGATCCTTAGTTAATAAGTCTCTCTTAATCAATGACTTGATTAGCTCCTATGAACTAGATTTCTTATTTATCACTGAGACCTGGTTAGATCAAGATAACAAGACACCAATTCTTATTGAGTCAGCACCCCCCAATTTTAGAACCTTAGATGTCGTTAGATCCCACAAAAAAGGTGGTGGAATCGCCTCTTTCTTCCGAGACAGTTTTAACTGCAAACAAAAATCCTTTGGGGAATTTTTATCATTTGAACATCTTTCAGTTGTTTTTAAATGTTCCACTCAAATTCTTTTTATAATTGTATACAGACCACCCCAATACTCTACTAGCTTCTTTAATGAACTTACAGAGCTTCTCTCAGAATGTTACTGTTGCTGGGCTGAAGTAAAAGTCTGCATACCCACGTGGTTCGACAGGATACTGTTTCCTGTTCACCAATTTTGACTTGTTAGAGTCTCCGTAGAAACCCAAGCACATGCCAAACATACTGCAATATCCTTCCGCGGCCAGGCAATAGTAGTTAAGATATGATTTGCCTGATCAAAGATTGCGATTACATGTTACAATTTTAAACACAATAATACTTTACATTTAATATATCAGCAATTAGTTATGCTGTTATGTTGAGAATATACTGTTGAATAGATCGAGTTGTGTTACTTACTCACTGAAAATAGTCAGTGCCAGTATAAAGGCTCGTGTCTGCGTCATCATCGGTCTTTTCATTCCAGCCTCGTGCCTGACGGGCTGATTGCGGACAGGTGTCAGTGATCAGACTCGTTATCCTGCTGGTCTATTTAACCTGTGTGTGTGTGTTCCCCCGGGAGAGTGAAGGAGACGGGAAAACCTGCTGAGGTGTTGGAGAGAGACAGAGAGAGCTGTACTTGTTCTTTATTCTTTATTATTTAGAAAAGACTCGCTCAGCACGTCAGTGACGTTGCTGAGCCGTGCTGTACGCCAATTAAAAACATATTTACAGCCGTTCCTCTGTGCCTAGAGACTCCTACAATAACTGAGTTGATTCAGTGAAGAAGTCCAATGCCAGTTGAGCATCATTGAACTTATAGTAACATGACATCAATTCTACTTCTGAGTAAAACCTGCCAAGAAAGATGGCTCATTCAAATGTTTGAGATTTCTTCTCAAGGCCACATGAGATTTGTTATTTTCTAAGCGAATGCTTCTGATACCTACCTAATTCAAATACGAAATAAACCTAATTCAAATACTCCACTGGCTACAATTTTGTCAACTTTATTGCTGAAAATCAGATCAATCAACACTTTGAGCTGTCCTTGAAATCAGGCCTAGTGGGTCTCAACTAACAATTGAGGTTCGGTTTAGGTTCCCACGAACATCTGAGATTGAATTAAACTAATTTAAGTTAAAATCACCAGTTATAATAAGCTCATCGCCTGTATATTGGGCAAGTACATCCCCAAGTGCTTCAACAGAATCCTTTCCAGCAGATGGAGAACAAACAAGATAGCCTGATAAGGCAATATCAGTGTCAGATATACTGATTCTTTTGAGCCATGATTCACTCGAAACAAGAATATCTGGGTCGGTTTGTAGTACACATATTTAAACCTGATCTAACTTTTGATATAAATGTCACGAGATGAAACGGGACCTAATAATAGGATGGGAAGTTCGCAGGCATGTTGATTAGACACAGCTGAAGTGGGTTAGCTGATGAGCGAACTAGTCATGGGATTGGCTGTTGTACCCTTTAAAAAAAACTGGGTTTAGGTGAGAGAGTGAGAGGAGAGACAGGGGAAAAGGATTACGTGTGTTGATGTGAATGGACTGTTGGTGATGTTCTCTTGGCGTGAACTGTGAGTGAGTGTGAGTGAGTGGCTAGTATTAGTGCCACACTATTAACCAGTGTTACGACCCCATATGTGTTCTAGTCAGTGGATACGGGGTGTAACAATTAAATAAAACCGGGGGACAAGAATCAGAGGAGAAGGGAAATAAAATAAACAAGATTTTTTGTACAAAGGTAACACAAACAGGTTTTCTGTGAAACTCTTAACTGAAAACTACTCTATAAAAAAGGAGATTGAATGAATCTACACTATTAATAATAAACAATAAAGTAAATTAACAGGCCTTGTGGCAATCTAATCTAAGTAACCAATCAAATACAACTAAGACTAAACGACTATGAACCTAAGATTAATAAACACTACAAAACTAGGATACAAAACTACAGCTGTAACTAACAAAAGAAACCAACACAAAACAACTATAAAGTTGTTGTCTGGCCCACTGGCACCAACTGAGTGTCTCTCCCAGGCTTTTATCCTCCCTCCACCCTTGATTGAGGGTTGAGTAGTGATCAGTGGCGTACCGCAAAATCCCGAGGCCCACCCGCAAGGTGGCGGCGGGGGCCCTTTCGCAACGGAGGTTAACTCAAACGGATGTTGCGGTACATTTATTTTAAGGCTGCATATAGCCTACAGCATAGACCGTTAGTTAACCCTAACCCTACTACAGCATGGATAGGCCGTATGGTTGGCCTGGACAGCTATCAGCTACAGCGCGGTGCCCGTTTGTTCAGAATGACACTGTGTGTGTGACTGTGCGGACATATCCATACACAAACGGCAACAAGAACAGACCGACAGGCAGGATTAATACATATCTCTAATAATATCAAATAATAGTGTTATGAAGGCCCACAATTTAGAGCCAGTTAGTTTCCCCGAATCAGCCCTATTTTTGCCCCTGTTATTTCCTTTATTATTTTCCATACTATTCATGTACGTTTTCGTGAAGGTGTATGTATTGTTATTGTAATTGTATAAGTTCTGTCTTAGATTTGTTCAGTATTGTGCAAGCGCCAGATTAGTGGGCGTGGTTTTGATTGGCGTACGTGACCGGATGTATGATTGGCGTACGTGACCGGATGTATGTTCGGTTGGTATATATAGCGACGGAAGTGGTCTGTGCGTCAGAGTGACGAGAGTGAGAGGAAGAAGAAGAAGCTTCGCGGGAACGTGCTCAAACAAATGTGACAGCTCTGTGTGAACTTTCTAGCTAGCCAGCCAGGTTCAGGAAGTTCGCTCAATAAAGTCGCTCTTTATCCTGAATGTCCAGGGAACTGTGAGCCGTACGGAGTTTTAGTGAGTTACCAGCGCTAGCCCAGTTTAGCTGTGTCACCGTTAGCCAGCCTTGCTAGCCGCCGGCTGCTAACGTTGGCGCATAGCGAGACCCAAGCTGGACAGAGCCGTCGCCTCCACGAGGTGGATTGCGACCGACCGCTGACTCCACCGGAGCTGACCGTGGACCACCGGACCTGAGCCATTCACCCCTCGTCGTTGACTACGAAGAAGCCCCTTTCCCTTCGAGTTGCAACGTCACTCCCCCCCCCTTTGTCTGCTGCCTTCCTCGAAGCACATGCGAGCTCCAACCAGGCCTCAACGCGCTCATTCTCAGTCCGGGACTCTAAGCCTTTTCAGGCCAGGTACTGTGTGTGTGTGAGTGAGTGAGTGAGTGTGTGTGTGGCCGGCGGGGAGGGAGTATATTGGGATGTATATATAATTTGTATAAATAAATGTGTTTGTTCCTATTTGATACATTGCTGTGTGTTCAGTTGTCTGTTAGCTAATGCTAATGCTAATGCTAATGCTAATGCTAGTAATGCTAGTCTAAAGGGTTGCTGGCGCCCCCTGCCTCTATCCTCCTACACTGCCGATTTAGCTCAGAGTTAGTTAGATAACCAGCCCTTCCTAAATTCTACAGTCCTTTAGCTACTCCCTGGTTACAATTGGTCCTTCGAGCCGGATAGGTTGTGTAGTGATAGCATGGCTGAGCGCAGCCAACCAGACAAGACAGCCACCAAAGAGCACCAGCCTGAGGATGAGATGGCAGAACAGCAGGGTTTTGCCGTAGAAACGGAAGAGCAGGAAGGAGAGGCCCGGTCTGACAGCGCCTGCGGGCGGAAGAGGGAGGGCCTCAGCCTTAACGATCTGCCTCCCAGTACGGCGCGCTCGAGACCTAGCTCCTGCCGTTCAGTGGCTTCCTCCCGGTCCAGGGTTTCCGTGGGCAGTTCTGCCTCTGGGGCGGATAGCATGCACTCCAGAGGGAGTAGTGCCGCGCTGTCAGAATGTATGCGCCACCAGGCCGAGATGGCGTTAGAGCGGGAACGCCTCCAGTTCGAGCGTGAACGCCTCCAGATGGAAGGAGCGGAACGTGCGGCGGAGAGACAGCGCCAGGAGGCGTTAGAGAGGGAACGCATCCAGTTCGAGCGCGAGCGCCTCCGGATGGAGGGGGCGGAACGCGCGGCGGAGAGGCAGATGGAGGGGGCGGAACGCGCGGCGGAGAGGCAGCGCCAGGAGGCGCTAGAACGTGAACGCCTCCAGATGGAGCGCGACCGCCTCCAGATGGCGAGAGAGCAACTGCACGCGGAGAAGATGGAGGAAGTGATGCAGACCATGCGCGACGTGTGCATCAGCAGAGCTCCGTCGGCCCGTAGCTCCAGAGCATCATCCGCACGGCCCTCTCGAGTGCCATCTCCTGAACCCCCCGCCGATGGCTCCATGACCCCCGCCATGACTGTCCAACTACAGGCCCAGCTGACCACCTTGAAGGAAGAGGACCAGGGACCCGACCGCTACGCGGCCCAGAGGGAGCCAGCGTCGCTGCCCGGGAGGGGAGCCATTCCCCAAGAGCGTAGCACACCCCTAGGTCCTCCAGTGAACCAAAATGCATGCAGGCCGGACACCCAGACCGTCACTCCAGCCCCGATCATCCACTACAGGATGTTTCCCCAGGTGGAGGGACCCAAGTTCCCCTTCTTCAAGGACGAGGACAGGAGCCAGTATGTGGAACTACGCATCTGCCTAGACACGCTCTTGGACGACTCCTGCTCAGAGTCCTACAAATATGCGATTCTCCTTCAGCATGTGAGGAACCCCAGAGCCCACAACATGGTTCTGGCCCATGCCTCCGCACCGACACCTTACACCAGAGCGCTCGCCGACTTGGATGCCCGCTACGGTCGTCCCTGGAACCACGCCCTTGCTGAACTGCAAGCCCTCGAACAGCAGGCCCCCATCAAGGATGAACGGGCGCTGGATGACTTCGCGCTCCGCGTGCACACCTTGGTTGGAATGCTGAAGACGCAGGGCCCAGCTGGCGCCAGCGAGATCACCAGCACCTCCAACGTAGAGCGGCTGCTCCGCAAGATCCCACGCTTCCGGCAGGAGAGGTTCCGGCGACAGCAGCGCGTTCGTAACCCCGGGAAGTTGGGTCTGAGCATGGCTGCCTTCGCGGAGTTCCTACTGGAGGAAGTGCATGACACCAACGTAGACGCCATGGGTTACGCTGAGCCGAAGAAGGAGAGGGAGAAGGGAGACCGCTGGGACAGGCCGAGCTCGAACAGAGGACGCCCAGTAGGAGTGCTGCACACGGAGGAGGAGCCTCGGAGAGAGAGGAAAGCCCGACCTGAGGGAAAGGATTCCTCTCAACCCCCTCAAAAGGGACGGAGAGGTCCACCGCCATGTCCGTACTGCACCAGCGAGCACTGGTTCAATGAGTGCAGTGACTTCAACAACCTGAGTACCGAGGCCAAGCAGAGGTGGCTCGAGGAGAACAAGAGGTGCTGGAACTGTGGGCGCGACCATCTGGCTAAGAACTGCACCTTGAGGAGAAAGTGCAACCGCTGTGAGGAGGTCCACCTCAACATCCTACACGAGGTCTCCCTCGCCAGGTCCACGGAGGGCACCAGAAGCCCTAGGTCCGGTAGCGCACCGGAAGAGGAAACACCTGTCTACTATCTAGACCCAACCCAGAGCAGCGGCTCCAAGGTCCTACTGAAGGTGGTGAAGGTCCGACTTCACCACAACAACGCTGTGTACGACACGTACGCCGTTCTAGACGACGGGTCGGAACGGACCATCCTTCTCCAGGAGGCAGTGCGCCAGTTGGGGCTCCAAGGGACTGAGGAGAAGCTGACTCTGCGCACGATACGTCGCGACCTTAAAGAGGTCACCGGGGCGAGAATCAACTTCTCTATCTCCCCGGCGGGGCGGCCGTCGGACAGATATCGGCTTCAGAATGTCTTCACCGCAGACCAGCTAGCGCTCTCCCGCTACGACTACCCCCTGGAGAGATTACGCGCAAGATATTCCCACCTACGGCGAGTAGACCTACATCCGATAGAAGGAGCGGAGCCAACCCTTCTCATCGGCTCGGACAACGCTGCACTGATCGTGTCGCTCCGTCCTCCGCTGAGAGGACCACGAGGCTGCCCGATGGCTGTTAAGACTGCGCTTGGGTGGGCCCTCCAAGGCGCTACCGAGTGGAGAGATAGAGACGGGAGAGCTACGTCATCCCTCCATGTCCGAACCGAAGAAGTGCAGACCATCAACTGCCTTCACACCAGTGTGGACTCCATGAATGCGGCGCTACTAGACAACGTCCAGAAGCTGTGGACGCTAGACGTTGCGCCCTACAAGAATGAGAAGCTCTACGTACGGTCAAAGGAGGACGTCTACGCCATAGACCTCCTTAAAGCAAAGACAGTGCGTATCGAAGTCCAGGGCGTGAAGAGATACGTCACACCACTACTCCGAAGAGAACCCATGCCAGAGTTTCGAGTATCCCCTCGAACCGTCCTACAGTGTCTGACCAGCACTGAGAAGCGTATGAGGAAGGACGAGGTCCTTGCTGCTTCTTACAGAACGGAGATGAAGAAACTGACGGAGTCCGGTCTGGTGAAGAAGCTTGAGCCAGCCGAGGCGAACCAGAGTGCCGAGTCTTGGTACCTCCCGCACCACAATGTTCACCACAACGGGAAGAACCGAGTGGTCTTCAACTGTAGCTACCAGGTGGGGAAGCTCAACCTCAACCACTATCTTCTCCCTGGTCCAACCTTGACCCCAGCCCTCTTGGGAGTTCTGGTGCGATTCCGTCAGCAGCCGATCGCAGTCAGTGGTGACATTAAGCGAATGTTTCACCAGGTCAGGATGTTGGAGGAAGACAAGCCACTCATGAGGTTTCTCTGGAGAGAGGACCCGAGCGACCCCGACCCCTCTATCTACCAGTGGGAGGTGCTACCCTTCGGGACAACCTGCAGCCCTTGTTGCGCCACCTATGCGCTACAGACTCACGCCGCGCAGGAGACGGCACCTCCTGGAGTGTTTGACGCCGTCCATAAGAGCTTTTACGTGGACAACTGCCTCCACAGTTCGAAGACAGCCACGGAAGCCCGCCAGCTAGTCCAGGACCTGCGTGCTCATCTCCAGGAGGGTGGATTTGAGATCTGCCAGTGGGCCAGCAACGACCCGCAAGTCATCAGAGACCTCCCGGAGGAGGCCACCTCGACCAGCAGCGAGGCTTGGGTCTCTCACTCACCAGATGATGCTCAGGAGATGACGCTCGGACTTATCTGGCAGTTCCAGACCGACACTCTACGCTATCGCAATAAGCCTGCCAAGCCCCAACGCGTCACGATGAGAACGATATACAGCACTCTAGCGAGCCAGTACGACCCACTGGGATATATCGCTCCCTTCACGACGATGGCCAAGGTGCTTGTCCGGGAGCTGTGGGCCCAAGAACGAGGATGGGACGATCCTCTGCCTCGTCACCTAGAAGAGAAGTGGAAGGCCTGGGAGCAGGAACTTCCCACTCTCCAGCACATCAAGCTGCAGCGGAGCTACTTCCCTCCCTCCACGGACCTAGAGAGGAGTGTCATCACGCTACATGTATTCTGCGACGCCTCGGAGATGGCGTACGGGTCCGTGGCATACGTCAGAGCGGCAGAGCTTGGAGGTGAAGTCCACGTCTCGTTTGTCCTGGCACGTTCCCGAGTGGCGCCGAAAAAGCAACAGTCCATCCCAAGACTGGAGCTGTGTGCTGCCCTGAACGGCGCGCAACTGGGAAGGTTCCTGCTCGACGAGCTCCAGCTACCTCTGATGAGCGTCACCATGTGGTCAGACTCAACTACCGTCCTCCAGTGGTTGAAGTCCAGCTCATGTCGGTATAAGGTGTTCGTGGGCACCCGAGTCGCAGAGATTCTGGAGTTGACTGAGGTGAACTGCTGGCGTTATGTAGACACCAAGAGGAACCCTGCTGACGTCATCACGAGAGGGGCAACTCTCCAGGATCTGGCTGAGCCCCACCTGTATCACACGGGACCAGACTTCCTACAGGAGCGGGAGTCAGAGTGGCCAGCCACGCCGGCGTTAGCAGAAGACAGAGAGGACAAAGAGCTGCGTAAGACGTTGTTCTGCGGAGCCACCCAGGTCGTAGACCCTGAGACTACTCCGGGAGAGGAGTGTGAGACGCTCGAAGAGCTGCAGAAGAGGATGTTCTGCTCCAAGGCCGGTCTACCCCTAGATACTACGCTCAGCGCCGAAGATTACACCGCGGCGGAGCTCCTGGTGCTGCAGAGTGCCCAACAGGATGCCTTCTCCCGAGAGCTGGAGTGTCTCGAGAAAGGGAAGCCGATCCCCTCGGACAGTAGACTCCGCGGCTTAGCTCCAGAGCTCGACGGTGTTCTCATTCGCGTGGGTGGCAGACTGCGCCGCGCTCAAGATCTAGACCTAGACACGAAGCATCCCATCGTGCTTCCCACTAAGCATCAGGTCACCAGATTGGTCATCAAGCACCATGATGACAAAGTGCAGCACGCGGGTGGAGAGCGTGTCTTCGCGGAGGTACGACGGAGATTCTGGATACTCCATGGACGGGAGGCGGTACGGAGATATCAAAGGTCCTGCTCGGACTGCCAGAGGTGGCGAGCCACGCCGCCGCAGCCCATGATGTCCGATCTGCCCGAGGACCGGCTGCGACTGAGACAGGCTCCGTTCCACTCTACTGGGGTCGACTGTTTCGGGCCACTCCTAGTCCGAAACCGGCGAGCCTCCGAAAAGCGGTGGGGCATCATCTACACGTGCCTGACGACGAGAGCAATGCACCTTGAAGTTCTGCACCAGCTCACAAGCGACAGCTTCCTCATGTCCTTCAAGAGGTTCACCTCCAGGCGAGGGACCCCTAAGACCCTCCGGTCGGACAGAGGCACCAACTTCGTCGGTGGTGAGGCCGAGCTGAGGGCGAGCTACGCTGCGATGACTGAGGAGGCCCGTGACAGACTCGCCTCCCAGCAAGTGAAGTTTGAGTTCAACCCCCCAAATGCTCCACACTTCGGGGGAGCCTGGGAGCGGGAGATTCGCTCAGTAAAGAACGTCCTACGTACCATTCTCGGACAGAAGGTGCCTACCGATGAGGTGCTCGAGACTGTACTAGCAGAGATTGAGGGCATCTTGAACTCCCGGCCCCTAGGCTATACCTCCAGTGATGTAGCAGATCTGGATCCCATTACGCCCAACTTCTTGCTGATGGGGCGGCGAGACTCTGCCCTGCCTCAGGTAGTCTACGACCCTGCAGAGCTCACCGGAAGAAGATGGTGGAGGCACAGCCAGGTGCTCGCGGACCAGTTTTGGAGGCAGTTCATACTGCACTACCTGCCGACCCTGCAAGTCAGGCAGAAGTGGACGAGGGAGAGAGACAACTTGTCCGAAGGTGCCGTGGTACTGGTGATCGACCAGTCCCTTCCACGCGCCGCCTGGCAGACAGGCAGAGTGACCAAGGTCCTGCCGGGTCCGGATGGAAGGGTGCGGACGGCCATCGTGGACGTTGGTGGTCGCACTTACACCCGACCTGTGGCACGCCTGATTGAGCTCCCTCAAATTACAAAGGACACTATCACCTCATACCTCACGCTGCTAGAGCAGCCTAGCCAGTGTGCCTTCCATAGTTAAATGAAACCGAGGGTTTCATGGGGCGGCTGTTATGAAGGCCCACAATTTAGAGCCAGTTAGTTTCCCCGAATCAGCCCTATTTTTGCCCCTGTTATTTCCTTTATTATTTTCCATACTATTCATGTACGTTTTCGTGAAGGTGTATGTATTGTTATTGTAATTGTATAAGTTCTGTCTTAGATTTGTTCAGTATTGTGCAAGCGCCAGATTAGTGGGCGTGGTTTTGATTGGCGTACGTGACCGGATGTATGATTGGCGTACGTGACCGGATGTATGTTCGGTTGGTATATATAGCGACGGAAGTGGTCTGTGCGTCAGAGTGACGAGAGTGAGAGGAAGAAGAAGAAGCTTCGCGGGAACGTGCTCAAACAAATGTGACAGCTCTGTGTGAACTTTCTAGCTAGCCAGCCAGGTTCAGGAAGTTCGCTCAATAAAGTCGCTCTTTATCCTGAATGTCCAGGGAACTGTGAGCCGTACGGAGTTTTAGTGAGTTACCAGCGCTAGCCCAGTTTAGCTGTGTCACCGTTAGCCAGCCTTGCTAGCCGCCGGCTGCTAACGTTGGCGCATAGCGAGACCCAAGCTGGACAGAGCCGTCGCCTCCACGAGGTGGATTGCGACCGACCGCTGACTCCACCGGAGCTGACCGTGGACCACCGGACCTGAGCCATTCACCCCTCGTCGTTGACTACGAAGAAGCCCCTTTCCCTTCGAGTTGCAACGTCACTCCCCCCCCCTTTGTCTGCTGCCTTCCTCGAAGCACATGCGAGCTCCAACCAGGCCTCAACGCGCTCATTCTCAGTCCGGGACTCTAAGCCTTTTCAGGCCAGGTACTGTGTGTGAGTGAGTGAGTGAGTGTGTGTGTGGCCGGCGGGGAGGGAGTATATTGGGATGTATATATAATTTGTATAAATAAATGTGTTTGTTCCTATTTGATACATTGCTGTGTGTTCAGTTGTCTGTTAGCTAATGCTAATGCTAATGCTAATGCTAGTAATGCTAGTCTAAAGGGTTGCTGGCGCCCCCTGCCTCTATCCTCCTACACTGCCGATTTAGCTCAGAGTTAGTTAGATAACCAGCCCTTCCTAAATTCTACAGTCCTTTAGCTACTCCCTGGTTACAAATAGACCATTCTTTACTTAGAGATGACTCCATAGACCCTGACACTGGACTGCAGCTGTAATGTGTATTGAGATTATAATGTAGACTGTAGATTGTGTGGAGAATGAAGAAGGAGTCCTTGAAATGTTCTCAAAACATTCACACAAGAGACGTTCACTTCAGAACCCCAACTCAAATGTAAAAGTGCTACAGACTTCTTATTTTATACAGATTTATTTTGTTGATAAGATCAATTCACACATGGATTATAACAGACTAAAAGTGGATTATAACAGACTAAAAGTGGATTATAACAGACTAAAAGTGGATTATAACAGACTAAAAGTGGATTATAACAGACTAAAAGTGGATTATAACAGACTAAAAGTGGATTATAATTATAATATTATAGTATAACACACTTTACATCTCTTCTCTTCTTCTTGTTATCCTGGACTTCCTGTACCTCTGCCTCCTCTCCTCCCTTCACTGTTACCAAGGTTCTTACCTTTAACAATGACCAACACGTCCTCTCCTCCTGACATTAGTTTGTGCGAAGTCCTTCACTATGTAACATAGTATGTTTGTTAAATCCATTTGACGTGCGCGCAGGCTTTCAATGCTGAGAATCGCTAGTCTGGAGGGTGTGTCCTGGGACATGGTGCTTCTCAGATAGCTTTTGATAATTTTGAGTTTTGAAAACGATCTCTCGGCCGGGTCAGCCTGCATGCCAGCTGCAGTAACACTGACCTCCACAGCGGTGCAACAGGTGCATCCACGACGTTCGTCCCTGACCCAGTGCTAATACCATCCCTGCCCGCGTTAGTCGCAGAAGCTGCATTGGGTCGGTTTGTGAGAAAATATTAAATTTTGGGAAGTTTCACTGCATTTTGTTACATTTTATATTGCTCTTGCCGTTTTTGCGCACCACTGAGGTACTTTCGCTTGCTCATTTTTCTGCAGGGTCTTGTGTCTCACTGCCTAAAAAAATTCTAATCTAATAAAAAAGTTTGTATTGTAGTGCCGAGAGATGGGAGTCGTAGGCGGCGTATCAAATGACAAAGCTAAACGTTTAATGAAGGACATGAACGATTGTCAACAACACACTCAAGCAGTAACTGAATAAACAACTCGGGTACCACGCACTTAACTGTCCGTGCGGAACAATACTCCCAACCCATAGTTCCATGGGTGAATTATGTCCAATGTTAGGGGGCCCCCTAGAGGCTGGGGGCCCCCCGCGATGCGTCGCTTGCGGGCCCGTCCCCTACGCCACTGGGCGAGATGAAGCTTCAGAGAGTCTACAGAGAGTCGTGAGAACAGCACAGAAGATCACCGGCGCCCCCTCCCCTCTCTGGAAGAGCTGTACAACACACGCTGTCTCAGGAAGGCCTCCAAGATCTCCAGGGACCTGACCCACCCTGGGCACGTACACTTTATCAGGCTGCCCTCGAAAAGGAGGTACAGGACCCCGGCCGCTAAGACAAACAGACTGAAGAACTGCTTCTACCACAGGGCCGTCCAGGCCCTGAACACAGCAAAGACCTGGGCCCTGGACAGTCTGGACGGATTGTATGGCAGCTGCTGGACTGAAAAAATCAGGTGTAGTGCTGAGGCACAAACATGTACATTTCAAGCCTGCAAACTGTGACACTTTAAATAACGTGAAAAAATACTATTGTGCAATATGACAACCCTAGTTGACTATCTGTGCAGTATAGTACAGTGGATTGTGTACATAGCCTTTATTTATGTAAACCAGCTCCTTACCTTCTTGTGATTTTATTCTTTTTCTAAAAGTGTTTTTTTTTCCCTTTCCTAACACCAGGGGAGCCACCCCTCCTAAATGTCGTTGTTTGGTACCTGTACTGTAGCAATGACAATAAAGTCCATTCTTCTTCATGAACTGTTGAAGCTTTCCATCCAATCAAGAGAATCAAGGACCCCAATTGAAATAAGCCAGTGGCTTTCTTGGGTTTTTATCCTGTTAGTTGACCTTGTATGTAATATGTACTTTCATGTACCTACTTCTGCAAATCTTCTAATAAAGTTTTCAATCAATCAATCAATCAATTGCGTCACACATGGGCCAAAGCTTCGTGTTGCTTCATTTGCTCTACTGCGCCATCAAGTGTACAATAAATGTATAGCAGGCAGAGTGATAATGACACCGTGGCGTTGGTGTGTGAAGCTTTGAATTGAATAAATGTGCTTGTGTTACTAGGAACAACAACATTATTCATTTATTCATTTTTATTTAAAAATAACAACTTCTCCACAGTGCTGGGCTTCAGGCGTTTTTTTAAATTTTTATTATTTATGATTTCACCTACTTTTGAAAATATCCTTTCACAGGGCACAGATGAAGCTGGGGTACATATGTACATATATTTATTGTTAATTTTGACAGACTTGGTACTCCATACCGAACACACTGAACAAACAATGCGCCGTGCACGCCGAATACTCGGCGTGCACACCGAATTTCAGACGTTTCAAAAAACCCAGGTAGGTGGGGGGCTGAGATGGTGTGAATGTCTGAACACGTCAAAGGACACATTAACGTGTACTTCCTTCCTCCAGCACGGTGACTGCTGATGTCACTGGTTCATATGGAAGGTTATACTGTAACGGTTTTACTCGTTGACTTCGTTGTCCGGGGTGCCAGTCAGGGCGAGGCCTGACAATTTTAGTTAGTGGGGGGTTGGTTTAGTCAGTCTTTAGTCAAGTTACCGTTACAAGCGCTACATGCATCAAAACATGAACCCTTTTTTGTTATACACCGGTGAATAGGATATTGTAATATTATAGCATTGCACAACAGACGAAAATTAGTACACAAGGACGTGTTGCAATTCAGGTGGTACTGTATTGTCACAATAAACAAAGAACTCTCAAAACATCAACTCAACAGTTCATCACAACCCCAAAAGTTCAGTTCAGCTCAATCACAGTCAATTGTATCTCACCCCGCTCCCACACAACGAACGCAAGACTTACAGTTTTAACAGTCTGTCAGTCCGATAGCTTAGTGGTGTCGGGTTACCCCCGCTGCTTAAGATGAGCCTCTACTGCTCTCTCCCCAGCTCCGGTGCAAGCGTATGACATTCCACGGCCTTATATCCAACTGTATCCTTACGGTGTATCCTTACGGGGCATTGTATCAAAAAGTATCATCCAGCTCTTCGCGGTCCGAGTAGGCTAAAACATACCGAGACGCAGACAGCGAACGCGAACTGCGGCACAAACACGAACGGACGTTTGTTTGGATCATTCCGCCCTCAGCACTCGGTGAGAGACACCTTATCATTTCCCGTCGTCTGTCGAGAACGGGGATTGGCTGATTTACGACTGGATCCCGGCAGCGTGTGACGTGTGACAGCGTGTGAAAAAAACGTGGAAGTGACAGTCGGCGGCGGAGACATGGCAGAATCGCCACACTCCCTCCCCTTTAGAAAAAGCCGGACCATGGGGTAGGCGTACTCCAATCCACTTTGGATATGGTATTTCACTCAAAACCTTTGAAGTCTTCCTCCTCACTCTCCGCAGCGAAGATGTCCAAAACCCGCTGACGGTCAGTCTTCACGTGGCTTAGAGCAGTGCTGGAGGGATGGTCTGGTAGCGGACAGTCCTCGGATGGAAAACCTTTGAAGTCTTCCTCCTCACTCTCCTCAGCGAAGATGTCCAAAACCCGCTGACGGTCAGTCTTCACGTGGCTTAGAGCAGTGCTGGAGGGATGGTCTGGTAGCGGACAGTCCTCGGATGGAAAACCTATGAAGGTCTCCTCATCACTGCCGTCCTCAAAAAGCTCAAGGACCCGACGACGCTCTTCCTCCTCCACTTCAGCAGCCGACGGGTAGCAGGGTTTAAGTCTGGCAACATTGACCACTCGATGGTCCTCTCCTGTCTCTTCCAGTACAACCTCATACGTGAGAGGGCCCACTTTCTGGATGACACGATAAGGTCCCTTCCAACGTGGTGCGATCTTGGCCGAGAAGGACCGTGCGGCTTTTGAATAGGGGTGAGAGCGCATCCACACCCTGTCTTTATCCACGTACGCCACCTCCCTCCGATGTTTGTCGTAGTGCTGTTTCTGCTTCTGTCGAGCCTGCTTCAGCTTGCCATCCACATAGTCATGCAATTCACGGAGCTGACTTTCCTTCTTGTAGGCTGGGGCATCAGGGGTGCAAGTCCTTGGCAGCAGCATGACCTCCATGGGTCCTCGGATCGGTCTGCACAGATTAGCTTCGGCAGGTGTCACACCAGTTGATTCATGGACAGCTGAATTCAGTGCAAACCGAAACTCCGGCAGGTGTTTGTCCCAGCCTTTGTGGTTGTCCCCGACATATGAGGCTATCATAGTCTTCAGGTTTCTGTTGATCCTCTCCGTCAGATTGGTCTGGGGGTGGTACGCTGTCGTCCTCTTCTGTGCCACATTCCACTGTTTGCAAGTGGCTTCAAACACCGAAGAGACGAACTGCGACCCTTGGTCGGAGAGGATGTACTCAGGGACTCCCCAGCGGGTCAGGATTTCCTCTGTCAGGACCTTTGACACTGTTTCAGCAGTGGCCCGCCGCAGGGCAAAGAGCTCCACCCACCGGGAGTAATAGTCCACAAACACAAGGAGGTAGATGTTTCCCTTCGAACTCCTAGGGAATGGGCCCATCAGGTCGACTCCTAACATCTCCCAGGGCCGATGGACTACGGTCTGCTGGAGCTTCCCGGCAGGCTTCCGGCTCTCAGGCTTATACTGCTGGCACACTTGACAACGCTGGACATGCTGTTTGACATCCAAACTGAGGTTTGGCCAGTAAGCCAGAGCCTGTAGCCTCTTGTAGGTCTTAAACCTGCCCAGATGCCCAGCCAAGGGGTCTTCGTGGAAGGTCTGCAGCAGCTGTTGTCGCAGAGGGGGAGGAATGTACACCTGGTACAAGGTCTTGTGAGGTAGGTGGACCACTCTATAGACGTTATCCTCCAAGATGGTGAATCTGGTGGTAGAGTTTACCTCAACCTCGCCTGTGTTTGTGATGTTCTCATACAGCCTCTGGATGACTGGGTCGGCTTGCTGGGCCTTCCAGATGGTTTCATCAGAAACATGTAGGTCCTTCCCAGTTTCCCAATGGGAGGAGACAGACAGCAGGATGGCACAGGTGGGTGTGGTCAGACAGGAGGGGTCTGCCGGGGCTCTGGATAGAGCGTCGGGGACTGTTATATTTCCCTTTCCTGTACTCCACTGTAAAGGTGAACTCCTGTAGTCGGAGAGCCCATCGGATGAGTCGGGTGCTGGGTTTTTGGGTTTTGAAGACCCACACCAGGGAGGAGTGGTCTGTTACCACAGTGAAAAACCTGCCTTCCAAGTAATGCCTCCACTTTTCCAGAGCCCAGACTACCGCCAGGCATTCCTGCTCTGTGGTTGAGTAGTTCCTCTCTGCATGATTCAAACTGCGGCTGGCGAAGGCCAGGACCTCTTCCGTTCCGAGTCCAGTGTGTTGTACCAACACTGCACCCAGCCCGATATCACTGTGTACACCATAAAGGGTAAGGTGAAGTCTGGATGCCCCAGGATGGGCGGAGTCATGAGGCAGTTCTTTAGGGCCTCGAATGACCTCTGGCACTCGGGTGTCCAGGAGAACTTGACCCCTTTTCTCTTCAGAGCATTCAGGGGCTCGGCCAGGGGGGAGAAGTTTGGTACAAATCGGTGATACCAGCAAGCCATTCCGAGAAATCTCTGAACCTCTTTGATATTCCTGGGAACGGGGAAATCCTGGACCGCCCTTGTTTTCTCTGCGTCCACTTCCACCCCAGCAGAGGAAACAACATGACCAAGAAACTTGAGGGAGGAGCAGAAGAAGTGGCTCTTTCCCATGTTCACTGTCAGGTTGGCACTCCTCAAGGAGTCCAGGACGGTTTGGATGTCACAGAAGTGCTGTTGCCAGGAAGGTGAGTATATAATTATGTCGTCCAGGTAGACTAAACAGATCTTTCCTCTGAGCTCTCTCAGGACTCTCTCCATTAACCGTTGGAAAGTGGCTGGGGCGTTCTTGAGACCAAAGGGCATAACCTTGAACTGGAAGAGTCCATGGGCGCAAGAAAAAGCTGTGAGGTCCTGGCTGTCTGGATCCATCTGGACTTGCCAGTACCCGCTGTTCAGATCAAGGGTGGTAAACACAGCAGCTCCAGCCAGAGACTCCAGTATCTCTTGAACGGTGGGTAAGGGGTAGGCATCTGTTTGTGTGACAGCATTTAGTTTCCGGCAGTCAACACAGAATCTCAGCCCTCCGGTCTTTTTAGGTATCATTACCACAGGTGCAGCCCAAGCAGAAGAGGAAGGCTCAATGATGTCTAGTAACAACATGTCATCGATAAGCAGCTTCATAGCCTTGAGCTTTGGTGGTGAAGCACGGTAGGGCTTCTGCTTGATGGGCACAAACTGAGTAAGAAAAAGCTTGTGTGTCAGGACATGAGTGCGGCCCAGTTTGGTAGTACACACATCAGCATGGTCCATCAGCAGTTCCCGTAGGTGTCTCTTCCCTTCATCCTGCAGTTGGGCATCCTTGAGGATTGGAGCCCACACATCATCACAGCAGGCGATTGGAAGAGAGAAAGTAACAGGAGCGATGGCAGAGAAGAATGCAATGCGTGATGTTGGTCTCCAGTCATTGGTTTGCAGCGATCCGTTCAGGAAAGGGTACTTCACTGCAGGTGCATGTTTAAACCAGTAGACTTGCTCACAGACATCAAGCTGCATTCCGCTGAAGAAAAGGAAGTCCAGGCCCAAAATGACTGGGAAGGCAAGGGTCTGGGAGGACAAGACAATTGATGGTAAAATCCAGGTCTGATTGTTCAGCGTGATTTCCATATCCTTCCATCCCAAGGGCTGCCTAGCCCCTCCATCTGCTAGATACAGCGGACCTTCAGTCCAGGGTTCCAACTCTTCCTCCTTGTTCTTTGCCTCTGTCCAGAGTATCTCATTTAACAGGGTGTAGGTGGACCCTGTATCTACGATGGCGTTGCCAGTCCATGGACCAATGGTGAGGGTTACCCTCAACTGATGTGGAAGCGGCATCGCAGAGACAGAATTTGGTCTGAACGGTTGACAGACAGGGTTAAGACTCTCGTGGACTGGAGAGGGCGTGAGCGCAGATGCTGTGGGGTGATACCCTTTTCCTTTAGAGCCTGGTCCAGCTGGTGGATAAGAGGACCTGTGGTTCTGGCTTTTGTTGGGCTTGGTTTGAGGGCAATCCATGGGATAGTGTGGACCCTTGCAGCGCCAACAGACCACCTGAGATGGTTTGGAGGGGTTTGCTGGTATGGATGGAGTGTGTGGAGAAGTGACAGGAGTTGGCTGTTTGGATGTTTTACTCCTCTGTTCATACTGCAGCTGCTTCTCCCTGTCCTTCTCCAGTTGTTGCCCAAGACGGACCAAAGCATCAACAGAGGAGACCTTGCTTCGCAGCTGGCTGGCAAGTCGAGGGTTGACGTTTTTCAGGATCAATTTAATGATCTCATCCTCCTCAATGCCTGGCTTCCAGCGTTTGCAGAGGGCCTGGTACATATAGGCATAGTCACGGATACTCTCTCCTTCTGCCTGAACACGGGTCCGCACTCTCTCTGCCAGCTCATCCTGGTAGTCCTCAGATAGAAAAGCATCACGGAACCGTTGCTCGAACTCCGCCCATTTGTTGGTTTTCAGGCGAGCAATGTCCCACCAATCCCGCGCGGTGCCGTGCAACACGTTCCTCAGGGTCGCCAGCAACTCCTCATCGAGCAGAGGGTGGAGCGCCAAGTAATCCTGACATTTCTCCAGATAGCGGATGGGGTCTTGAGTGTCCTCAATCCTGCCGAAGGATGGAAACTGCAGCTTAATAGGACTCTTGTGCCCCTTCCCGGCATATCTGCCTCTTACGTCTCCATGGATGGAGGAGTCATTGGGGGAGGTGAACACTGGGCCTGGGACCCCTGGCTGTAGTGTTGACTGAAGGCGGTCTCGCTGACTAGATGTCACTGGCTGAGGACGGTCTGGTTGATAGGTTGGCATTGGCTGTACAGCAGTGGGAACCAGCAAGTTCGACTGGTCAGCAGCTGATTCCGGTAAGGCAGAATGATAGCAGCTTTGCCTGATGGAGGTTAGCTCAGATGAGACAACGTCTAGCTGTTGTGAGCACTTGGAAACCTCAGCTCCGAGATCCTGCATGGTGGTCTTTAGGGGACTCAGGGAGGCCTCCAGATCCTCTACCACTTGTAACTGGTGCTGCTGTAATCTCCAGTTGAGAGTGGAATTAAACTGAGATCTGTTGAACTCCAGGTGCTTCTCCACAGCCACAATCATCTTCATCTGACCATCCTCCTGTATCTGTTGGAATTGTTGGATGAGGAGCTCCAATGTTTTATCCATGTTCTCATGCAGATGATGTTGTTCTCCAGAGAGCTTATTGATTCCATCCAGTATTGGCTGTTGTGGTTCATGTATGCCTCCAGGGGGCCCTGTCACAAAGCTCCCATACTCTGTTAAGTCCATGTCCACTAGAGTACGAGAGGTGGCCTTATCCGCAAGGTCATCCTCTTCCACTTCCACTTCAGGCAAAGGTGCATTTTCCTCTGGGAATGGATCAAATAGATTGAACAGATCCTCTGGTTGAGCCATTCCACTCCCAGTCATGCCTTCACAGCGCTATATTATTACAATACTAAACAATTTGTCCTAAGCCAGGTTTGTGGTGCAATGTCCCACCTGGGGTGCCATTCAAGTCAACATTATGATAGAAATCTATTTTAAACACCTACACACACTAACTCACTTAATCAAACAGATCATAATCTAATTCTAAAGTTTTGCGCCGAAACTGAGAAGGAGGAACTAGCACGTCTCTGTCGTCGTCTGTGTGTTTGAGAAGGGTCAGTCGTCCAGCCCCTCGCGGGTGAAGAAGTCGTCCAGCTCGCTCAGCCTCTCGATGAGGATGATGTCCAGGTCTGCTTCGTCAGGCCGCCCCCTCCGGCCGCGGCCCCGAGGCCCCTTCACACGCAAGAGCCCCAGGTTGGCCCTGGCTTTCCTTTTACGAGGCAGAGTGAAGTCCGGGAAATCCAGCACTCGCTTCCTCTTCTGATGCCCGATGCAGACAAGCGCTCCATTCTTCTCTTTAGGCTCCTCAAAGATAGTCTCCAGGCTCCTGTTGGGAGTTGGTGACTTGTAATTCTTGTTGGTGTAAATTTCCTCCACCAAGCTAAACTCCTTCTTTTTCAGTCTCTTTGGTTTGGGGAGGCCCATGGGTGTGAGGTTGTTGTCTGGTTTGGGGACAGTCTTACGTATGCGGATTTGTGACACCCTCTTCGAGCGATGAAGGGACCCGACCCCAGCATCATACAGCCCTCCCTCTCTGGATGTAGTACGGCCGTGCATGCCAGGGTATTTCACATGGGCACTGGCGAGGGCAAAGCTGGGCATGGGCTCTGGCTGGATGCAGTCCAAGCGCATGATCTTAGGGCTGTGGCTGGGGGGGTGAGCACGCTCTGGGGTGAGTCGGACTCTGCGGAGGCGCCTTGGAGATGGAGAGGTGAGACACGTGCTTGACGCCGTAGAGCTCCGGCCAGAGGAGGCCTCTTGACCACCAGATCGAGCGTAACTGTGGTCATTGTCCAGGCCAGGGGGGCCGGTGTAGTCTTTGAGGGATGGGAGGGGAGGATACTTCCGGGACGCTATGATCTGACACACGACCGTATCCACGGCCGATGGCGACGGCTTCATGAGGGGAGCGGGGCACCTGTGCCTAAACCAGAGTCGGAACGAGGCGGGAGAGTGGGCGGCCAGCACCGTGCTGAGGCCGGCCTTGAGGAAGCCTCCCCGGCTGAAGACAGACATAGGGAAGCGGGCGGTGGAACGGAAAATCCTGGAGAGGTTGTGTTCAATGGCGGCGTCTCCGTCCAGCAGCTTGTGCAGGCCCAGGGGTGGGGTGCCGCGGGGGGACTGGCCCAGAGGACTCAGCTGCAGGGGGGACAGGGGCCGGAGGGGCCAGGCGGCTGCCGCCCTTCAGCGGGCGTCTCTTGGAGGAAGGTCGGTTATCGCAGTGCTGCTTTAGCTTGGAGTTGAGGAAGCGGGAGAGATTGCCCAGTGTGCTGTGAGCGGCGTGCCTGTCCAGAGCATGTCTCTCCCACCCCTGGCAGCCTCTGGTGATGCTGGGCAGCCCCCACCTGGGGTGCCATTTTTATGTAACGGTTTTACTCGTTGACTTCGTTGTCCGGGGTGCCAGTCAGGGCGAGGCCTGACAATTTAGTTAGTTAGTGTGGGGTTGGTTTAGTCAGTCTTTAGTCAAGTTACCGTTACAAGCGCTACATGCATCAAAACATGAACCCTTTTTGTTATACACCGGTGAATAGGATATTGTAATATTATAGCATTGCACAACAGACGAAAATTAGTACACAAGGACATGTGTTGCAATTCAGGTGGTACTGTATTGTCACAATAAACAAAGAACTCTCAAAACATCAACTCAACAGTTCATCACAACCCCAAAAGTTCAGTTCAGCTCAATCACAGTCAATTGTATCTCACCCCGCTCCCACACAACGAACGCAAGACTTACAGTTTTAACAGTCTGTCAGTCCGATAGCTTAGTGGTGTCGGGTTACCCCCGCTGCTTAAGATGAGCCTCTACTGCTCTCTCCCCAGCTCCGGTGTAAGCGTATGACATTCCACGGCCTTATATCCAACTGTATCCTTACGGTGTATCCTTACGGGGCATTGTATCAAAAAGTATCATCCAGCTCTTCGCGGTCCGAGTAGGCTAAAACATACCGAGACGCAGACAGCGAACGCGAACTGCGGCACAAACACGAACGGACGGAATAATCCACTTCCTGGTTTGTTTGGATCATTCCGCCCTCAGCACTCGGTGAGAGACACCTTATCATTTCCCGTCGTCTGTCGAGAACGGGGATTGGCTGATTTACGACTGGATCCCGGCAGCGTGTGACGTGTGACAGCGTGTGAAAAAAACGTGGAAGTGACAGTCGGCGGCGGAGACATGGCAGAATCGCCACAATACTGATGATGATGAATGAATGAATGAATAGTTTAATGACCACACGACCTAGGTCGGTGGAATTTGTTTTCGGTACAGCTCAAAAAGCAGTGTCAAAAAACATACACACATTTTACATGACTATTACATGGACATGAAACACACATAACCACAAGACAAGACAGAACATATTTACAATTTACAATTTATACAGTGCAGTGAGTCAGGTATTGAGAGTCCTTATGGCAGAGGGGAAAAAACTGTTTTTGAAACGGGATGTTTTGGTGGCCAGGGATCGGTAGCGCCGTCCAGAGGGCAACAGTTGGAACAGGTGGTGAGCAGGGTGGGAGGGGTCAGAGATAATTTTATGTGCTCTATTTATGGTGCGTTTGAGATAGTGATTCAACTGATGGGAGAGGGGTGCCGATGATCTTGGATGATTTCTTTACTATTTGCTGTAGTTTCCTTTTTGATTTACTGTCCGAGCTGCCGTACCAAACTGTGATGAGTATGCTCTCAATGATGGCGGTGTAGAACTGAAGGAGGAGTTTTTGTTTTACTTTGAATTTCTTGAGCTGTCTAAGAAAGAATAGTCGTTGGTGGGCTTTTTTGGTGATGAAGTCTGTGTTGGTGTTCCATTTGAGGGAGTTGCTGATGTGAGTGCCAAGGAATTTGAAGGAGTCCGTTATGGTTATGGGTTCTCCAAGGATGTTGATGTTTTTTTTTGGGGGGGGGGGCTGTGCCTGAAGTCTACGAGGATTTCTTGTGTTTTTGATGAGTTGAGCTGGAGGTTGTTGTTGAGGCACCAAGTGACTGCTTGGGCTATCTGCTCGCGGTAATGGTCTTCATTATTATTAGTTATGAGTCCGATTATGGTAGTGTCATCCGCATATTTCGTAAAGGTGACTGAGCTGTGGAGAGATATCAGGTGGTTGGTGTAGAGGGAGAAGAGCCAGGGTGAGAGGACGCAGCCCTGGGGGGCGCCTGTGCTGAGGGTCAGGGGTCGAGATGAAAGGCTGTTCATCTTGACCCACTGTCGTCTTTTCCACAGGAAGCTCCGTATCCAGTGGCAGATGCAGGGGTCAATGTTCATGTCCACCAGTTTGTTGAAGAGATTGACCGGGTCTATTGTGTTGAAGGCTGAGCTAAAGTCAATGAATAGGATGCGGGCGTAGGTGTTGGGTGATTCCAGATGTAGTAGTGTGTGATGGAGGGCTAGATTGACAGCATCCTCAACAGATCTATTGGCACGATAGGCAAATTGATAGGAGTCCATCAGGGGGGTGGTGTGGGTTTTTAGGTAGGAGAGGACGATGCGCTCATACGCCTTCATGGCCACAGATGTCAGAGTGATTGGCCTGTAGTCGTTGAGGCTGGAGATCTTGGTTGATTTTGGTACTGGGATTATGATGGAGTCTTTGAAGCACTGAGGAACTGTGCATTGGCGGAGGGAGGTGTTGAAGATTGTTGTGAAGATTGGAGCCAGTTGTTCAGCACCAGTGTTGCCACAGTTACTTTGAAAAAGTATTCTGATTACTGATTACTGATTACTCCTTTAAAAAGTAATCTAGTTACTTTACTGATTACTTGATTTTAAAAGTAACTAAGTTAGATTACTAGTTACTTTTTTAGTTACTATTGGCAGCTGCCTAGGCACCCGATCCCCCCCCCCCCCCCCCGCAACATAAAAATGAAAACTGGTTTTGCCAAAACTCACTTTATTTTAACAGTAACTTAAATTACATAATTAAACTTTAAACAATAACTTAAAACAACAAAATAAAGAGTCTTTCTTTGCCTCACCCAACATAAATACTTGTTTTTAAACAATAAAATAAATATAATCTTCATTTAACAGTAACTAGCAAGGAGTGGTTTCACAAAACCTACCCTGACCATTCAGATATGATCCTAATATAATCCTAATCCTAAACTGGGTGAGTCTGAGTTTATCAATGATCAACATTTATGTTCTTGTCATCCTTTGCTGACACAAACTCAAAATAATCCTTATATTTCCAGCTATTTAACGCATATCTCTGTTCTCGCTCCATTGTGTAGGCTACGCTTCTGTTTACACTGTGCAATCAGCGTGGTGATACACGTGAGCGATTCTGCTGCAATCTCGCGATAGTCGAGAGCCGTTTTTTGCGGGCATGGCCTTCCATAGTAACCTCGTGTTGAAAACGTGAGCACTGACGTCACTCCCCAAGACGCGAGAAAAGTCTGAAACAATGTTTGTTTACTATCGAACATTACAAAGAAATACTGCATTTAGCCTAAGTTATGAGGTAGTAACGCACAGCCACTCGAATAAGTAACTTTAATCCGATTACTGATTTGGAAATAGTATCGCGTTAGAATACTCGTTACAGAAAAAAGTATTCAGATTGTTACCGGCATCACTGTTCAGCACAGACATTCAGGACAGCAGAACTGATCCTGTCTGGGCCTGCTGCTTTCCTTTTGTTCGTTTTTCGGAACACGGCCCTCACCTCTGCCTCCTGGATGTGAAATGGGGGGGGTCGGGGGGGGAGTAGGGTGGAATTGGGGACTGTTCAAACCTCCCATAGAACTCATTGAGTTTGTCCGGGAGGTCAGTGTTAATGTCAGTTGTAGGGGGGGGACTTTTGTTGTAGTTGGTCATGGATTTGATTTTTTTCCAGATAGTTCTAGTATCGCTTGATGCAATCTGCTGTTCCAGTTTTGTGGCATAATTTGATTTGGCTTTCCTGATTGCAGACCTGAGTTCATATTTGGCAGTTTTATATTGATCACAGTCTCCACTAATAAAAGCTGAGTTATTTTCCTTGCGTAGGAGTTGAATGTCTTTGTTGAACCAGAGTTTATTGTTGCTGTGCATTTTCACTGTTTTGGTGGGAATACACAACTCCTCACAAAAGTTGACATATGACGTCACGGTGATGATGATGATGGTGTGTGTGTATAGGTCTGCGTCGGCCAGCGACCACCTGCTGTGCTCCATGTCGGGGACGGCCCACGTCTCCATCTCCACGGCGCAGGGAGAGGTACGTCTGACCTCAGCTGCTCAGGGTTCTGGAATGTCCTCAGGGTTCTGGAATGTCCTCAGGGTTCTAGAATGTCCTCAGGGTTCTGGAATGTCCTCAGGGTTCTAGATCTCAGCTACGTGTCCTCAGGGTTCTAGATCTCAGCTGCGTGTCCTCAGAGTTCTAGATCTCAGCTGCGTGTCCTCAGAGTTCTAGATCTCAGCTGCGTGTCCTCAGAGTTCTAGATCTCAGCTGCGTGTCCTCAGAGTTCTAGATCTCAGCTACGTGTCCTCAGGGTTCTAGATCTCAGCTGCGTGTCCAGAGTTCTAGATCTCAGCTGCGTGTCCTCAGAGTTCTAGATCTCAGCTGCGTGTCCTCAGGGTTCTAGATCTCAGCTGCGTGTCCTCAGAGTTCTAGATCTCAGCTGCGTGTCCTCAGGGTTCTGGCCTTCTTAGCTTGTCGATGGAGGCTGATGATGATGACTTCCTCTTCCTCTCCCTCCTCTCCCAGACCTTCTGCATCTCCAACGATGTACATTTAACCGAAGCCTTCATGCAAATCGATTTACAATATATATATATCTGTCTAAGTGAATCACCGTGGCATTCTTAATCCAACATCCACCACAGAAGGGTTAGCTACACTTCTTTATTAATCCAAACGTTTCCCCCCCCCCCATCACATCTCAGTTTGGAAGAGGAAAAGAGGTTAGAAGACCACAGAACACCTAATTCGTCCAAGATGAGCCGGAGAGCAGTAAACAGAGGTGAAGAGTCCACGGCCAGACAGAATGGGAGAGCGGAGAAGGGCGGAGACACAGGTGGTGATGATGATGAGGCAGGATGCAGTCCGGTAGACATGAAGGATGATGGTGACATGAGGTCACAGACATGAGGTCACTATAACTAGTTAGACACAGACATGAGGTCACTATAACTAGTTACACACAGACATGAGGTCACTATAACTAGTTAGACACAGACATGAGGTCACTATAACTAGTTACACACAGACATGAGGTCACTATAACTGTAGTTAGACACAGATATGAGGTCACTATAACTAGTTACACACAGACATGAGGTCACTATAACTAGTTAGACACAGACATGAGGTCACTATAACTGTAGTTAGACACAGACATGAGGTACATCTCCAACGAGTTCAAACATGAGATGGACGCCGGCCTCCTGGACGGCAATTTCTCCTGGGTTGGGCCTTTTTTTGAGTTAGATTGACTGGACTAATATGGCAGAGTAGTTGAGCTCTGAGGTGATGAGCTGTCTGTAACGAGAGTAGATGTCCTCCAGCTGTTCGTCCTCATCTTGTGTGTTGGTGTAGATCCTCACCTGGAACACGTACACAGTTTATAAACCTGGACTGTTCACATTGTCACACATGCTTTTTATAAACCACACTGAGGTCAGTTTCAAAAGTAGTACAAAACCATAATAAGAGAGTAACAATTGCAGGTCAATCTTCTGTGCGTAAACCAACGAAATGGGTTCAATTAACAACTAGTTAGTCTAGGAGAGAAGTGGCTCTGGAATTTCTGAAAATTCTAAAACTGGCGCTGCACTTCCTCCTTTTAACCCCCGGCCTCCTGTTTACCGTAATCCCTTGACTAGGAGCGCACGGGTCACAGTAGCACATTCGGAAGCGAGCATCCTTTCGGCCTCCGCTGCTTTATTGGGGCTAAAGAAGCCTATCTTTTTAAATCGTTCCACACTGGATACTGTAAACCAGATTAGAAGACTCAGGCCCCACGGTCTGCCACACCGGAAGCACTTTTAGACATTCTGCAGTTATGTCATATTGTTCTAATGTGAGTGGGGCAATGTTGGTACGTAGGCCTGCCACGTTGCAGCATATTATAGATAGATAGATAGATAGATAGACATTATTTGTCATTGCTACAGTACAGGTACCAAACAACGACATTTAGGAGGGGAGGCTCCCCTGGTGTTTAGGAAAGGAAAAAGAAACACATTTTAGAAAAAGCATAGATGCATGAAATCACAAGAAGGTAAGGAGCTGGTTTACATCAATAAAGGCTATGTACACAATCCACTGTACTATACTGCACAGATAGTCAACTAGGGTTGTCATATTGCACAAGAAAGTATTTTTTCACATTATTTTAAAGTGTCACAGTTTGCAGGCTTGAAAATGTACATGTTTGTGCCTCAGCACTAGCTGCCATACAATCCGTCCGGACTGTCCTGGGCCCAGAACTTAGGCCTTTTCTGTGTTCAGGGCCTTGACGGCCCTGTGGTAGAAGCTGTCCTTCAGTCTGTTTGTCTTAGCGGCCGTGGTCCTGTACCTCCTGTTCGAGGGCAGCTTGTGGTATTATGGTACGTACCGTTCCAGCGTGTATCCATCTCTTGGATCAGCTTCGGTGCCGGCCGGCCCATTTGCAACCTGCACCTGTGTCAGCCTCTCCTATAGAATTAGCCAACAAAAAGTGATTAATTCAAGAGTCACTGCAGCAGCAACTTAAACCAAACAGCGTCATTTAGAATATTGCAATGAAAGAAAGGAATTCACCTTTGCAGTGTTGCTGCTCTTAAAATAGCCCACCATCTTCCGAGAATTTGCCCGGATGTCAGCCAACACGTTGTTTTGATTAAGAGCCTTTTTTATGAGTCAATTTAAAGTGTGCGTGTAATGGGTTCGTGCACAGAGGGAGACGGACAATAGTACTGGCGGGTGTAAGAACGGGCGGAGCCCAGTTTATTTCATACACACTGGGCTGGTAAATGTCTCTTTAAGCTGAGCCTCGCTCAGGGGAGTTCTTCTCCGCGCACTTGCTTCTCTCGCCCGACCCTTTCGGTCGCGGCTGGTTCGCAGTGCTTTTCGCCACTCTCTCTCCCAGACTCTCTCTCGCCCGTTCTCGTTCTCCTTTCCGTTCTCCTTCGCTCTCTCTATCCTCCACCTACTGACCTCCCAGGGGAAACAAAGCAACACGTTAAGAGGGCGCTTGATGAGGACCTAATTGGCATCAGCCGGTGCCAATTACGCCCCCATCCCCTTCACCAACCGTCCTGTGGCTCCCCATGCAGGTCGAACGCACCATGCTCCCCACAGTGCGCCACACAATTTGTGTGACGCAAGCGCAACTCCCTGGCACAAGCACCCATATTTGCTGCGCCATCCGCAAGTCACTTTGTTGGTAATACCCCACTGGGCCATAAGTGCTGCTTTGACGTTGGCCAAATTCTCAGCAGTATGTGCATCAGGGAAATGCAGCACCCCTAAAACAACAGAGTGCAAAGAAGTGCTTGCATCTATAAAATGGCAGGTCACAGCAAGATATGCATCAGTGTTCTTCTTCGTCGTATGGGTAGTTGTTTTCCTCTCCACTCCACCAGGCTCGGGGCCGAGGGGCTACCCTTTTACCACCCCGAGACCTGGTTGAGGGGCTCACCCGGGCTATATTTCTGGACACCCCTCCAGAAGCCACGTCATCGTCTCGTCATCTAATACCGACAGACAGACCATGCATCCCGTTGGGTGGGTGGTACACCGGGCATACGCCGAAGAAGTGTTGAGAGATACCAGACTAATATTGAAGCTGGAGATCTGAAGAACCAACATTGATTTAAAAACAATCACAGCATGTGGATTTAGGTCAACTCAGACCTTAAAATTGGAATGTAAAAAGTTGTCAAAAGGACTTTAAAAGGTTAAAACAATACAATAGAGCTCCTAACAGTTTCGTCACAACGTGCCTTCAGAGGAATTAACTGAATGACAAGAAGACACCCATATATATATATAGGAAACGAGGGGGGAGGGGCTACACAAATTGCTACAGGTTTGATAGAGGTCCACATATCTGCTGTCAAGCTAACTGCAGATGCCTTCAACACAACGGCTTTGGCTTTCTCCTTGGACTCCTGATATCCAAGGAGTCCAAGTTGTTGTTTTTTTTCCCTTTCCTAACACCAGGGGAGCCACCCCTCCTAAATTTCGTTGTTTGGTACCTGTACTGTAGCAATGACAATAAAGTCCATTCATTCATTCATCTGTCCTCCACCATAGCTTTCAAAGCCTAAAGGAAAGAAGGGAACACTCTTGGAATGGCATATATGGGGAAAAATGCTTCATGTGCTCACATACACACCTGCCTTGTGGAGAGAACATAGGTAGGGTTGAAAGCTTTAACAAGCTTTCTGAACCCTTTGTCCTCCACAATGGTGAAGGGCTGGCAATCCTCAATCACCATATTGACCAAGGCCTCATCCACATCATTATTCAGTCCTGATGGAGGAAAAAAAATGCAGTATTCAATTGCAGATGTCATTCATTGGTCATATTTAAAATATAAATTAATGTTGTCTAATAAAAACGTACCCTGTAATTTTTTTTAAGGTGTGGGAACCCTGTCAGTTGAACATGATGGGGCCTCACTTCTAGTGGGCAGTACTGGGGCATCTGAACACTACTGAGATAGAAGATACAGGGCCGGTTTCACAGACAAGGCTTAAGCCTAATCCTAGACTAGTAACAAATAACGCCTAATATAAATTATAACTACCGTATTTTCCGCACTATAAGGCGCACCGGATTATAAGGCGCACCTTCAATGAATGGCCTATTTTAGAATGTTTTTCATACACAAGGCGCACCGGATTATAAGGCGCACCGGATTATAAGGCGCATAGAATAGATACTGCAGTCAAACGTTTGACTGGGGTTGCGTTACGCCCAAGCTCCACCTACTGCGTTGCGTCACCTCTCCATCGGTGTTGTGTCAACTTCCCGTTGTCCAAGCTCCACCTGAGCGTTGTCACCATCAACGTTCTACCTGCTCCACTGTCAAAAATATATATTTTTCCACCTCAAGTATCAGCCGTTCGTCATCCATTTTTGCAACAAGCGTCAAGGACCTGCGGTGATTCACAGCTGACTCGCGTGAATAGCAATTCGCAATAGCTGCAACCACGAGATATAGAGTAGTTAGCTACAAGCATTTTCAATCTGCTATTATCTCTATTAGTGGATTAACCGCTGTGGTGATTTAACAGCTGATAAAAATACATCAAGTAGACTACAAACAGAGCAAAACAACACCAGAAAACAACCAATAGGCTATACAATTATAACAAACAACCAATATGTGACAGCTCCTGGTGAAATGTGCAACGTACTTTTTCAGTTTTTACACATGCTTAAACTACAGATTGTAAGCTTTCAAATGATGTGTCATACATTCAAATCAGAGAAAGATTGAACACGACAGGCGTATTTGAATGTTGGTTCATCTCAAACACTGAATGGGAGAAAAGTGAATCTGACCAAACCACAACAAACGCTGCTAGCGGCTAACAGCTAACAAAACACATCGCTACGAAGGTCTAAACTGTATTTTAATAACATGACAACATACTGGGAGAACATCGACATGCTAAAAACACATAACTACACATAACTAGATGAACACACAGTTCTTGCTTTTGAACACGAGCTAAAACGAAAGTATGTTTACAAATCAACCCTCCCTTACCGGTAGCCTCCGGCAAACGAGAATAATGAATCCAATACACAAATGATAAGTGTTTAGTGATCGTTAAACTGTTGTTTATTATATCGAGTGGGTACTTTAAAACTTCAAGTTGAAAGCACCAAGAATCTCACTTTGTTCCCTCGGAAACTCTGTTTAGTCTTCTTTACTTGGGGTCTTGTGGTGTGGGACTGTGAGTAAGCACAACACCGGTGTTTACTGATTACCGTAATGCTGCAAGCGGTGTGAGTGTCCGAATTGAACAGTTGGGTGAGTACGGCATCCATTCAGAGCACATGATAGCATAACAATAGCATAGCATTCGCGGAGATTCCAAGATGGCGGCCGTCGTTTACTGATTACCGTAATGCTGCAAGCGGTGCGGCTTTGTAGTTTACCAGTCGTACTGAAACATTTTATTATTATTAAAAAAAAAATATTGGTCATGTAATTTTTACATTTTGATCCATATATAAGGCGCACCGGGTTATAAGGCGCACTGTCGTTTTTTTTTTTTTTTTTTGGACTTTTAAGTGCGCCTTATAGTGCGGAAAATACGGTAGTAGTTTAGTCAGTATTAGCAGTAATAGTGAGATATCTTTTATTTAAAATGTTTTTTATTGAGCCAAAACATTGTTCACATCCATTATGTTGTATGGACGCTCATTTACATTTATACGAAAGAGATTGACGTATGTCTTAAGACGACTTTAGACATCTTGACAGACAAATATTTTGGTTAATTAAGACATCTTAAGACATCTCAAGACAAGGTGATGGCTGGGTATTAAATTGCAACGTAAATGGACTTATATAATGGTTTATAAAACTTGTTCATTAATATATGACATTTGAACCAACAGTATTATGGCGTTGACAGTTTGTTTAACCCACCTGAATGAACGACGATCATGGACGGTTGGAAGGTTTGAACATGAACATGCGGCTCGCGAGATCCCTCTAAAGCTGCGTTGATGTGGTGATGTCTGTTCCATCTTTAAATCCCAGACGACGCCTAAATAACGTACGAATAAACTGAAGAAACAGACAGATTAACGGAATAAATAAATAACTGAAGCAGGATCGAACAGAAGAAACGAACGGACGGCAATTGGACAGACGAACGTAAGAAAGTATGAACGAACAGACAGACGAATGGAAGAACTAAATAACTGAATTAGGAATGAACGAACGGAAGAACTAAATAACTGAAGTACCTTCACCACTGGTGTCCCAGCGATCGATGTGTATTTGGGGTTGTTGACGAGACGCCACAGCTTAGCGGGGAAGCTGTTGGGTCTTAATTGGTCCATTCTCCATAACTGAGGTAAAAAATAATTTACCTTTACGAGTGGCGGCTCTAGGGCTTCCAACACAGTTCGCCGCCCCCACCTTCCAACGCAGTTCGCGTTCTGGATAGCGCTGGGGTTCTCTGCGGTCGCGCCCATGACGGCGCTCAGGAAACCACCTACCTCTTAACCTCATTTTTTTCTCACTGTCGAAAGAAAGTAAAGGGGTCTAATTAATGTTTTGATTACTAAATCTAAATGTCTTTGTAGGACAATCTACTCTGTACTGCAATTACACCTAGACTTCGGGCGGAGAAGGAACGCCAAAATAATACAACACAGAGGTATATTTTTATATTGTCATAGAAATGCCACAAAAGTGCATTTGATATTGTAGTAGCATGTTATTTTTGTAGAATTATTCCTAGCGTCCACATTCTGTGACCTAACACCCTAATAATATTAATACCTGTAGTCAAGGATTATAGCTACCTTGGGCTTCGTGCTGGTTTAAACCGTTACATCAATTCACTAGAGGGAGAAAAAAACAGATCGATTTTGAGACACCACAATCTCGCATTGAATGTCGTTCATTTGCCACAGAAAGATTTACTTTGTTAAGACACTGTCTGGCTAGTAGCTAGTGTCCATGCTTATCAGGAGTCTCTTCCTTAGGCACTCCTCCTCAGAAATCATCATGTCCAGCAAACTCTGGGACAGAACATTGTGTTAGTCTATGCTGGAAGAGACAGTGTTTGTGAATGTAAACATTCGTGTTATGCATTTTGAGAATGTTCAATGTCATTGGTTTTAGCTCACTTTGATATGGTTCTTGACCACATTGGTTCTCTCCAGTCTCTGGTCTTCTGGGATCCTGATCTCTTCCCAGATGTCCTTCAAGTGGCACAGGGCTTTATTCAAGCATGCCTAAACTCACTTGTTTAGTTTTGCAGTTCTAGGTAGTAGAAAACTGTTGAAATGAAAACAAAATCATAAGGACTGTGAATCAAACAGGTGTGATTTGTGCCTCTCCTGGTATAATAATCATCATCATAACAACAACAATAACAATAATCATAATCATAATATCTTTTATTTGTATAGCACTTTTCCTGCAAACGTTGCAGCTCAAAGTGCTTCATAATAATAATACTATTACTACTACTACTACTACTACTACTAATAATAATAATAATAATAATAATAATACTATTACTACAGTACTACTAATACTACTACTACTACTACTACTACTAATAATAATAATAATACTATTACTACTCCTAATGCTACTAATACTATTACTACTACTACTACTACTAATAATAATAATAATAATATTATAAGGGCACATAACATGGATCTGGATCAGAAGTAATTTGCTGTGGTACAATCATACAAAGGTTGACTGACCTTCTGACTATGGAAGCATATACCTTCTAGGCTAAACTGGACTTGCTTACTAGCCGGCTAGCTAGCTTACCTACTTTGAAAACCACAAGACAACTTAGCGGGGAAGCTGTTGGATCTTAATTGGTCCATTCTCCATAACTGAGGTAACTCGTCCTTTTTAACCGAGCATCGATCCATTCATGTGCAGGTTATACATGGCCTTCAGTGGTTCTGGGATGCCAATCGCCCGGAGATTCTGTCGTTTGGAACGGCACTTACTGTCACTTGGGAAGGTCGTTGTCGTGGTACCACGCAATAGTTTGTCCATAGACAAAAATGCTGTGGTCAAGAAAGCTTTGTGGTGTCATTTGGGTCGTTGTCATGGTACCAGAATAGCTTGTTCATCTGTTCCTGTTCCTGGCCAGGAGATCCTTCCTGCAGATCTCACTCATCCCAGGGAAGTGGTTGATCTTCTGTGAATACGAATAGAATAGAATAGAAATGATGTCACCGTTGGTGCTCCTTGCTTGACCAACAGGGGCTGCTGCAGGCTGCTCGACTCTTGAGCTTGCTTTGGGAGCTTTTTTATCTGTTAAAAATGACAGACTGAATTCTGGGAGAGAGGCGGTGCGGGAAGGGGAGAGGGGGCGTGCCACGTCACGGGCCCCTCTCTCTTGTCCTTGGTCTGGCCTGGTCCCGGACTAGCCCCTGCCTCCGCCCCGTACTTGCGCTTCTTGCCATAGGCCTTGATCTCCTCCTGGGAGAGGCCCATGTTGGGGTCCAGGAAGTTGTGTTCGCTGTCCGACCAGTACTCCCCGTTGTCTTCTTTTGTCAGGGTGCACACCAGGGTGCTCTTTTGTCAGGGTGCACACCTGGGAGAGAGGCGCCGATGTTGGGGTCCAGGAAGTTGTGTTCGCTGTCCGACCAGTACTCCCTGTTGTCTTCTTTTGTCAGGGTGCACACCAGGGTGCTCTTTTGTCAGGGTGCACACCTGGGAGAGAGGCGGTGGTGGGGGTGGGGAAGGGGAGAGGGGGCGTGCCGCGTCACGGGCCCCTCTCTCTTGTCCTTGGTCTGGCCTGGTCCCGGACTAGCCCCTGCCGCCGCCCCGTACTTGCGCTTCTTGCCGTAGGCCTTGATCTCCTCCTGGGAGAGGCCCATGTTGGGGTCCAGGAAGTTGTGTTCGCTGTCCGACCAGTACTCCCCGTTGTCTTCTTTTGTCAGGGTGCACACCAGGGTGCTCTTTTGTCAGGGTGCACACCTGGGAGAGAGGCGCCGATAATGGGGTCCAGGAAGTTGTGTTCGCTGTCCGACCAGTACAAGAGACCTGTTGTTTGTGTCCAGAGTCAGCGGAGGAGGGGGCAGAGGGGGAGGACAATGCTGGCCTTCCATCCCCCACGTTGGAGCGATGGGGTGTTGTCTGACCCGGGTCCTTCTCTGCAGGTGCCCTCTTCTCCACCTGGATCTTTGTCATCTTCTCCCTCTCACTCTCCAACATGGCAGTCATCACTGTTCAGAGATGAATGAATGTTGTTGTTGTCAGTACGCATGCAGAGAGTGAGAATAAAACGCACATGATTGTTTTTCTACCGGCAAAGCGACTACATCGTCCAGTTATTGCCGTCACTCCTACAGTAGGCTGAAATCTTTCACTCGTGAATTATTTTCCCGGTTCACACAGATTTATTTTTAGTCGCAAATGCGAGTGAAATGGTTGAAATCTGTACTCGCACAGTGTGCGAGTAAATTATTATTCTAGTCGCACAGATTTATTTTTAGTCGCAATTGCGAGTGAAATGGTCGCACTGTCGAGCCCTGCATATTACATAATAATAGTAAATGGTAAATTACAAGGAAGCAATTTCAAAAGAAGCAGGCTAGCTAAGTTACATTAGTTTCAACAAGCCAAATAGTTCAGGCTTAAACTGAAACAAAAGAGAACATTTAATAATTAATACAATTCATGACAACAATACTTGGACATTAAACATTAAACTTATCCATTAACTTAACACGCCCTGCTGTTTAATCTGGCATGACAGCTCCACCCACCGGCAGCCGCACTAACCGATCACGTCTCTTCACTATACTGAAGAGGGGTCGTTTCCCACAGAGTTCTCCTCAGACCCTTGACTGCCTAGGGGATGCCCACCTGCAGCAAGAGAGAGGAAAGAGACAGCAGTGGTTATTGTGACAAGAAAAATACTCATGACATTTGTAAAAACCTGAGTATTGTATTATCGTTTTGAAAAACATTCTCAGTTGAGACTATGGAAATGCTCTACTGCTGCATTCTGTCCATCACTGTGTCTCTGTTCCCCAGCTAGAGGCTACAGCCACTCAGCCAAACCCACCTGCTCCTAGACCGCGGTCTTCTCCGGCGTCTCTCCCGACGCGGCCGCCTTTTCCTGCTGCTTGCCTTTCTTCTTCTCCGAGGCGGCCTTCTTGGAGTTGTGGATGGAGGTCTGGGAGAGAGACAGGGAGACCTGTTGTTTGTGTCCAGAGTCAGCGGAGGAGGGGGCAGAGGGGGAGGACAATGCTGGCCTTCCATCCCCCACGTTGGAGCGATGGGGTGTTGTCTGACCCGGGTCCTTCTCTGCAGGTGCCCTCTTCTCCACCTGGATCTTTGTCATCTTCTCCCTCTCACTCTCCAACATGGCAGTCATCACTGTTCAGAGATGAATGAATGTTGTTGTTGTCAGTACGCATGCAGAGAGTGAGAATAAAACGCACATGATTGTTTTTCTACCGGCAAAGCGACTACATCGTCCAGTTATTGCCGTCACTCCTACAGTAGGCTGAAATCTTTCACTCGTGAATTATTTTCCCGGTTCGCACAGATTTATTTTTAGTCGCAAATGCGAGTGAAATGGTTGAAATCTGTACTCGCACAGTGTGCTTGTGAATTATTTTTCTAGTCGCACAGATTTATTTTTAGTCGCAATTGCGAGTGAAATGGTCGCACTGTCGAGCCCTGCATATTACATAATAATAGTAAATGGTAAATTACAAGGAAGCAATTTCAAAAGAAGCAGGCTAGCTAAGTTACATTAGTTTCAACAAGCCAAATAGTTCATGCTTAAACTGAAACAAAAGAGAACATTTAATAATTAATACAATTCATGACAACAATACTTGGACATTAAACATTAAACTTATCCATTAACTTAACACGCCCTGCTGTTTAATCTGGCATGACAGCTCCACCCACCGGCAGCCGCACTAACCGATCACGTCTCTTCACTATACTGAAGAGGGGTCGTTTCCCACAGAGTTCTCCTCAGACCCTTGACTGCCTAGGTCAATGTGATGTGATAGGTGATGTGTGAGTTACAGAGTAAGTGGGTGTGAGTCTGAGTGTATTCAATTACATTGTGTTCACATAATAGAGGGTGTGTGTGTGTGTGTGTGTGTGTGTGTACATGTGTACACTTTATCCCTACCTATGTGCAAGCTTCTTGCCCCTCCCCCCGGGGTTAGGGTTGGGGTTAGGGCCCTGGAGCTCGCAAGGTATAACATTGACATTGCAGCTCTCAGCGAGACCAGACTATATGGAGAGGACTCCCTGACAGAGGTTGGTGCAGGGTACACCTTCTTCTGGAAGGGGATCCCTGAAGGCACTCGCCACATCCATGGAGTAGGCTTTGCTGTGAAGTCCCAACTGCTGCAACGCATCCCAGAGTCCCCTATCGGCGTCAACAAACGCCTAATGACATGGCGCATTCCCTTTGCAAAGGTACGCTTCGCCACTCTCATTAGTGCTTATGCACCAACTTTAGACGCCGAGTTCAACATCAAAGAGGTTTTCTACCGAGCTCTCAACTCCATACTACAGAAAACCCCGGCTACGGACAAGCTCATACTCATGGGAGACTTAAATGCCAGAGTGGGTACGGAGCAGATGGTATGGGACAGAGTTATTAGCCGACATGGAGTAGGGAAGATAAATAACAACAGGCTTCGGCTCCTCTCCCTCTGTGCAGAACACCACCTGGTCTATAACCAACACCATCTTCCAGATGAAGAACAGGTTCAAAACCACCTAGCAGCACCCCTGCTCTAAACATTGGCATCTTCTGGACTATGTGATTGTATGAGGTCATGCGCGGAGCTGAGTGCTGGACTGATCACCTCATGGTCAGATCCAAAATCCTCATGAGTATTCAACCCCATGGACCGAGGACAGCGCTCAAAAAGAAACTCAATTCTGCAGCGCTTAACACCCCCACCTCGAAAGATCACCTTTGACGGCTCCTTGCTGAAAACCTCGACAAGATCCCGGAGGAATCAGCTGACTGGCCAGCTCTGTGCCAGGCTATCCACAGCGCAGCCTCTGAGGCGCTTGGCCAGACGAGGAAACGTCACCAGGACTGGTTTGACTGTAACTCAGCCAAGATACAGCACCTGCTAAAAAACAAGCATGAAGCCCACAAAGCTCTCCTGTCCTGCCCTGGTTCTCCCACCTTGAAAGCTGTCGTTGCTGCAGCAAGAACAGCAACCCAGCGCGTCCTCCAGGCCATGGAGGACGCCTGGTGGATACAGAAGGCAAAGGTGATCCAAAGCCTGGCAGACTGCAACAACGCCCAGGGTTTTTATGATGCCATCAAAGCATTGTATGGCCCCAGGAAGCGGGCGATTGCTCCAGTCCGATCAGTCGACGGTTCGACTCTCTTTAAGGACCATCATGATATCCTCGCCCGCGGGCAAACCACTTTGAGTCTCTACTCAATCACACCAACCCCATTGACCCGCATATTCTGGATAATCTCCCAGACATGCCACCAGTCACGCACCTGGACACCCCACCACACTTCTCTGAGACCCGTCAAGCCATTGTGGGTCTAAAGAACAATAAAAGCCCTGGACCCGATGGCATCCCAGCAGAGGTTTTCAAACACGGAGGGTACCTCCTCACGCGCCATCTGCACCTCCTGATCTGCAACATCTGGGAACATGAGACCCTCCCCCAGGACTGGAAGGATGCACACATTGTGGTCATCTACAAGCAGAAAGGGGACAGAGCAGTCTGCGGAAACAGCCACGGAATCTCTCTCCTCTCCATCGCAGGTGAATCGCATCAAAAGGTCTGGGGTGCATCTGGTAAGTTTAGCAAAACACAATTATCGGAATTTATGATATTTTTGCTTAGAGAAAATAAGTCCAAATTAAACACTTTATATCACCAGTGTACTTATATTATCATGTATGGCAGGAATATGAGCATGAGGACCTGGAAGAGTACACGTCGTCGGTTCTGAACCACATAGTGAACTGCACCAACTCAGTCACCGTGGACAAACGGGTCCGGGTCTACCCCAACACGAAGCCATGGATGACTGGGAAGGTCCAAAAACTGATCAACGAGAGGGACGCCTTCTTCGCAGGGAAGAGCACACCGCTGTACAGCTCCACCAGGGCCAACCTAAAGCGCGGCATCAAAGCGGCCAAGGCAGAGCACAGAGAGAAGATTGAGGAATGCCTCCTGAGCAACGACTCCAGGCGGATGTGGCAGGGGGTTCAGCAGATGACAAACTTCAGAGCCAACAGGCTCACAGCCGCAGAGGACGACCCCCTGCTGGCGGGAAAGCTGAACACCTTCTACGCCCGGTTCGACGAGGGGCGAACGGAGGTAACCGCAACACAAACACCACTCTCTCCAGCTCTCAGCAGCCTCACCCTCACAGAGCATGAAGTGAGACGCGTACTGAAGGCGGTGGACCCCAGGAAAGCCTCGGGGCCGGATGGCGTCCTGGGACGGGTGCTGAGAGACTGCGCCGACCAGCTGGCCGGGGTTTTCACCAACATCTTTAACCAGTCCCTGTCCCAGGCCACCGTCCCACCCTGCCTGAAAACCTCAACTATCATCCCAGTCCCGAAGAAAAGCACGGTGAGCTGCCTAAACGACTACCGCCCGGTGGCACTCACACCAATCATCATGAAGTGCTTCGAGAAACTAGTCCGGGCCCACATACTCACACGCCTCCCGCCCAACCTGGATCCATACCAGTTCGCCTACAGAGCCCACAGGTCCACAGAGGACGCCATCGCGACGACTCTCCACGCCACTCTATCCCACCTGGAGAGGGGAAACAGCTACGCGAGACTGCTCTTCGTGGACTTCAGCTCCGCCTTCAACACCATCCTTCCAGACAGGCTAGTGACCAAACTACTAGACCTGGGTCTATCACACTCTATATGTGCGTGGATCAAGGACTTCCTGACCGACCGCCCCCAGAGGGTGCGGGTGGGCCCCCACACCTCCACAGCCCTCAGCCTCAGCACTGGGTCCCCCCAGGGCTGCGTGCTAAGCCCCATCCTCTACAACCTCTACACCCACGACTTCACCCCCGTCCACCCCAGCAACTACATCGTAAAGTTTGCAGACGACACCACCTCGGTGGGATGTATCTCGGGGGGGGACGAGGCGGCGTACAGGGATGAGGTAGAGCAACTGAGCAAGCTGTGCAAGGTTAACAACCTGCTGCTGAACAAGTCAAAGACCCAGGAATTCATCGTAGATTTCAGGAGGAAAAAGTCTGAGATCCAGCCCCTGCTCATCGACGGAGAGAGCGTGGAGAGAGTCTCAACCCTCCGATTCCTGGGACATCACATGCGGGATGACCTGACCTGGAAGGACAACACAAAAGGCACCATCAAGAGGGCACAACAGCGGCTATACACCCTGAGATGCCTCAGGAAGGAACACAACAAGCAGGAGATACTGGTGGCCTTCTACCGCGGCGCAGTGGAGAGCATCCTCACCTACGGCATCTGCAACTGGTTCTCCAGCTGCACAACAGCGGAGAGAAATGCGCTACAGAGAGTAGTGAGAACAGCACAGAAGATCACCGGCGCCCCCCTCCCCTCTCTGGAAGAGCTGTACAACACACGCTGTCTCAGGAAGGCCTCAAAGATCTCCAGGGACCGATCCACCCTGGGCACGTACACTTTACCAGGCTGCCCTCGAAAAGGAGGTACAGGACCCCGGCCGCTAAGACAAACAGACTGAAGAACTGCTTCTACCACAGGGCCGTCCAGGCCCTGAACACAGCAAAGACCTAAGTTCTGGGCCCTGGACAGTCTGGACGGATTGTATGGCAGCTGCTGGACTGAAAAAATCAGGTGTAGTGCTGAGGCACAAACATGTACATTTCAAGCCTGCAAACTGTGACACTTTAAATAACGTGAAAAAATACTATTGTGCAATATGACAACCCTAGTTGACTATCTGTGCAGTATAGTACAGTGGATTGTGTACATAGCCTTTATTTATGTAAACCAGCTCCTTACCTTCTTGTGATTTTTTTTTTCTTTTTCTAAAAGTTTTTTTTTTTTTCCTTTCCTAACACCAGGGGAGCCACCCCTCCTAAATTTCGTTGTTTGGTACCTGTACTGTAGCAATGACAATAAAGTCCATTCATTCATTCATTCATTCATGTACTTATATTTCAATTTCTTTTCCTGTTAAGGCGGCTGGGCAGTGATAATGTGCCCATGTGGAATTGTGAATGCGCTTAAGTTCAATATAAGAGCTGAAAGCCCAAGAGATTATGCGGACATGCTGCTGTCTTTTAAACACTTTCCAAATGTGGCCATAATATGTATATATATTATATGACTTTGCCAGAGGTCTGGCTACTCACACCAACTTGAGGGAATCCGAAGAACTGCCCTTCAGACCAAATGAAGGCAGACTGACCGAAGCCACACCTGACAATCTGAAGTCCGCTGAGAAAGGTGGGCTGAAAATAAACCTGCCCTGGTTCAAATTGAAAAAGGAGCCCGTGGACATAAATGCACACCCTACAACAGGATCTTCGGATCACTATGCTCTCTATGACACTTTCCATGAGGCTAACACAAAAGACCCAAAGGATTGCCTCAGAAAGATAGGCCTTGTCCCGGAGCTCTGTGGCTGGGTGAACTCTCAAACAGCCGAACAGATTTTCTCAAAAATGAGAAAAAATAACTATTTCATGAACATGATGTCTCTTTGTCATGCGATGTATTATTCATCACCACAACAGCATGGTCAATGAGAAGACCCTGACAGACCTTCGGAAAGTGTCACCAGAGGACCTCACTCTTGATTCAAGTGGAAAGGCAGTAATGGGTGCGTGTTAAATATTTAAATATGTGTGTTAAATGTTGTTATCTTTGAAATTGTTTTGTCTCCACTGCTAATGTTTTTTCAATTATTGATCATATCTTTTTTAGCATCTACACTGTATTCAAGTGGCACTTCATCTCCAGCACGCCCCTCAGGTATTATGACAGCCTTTTATCATCTGTATAACTGGTTCAGCTGGACAAATGTGTATGGATCAAGTCATGACGATGATCTAGCTTTTACTACAGTGCAAAAGGAACCGCAGAACATTGACCAATGTTCAGAAAAATGTGAGGACATAACAATAATGTCCTCACTGGAGCCCTGCAGAGCCTCATGGACCCTAAAGGGTCATCATCCCCTTCAGGAGCAGCTGGTAAACTGATGTTTCTGTATACTATTGTCCTTCGTATTTTATTATTCATTTGGAAAACGACTGAGGTGCATGCTGTGTTCTTTGTTTTGCTGTTGATTTATTTGTACATGTCCTCTCCAGATCAACTATGTCCTGGATATTACAAGGCCACATGATGAGCTCATCATCAAAGATCAACCAACTTGCCTGAACAGGGAAAACATGTTGACCCTTGGACTTCGAAAGGACATCGACTCATTTGTATGTTACAACTATCCATGTTAGTGGTGAAGGTATGTTTTGAAAATAAATTGTCATGAATTCATTGTCTAACGCTATCTGTAAACTACATCACCAGGCAGGAAACGCTTGCCTCAGACTGATTCACCAAATGGCTACTATGAAGGTATGTTTTTTTCAAATAATTTATGCAAGAAATGTTTATACTAAGGATAGTTGATTGTTGAAGTGCCTGGATGAAAAGGTAATGTTGTGGCTTATATGCCTTGTTGTGATTTTAATAGATAGCTGGAACTCAGCCATATGTTTTACGTACCATTTTCTAGCATTGACTAATTTTAGATGCACTTGAATTCTACAGGGAAAGGAGGTTTTCATTGCTGACCTTCATGTAACCGCAATGTGGGTCCATCCCCACAACTGTGATCCCATGAGCCATTTCCCAGTAAGTCAAATGATTGAGATAAACAGTTATGTAGACAACATTGTATCCAGCATTACAATTGGCATGCCCTTCATGGGACATCAGCACATTAGCTGTGTTGGTCCTAAATACTTTTTTTTTTTTTTACTTGATTTCATCAAGGTAAATTAAATGGTTTCCTAACACTAAGCCAAAATAACACTACATGTATGAGAAAGGACTTCATCAAATTCTCATGTAATTCATAATTATGCACACCCCAGTTAAGTGTTGGATAAAAATGATAAATGCAGTACATGGTTTTGAACAGGAACATGTCCCTGTCTCTATGGCGCTACTGTAGTGCATCAAGTGAGTTTAACCTCCCCCATTTTTCTCACAGGCTCAACCAAACACGTGTCCGTCATGGCCCTGGAGCTGCCAGTCTCCAGCGTCCAGGTACTGTAACTAATGTTATAACATACAGTGAAAGGGTTACTTCCCGCCATTACCAAATATTGCCACTATGAATAATTGATTTCAATGCATTCGGAGTGACGGCCCTTATTTGTAATAAAATGTGTGTCGCCACTCCGAAATTAAATTAGCACCGCCATGTACTACGCATCCATGTATTTGTTAGGCTATACATAATCGATCTATTAAAAATATATTAGGGTACGTCATTGATTAATTAGGCTAGTTATATCCTGCTGAGACAGTATCGGGCTACAGGTGGTAACTACCTAGTAACTACACGTAGTTGCGTGCGTGTGTGTGCGAGAGAGGAAGAAAGAGCGAGAGAGGGAGAGGGAGAGAGCGAGAGGGAGAGAGCGAGAGGGAGAGAGAGAGAGGGGGAGAGAGAGAGAGAGCCTGTGGTGGACGTCAGAGAGGTCAGTAGCACTGTTGGTGACCTCACAGCTATGGTATACTATAGCATACTTTCTCTGGTGTATCGTTGTGGGGACTCCATTATCCCCCACATATTTGTTCTACACACTGACATTTGAAGGGTTATAGTTTGAGTAAACTGTTAGCTCCTTGACATGTGAGGTGGAGTAGGAGTTTGTGGGGATGGCTGTGGGTGTTTTGACTTGTGTGTTCCAGAAGTTTAGGGTTGGAGAAGAAGTGCTAGCTCGATGGACGGACCGCCGCGACTACCCGGCCAAAATCCAATCAGTCAACGAGGAAGGTTGGAATCACACACATTTTCATCAAGACAAAAACCATACATTTGTGATAGATATACATGTCCATGTTTCTGAAGCCCTCTTCTGTGCTTTGACAGCAGGGACATACACAGTCCAGTTCTATGACGGGGTGGTCCGATGTGTGAAGAGGATCCATATCAAGTCCATGCCAGAAGGCGCTAAAGGCCAGGTCAGAGTTACATTGCAGGCTTAACACACACGCCACCACATCTGTAACTAACCACATGCGGATTGTGCTTGGATCCCTTAATGCTTTTCCCCCTTCATGAGCCTCCTCATGCCCCATCTGTATTTGCCCCCTGTCTTGAGCCAGGCAGCCTCATGTTTGTATTTCCCCCAGTATGAACCAGTCAGCCTCCTCATGTCTTTACTACACTCAGTCTGGGCAAGTGTCGTGTCTAAACTCTGGTCTCCTTGGTTCCATTGACAAGCAGCTGGGTGTTCCTTCTCAGCCACATGCCAGCAAACCAATGAGAAAGGAGATGCAGATGAAAAACAAGCAGGAAATGAAACAAGGCATCATGCCAGCTTTGGTAGATGAGATCCAGAAGCCTTTGCCAGCTATTCAGCTCTCCAAAAACAACAAGGATCTGCTCCCACACAAGACCAAGAAGTCCAGGTAGGTCACTCACACCCCACCCCACTAATAACCCAAGACTCAGGCCAATACCAAGGGCCATTTAAAGAGGATGGGAAACGTTTGTATTACTTCCCCTCTACGTTTCAGATTCTAAAAGCAACCTCAAACATTTCAGGGCTGACTGGTTGTGTTAGAATTGTTGTATTAGTCTGTGTTCATTTGAAAATGTTTGGTTGTAGTCCAGCTCCACTACTTCCTGAAAGGAAGTGGGCATCTTTATTTCCTGTTCTATGCTATTGGATTAAGTGATTAATCAGGTGTGCACTGGGTGTGTCCTTCAGGAAGGAGTGGAGCTGGAGCACAGCAGTGCAGAGCCTATTACAAGAGTCTAGATATCGCATGATTAGTGGGATTTAGTGGATTTGATTGTGCGGGGCTTTTAACATGGCTTATTGCTCCTCTAATGGGAAGATGACTGACTTATTGTGTCCTGGCTCTGCAGGAAGAAGAATGGGGTGAACAGTTGTATGCTAGCCTCCCAGATTATGAAGAGTAAACCCATGGCCCCGGAGAAAAGCCTCTTAGCAGAGAAACCAGAGGTTTCAGCCGCCAGCTGCCAGGTACCTATCTGACAGTGGGTTTGTAATTAGCCATACCCAGTTTCAGCCTAACCCAGCCCAGCTTGGCTTACCCCAGCCGAGTTCAGCCCTGCTCAGTCCAGCCCAACTTAGCCAGTCCAGCCCATCCAATCTAGCCCAGCTCAGTTCAGCCTAAGCCAGCCCAGCCCAGTCTAACCCAGCCCAGACTAACCTAAATTATCTCTGGTGAAACCCTGTGGGGACTGCATACCCATCCCCCACTCAAAATGTTTTTCATAGCATTGTCACACTTTCAGTGTTGTAGCCTTGTGAGGACTATCAATCAATCAATCAAAGCTTTATTTGTATAGCGCATTTCATACACAGAGGTAACACAATGCGCTTTACAGAGAGACAAGGGGGGTGGGCATAGGTCCCACCCCAACATAATCCCAACTACATACGATAGCACTGACACATACTTTCTCTGGTGTAGCTTCATGGAGACCCCATAAACATCCATGGTGGACATTCGACCGTCATGGCCCTAGAGAACAGTGTCTTAGCAGAGAAAGAAGAGGTTTCAGCTGCCAGCTACCAGGTAACTATCTTGACAGTATTTGTGATGAACTATACCCATTCCAGTCCATTCTAGCCTAACCCAGTTCAGACCAGCCTAACCCAGCGCAGCTTAGTCCAGTCTATCCCAACCTGACCTAGTCCAGCCCAACCCATTTCAGTCCAGCCCAGCCTAACCCAGCCTAGCCTAACCCCAACTATCTCTAGTGAAACCATGTGGGGACTCCATACCCATCCCCCACTCAAAGGTTTTTCATAGCATTCCCACTTTCAGTGTTGTAGCCTTGTGGGGACTGCATACACGATAGCACTGACGCATACTTTCTCTGGTGTATCGTTGTGAGGACTCCATTATCCCCCACATATTTGTTCTACACACTGACATTTGAAGGGTTATAGTTTGAGTAAACTGTTAGCTCCTTGACATGTGAGGTGGAGTAGGAGTTTGTGGGGATGGCTGTGGGTGTTTTGACTTGTGTGTTCCAGAAGTTTAGGGTTGGAGAAGAAGTGCTAGCTCGATGGACGGACCGCCGCGACTACCCGGCCAAAATCCAATCAGTCAACGAGGAAGGTTGGAATCACACACATTTTCATCAAGACAAAAACCATACATTTGTGATAAATATACATGTCCATGTTTCTGAAGCCCTCTTCTGTGCTTTGACAGCAGGGACATACACAGTCCAGTTCTATGACAGGGTGGTCCGATGTGTGAAGAGGATCCATATCAAGTCCATGCCAGAAGGCGCTAAAGGCCAGGTCAGAGTTACATTGCAGGCTTAACACACACGCCACCACATCTGTAACTAACCACATGCGGATTGTGCTTGGATCCCTTAATGTTTTTCCCCCTTCATGAGCCTCCTCATGCCCCATCTGTATTTGCCCCCTGTCTTGAGCCAGGCAGACTCATGTCTGTATTTCCCCCAGTATGAACCAGTCAGCCTCCTCATGTCTTTACTACACTCAGTCTGGGCAAGTGTCGTGTCTAAACTCTGGTCTCCTTGGTTCCATTGACAAGCAGCTGGGTGTTCCTTCTCAGCCACATGCCAGCAAACCAATGAGAAAGGAGATGCAGATGAAAAACAAGCAGGAAATGAAACAAGGCATCATGCCAGCTTTGGTAGATGAGATCCAGAAGCCTTTGCCAGCTATTCAGCTCTCCAAAAACACCAAAAACAACAAGGATCTGCTCCCACACAAGACCAAGAAGTCCAGGTAGGTCACTCACACCTCACCCCACTAATAACCCAAGACTCAGGCCAATACCAAGGGCCATTTAAAGAGGATGGGAAACGTTTGTATTACTTCCCCTCTACGTTTCAGATTCTAAAAGCAACCTCAAACATTTCAGGGCTGACTGGTTGTGTTAGAATTGTTGTATTAGTCTGTGTTCATTTGAAAATGTTTGGTTGTAGTCCAGCTCCACTACTTCCTGAAAGGAAGTGGGCATCTTTATTTCCTGTTCTATGCTATTGGATTAAGTGATTAATCAGGTGTGCACTGGGTGTGTCCTTCAGGAAGGAGTGGAGCTGGAGCACAGCAGTGCAGAGCCTATTACAAGAGTCTAGATATCGCATGATTAGTGGGATTTAGTGGATTTGATTGTGCGGGGCTTTTAACATGGCTTATTGCTCCTCTAATGGGAAGATGACTGACTTATTGTGTCCTGGCTCTGCAGGAAGAAGAATGGGGTGAACAGTTGTATGCTAGCCTCCCAGATTATGAAGAGTAAACCCATGGCCCCGGAGAAAAGCCTCTTAGCAGAGAAACCAGAGGTTTCAGCCGCCAGCTGCCAGGTACCTATCTGACAGTGGGTTTGTAATTAGCCATACCCAGTTTCAGCCTAACCCAGCCCAGCTTGGCTTACCCCAGCCGAGTTCAGCCCTGCTCAGTCCAGCCCAACTTAGCCAGTCCAGCCCATCCAATCTAGCCCAGCTCAGTTCAGCCTAAGCCAGCCCAGCCCAGTCTAACCCAGCCCAGACTAACCTAAATTATCTCTGGTGAAACCCTGTGGGGACTGCATACCCATCCCCCACTCAAAATGTTTTTCATAGCATTGTCACACTTTCAGTGTTGTAGCCTTGTGAGGACTATCAATCAATCAATCAAAGCTTTATTTGTATAGCGCATTTCATACACAGAGGTAACACAATGCGCTTTACAGAGAGACAAGGGGGGTGGGCATAGGTCCCACCCCAACATAATCCCAACTACATACGATAGCACTGACACATACTTTCTCTGGTGTAGCTTCATGGAGACCCCATAAACATCCATGGTGGACATTCGACCGTCATGGCCCTAGAGAACAGTGTCTTAGCAGAGAAAGAAGAGGTTTCAGCTGCCAGCTACCAGGTAACTATCTTGACAGTATTTGTGATGAACTATACCCATTCCAGTCCATTCTAGCCTAACCCAGTTCAGACCAGCCTAACCCAGCGCAGCTTAGTCCAGTCTATCCCAACCTGACCTAGTCCAGCCCAACCCATTTCAGTCCAGCCCAGCCTAACCCAGCCTAGCCTAACCCCAACTATCTCTAGTGAAACCATGTGGGGACTCCATACCCATCCCCCACTCAAAGGTTTTTCATAGCATTCCCACTTTCAGTGTTGTAGCCTTGTGGGGACTGCATACACGATAGCACTGACACATACTTTCTCTGGTGTAGCTTCATGGAGACCCCATAAACATCCATGGTGGACATTCGACCGTCATGGCCCTGGAGAAATGTGTCTTAGCAGAGAAAGAAGAGGTTTCAGCTGCCAGCTACCAGGTAACTATCTTGACAGTATTTGTAATTAACTATACCCATTCCAGTCCATTTTAGCCTAACCCAGTTCAGACCAGCCTAACCCAGCGCAGCTTAGTCCTGCCCACTTCAGTCCAGCCCAGTCCAGTCTATCCCAGCCTGACATAGTCCAGCCCAGCCCATTTCAGTCCTGCCTTACCCAGCCCAGCCTAACCCAGCCTAGCCTAACCCAAACTATCTCTGGTGAAACCATGTGGGGACTGCATACCCATCCCCCACTCAAAACATTTTTCATAGCATTCTCACTTTCAGTGTTATAGCCTTGTGGGGACTGCATACACGATAGCACTGACACATTTCTCTGGTGTAACGTTGTGGGGACTCCATTATCCCCCACGCAAAGTTCCTATGGTGCACACTTTTTCTGGTTGTGTTGCTATCTAAGTCATTTTAGGGTGGTGAGGAGGACTCATGGCCCTGGAGAACAGCATCTGAGCAGACGTATAGAGGTTTCACCACTCATCAATTATGAATAATAACTGATTCGACTTCATTTTTAGGTTGTGTGGAGACGAATGTCGCTTCATGGACACGACAGAGGAGGTCAAATTCCAAGGCGCAATGCTATGACAAAGTAGTATGTTCCCATTAGATGCATGCTGCAAGCAAATTACATACTTAATTTCTCCGGGCGAATGTAGTAGGTTAGTAATAGACTAATTCACCAATATCCAGCATCCCTAGTGGCACAGTGGTGAGGGCATTCTGCTATTAACTGGAGAGTTGCTGGTTTGAGGGCTGCGAATGCCACTGATCATTTGAACTGGTGACTGTAGGGGAGCCAGTTCACTTCTCTAGTCACTGCCGTTATCCCAAAATTGGACCCCATAGCCCACTAATAGTTACTAATGGCACTCACACTTTCTCTGGTGTAGCCGTGTGGGAACCTCATACCCATCCCCAACTCAAACTTCCTGATGGCACTGACACACTTTTTTGGTGTATTAAATATGGTGACTACTACTTACTAATTCTAAATAACTGATTCTATTTCATATTTTAGTGTGGTGGAGACTCTACTGTCATGACCCTAGATAACAGTGTCTTGCAAGGACCCTAGATAACAGTGTCTTGCAAGAGGAAGAGGGGGCTCAGGAGCCTTTGCCAGCTATTCAGCTCTCAAAAAACAACAAGGATCTGCTCCCACACAAGACCAATAAGTCAGGATAGGTCACTCACACCGCATCCTACTAACACCCCACGACTAACACCCCAAGTCACATTACTTGACACTACAGAAACAAACATAATTGGGGATGATGACTTTAAACAAGGTGCCTTTTGAAAAATGCATCAGCAAATATCTCCACCCCTGCCTTCATTCTATTGAACAAAACCCAAAGTGGTTGTTGCTACATTAGATCATCCGGAGAGAGGTTTCACCTAGAAATTTAGGGTAATCTAGAAAAGGTTTTCACCCTAGATTATGTAATCTAGAAAAACTATGGGGGAGTTTCAGCCCCATAGTTTTTTTTGTGTGTTACAGACCATGTCATAGATCCATCACTCTCTGGTTGTAGAGAATTACAAGAATCACAATGAAAAATACTTCTGATAGTACTTGTGTCAACATGGCTTATTGCTCCTTTAATGGGAAGATGACTGACAGTATTGTGTCCTGGCTCTGCAGTAAGAAGAAAGGGGTGAAGAACAGTTCTATGCTCGCCTCCCAGAGGGCGAAGGTGTGTAAACCCATGTCTGTCCAGGAGATGGAACAGCTCATGGAAGACCTTCTCAATGTCCCCTGCGAAAAGCTGAGCCAAGTGATAAAAATTGTCCAGTTCGAGGAACACTCAATGGAGTACTCCAAACCCGAGGAGTTTGATTTGGTGATTGAAGACCTCAAGCCCTCCACACAGCGGAAGCTGCAGAGATACATCTCCTTCCTCCACAAAAAGAAGATCTCTGGTGAGTGAACCGGTCAGCATGAGTACTGTCCTCGGTTCCTGGTTTGTTTTTATTTTGCCCTTGGTGTGTCTATGTATGTGTTTATATGTTTATTTTGTCCTTATTTAGTAACAAAAATTGATAATTGAGACAACCATTTATTGTTTTTTTTATCCCGTACAGTTGCAGAGCTACAGCAGCACCACCCGTCTCCTGCTGCCTCCACAGCTGCACCGGGCACTGCTCTGGAGTCCTCGCAGATCTGTGAGAACAGCTCCAACTCGCTGCCGCAAGATGGATCAGATGACCATTTGGACAATTGTGATGACAATTGTGATGACAACTGTGATGACATGGATAACGAGAAGGTTCTTGGTGAACCATCATGGACGCCATCTACAGTCAAGCTGTCCACCAGCCTCCAAACTCCATGGACGCCAGCTACAGTCAAGCCGTCCACCAGCATCCAACCTGATGGATCAGACAGTTGTGATGACATGGATAATGATTTGGACTTGTCCGATGCTGACACTTTTAATGACAAAACATATGTTCCATCTCATGATGAAAGTTCAGATGACAGTGATTGGGAGGAGGACAGAAGACAGCCACCACGTCAAATTGTCAGTGCAAAGAGCACCCCTGTGCAAAAAGCACACCTGTGTGCAAAAAGCACCCCCGTGTGCAAAAAGCACCCCTGTGTCCATTCCCGCTGTGAGCAAAAAAGCAGATGGCTCTCGATGTTACAACAAAAAGCAATTCTGTCTGTTTTGTAAGTCGGCTGTCGTAAAAATTGCAAGGCAAGGAGTGTGCTCACAGCAAGGAGCCTGAGGTTGCAAAGGCGTTCGCTTTTACAAAGGCTTCAAATCAAAGGCGGTTGCATTTAGAACAACTACGGAACAGAGGTAACTATGCACACAATGCAGAAGTTTTGGAAACAGGCATAGGGACTCTAGTCGCATGTAAGCAGCCAAAAGAAGACACCAGAGGGCAGAATTATATGCACTGTGTCCACTGCAAAGGCTTATTTACGAAAAGAGCACTGTGGAGACACAAATGCAACTTCAAGCCAAACAGTGACAAAAAAGGAAGAAACTGAGTTCAAGCCCTCTGTGGCTTTGCCGAACCCTCCCCCCATGGGGTGTCCGAGGATGTCTGGAAGCTTGTAACCAAAATGAACCAGGACGACATTGCAGACACAGTCAAAGGAGACTGGTGCATTATGGAGTTCGCAAAGTACCTCTACAACAAGCACGGATCTGAACCTGGAAAACATGAATACATGCGCCAGAAGTTAAGGGAGCTGGGTCGACTTGTTCTGTATGGTAGTGAGGTCACACCACTGACGACCATAAAAGAATATGTCATGCCAGGAAACTTCTACCTCACAGTCAAGGCAGTGAAACACACTTCACAAACCAAGACAAGGAAAGGAAAATCTCTCTCACTTCCACTGAAACTTGGCAATAGCCTGAACAGAATGTCTATGCTCCTGGAGAGTGATGCGCTCATCAAACAGGACAAAAAGGCAGCGGAAGAGGCATGCAGCTTTCGAAGGATCTACGACGCAAAATGGAATGAGTGTGTGTCCAGAGAATGTTTGCAGACCCTGAGTGAGGCAAAGTGGAATGCTCCTCTTCTCCTGCCCTTAACGGAGGATTTCAAAAAGTTGCATGATTACCTGGAAATGAAGCAGCAGCAGTACACCGAGGACCTGAAGTCTGAGGTGTCAACTGAGAACTGGAAGAAGCTGGCCAAGGTGACTCAAGTAGGAATTATCCTTTTCAACAGGCGCAGACAAGGGGAGGTGTCCAAAATGCCTCTCTCGGCATTCTTATCAAGAGATGAATCGTCAACTCACGAGGATATCAACAATGCTCTCTCTGAGCTGGAGGTAAAGCTCTGCAGTCACTTCTCCAGAGTAGAACTGAGAGGAAAGTGCGGCAGGAAGGTGCCCATCCTCTTAAGTCCGTCAATGGTGGCATCACTTGTCCTGCTCTGTGAAACCAGAAATCAGTGTGACGTCCTCAAAGATAACGAGTATCTGTTTGCCATACCGAAAGCCATGTGGTACCATCGACCTTCTCAGAGATTTTTCCAAACAGTGTGATCTCAAGCATCCTGAGGCAATGACGTCTACCAGACTGAGAAAGCAGTTGGCAACCTTATCCACAGTACTGAACCTTAAGAAAAAAAAGAAAAAAAACTCCCATCACCACCCTCTATTTAGCAACACTATTGCCGCTATGCGAAGGCAACAGCACCTCATCTCAACAAAAGTGGATTTGTTGTTTGTTATGGTTAGGGTTTATTTGGTTTATTGTATTATTTCCAGTATTTTGGTTGTATCGTAACATACTCCATTATCAAGCAAAATATAAGGCTAGTCATGATGTATGCTGTTTGAAAAGTATGTTTGTATAGATGTGTGCCTTGTCCTATCTTTGGAAAATGCTCTGAAAAGCAAAATGGAGGAGCACAAGGGTGGGTTAGTTAACAACCCAATAGTATTGATGGTAGAATATTGCCAAAGTTGTATTAGAGTGGTCTGGGTGGTCATTGTTATACAAAGCCCCAGACTGTCTACTAACTCCTAGACTGTGCACTATATGCCCCAGACTGTACTATGTCAAATATGTAGAGTAGACATCAACACTCAGAAATACATCTGAAAGTGGGTTAAGGTGTTCCCCAGAAATATAGTAATATCTGAAAGTGTGTTGATTCCCCAGAAAGATGGTAACATTTTGAAAGTGTCTTAAGGTGTTCCCCGGAAAGGTGGTAACATCTGAAAGGCCGAATCCCAAATGGAGCCCTTATCCAAGCCCTGAACCCTTGAAGACTTGGAGTAAATGTTTTACCTCTCGAGAGCGCACTCCGGGTGCTCTGGTGAGAGCTGCTCTCACCAGAGCAACCCGAGTGCGCTCCCGGGAGATTAAACAAACGCACCCAAAGTCTTCAAGGGTTCAGGGCTTGGATAAGGGCTCCATTTGGGATTCAACCAAAGTGTGTTAAGGTGTTCCCCAGAAAGATGGTAACATCTGAAAGTGTGTTAAGGTGTTCCCCAGAAAGATGGTAACATCTGAAAGTGTGTTAAGGTGTTCCCCAGAAAGATGGTAACATCTGAAAGTGTGTTAAGGTGTTCCCCAGAAAGATGGTAACATCTGAAAGTGTGTTAAGGTGTTCCCCAGAAAGATGGTAACATCTGAAAGTGTGTTATGGTGTCCCCAGGAAGATGGTAACATCTGAAAGTGTGTTATGGTGTCCCCGGAAAGATGGTAACATCTGAAAGTGTGTTATGGTGTCCCCGGAAAGATAGTAATATCTGAAAGTGTGTTATGGTGTCCCCAGAAAGATAGCAACCTGAGACTCCCCACATGGGTGGAAGAAGTCATGTCTTGAAAAAAGTATTGAATATTGCTAATTTGAAGTGAGATTCTGGTTCCTGAATTTTTTCTGATCATGCCTGATTTTTCTCAGTGCTGTACGGTGTCTAGAAAGGGGTGTCCCCACACGGGAGGTCCTAGTCATATTGTCCCACAATGTAGCATAAACAAGTATGTGTGTGTGTGTGTCCAGTGTCAGAACGAGTCGGCGGCTCCAGACTGCAGGCTGGGGCTGAAGGAGGGCAGGCCCTTCTCTGGGGTCACCGCCTGCATGGACTTCTGTGCCACATTCTGTGCCACATTCAGGTATGTTGTATGTATGTTGCATCCATGGGTATGGTTTAGTCTTGTGTGTTATAATGATATGAAAGGTATAATAACTAATAATTATTTGATGTTATGACAAAGGCTCACCCCTGTGTGCTGGAGATGGGGCGAGAGCTGTTTTGTGCTGGAGCCTACCATTAAATAACCACCATTTTGTTTGCACATTCAGATAAATAAACAGCTTGAAAGTGAACCTGTGTGCCTGCCTGGTCTGTCCGGATTGTGAGGGGTTACACCAGCAAGGCAATAATAAAGGTGAGATGTGACCGTTGACCGTGTGCGGACAACCGCAAGGTGGGGGAGATCCCCAGCAAGGCAATAATAAAGGTGAGATGTGACCGTTGACCGTGTGGGAGGCCAAGATGAAGGTGCACGTGGACAACCGCAAGGTGGGGGATAGGCAATAATAAAGGTGAGATGTGACCGTTGACCTTGTGGGAGGCCAAGATGAAGGTGCACGCGGACAACCGCAAGGTGGGGGAGATCCCCGAGGACGAGCAGCTCAACCGGACAGAGAGCGACGCCGAGAGCCAGAGGGGGGACCCGTGCGACGGGGAGTACTGGTCGGACAGCGAACACAACCGGACGGAGAGCGACGCCGAGAGCCAGAGGGGGGACCCGTGCGACGGGGAGTACTGGTCGGACAGCGAACACAACTTCCTGGACCCCAACATCGGCGGCGTGGCGGTGGCCCCGGCCCACGGCTCCATCCTGATTGAGTGCGCCCGGCGCGAGCTGCATGCCACCACGCCTCTGAAGAGGCCCGACCGCTCCCACCCCACGCGCATCTCCCTGGTCTTCTACTTGCACAAGAACCTGAACCTGAACCAGCCCATCCACGGCCTGGCCATGTGGGAGGCCAAGATGAATGTGCACGCTTTGTATTTTATGGATGGATAAAGTTGTGAGTTAGCGTGAGCTAAGATGGCGGCAATGTAGCGTGTTCTGAATGTATTGTTTTGCTGACATGCAGGGGCGAGAGTTGTTTTGTGCTGGAGCCTACCATTAAAAAACCACCATTTTGTTTGCACATTCAGGTATGTTGTATGTATGTTGTATCCATGGGTATGGTTTAGTCTTGTGTGTTATAATGATATGAATGGTATGATAACTAATAATTATTTGATGTTATGACAAAGGCTCACCCCTTTCGTCTTTGTGTGCTGGAGATGGGGCGAGAGCTGTTTTGTGCTGGAACCTACCATTAAATAACCACCATTTTGTTTGCACATTCAGATAAATAAACAGCTTGAAAGTGAACCTGTGTGCCTGCCTGGTCTGTCCGGATTGTGAGGGGTTACACCAGCAAGGCAATAATAAAGGTGAGATGTGACCGTTGACCGTGTGCGGACAACCGCAAGGTGGGGGAGATCCCCAGCAAGGCAATAATAAAGGTGAGATGTGACCGTTGACCGTGTGGGAGGCCAAGATGAAGGTGCACGTGGACAACCGCAAGGTGGGGGAGATCCCCGAGGACGAGCAGCTCAACCGGACAGAGAGCGACGCCGAGAGCCAGAGGGGGGACCCGTGCGACGGGGAGTACTGGTCGGACAGCGAACACAACCGGACGGAGAGCGACGCCGAGAGCCAGAGGGGGGACCCGTGCGACGGGGAGTACTGGTCGGACAGCGAACACAACTTCCTGGACCCCAACATCGGCGGCGTGGCGGTGGCCCCGGCCCACGGCTCCATCCTGATCGAGTGCGCCCGGCGCGAGCTGCATGCCACCACGCCGCTGAAGAGGCCCGACCGCTCCCACCCCACGCGCATCTCCCTGGTCTTCTACCAGCACAAGAACCTGAACAAGCCCGTCCACGGCCTGGCCATGTGGGAGGCCAAGATGAATGTGCACGCGGAGCGGGCGCGGCAGAGGCAGCAGGAGGCCGCTCTACTGGCCGTGGCGGTGGCCCCGGCCCACGGCTCCATCAGGAGGCCGCTCTACTGGGCCTCTCCCAGGAGGAGATCAAGGCCTACGGCAAGAAGCCAGACCAAGGCCAGGCCACAGAACACAACTTCCTGGACCCCAACATCGGCGGCGTGGCGGTGGCCCCGGCCCACGGCTCCATCAGGAGGCCGCTCTACTGGGCCTCTCCCAGGAGGAGATCAAGGCCTACGGCAAGAAGCCAGACCAAGGCCAGGCCACAGAACACAACTTCCTGGACCCCAACATCGGCGGCGTGGCGGTGGCCCCGGCCCACGGCTCCATCAGGAGGCCGCTCTACTGGGCCTCTCCCAGGAGGAGATCAAGGCCTACGGCAAGAAGCGCAAGTACGGGGCGGCGGCAGGGGCTAGTCCGGGACCAGGCCAGACCAAGGACAAGAGAGAGGGGCCCGTGACCCGGAGAAGAAAACCGCGGTCGTCAAAACACACAACTTCCTGGACCCCAACATCGGTGGCGTGGCGGTGGCAGAAGGAGGCCGCTCTACTGCGCCAAGAAGGCCGCCTCGGAGAAGAAAACCGCGGTCGTCAAAACACACAACTTCCTGGACCCCAACATCGGTGGCGTGGCGGTGGCCCCGGACACCAAGGACAAGAGAGAGGGGCCCGTGACCCGGAGAAGAAAACCGCGGTCGTCAAAACACACAACTTCCTGGACCCCAACATCGGTGGCGTGGCGGTGGCAGCAGGAGGCCGCTCTACTGCGCCAAGAAGGCCGCCTCGGAGAAGAAAACCGCGGTCGTCAAAACACACAACTTCCTGGACCCCAACATCGGTGGCGTGGCGGTGGCCCCGGACACCAAGGACAAGAGAGAGGAGCCCGTGACCCGGAGAAGAAAACCGCGGTCGTCAAAACACACAACTTCCTGGACCCCAACATCGGTGGCGTGACGGTGGCAGCAGGAGGCCGCTCTACTGGGCCAAGAAGGCCGCCTCGGAGAAGAAAACCACGGTCGTCAAAACACACAACTTCCTGGACCCCAACATCGGTGGCGTGGCGGTGGCCCCGGCCCACGGCTCCATCCTGATTGAGTGCGCCCGGCGCGAGCTGCATGCCACCACGCCTCTGAAGAGGCCCGACCGCTCCCACCCCACGCGCATCTCCCTGGTCTTCTACTTGCACAAGAACCTGAACCAGCCCGTCCACGGCCTGGCCATGTGGGAGGCCAAGATGAATGTGCACGCTTTGTATTTTATGGATGGATAAAGTTGTGAGCTAACTAGCTAACAGCTAGTTAGCGTGAGCTAAGATGGCGGCAATGTAGCGTGTTCTGAATGTATTGTTTTGCTGACATGCAGGGGCGAGAGCTGTTTTGTGCTGGAGCCTACCATTAAATAACCACCATTTTGTTTGCACATTCAGGTATGTTGTATGTATGTTGTATCCATGGGTATGGTTTAGTCTTGTGTGTTATAATGATATGAATGGTATGATAACTAATAATTATTTGATGTTATGACAAAGGCTCACCCCTTTCGTCTTTGTGTGCTGGAGATGGGGCGAGAGCTGTTTTGTGCTGGAGCCTACCATTAAATAACCACCATTTTGTTTGCACATTCAGATAAATAAACAGCTTGAAAGTGAACCTGTGTGCCTGCCTGGTCTGTCCGGATTGTGAGGGGTTACACCAGCAAGGCAATAACAGGGGTGCAAACTGGTGATGGCCCAAAAAGGTGACACATTTTTTTTACGGCTAACCTTAGTGGGGGGATAGCGCTAGCACTAATGGTGTTAAATAGATACCGCTAGCACTAATGGTGGTCTAACAATGATGCATGTGTAAGTAGCGGCAGCCCTGACCTTAACACCTGCAGAATTACTTTGAAAACTGTTTACCGTGACTGAGTTCTCGTAGGCTGAACACCCATCTCTGCAATCCAAGTTACATAACAGATATGCCTCAAACAAACATTGTTTGCAAGACCATTTTTTAAGGGTTATTATGCTAAAGTTGAGAGAAACTAACATTCACATTAACTAAATGGAAAGTCAAGAAGGCTCAGGTAGAATTCTCTTTTCAAGACCCTAATCTTTCTCAAAGACAATTTGAATCTAACACACAAGGTATGACCTGGCAGGGGTATACGTGCCTGCATTTGCAAGGGTTTATTTGCAGTAGTAATGGGGAATGAGGTTATGATGATGTACAATGAAGCTGAATCATAAAAGTTGATGCAACCAGTGTAAAATTATAAATTACTACCGTTGAGCATACTGTATATTTCACATGTCTCTTGATATAGCTTCTTTTATCAGGGGTGCAAACTGGTGATGGCCCAAAAAGGTGACTCTTTTTTTTTTTGCGGCTAACCTTAGGGGGGGATACCGCTAGGACTAATGGTGTTAAATAGATATCGCTAGCACTAACGGTGGTCTAACGGCAGTTAGTAGCGGCAGCCCAGACCTTAACACCTGCAGAATTACTTCGAAAACAGTTTACTGTGACTGTGTTCTCTATGCTGTCAGGAACTGTACCTAGCTCCCTGAAGCTAAAAGTTATTTCAACAGCAACAGAGTTCAGCAGACAGGGAGATTAGTTAGCTCACGCATCATGTGACTTGGATGAGACTTAGACCCCCCCCCCCAATTATTATTTTTTTTGCAGATCTACACAATTCACATGGATGGCATATTTTGAGATAAAAACGGCTAATTTAGCAGAAAGGTGACAAGTTTGCACCCCTGCAATAATAAAGGTGAGATGTGACCGTTGACCGTGTGCGGACAACCGCAAGGTGGGGGAGATCCCCAGCAAGGCAATAATAAAGGTGAGATGTGACCGTTGACCGTGTGGGAGGCCAAGATGAAGGTGCACGTGGACAACCGCAAGGTGGGGGATAGGCAATAATAAAGGTGAGATGTGACCGTTGACCTTGTGGGAGGCCAAGATGAAGGTGCACGCGGACAACCGCAAGGTGGGGGAGATCCCCGAGGACGAGCAGCTCAACCGGACAGAGAGCGACGCCGAGAGCCAGAGGGGGGACCCGTGCGACGGGGAGTACTGGTCGGACAGCGAACACAACCGGACGGAGAGCGACGCCGAGAGCCAGAGGGGGGACCCGTGCGACGGGGAGTACTGGTCGGACAGCGAACACAAGGCAACTTCCTGGACCCCAACATCGGCGGCGTGGCGGTGGCCCCGGCCCACGGCTCCATCCTGATCGAGTGCGCCCGGCGCGAGCTGCATGCCACCACGCCGCTGAAGAGGCCCGACCGCTCCCACCCCACGCGCATCTCCCTGGGGCTAGAGAGAGAGAAAGAGACAGAGAGCCACCGCCTCTCTCCCAGGTGTGCACCCTGACAAAACAAGACAACGGGGAGTACTGGTCGGACAGCGAACACAACTTCCTGGACCCCAACATCGGCGGCGTGGCGGTGGCCCCGGCCCACGGCTCCATCCTGATCGAGTGCGCCCGGCGCGAGCTGCATGCCACCACGCCGCTGAAGAGGCCCGACCGCTCCCACCCCACGCGCATCTCCCTGGTCTTCTACCAGCACAAGAACCTGAACCTGAACCAGCCCGTCCACGGCCTGGCCATGTGGGAGGCCAAGATGAATGTGCACGCGGAGCGGGCGCGGCAGAGGCAGCTCTACTGGGCCTCTCCCAGGAGAAGATCAAGGCCAACGGCAAGAAGCGCAAGTCCGGGGCGACGGCAGGGGCTAGTCCGGGACCAGGCCAGACCAAGGACCAGAGAGAGGGGCCCGTGACGCGGCACACCCCCTCTCCCCTTCCCCCCCCCCCACCACCGCCTCTCTCCCAGGTGTGCACCCTGACAAAAGAAGACAACGGGGAGTACTGGTCGGACAGCGAACACAACTTGCTGGACCCCAACATCGGCGGCGTGGCGGTGGCCCCGGCCCACGGCTCCATCCTGATCGAGTGCGCCCGGCGCGAGCTGCATGCCACCACGCCGCTGAAGAGGCCCGACCGCTCCCACCCCACGCGCATCTCCCTGGTCTTCTACCAGCACAAGAACACGTGTTCAGACACGTGTTGCCTTGATCAGTCACGTGTTGCCTTGATCAGACACGTGTTGCCTTGATCAGACAGCTGGGAAATAATTTCGTAGGAACACGCAGTTGGATTTTAGAGGCGTCTGACATCTGACACCAGACTAGTCCTCCATCTCGCTGTATGGAAGTTATACAGTTACAGCAGCTTGTCAATTCTTCCGGATTATCATGTTTACCTCCGAAAGTTTGACTGACTTCTCCTCGCAGACCACGTAGGTTGTTAATATATCATTAATTGCTAATAGATGAACAGTAGTAGGCCTGGGCCTAGGCCTCTATACAGACCTTGGCCTCCGTCCACGGCCTGGCCATGTGGGAGGCCAAGATGAATGTGCACGCGGAGCGGGCGCGGCAGAGGCAGCAGGAGGCCGCTCTACTGGGCCTCTCCCAGGAGGAGATCAAGGCCTACGACAAGAAGCGCAAGTACGGGGCGGCGGCAGGGGCTAGTCCGGGACCAGGCCAGACCAAGGACAAGAGAGAGGGGCCCGTGACGCGGCATGCCCCCTCTCCCCTCCCCCCCCCCCACCACCGCCTCTCTCCCAGGTGTGCACCCTGACGAAAGAGGACAACCGCAAGGTGGGGGAGATCCCAGAGGACGAGCAGCTCCATGTGCTGCCCCTCTACAAGGTCTCGCTCACCGACGAGCACGGCAGCGAGGAGGGCCAGCGGCAGAAGATTAAGTCCGGCGCCATCCAGGTGCTGGACAACTTCCGCCGCGCCGTCCGCAAGCTCCCAGAGCCGGCCAAGTCCTGCCGACAGCGCCGCCTGGAGGCCAAGAAGGCCGCCTCGGAGAAGAAGAAAGGCAAGCCATGAACGGTGGCAGAACCCAAATCAGAAGTGCTTGTGTGTGAGACGTAGAGTGAGGTGACACAGCCCAGGGTCAGGTGAGAGGCTACTGTACTCGTACCCGTTTTTTTAAATGTGCTTGTTGATTGTTATCAATGATAGTGATGATAACAGTAGAAACGGATATACCGTCGTGAAAACCATGACAACTTAACACTTAGTAGTACCAACCAAAACATTTGCATTGCGGAGCATTTATGGAAGACGGCAGATGATAACCAGGTAGTTAGTTTGTAATTATTGTCTTTTGTTAATTGTCATAGATGGTCACGGACATGATCAACAGGACTGACTCCTTTGTCTCACTTCTCATGATACTGTTCAAATTGTACTCTCACTGTAAGACCCTCTCGATAACAGCAATGCATGAGCCACATTCCACTCACAGTTATATTGATTCAGTAATATTTAGGATCTATATAATAATGGGTGCTGATATACAGTATACTGTATATGGATTTTTTAATTTTGTAAATTTCTATACAAGTCTGAAGTGAATGATGGCAGTTGGTGCCCTCTCCCATGAAGGCGCTTGGGGGGAGGCTGGTGCTATGGTGCTATCCCCCCAGGTTCACTGTGGAATTGTGGGTAAAAAGTATTATCGATAGCAATATTTTTCTGAGCTCTTTGAATGTCAAGAGAACTATTCTTCGGTCACGGACATGATCAAAATTGTCAGGCCTCGCACACAATGATATTTGAGTGATCGTAAATTGCTCAACAGTCTAGAACGTTCTTAGAGCGCAGCATCACGGGAGTGACGCAGCTAAAAGCCTGAGCGCCAAAATGTCTTAAAAAAACCTTTTTAAACCTAAATTATATTTACACAGATAATGTCATATAGACAATGCCATACTAATACTTTTGTCTCTTTGTAAGACTACACTTTTGATTGTAAAACCACAAATGGAGGACACGGAATACGCTGATCACGCGTATACGCTGATACGCTCATCAATGGAAGCTCTCCTCATCGCACCCCGGACAACCAAGTCAAAGGTCAAAACCGTTACATAAAAAATGGCACCCCAGGTAGGACTCAATACCACAAACCTGGATTAGGAAAAAAAATAAAATAATGTAATAATAGCACTGTGAAAGCATAACTAGGAGTAAAATGGCTCAACCAGAGGATCGGTTCAGTCTATTTGATCCATTCAGAGGAAAATGCACCTTTACCTGGAGATGACCTTGCAAATAATGCCACCTCTCACACTCTTGTGGACATGGACTTAACAGAGTATAGGAGCTTTGTGACGGGGCCCCCTGGAGGCATACAGGAACCACAACAGCCAATACTGGATGGTCTATTTAACCAGTGTGTGTTTGTTCCCCCGGGAGAGTGAAGGAGACGGGGAAAACCTGCTGAGGTGTTGGAGAGAGACTGAGTGAACCAGAGAGCTGTACTTGTTCTTTATTCTTTATTATTTAGAAAAGACTCGCTGGCATCTGCGACGCAGATGCCGTGCTGTACGCCAATAAAAACATATTTACAGCCGTTCCTCTGTACCTAGGTCAAGACTGACAGATGCCGTGCTGTACGCCAATAAAAAGCCGTTCCTCTGTACCTAGGTCAAGACTGACAGATGCCGTGCTGTACGCCAATAAAAACATATTTACAGCCGTTCCTCTGTACCTAGGTCAACTGAGTTGATTCATTGAAGAAGTCCAATGCCAGTTGAGCATCATTGAACTTATAGTAACATGACATCAATTCTACTTCTGAGTAAAACCTGCCAAGAAAGATTGCTCATTAAAATGTTTGAGATTTCTTCTCAAGACCACATGAGATTTGTTATTTTCTAAGCGAATGCTTCTGACACACTTCTCATAGCCAGACCTATCTCTCCACACTTCTCATAGCCAGACCTATCTCTCCACACTTCGCTTCGCGCTGTACCAGCGCTGGAGAAAATATACTTTTTGCGCAAGTGGGCGCGCACGAGACACAAGAGTTTTTGCAGGGTGAGATGTCTGCAGATGAAAGTAAGCAAGTTGAAACGTTAGCAAATATACTTGCTGAGTGTTCTGACAGAGAAAGGTTGATATTATTGTGACTAGTGTCTGATTATAGTTCCATGGTGTGAATAGTGTCAAAGAACTAGCTCAGAGGTGATGAGATGAGCTAGTCTGCTGCACACATGCCAGCTAAAGAGCTAACTGGAGGGACTTTATTATTTTACTTAAAGTAGATATACAATCTTTCTTATTCTGCTAGAATTGGGCTTTATGGTAATACCATAATGGTATATTTACAGTACATGGACAGTGGATTGAAGCATTGGAACAAACCCTCACTCATTGAAAATGTCTGTTTTCTATAGATGGATATACAATTTATTTTTCAGCAACCCAATATTCAATTCGAATTATGTTATGAATTGATATGGATCAATTTATACCTCTTATTAAATTATACATACTCTGGTTGTTATGTTTGCCTTTTGGTTGACAGCAAAAGAGGGAGAGGAGGATAGAGAAGGAGAGAGAGCAGGATGGTGTCGGCACACCAAAGAGAGAGAGCAAGAACCAGGTGAGAAAGTGGACAGATAGTCAAGACCACATATGCCACAGTCCATGCCACCCCCTCCCCAAGGCAGCAACCAACGGAAACACTGAGAGCAGATAGCTGAACTGTTCAGTGTCAAGCCTGGAGAAATGGAGATGGCGGTTATAAAGCTCCAGAATAATGTCCAGCTACATTCACAACATTTCTGGAGCCTGGTAGACCCAAGCAACTATAATAATATTCACCAAGCAGCCCTGAAAGTATTTGTTGTATTTGGCTCTACATGCCTTTGAGTCAGATTTTTCTGATATGAATGTAATGAAATCTACTACTTCTGAACAAGACTGACAGATGAGCATTTAAATGACTCTATAAGAGTGAACCTAAGTGGATACACTCCAGCATACACAACTCTTGTAGACTCCATGCAGTGACATCCATCTCAAGTGTAGGAATGCTACCGTAGCTGGCTAGCACCTGGTGGTAACATTAGCTACAGTAGCTAGCTAGCACCTGGTGGTAACATTAGCTACCGTAGCTGGCTAGCACCTGGTGGTAACATTAGCTACCTTAGTTAGCTAGCACCTGGTGGTAACGTTAGCTACCGTAGCTGGCTAGCACCAGGTGGTAACGTTAGCTACCGTAGCTGGCTAGCACCTGGTGGTAACATTAGCTACCTTAGTTAGCTAGCACCTGGTGGTAACGTTAGCTACCGTAGCTGGCTAGCACCAGGTGGTAACGTTAGCTACCGTAGCTGGCTAGCACCTGGTGGTAACTTTAGCTACCTTAGTTAGCTAGCACCTGGTGGTAACATTAGCTACCTTAGCTAGCTAGCACCTGGTGGTAACGTTAGTGTAAGAGTCTCTAGGCACAAAGGGAGGTCAACACAAAGGAACAGCTGTACAAACGTGTTTGTTAACGTACAGCACGGCTCAGCACCGTCACTGACGGGCTAACACACACACACTGCACCGTCACTGACGGGCTAACACACACACACACACACACACACACACTGCACCGTCACTGACGGGCTAACTTTCCATACAGTTTGTGTGTGCGTGTTGTGGTCGCTCGTATCTGTGGACTGTTTAGCTCTAGCCACCCGCACAGTTGTTGTCAGCTCCAGTGAGAAGCAGGAAAAGGCTTTTGAATGCCGTGTGTACGTGTTATATAGGCGGAGGGTCCCGTCCCTCGTGACACAAGCGTCGCCTGGGCCAGCCAATGGGCTGGCGCAGTGTAATTCAGTTTCTGATGAGGTCACGCAGGGGGCGTTCCCATAGTGAGATACCAAACGGATACTATGAAAGAGAACTGAAGGCACTACAACTAGAAATCAGACAGTAACTCATTTTTTTTCTACAATGCTGAATGCTGCTGTTTAAATTGTTTTAACTTGAAACCAGTTGGTCACTGAGTAGTGAGTAACAGTGAGTACTGTTTTTGTTGCTTGAATAAAGGCTGGCAGTCTTTAATAGCCAAATGTTGTGGACTATACTGGGGAAGTATTTGTTATTATTCAGGAGTAAAACAATAAATACAAATATCGTATTGATATCCATCAATTTACTTACTTTATTTTTTTGTGAGGGGGGGACGGGACACGACGGGACTTTCAGACACTCATTTATGGTGCCTACATAAAATGTGGGAATATGAATGAATGAATGAATGAATGAATGAATGGACTTTATGGACTTTATTGTCATTGCTACAGTACAGGTACCAAACAACGACATTTAGGAGGGGTGGCTCCCCTGGTGTTAGGAAAGGGAAAAATATTGTTTTGTTCTTAAAAAAAACGATACGGTAGTATTGCAATTGTTAGTGTGTTCTTTCATATTGTAATAGATTGTGTTCACCCTGTTGAACTAATAAGAATTGAAACACAAGCCTGTTGACATGAAAGAGAATTAAGTCAGACAGTGGCCTACATTTCAGTATTGTGTCATGCATGATTTAGGACTGTATACTAGCTACATAGTGTACAGAATGTTGGTTTATGTGATTTCTCTACCTGTATGAGGATCAAATTATCCATAACATGTCTGAAATAAAATGTAGTTATTGGTCACTCATACTGTAAGTCTCACACAACACTCAGATGTGTTTAATAGAGAATAAGCTCTAGCTAGTGGTTCAACTTAGAGCCTTTTCGTTACTTGCCATTATCTTTTTTTTTTCTTCTGTTAAGTGCCAGGCAGAGGGGGTTGTGCCATCAATCCAAACACAATGGAAGCAATGCGGAAACACAGAAAGATACAGTTTTTACAGTTTTTTTATTATAAAAACGGCTGTTGTTTATTCTGTGATAGTATACTCAATGCAAGGCTATATGTACACTACCTTTATGTACACTATCTATATGTACACTACCTATATGTACACTATCTATATGTACACTATCTATATGTACACTACCTATATGTACACTATCTATATGTACACTATCTATATGTACACTACCTATATGTACACTATCTATATGTACACTATCTATACTATGAACACTATCTATATGTACACTATCTATATGTACACTATCTATATGTACACTATCTATAATATGTACACTATCTATATGTACACTATCTATATGTACACTACCTATATGTACACTATCTATATGTACACTATCTATATGTACACTATCTATATGTACACTATCTATATGTACACTATCTATATGTACACTACCTATATGTACACTATCTATATGTACACTATCTATATGTACACTATTTATATGTACACTATCTATAATATGAACACTATCTATATGTACACTATCTATATGTACACTATCTATATGTACACTATCTATATGAACACTATCTATATGTACACTATCTACATGTACACTATCTATATGTACACTATCTATATGTACACTATCTATATGAACACTATCTATATGTACACTATCTATATGTACACTATCTATATGTACACTATCTATATGTATACTAAGCTGGTTTACATCAATAAAGGCTATGTACACACTCCACTGTACTATACTGCACAGATAGTCAACTAGGGTTGTCATATTGCACAAAGAGTATTTTTTCACATTATTTTAAAGTGTCACAGTTTGCAGGCTTGAAAATGTACATGTTTGTGCCTCAGCATTAGCTGCCATACAATCCGTCCGGACTGTCCTGGGCCCAGAACTTAGGCCTTTTCTGTGTTCAGGGCCTTGACGGCCCTGTGGTAGAAGCAGTCCTTCAGTCTGTTTGTCTTAGCGGCCGGGGTCCTGTACCTCCTGTTCGAGGGCAGCTTGACAAAGTGTACGTGCCCAGGGTGGGTCGGGTCCCTGGAGATCTTGGAGGCCCTCCTGAGACAGCGTGTGTTGTACAGCTCCTCCAGAGAGGGGAGGGGGGCGCCGGTGATCTTCTGTGCTGTTCTCACGACTCTCTGTAGCTCGTTTCTCTCCGCTGTTGTGCAGCTGTGGAACCAGTTGGAGATGCCGAAGGTGAGGATGCTCTCCACTGCGCCGTGGTAGAAGGCCACCAGTATCTCCTGCTTGTTGTGTTGTTTCCTGAGGCATCTCAGGGTGTATAGCCGCTGTTGTGCCCTCTTGATGGTGCCTTTAGTGTTGTCCTTCCAGGCCAGGTCATCCCGCATGTTGTGTCCCAGGAATCGGAGGGTTGAGACTCTCTCCACGCTCTCTCCGTCGATGAGCAGGGGCTGGATCTCTGACTTTTTCCTCCTGAAGTCTACGATGAATTCCTGGGTCTTTGACTTGTTTAGCAGCAGGTTGTTAACCTTGCACAGCTTGCTCAGTTGCTCTACCTCATCCCTGTACGCCGCCTCGTCCCCCCCCGAGATACATCCCACCACGGTGGTGTCGTCTGCAAACTTTACGATGTAGTTGCTGGGGTGGACGGGGGTGAAGTCGTGGGTGTAGAGGTTGTAGAGGATGGGGCTTAGCACGCAGCCCTGGGGTGACCCAGTGCTGAGGCTGAGGGCTGTGGAGGTGTGGGGGCCCACCCGCACCCTCTGGGGGCGGTCGGTCAGGAAGTCCTTGATCCACGCACATATAGAGTGTGATAGACCCAGGTCTAGAAGTTTGGTCACTAGCCTGTCTGGAAGGATGGTGTTGAAGGCGGAGCTGAAGTCCACGAAGAGCAGTCTCGCGTAGCTGTTATCCCTCTCCAGGTGGGATAGAGTGGCATGGAGAGTCGTCGCTATGGCGTCCTCTGTGGACCTGTGGGCTCTGTAGGCGAACTGGTATGGATCCAGGTTGGGCGGGAGGCGTGTGAGTATGTGGGCCCGGACTAGTTTCTCGAAGCACTTCATGATGATTGGTGTGAGTGCCACCGGGCGGTAGTCGTTTAGGCAGCTCACCATGCTTTTCTTCATACTATCTATATGAACACTATCTATATGTACACTATCTATATGTACACTATCTATATGTACACTATCTATATGTACACTATCTATATGTACACTACCTATATGTACACTATATTTATGTACACTATATATATGAACACTATCTATATGTACACTATCTATATGTACACTATCTATATGAACACTATCTATATGTACACTATCTATATGAACACTATCTATATGTACACTATATTTATGTACACTATCTATATGAACACTATATTTATGTACACTATCTATATGTATATGTACACTATCTATATGAACACTATCTATATGTACACTATCTATATGTACACTATCTATATGTACACTACCTATATGTACACTATCTATATGTACACTATCTATATGTACACTATCTATAATATGAACACTATCTACATGTACACTATCTATATGTACACTACCTATATGTACACTATCTATATGTACACTATCTATATGTACACTATCTATATGTACACTATCTACATGTACACTATCTATATGTACACTATCTATATGTACACTATCTATATGTACACTATCTATATGTACACTATCTATATGTACACTATCTACATGTACACTATCTATATGTACACTACCTATATGTACACTACCTATATGTACACTACCTATATGTACACTACCTATATTTACATTTTTGGCATTTAGCAGACGCCTTATTCCAAAGCGACTTACAATCAATACATTTGAATACTAAGCATGTGAATCGGCAGTCCACCATTCGTTGCAGGAAGAGTACTCTAGCTCGGGCCCGGGGCCACTGATAGAAGGAAAAACCTTCTCCCTATTATCGCCTTCTACTAAAACCTATTTATTTTTTTCTTTTATTTTTTATTACTGGAGAAACTGAGAAACAGTACAAGGGGGGCAATAGAAGTTCTAGGGACACAGTAGAGGGGAAAGCGGGTGTCTTTAGGAGACGTAGTGGTGAGGGTCGGAAGATGTCTCAGGAGGAGCAGTTAAGATGTAACCTGAAGAGATGGGTCTTCAGTCTACGACGGAAGATGGGTAGTGACTCTGCCGTTCTGACAGCCGTGGGGAGCTCATTCCACCAGCGGGGAGCCAGTGTTGTGAAGAGACGTGATCGGGCAGCCCGACTTCTGTGTAGAGGAGGTGGGGCCAGTCGGCCAGCCGAGGTGGAGGAGCGGAGTGAGCGGGCAGGGGTTTGGGGGGTTACCATTTCCTTCAGGTAGGCAGGGGCTGTCCCTTTAGCTGCCTGGTATGCAAGCACCAGGGTCTTGAATCTGATGCGAGCTGCTATCGGGAGCCAGTGCAGGGTGCGAAGGAGAGGGGTGACATGCGAGTATTTGGGGAGGTTGAATACCAGCCGGGCAGCAGCATTCTGGATGAGCTGCAGAGGTCTAATGGCTGAAGCGGGGAGCCCAGCCAGGAGTGCATTGCAGTAATCCAGGCGGGAGATGACCAGTGCCTGGATCAAGAGTTGCGCTGCCTCTCTGGTACCTATATGTACCTATATGGTACCTCTCTGCCTATATGTACACTATCTATATGTACACTACCTATATGTACACTACCTATATGTACACTACCTATATGCACACTACCTATATGTACACTACCTATATGTACACTATCTATATGTACACTATCTACATGTACACTATCTATATGTACACTATCTATATGTACACTATATATATTTGGTTTGTTTTTGTTTTTGTTTTTTTGGTTTGTCACTTAAAACATTTATTCCCACATACATGAAACCACACGTCAATCCCAAAAAAGAAAAGTCGCTTTGGATAAAGGCATCTGTTAAATGCCCCAAAATGTAAATGTATCATGAGACTTGTTAACCAAGGGCAGTGTGGTGAGTGGGAATGTAACGATGGACATATATGTGCTGAGAGAACATTCCACAACAAACAGTATCAAAACTAAACTTCAAAATGGGAATTTCTTAACAAGGTTCCCATACGTAGGGACGTCTACAGCTCCATGAGGGCTTTTATTTCATTAATGTGTGACGCCTTCTTGTCGGTGGGGTTCTTGGAGCCGAAAGCCTTGTCCACCAGATCCTGCTTCTGCCTCTGAATCTTCACCATGTTCTCCTCCACAGAGTCCTTCACGATGAACTTGGTGATGAAGACGTCTCTCTTCTGGCCCAGGCGGTGACAGCGATCCACACACTGGTCCTCTGCTGCAGGGTTCCACGCTGGATCCATGAGGAAAACACGGGAGGCGGCTGTCAGGTTGAGTCCCACCCCGCCAGCTTTGAGTGACAGCAGCATGATCGTGGGGCCGTCAGGAGCGGGGCTCTGGAACTCCTGGATGACCTGGGTCCGCCTCTTTATTTTTTTTCCCAAAGATTCAAACATTTTTACAATATAATTGAACAAAAATTTTCTTGTTTCCCCGCCCCCTTGTATCCACCCCCTCCCCCCCCCCCCCACCCACCATTGTGCGGCAACGCCCAACGACAACACAACACAAAGATAATAATAATAAGACAAAACACACATGCCTACATACACACACACACACACACAATAATACATTCATTAGGGATGCGCTATGATATTAACAGCAATTCACATCACCGTGCATCCCTACAAGAAACACTGTCCATCAAACAATAGTACCTGAAGCTGCCCTTCTTGCCATAAAATCTATATGTGGTTGCCATATTTCTACAAAGTCCTGACTCTTATGTCTTATATTATATTATATTTTATCTAATGGAATGTAGCTAGAGATTTCATTTAACCAATGTGATATTGTAGGAGAGTAATCGGATTTCCAATGGATTGCAATACACTTCTTTGCAGCAATCAAAGCAAGATCAATATATATTTTTTGAAACTCATTCCAAGGATCCATATTGATTGTGCCTAAAAGACACAAGCGAGATGATTTTGCAATGTGAATATTTAAACATAATGCTATCGTGTCAATTACAAAGTTCCAAAATGTTAACAACAAATTACATGACCAAAACATCCCAGTGAGCAATAGACGTCTTTTCAACCTCGCGTCTACGCTTGGCCATCATATAAACCAGCTATATTACGGCTATATTTTCTACTTATCTTAAATGCATTAAAACCGTTATTAAACCCCTCTAAACTGTCAGAATACGTCCCAGACGTCATGTAGTATGAGATTCATGTAGTCTAGCATAGTTATCCTAGCAGAAGTGGTGGTTTAAATTGTGTCTATACGTCGCTGTCCTTTAACCCAGATAAATGCGGTCTGTGTCTAAACCTGTTTTAGTCTAGCAGCACGTTGAGTTTAAATTAATACCCTAAACGCCTGTAGATTGTCCAAATATGTACCAGACCGTCATTTAGTCTGAGATTCCATGTAGTCTAGCATAGTTATTCATACAGAAGAGGTGGTTTAAATTGTGTCTATACATCAATTCCAACACCCCCGGATAGACGAGAGGACAGGGAATCCAAAACCATTTGAATGGTGTCTCTACGACATTCCTATCACCCCCCAGGGTGGTCTATGTATGACAGTAGACACAGCTTAGCTTAGCTTAGCTTAGTTTAGCTTGCTGCATACTGGTATCTGTATGGCTGTATGACAGTAGTAACAGAGTCTCAGTCCAGTAGTCATGTGATTGATTCTATCAGACAGACAGACTAGGATGATGATGACTACACTAGTATGACTGCTGCTGCTGCTGCTGTTACAGTACATAGATCAGATGATGATGATGATGATGATGATTGCTACATGATGCTACTACTGATACTACTACTGAGACATGATCAGTACATGATAGTAGTCAGATAGTAACAGAGACTAAAAGATTAGACAGTAGTAGTAGTAGTAGTAGTAGTAGTAGTAGTAGTAGTAGTAGTAGTAGTAGTAGTAGTAGTAGTAGTAGTAGTAGTAGTAGTAGTAGTAGTAGTAGTAGTAGTAGTAGTAGTAGTAGTAGTAGTAGTAGTAGTAGTAGTAGTAGTAGTAGTAGTAGTAGTAGTAGTAGTAGTAGTAGTAGTAGTAGTAGTAGTAGTAGTAGTAGTAGTAGTAGTAGTAGTAGTAGTAGTAGTAGTAGTAGTAGTAGTAGTAGTAGTAGTAGTAGTAGTAGTAGTAGTAGTAGTAGTAGTAGTAGTAGTAGTAGTAGTAGTAGTAGTAGTAGTAGTAGTAGTAGTAGTAGTAGTAGTAGTAGTAGTAGTAGTAGTAGTAGTAGTAGTAGTAGTAGTAGTAGTAGTAGTAGTAGTAGTAGTAGTAGTAGTAGTAGTAGTAGTAGTAGTAGTAGTAGTAGTAGTAGTAGTAGTAGTAGTAGTAGTAGTAGTAGTAGTAGTAGTAGTAGTAGTAGTAGTAGTAGTAGTAGTAGTAGTAGTAGTAGTAGTAGTAGTAGTAGTAGTAGTAGTAGTAGTAGTAGTAGTAGTAGTAGTAGTAGTAGTAGTAGTAGTAGTAGTAGTAGTAGTAGTAGTAGTAGTAGGAAGACCCCTTCCACCCCGGCCACGGCCTCCTCACCCTGCTTCCCTCTGGAAGAAGGTTGCGGCTGCCTAAGGCACTGAAGGCCCGCCACAGGCTCAGTTTCTTCCCCTCAGCCGCCAGGCTGATAAATGACTCTGGCTTCCCCCTCCCCCCCGCCCCCAAGTCTGCCCAGGACTGAATATGCACTGGACTCACTGTAAAAACTCTGCACTACACTTTATATATGTTGCACTATCCAATGCAATGTCTGTCCTGTGTTGTCCTGTTTTTTGCATTTGTTTTTGTATACACGTGAAAAAAAGTATAAACGCACTTACTGTAATGCCAAAGCAAATTCCTATATGTGTATGCATAATGGCAATAAACGTTATCTGAATCTGAATCTGAATCTGAATCTGAAAGTAGTAGTAGTAGTAACAGATGGGGGGCTGGGTGGTGGGGGTCTATGACTCTCAGGCACGTGCCGTGAGCTTTTAGATTGGGTAAGCATAAAATATAGAAATACACGTAATTACACATACACGCTATCAGTGAACGCAGTTTCAAGGAAATGCAATTTTGATGCCCTAGAACCCGCTAATAAACGGTAGTGTCATTTTGTGATCAGATTACCAAAAACAAAAAAAACAGTTGCCAGTTTCGACTATATCAGGGGTGCTCATTGTTCAATCTTTTTTGAACCAAGATATTTTCAAGTAGCCAGCCTGCTGAAATCTACAAGTCCAGTTTCAACATCGCAAACGCAGTTAACGCACACACGCACAACACAGACACACACCGTTTCCAACCTCCATACTAAACTCACAACACACTTTCTTTTCACACTTTGTCACACATGCACTTGACATCACATCACAAACCCTCCCTCTCTGTCTCTCTCAAACACTTTTGGTTCAGAACCAATGTCACGGACAGCGACATTAGGCCTATCTCAGCGATTGATTAAGCAGCTCTCTCTCCAAACACAACGGCACAGGCCGACATTCAAAGGTATAAGCAGAGGAAGTCTTAAATAAGAAGCCATAACCAGCAGCACAGCAGTACCCAAACCATATAAACAAGCACAGATCGCCACCAGCCTCGCGAATCATATAAATCATATAAACCAGCAAAGAAGCCATGACGTAAATTTAAAAATGATATCTTACCTTTACTTGAAAACAAGGTCCATTCGCCTCTCCTTGCGAAGGAACACCTCTGTCACTTTAGTGTAAAAGTCACTCGCCTGTTGCAGTTTGGAAAGTCTCTCTTTTTCAATTGAGATCAGGGCCAGTGATGAAAGGCGTCCTTGTCCAGTGCGATTTCGAGTGAGGGTCTTCACTCTCTTCAAAGTTGAAAATGACCTCTCAACAGATGCCGTTGTTGCTGGTATGGTTAGGACTAGTTTAATCAAATTTGTTGCCTCTGGAACTGTTTCAGCCAAGTCATGCTGAATGATCCATCCAAGCATCTCCTCAGGTGTTTTCTCCCTCACCTCTTGGTTTGGTAAAGTCCAACTAAATCTGCCTTAAGTCTAACGAAATCGAAATATTTATGATACAAAGCCAGGCTCTCAAATTTGGCTTTGTCAAATTCTTTTGACATTTGGTTAAATTGCTTGCAGTCAATAAGGCCAATGAAATTCAAACATTCGAAGTTGCTAAATCTAGCCTTCATCTGTGTGAGCGTGTCCAAAAAAATCCTGTTATAAAGTATCTTCCTCTGGTCTTTGATGGGTTGGTTGGGTTTCGCTCGCCCCTCAGTGAGATTTAGCTGGCTGCGTTTCTGGTCAAATTGAGCGTAGCGCGCATCGAAGTCCTGAAGTTTCTTTTCCAAAGCGGTCATTGTATCTTGGATCCTAGAACAACAATAACCAATGTCCATTCCCTTCTTTTGCAGCACATTAAACAGCACATCAGTGATGTTGAAAATCTCCTCATAAATGTCTAGGAGAAAGCACGTCGAGGCCTTTGCCAGCCATGCATCATAGCCTGTAGCCATCATTAGGGTTTCATTATCCCAATTTGTAGGATTATCGATTATCGACTGAAACATGGTCCGCAAATCCGAATATTGATGGTTGATTGTCTGAACGAGGCGTGAGTGTGAAGACCACCGTGTCGGTGCTGCTCTTGGTAACCGGCGTTTGACGACCTCATCCAGGAGTTTTGTGCGCTTTGTCGATTTGTTGAAAAATGATGAAAGGCCTTCCACTGTTTTGAAAAATACCTGGCATTCTGGAATAGACCTCGCCGATTGCGATAATACGAGATTCAATTTATGAGCATAACAGTGTGTAAAAATAGCCTCTGGGATCTTTTCTCTAATCTTGGCCTGAACCCCATTTAAACTAGACGCCATAACGGCTGCTCCGTCGTATGTTTGGGCAACTAATTTTCCAAAGCAGTTAAATTTATCCAAAGCGCTCAAAACATAATCAGCGACAGCCCCGGCAGTTCTATCATTACTCACATCATCGAAACCTAAAAAGGCTTCTTTCACCTCTTGATTGAGCACGTAGCGCAGAATGACTGAGATCTGGGCTCTGTTGGTTACGTCAGTCGATTCATCGACCTCGACAGCAACAAATGGGGCTTCAGAAATCTCATTTTTGATGTTGTCGATGATAACGTCTCCGATTGCCTCAATCAGATCATTCTGGATCTTATTTGAAAGACCAGAGAAAACAGTGGATGATCTTAAATGGGTGGCTAAATTCGAATCATATTTGGCAATGAGATGTAGCAGTTCCACGTAGTTCCCACGGTTCAGAGATTCCTTGCCTTCCTCATTTCCCCGAAATGATACTTCTTGTTTAGCTAGGAAGCAGGTGGCATCTATTAATTTGTTTAGAATATCTCTATTCTCTTTTACCTTTTGGTTGTGAATTTCTGTGGCCAGTCTCGTCTGCTCATCCAGAGCTGAGTCGATGCGCGTCGTGGTGCCAAAGGTTTTCAGGGCTACTTGGCTTCTGATGTGTGTTGCCGTCTTCTCGTGTTTATTGAGCGCGTTGGTAAGATTGTTAAGGTCCCCGTAGCCTTTCTGAATCCACACACTATAACCTGTAGAAAACAGTGTACAGGAGTAGCAAAAGAGGCGATTGGTCTCTGCACAGCCACATAGCCATTTCTTCTGCTCATACCAGGCTTGTTGGAACCCCCTAGCGACTCTCCCTTTCTGGGTGTGAAGATCGTTGAGCGGTGGCTTTGGCCGGCCTTTAGCCAGTAGTTCTGTTTTTGCAGTCCAGCCCAGTCTACAAAATCCCTTTAGGTCACTGACACTGACAGTAATGTCCATATTCGCAAGTTATCCTTATTGATTAGATCGTTTGAGCTAGCATAAACTATTCTGCCGGGCGAGAGAAAGTAGTGTGAACTTGTGAACTTGAAAATGATAGCCAATCAGTAGCTCTTATCGGAATGAAAGAACTACTCTGATTGGCTGAAAGCATGCTTACCCTGGCCACATTAAACAGCGGGCTGAGGCATCATAAAAAATAAAAAAGACATTTTCACGCATTCGAATGTACGCGAGGGAAAGCAGAGAGAGGAGTGCTTATATGCAATGCAGAGTAGGAAGTGCTTTACTCCTACAGGTGGCGCTAAAAATGCAACGTCAAAATGAATGACTCCTGCTGCGCTGGGACCTAAAATACGACTCTTTTAAACCTTAAAAAACATATGATGTTGTAGATACTTTTAATTTGTCCATGAAGTCCCATTGAGGTCAAAAAGCTAGACCTGACAAATGTAAAGATAAAGCACATGCATAATAATAATAATAATTGATAATGAGGCAATAAAGTCAGATACTTAGATTTCCATTGTGGTCCTTATTGTGGCCCCTAGCCCCTACAGCAATGACAGTGAATTAACAGCTCAAGGGTTTCATACTCACCCTGCCACAATATCTCCTCTGGACCTTAATAAATGTCATGAATTTACAGTCCTCTATAATATTACAATCTGCTCTTACAATGCACACATTAAACTGTAGAGATATGAGTGTGAGCCCGGCGGAAACGCATGATGGTTTACACATCATTAAAACAATCTTTGGATGTCAGAAAGATTATTATGGCCATTATATAGTGCTCAGTATGTTGTGATCAGCATGTTTGTTTTGTTGCCTATTCAAACAGTCGACATGTTTGGAAAATGGCCCTTTTGCTAATATAATTAAGTGTCGGAGCTTTAGTAAAACACACTGATGGTGTGACTATAAAGCTACATTATACTGTTTAAGGATAAGGTTGTCCACTAACACAACCATTGTGTTTTTAATTGTCTAACAGCAGTTAATTGTTAATTGTCAATCAGAAGGTTTCTTAAACAGGCTAATGGTCACTAACATAATATGCTATAGTTGATTTACTGTACTTGGATGGTGGGTTTGCATGTCTTCTTTTTAACTAAACAAGCTCCGTATTTTTTTAAAGCAAGCTTCCTATTCACACCCTCTACACGTCCGACCTGAGGTGGTCTGGGCTTAGCCTGGAGGTTCACACATGGGAAACAAATGCAGTTATTTTCCTCATCATGGTATTGGTATTCACCAGTACTCAGTCAGTTTCAGGTGTAGCCAGCAAGTTTCAAGTTTCAAGTTTATTTGTTAAGTCACATTACACAAGTGTAACATAGTAAAATTCTTAGGCTTCGGATCCTGACATTGCATTGCAGGACAAGACATAGGGCATAATACATCAAGCATAATTCCAGATAAAAGTGTCAGTAGTACAGGACATAACAGACCAAAAATAATAGGCATAGTACAAGATAAGGTGGCGTTAGTGCAGGTAAGATAAGACAGGTTGCAGTAGCGATGCCACTAGTGATAATAGAGTTCACAGTAGTGCGGTGGCTTGAGTTTAGGGTTGCTGTAGTCCATGCACAAGGTGTGAGCAAGGGGAAGATTGACTACAGTGGGCTTGTTCAAGAGTCTGATCACCTGGGGGAAGTAGCTGTTTGTTAGTCTCTGAGTCTTGGCCCTAAGGCATCGGTCCGAACAGGCTGTGGTTGAACAGCAATGTTGGCCTATAGGCCAGGGAAGCAATCAAACTCTGAGTCAACTCCATTAGACAGTCACACCGTTGAGAAACCTATATTCTCAATTGTGGCTTAATAAAGAAACACGGATCCAGCCATGCGACACATTAGGACGTCCACACCGAGCCAGACCTGGCTTAGATCCGACACAGGCTCACCCTTAAGCACTCTAATAGATGTGTGGAACCCCCCCCCTCCCCCCCATCCCCATCCTCACAGCGCTGATTTGATTATATCTCCAGGTAACATTTAATCAATAATAGAATAAGGGATGTTGTTGACTGAGTTTGAGAGAGAGATAGCCTCTATATTGAGCTGTCCTCCTCTCCTCTGTCCATCGCTCTACTTAAGCCGGGACGTGTTCCTGACACACCGAGGGGTCAGCGGCACCAGACAGCACAGAGACGTCTTTCATACCCCCCCCCCCCCCCCTCCCCATTAGCGATGCAGCGTGCAATAGCCGGCTCAATCTGTTTCAGTTAGCCCCCAACCAGACGACAGGACACAGGCTTATAATGCAGATTGATGACTGATTGGGAATTTCAATCATGGGTCAGGTTGCAAACACACATTTGCCCCGATTGCTATAAAGTTCAGGTTTTGATGTACAAATCATGCGTATCGTGGCTATTAGCACAGTATAGGAAGGGCTTTAATAGTGCACACAAAGAAATATCTATATATTTTTTCTGAGTGGGGCAGTCACACTCATATTTTATTGACAGATACAGTAGAGATTTAGACAGGAAGGATGGGTGAGAGAGAGAGGAGGGATGACATGCAAGATATGTCCCCGGCCGGAATCGAACCGGGGACCCTGCGGTTACATGGTCAACGCTTAACCCGCTACGCCACCTAAGCGCCCTAGAAATATATTTTCATGTGATGAATAAACTTGAACTTGAACTTGGGGGTGGGGGTGGGGGTCAGTTCAACAGTCTAATGGCCTCAGGATAGAAGCTATTTTGGATCCTGTTGGTCTGGGTCTGAATGCTTCGGTATCGTCTGCCCGATGGAAGCAAGGAGAACCCAAAGTGACTGGGATGGCTGTTGTCCTTGATGATCTCCCCAGCCTTGTCCTTGCACCTCTCAGAGTGGATGGCGTGGACTGGGCCATGTGTGGTCGTGAGCAGTGCAGCTGCCATGTTTATTTAACCAGGTAGCACTAGACTTGGTCAATTGAGAACCGATTCTCATTTGCAATGACGACATGGCCAAGAGGAAAACCAGAGGCAAGTCTGTACAACACAGTAGCTATATACAATATAAAACATGAGTACAAAAACAACAAGGGTCAATTTAAAAACATCCTGACAAATAAAAGATGACAATATGTACAGTATATAAAACAGTATAAAAACAGGTGTAGTGACCAGAGACTATATCTAGTAATGAGTTTTTAAAAAAGAGGGTAACGAGATGAAGGTGTTGATATACAGTATGTTATATGCATCAAGACAAATATGAAATGCCATGTTCCAAGGAGATCTGAAGGGATTATGAGATTATGAACATTTAATCTCAGATCTGTGTGTGTGTGTGTGTGTAATAGGTATCATGTCATTATTAACGTCACACATTTAAGAGCCAAATACACATTACATATTACATTTGTGTGCACACACCAGGGCAACGGAGGCAGGAGTTATTGTCTTTCCAGAGACAAGATTCCATCTTTGCTGGTCTGTCTGTCACACAGACTGAATACAAACAGCATTATGCACTCTGCTTGGAGTGCAAATAGACTTGTGAGATGGAAGAGACCCCGTGAAGGGAAGAGTGCTCATATGGAAGAAAGAAATAAGAATCCTAATCCTAATATTAATGGTCGCTGTTCGTTTTCGCCAGTTTAATTGAAAAGACTAACTTAATTGAAAGACATTTCCAAGGCATCCACCTGTCGAGGAAGAGCTTCAGTTGCCAAGTCTTGCAATCACATCATGGTGTTACGACCTGACTCTAGGCCATAACAAAGATGGAGACACACACCCAAATGAACAATATATAATTAAGTATTTATTTAACTATAACTAAAGAGAACTAAGGCAATAATCCAAAACAATGATCTGAAAACAATGGTAATGCTAGAAGCAGACGAAGAAGAATATGACATATTCACACCTCTGATGCATAAAACATAGAACATGTAGCTCTTGTTGTCCACACAGGAGAGGACAAAAGGCAACAAAAAGGCTAAAATAGAAATGCCAGGACATTACTCATGCAGAGTACTATGCCTTCCCTTTCCCCTCTGCTCCAGCTAACATCTGCCCTCCCCTGCAGCAGGGTCTGTGGCTAACGCGCCGGCAACAGCAGCCCACAGCAGCTGAAACACCTCCAAACACGCAAACATGCTTTTCATAGTAAGTAAGTAAGTAAGTAAAGCTTTATTTATATAGCACCTTTCATACAAGAAATGCAGCTCAAAGTGCTTTACAACAGGAATAAGAACATAAAGTGAATAAAAAACATATATAAAAACATAGGCCTATACATGTATATAAAAGCAGGGGAAAACAGTAAAAAGAAAAGGTAAAGATCTAACTTTCCATATCCCTTTCATCTCCCTACCTTACACAGTCTTTCTGTACTTCTGTCATAGAAAGATCATCCTGTTTTTCTGTGAGATTATTACATAATACAATGGGGGAAATAAGTATTCAACACATCAACAATTTTTTTGAATTCAACATATTTATATTGCAGCTATTCAACATATTTATATTGCAGCTATTCAACATATTTATATTGCAGCTATTCACATGAAATGTAAGTATTAACTCAATAATATATTTCCCCCACTGTACTATAATCCCATGAATTGTTTCTTTGGCAGTGTATCACAGAGGTGGATATTGGAGCACAAGTGGCTTGCTATTTCTCTGTTGGCCTTAATTTGCTGACAGCATAAAAAGTGTTGCATAAGAAAAAACTCACAATATTATGGGTTGGGCCAATATTCAATATTATTGAATATCATGATATTTGGAGCATATTGTGATATGTTGAGTATGTTGTGATATTGTTATTGTAGTAAACAGTCTGTAAAAGTGCTTAAATATGGTATGTGCATAACTACAAGTGTTTGTTGAGTTAATAGGCTGATTGAGGTACAGTAGCATAGAGCTAATGATGTCAAATGTGTTAATTCATTGAACGTCAGTACTGCTCTGTAATGAACGTCACTTTTATACTGTCGTCTCACCTCACCTGGTTCAAATCACGCTCCTGGGCCAACATGGACCTTTAGGGATTCCCACTTCAGTTAGCACGGATCACACCTCAGGGGCCACCAGCTCAGTGGCGTTGTGTTTAGAGTGTCCGCCCTGAGATTGGGAGGTCATGAGTTAGATCCCCGGCTGAGTCATACCAAAGACTATAAAAATGGTACCTGATGCCTCCCTGCTTGGCACTCAGCATTAAGGGTTGGATTGGGGGTAAGGCCCTGCGACATACCAGCGTCATGTCCAGGGGGTGTACTACATCAAGCCGCCTCACGCTACGGAAACAGGAGATAGGCTCCTCCCTACGGGCCGTTAGGCTCCAGAACCATCAGTTAAGGCTACTTACTTCCACCTCAAGGGCACTATGAAGAGATAATCACCTTCTCAAGTAATGATTTCAATTACATTATTGAGAGATAAGATGGAATGCAATACATATTATGGGTTGTGATTTGACTCCTTGTGAAATGATGTGGTCCATGCTAAGCTATGCTAGGCACAGAGATATACGAATAATACACATTTTGTTCAAATATAAACATCAATAACCAACTTATTTGGGTTAAACAGAAAGATATGAAATGTGTTTTTCTAAGATAGATAATATATGTTGTCCTACTATCTGTATCCACACAGGGTGTCCCAACAGACACCTTTGCAAATAAATATAGATATGCATTTCATCTATAGACAACACTAGCTGAATCTTCACTATACAGTATATTGCATTCTACCAGCACAAAATCCTTTGTCATGTATTTCCCCATAAGTGCAGGAACATTTACTCATAAATGAATTCATGGGAAAGTGTGTCCAAACATTTGACTAGTACTGTAGACCTTAAATAATATAACAAGATGCACATAAGAACAGTTAGTCAGCTGCAGCTGAACTATGGTTCAACCCAAAACATTGGATCAAAAGGTTTCTCAATGGTTTATTGTAGTATCAGGTGTACTTCATAACATATCAAAAGTCTACCAAAATCTGACCACTAGAAAGGCCTAATTTTCAAGATGGCCACCGCCAGTTCCTTAATAGACCATTACTCCTTCATTATTCATCCTAGACAAGTAATTTGGGTGCTTAACCCCCTGGTTTGGTGATCTAGGAATCCAATTAGCATATATAATTTATAGTGAAGTGATTACAAGTACAATGATATATATATATATCATCATAACGCCATCATCGAGTCCATCCTCACCCTCTCCATCATCACCTGGTTTCCCGCTGCAACGGTCAAGGACAAGAGCAAGTAGCAGCGGGTGATACGCTTTGCGGAGAGGGTGATTGGCTGTGCCCTGCCCCCCCCCCTCAAGACCCTACATGACACCAGGGCTCTGAGAAGGGCAAGGAAGATAATGGCTGACACCTCCCACCCGGGCCACGGCCTCTTCACTCTGCTTCCTTCCGGAAGGAGGCTGCGTCATCCGTCTGGTAAATGACTCAGGTGTCCACCTGTCTCTGCCCCCCCCCCCTCCCTGAGTGGGGTTTGCACTGGACTGAACCTCTGACATTGCAGTGTCTTGCCCAGTGCTTGCACTATATTGTCATTCCATTGCTCTGATCTGTCTGTTATTCACTGTTCTGTCCTGTTTGCACTTGTCTCTTATTGTATATTTGTGGGGGGAAAAGAACTAGCATGCACACACCAATGCCACAACAAGTTCCTACTATGTGTTTCAACATGAATGGCAATAAATGTTATCTGAATTTGAATCTGAAAAGCTCTGCCTCGAATTGCCTCTACCTTGACCGACCTGAAGCTGGGAATTGGGTCATGTTAAAGGTAGTCCCGGTGCTTGTACATTATGGGGAGTGGACCCTAGACAGCTTTGCGATCCATGACGATGGGTCAGAGAGGACTATGCTATTACCAGCAGCAGCTAAGTCTCTTGGCATACATTTTATGTATAGTGAGTTAACATTACTGTTCATTTGGATCAAAGAGCAGTTAAAAGAGCAGTAGAATCAATAAAAGATTTGGAGAGCAGTGGCAGCTAATCACGCCAGCGTTCACTCACATGTTCTTATGTACCTGCACACGCACGCACCATGTTCCACCAGTCTTCCCCTGCAGCTTCGGAAGGGAGGACGTTTTTCTACTACACGCATGATTCCCTCTAAACCAACAGTAATTGGTAAATTACTAAATTAATAAAGCGTCTTTGAGCCTCGGAAAAGCGCTATATAAATGTAATGAATTATTAATTGTTATTATTATTAAATATAAACCTGTTATGTCAGATAAAAAAGACTGGTTCTGATTTATAAAGATTAATAATAAAGATTTCATGGTAAAAACTAAAACAAAAATATAATTGCACAAGGGGTTCACATACTTGCAAGCAGCAATGTATACTGATGAAGCACTTGTAACATTATCCCAAATTGCATCCCAGTCAAAGTCTTGTCCAAATTCAGACATCTCTATCCCAAGCGTTCATTCCTGAAGTAGGCATATGTCTGTGGGAGTTTAGATTATCATAGATATATGATACTATCCATTTTGGAGCAAACTGTATCCATCTTAAAATAGGACTGTTCTTTTGTTCTTTTTATGTTCTTTAATGTTCTTTTAAATCTGACCCCCAGGGAACACTGTAGGCTTTACAGGCTGACCTTATTCTGAAGTAGAAGAAGAGATAGTTCTTATCAATATTGTATTGAGAGAAAGTTCTTGAAAGCTAAGGATATGTGTCACGTTCTAATGCTTTGGTCCGCATATCGGGATCTGATGTAATGATCAGACTTTTCTTGAATACAGTGAATACATTTCTGTGTTGTTGAAAATCAATGACACATTGCTAGTGCAACTAACACAGCTTGTTTTGTGAGCCTGCTAACAATGTAAAGTAGTGTTATAGTTAACTAGGTAGCAGTGGGGATTATTCACCGAATATTTCCTTGTTTCAAGTCCGAACATTTTGATTGGTTGCCGACTTGCGGCCCAAATGACCAGCCTGTGTCACATATACATAATGGAAATATCCTCACACTGGCAAATTCAGAATTCTTAAAATGACAATGAATTTAACCATCAAGGCAATTCTAATGCAAAAAATGTAAAATAATATATTCTTACTCGGCTCAAGAAAAATAAAATGCATTCCATTGTTGGTATATCTGTATTTGACCTGCTGGCAGCAGCAGACAAGCTGTGGCACATGGAGGTAATCACAACAGAAGAATATGGAACGCGTAGTTGATATTCTCACTTCTCAGCAAACATTCTGTACAAATCAGATGAATGCACACTCATAGATGTCAGCGTGAACCAGTCAATTATCAGTTTTTGGAGAACACTCTCAAAGCGAGGTTAAACCAGAGTAATGCTAGGTCACACAGCAATAGGGCCATGGGGTCTGATCTTGACCTTACCTCTGGAAATAATCTTAGCCTGGCTCTGAGTAAGCTTCTACTCTTTCCTGGTGAGGTTGTTAAGTTACTCTAGGCTAAGTTGTGTGTTGCCCTAATTAGCCATGAAGTCACCAACAAAACAGGAGAAGGTTACTTTTTTGTTTAACATTCAGATACAAAAACAGTACAGTCCAGTACACAGGTCACTAACTCCATGTGCTAGCTGCTAATGAGGTCATGGGAGGCCCTTCTGACTACGTAGTCTAAAGGCCACAACAGACTCAAATCACTAAACCTTGCACAATTAGTGGTGGAACAATTCCAACATTCTGCATCAGTCATTCACAAATCACTAAACCTTGCACAATTAGTGGTGGAAAAATCCCAACATTCTGCATCAGTCATTCACAAAGTAGAATATGTCATCTTGCAGGAGACCCCTTTCATTTTCAGGAATGTCGTTTTTGAGCCTTATCAAAGGGTATGAGAGAAAACCATCCTTGCAGACATGAATTATTAACCAAAGTATACATCACAACCTCAGAGATCAAAACAGCATGCTTGTAAGATACCTGGGGGCAAGTCTTATATTTAGCACTGGCTGCCAGTGCAACACAATCTAAGATGGAAAATAATTGTTGCACCATGTGAGAGAAAATTATTATATGTAATAAGCAGGGGTGCACATAACTTTTTGGGGCCAGTGCTCAGAGGAGCACCTAGGGATGCTGCTTGGTGCTCCCCGAGCTCGCGAGTCACGACCCGTCCCACAGGATGGATAAAAAAGGGATACATGGATAACTTATATTAGCAAACCAACATTTATTCATAAATAAAGATGAACGAACAAATGATTGTGTGCAAAACAAAAGAAACAAATGCAAAATCAAATGACTGCTCTTTAAGCATGAAAGTCTGTCAGACTCCTTTAAACACAATGAAATCAACTGACATCTCTTTAAGCACTAACTGAATGTCTGTTCTTTAAACACAATGAAATCAACTGACATCTCTTTAAGCACTGCTCTGTTCTGTAAACACTGAAATCAACTTTTCAACAAAAAGTTACAGCCTAAGCATTTATTTATGCTACAAGCTTAATCATCATCATCACTGCTCTCTTGACTGCTGTTAATACTGTCCTCAATTTCAACCATGGTAGAGGATGTTGTAGGCTATCACTTTAAATAGCTCATTATTTTGATTGTGCAACAAAGTCTTTTTTTCTAATAGAATTCCCAACCATATTCCCTGGGTCCGGGGTCTAGGTGTGATAATGAAGCTGTAAAACAAACGTCTGAACGTTTGAAAGCTTCAGAGAAAAGAAACGTGAAGTCCCTTCAAGGGACCCTTGGTGTTGTTTTTCCTTTTAGCGACGAGTCGTTCGGGACTGAATTCACATGTCGGCGTGATAACCGTGCGATACACGATACGCGATACGCGGAATGAAAGTACAAGTTACGATACTTTCGAGGCTGACATAGATATGGAAATAGTTACTTAGTGGGGCTTGCAGTGATGCAGCAGTCAGCAGTCAGCAGTTGGATTTTGAGGAAGTAAGTTCCTCTCCCAGCGCTTCCAGCTGTTGGTGCGCAAGAGCGCGTTCATGCCGCTGATCTTCCGCGCAGCATGCATTTTGGCGACGCATGCGCACTGGCGCACCAGTTATGTGCACCCGTGGTAATAAGCTACATTTAAGAATCAAACATCATCTTGGGTTGAATGTCTGCAGCAGACTGTAGAAGATGATTTCCTGTTGTCACACAATAGAACCAGTTTCTCTACTTGAAGCTTGACATGGGCTAAGACAATAGACACATTTACATGATTACAAAGACCTGATTGCCCTACCATCTAGAGCAGTTTCGGACCTTTGTGTTGCCCCAGACCCAGTACTCTAAGACCAGACTGAACCAGTTGTGGCTATTGTGTCCCGTTTTCACCTTTGTCTCCCTGGGAGAAAGTGGGGGCCGGTTCCCCCCTAGCCTTCATCAGAATCATCTTCATCAATGTACAAAGTCCACACCCATTGCTCATGATTGGTCTAAACCTCACCTGAGGGCGGACCCCTTACCTGAAGGTACCTGTTTGTATAAATACTGAGATGAAATGAATGATCTTGACTTTTGGGAGGAACTTTGAAACGTTCAGACTCGTCTGACGGACCTGTAAACTTCCTCTTTCTGCAGAAGAATATTAAATATCTTTTCTTATACATCTTGAAACGAAACAGGCTGCCGTTATTGATAAAAAGGTATATTTAATATCTGGATTATTCCTAGCATACTATTATTGCATTGGAAGCATGAGTGAATTAGCATTCTAAACTGACTCTTCAGCAGAAATGTCATCAACTTCAGATGTTAACAGCTGTAGTGCATGGTAGTCCTCGGGGATGTGGAATATAGTTTGCTACTGTTTGTCTGTCTCCCTTGTAGTTAAAAACGACAAGGCAGGGAAAACAATATTTATCTTCTATCAAAACAGTAGCAAGACTAGACTTTGAATTAGTTTATCAACAGGGTCTACACAGACTACTGGAGTTGTGATCAATGTGATTCTTCTGATTGAGTGTTTTGATGAAATTCATTCATTGTGTACTGTATTTTGTGGATAGGTCCCTGGTCTTGGATGAGGCTCACAATTATATTAAAATGATTAATGCAGTGTCTCTACCAAGCGAGAGGATCTGCTTTGCTTGATGTGGTCCAATACCCTATGTTTATGTGTTTGGTAGAGTGGATTTTAACTGCTGATGGGGGAACAATGCCTTCCAACATTGAAATGAAATGAAGCACATCTAAAACATTTACATTACTTTGTCATAGTGCTCCTTCTTCTTCAAGTTTATCAGATAAGAGAAAAAAAAAACTTTTGTCTGGCTTTTGCACCACTTAAACCCACTCGACCTAGATCCAAATAACTTTTCATTCTGTGACATAAACCCGCTGATGGAACCAAAGGTTCTGTATTTACATTTTATATCAGGTTATCTGGTCCAGTGATTCTTCTGATTGAAGGATACAAAGCTTTAGCCCCAGGATTTGATGCAGGCCCTGACTGAAACTCTAGGTAGTGTGGATACTCTCTCCGTGTGTACGCTGTATAGGAGCTCATTAGACAGAGAGACCTGTGTGCATTGTTCCAAGTTTGCAGAGTCAGCGGGGGAGGCACTCATCACTCCACACAATCTAGACTCGAGCACATCTGGTCTGCAGGGTTTCCGTTAACCGGTAATTCCCGGACTTTGTCCGGTAAAAGTTGTTGAAGTCCGACAAATTGAAAACTCTTATGTCCGACGAAAATAATTCCCTCTAAGCACAATTTGAATACAATTCTCTAAAGTTCACATTCTGATTCCTTCTATTTTAAAAAAAAGACGAATATATAGGCTATGTATTTATTTTATTATGATATGATTTGACACCGGCATGATGATGACTCCTAATGTGTAGGCTGCCTATGCGAAACAGCGGTTGTTTCCGGTGTGCGCTATAACTCGTGCACAATCGAGTCGAGGCAGAGGAGGATAGCGATGTTTCTGTCTGTGATAGTGTGATTATGCAAGCCTTTTCTGAAAGGGATGAGAACCCGATTGTTTCAGCTTCTCCCAGGGAGAAAGTGGTAGAGTACCATCCTCCCCGAGTCCTACCATACCATCCGCTGACAGCCTATCTCTGCCTGTAACCGGCGAGCGATTGCGTGTCGCTCAAGTAGCTGATCAGTCATTAAACAAATGTTTTTTACATGCAGCTAGTGAGGAATCTGAAATAGGGGGCAACGTAGTTTATTTCCTTAACGATGGGATATTAATGCGTAAATGGTCTCCTCCTAATGCAAATGGTTGTGAGTGGAATACTGTAAAACAAGTGGTTGTGCCTGTGGGTTATAGACAACAGGTGTTATCTGTAGCACATGAGAGCCAGTGGTCAGGACATTTAGGTATAACTAAAACTTATCAGCTGATATTGAAACATTTCTTTTGGCCCGGACTGAAGGCGGATGTTGCCAAGCACTGCCGCTGTTGCCATACTTGTCAGATGGCGGGCCTAATCAATCCATTCCACCCGCACCATTGCATCCCATTCCTGCTATAGGGGAGCCATTTGAACGTGTAATAATTGATTGTGTTGGACCTTTGCCTAGGACTAAAAGTGGAAGTCAGTATTTGCTTACTATTATGTGCGCTGCTACTCGTTTTCCCGAAGCTGTTCCGTTGCGTAACATATCAGCCAGCTCAGTGGTGAAAGCTTTAACAACGTTTTTTTCCACATTCGGTCTTCCTCTTGTTATACAATCTGACCAGGGCACTAACTTTCAGTCTAAGCTTTTCAAACAAGCCCTAAGAACGTTAGGGGTACGATGTCACGTCAGAAGCCTACATGCTTGCACTGTTCAATAAAATGTTATACATCTAGACATTGTGGTATTTCTTTATATACGTATCCCAGCCTGCCTATTGTTTCTCAATAAACAGTTATGTTCTCCTCATTGACATACTCCCGAGTCCGATTAAGTATGATTTGACAGGCAGCTAAACGAAATGCCTTCCCAACCAGCGAGACCTGGTTATAGAAATGACGTTGTTTTATTGATAAAAAAAAGGGTAAAACTGGAAAGAGAAAATAGAAAACTCACATTAATCCCAAACAATTTAACAAACTTCAGTTAACGTAATGTGGAGTCTGTTCATTGATCGATGCTGTCTGTTCAGTTCCCAGTGAGGCGCCCGTTCAGCGCTGGACATAATGGCATAGCGCGCATGCGAATCATGTTATATTATTATATATTATATAGCTCGCATCTAATCGTATCGGATGAGAAATATACATTAAATGGCATATATAGGCCGCTACACAACAGTAATCACCGCGACAAACAGCTATATATTTTTTTTTTATTATTTTTTTTTTTAATATTTTAATATGATGACCGGAATATATCACGTTTGTCCGGTAAATCGAAATCTTCCCGGACACGATGTCCGGCGGCAATTTTTTCTAACGGAAACCCTGCTGGTCTGGCAGCTCCAGGGTGACCTGTACGTACGTATAAACACACACACACACACACACTTGCACACGTACAGACATTCTCACACACACACACATGCTTGCCTTGCGCACATATACATACAAACGCATGCACACACACACACAATCTTAGCTGTCCATCGTGTTCCATGATGACACTTGCTCCAGGGATAGGGGTGGGGGGGGGGGGGGGGGGGATATTCAGCGACGAATCGCTGGTGCCACTTCTCGTGGCCGTTGAGTCGATCCTTGAGCCGCAAACCCGTCCGCAGATGGTGCAGGGGAAGCCAGATACCAGGGGGATTCCAACTGCACTCTGGTGTCGTTGTGTGCGCCTCTCGGATCTTCTGTCTTGGTTGATTTGGTGTATTTTGGAAACTGCAGTGGCACAAGTGACTTGCCAGGCTGATCTGTCGAGTGCCAGAGTTTCAAGCTGCGTGGTGTTGATGTTTGCTCTGTAGGCAGCGGATGTGGAAGGCCTCCAGGTTGGTGATGTGCCGGCGGTATGGGGTCCAGGATTCTGCTCCATAGAGCAGAGTGGAGAGACATACTGCGTTGTAAACGGCAACCTTGGTGCTGACCTTCAGGTTTTGTTTTTCGAAAACCCTGCTGCGTAGGCGTCCAAAAGATGATGAGGCTTCAGTGTTTCTCCTAGGTTTGCTGCCTTGGGGGGGTGGCATGGACCGTGGCATGGACCCCCCCCCCCCCAGGGGGTAAGACCCTGCCTCATACCAGCGTCATGTCCAGGGGTGTACTTGTACATTAAGCCGCCTCACGCTACGGAAACAGGAGATAGGCTCCTGCCCTATGGGCCATTAGGCTCCAGAACCATCGGTTCTCAAGGCTACTTACTTATGTGGTCTTGACTACCTGTCCACTTTCTCACCTGGTTCTTGCTCTCTCTCTCTCTGGTGTGCCGACACCATCCTGCTCTCTCTCCTTCTATCCCTCCCTACCCTCCTCTCTCCCTTTTGCTGTCAACCAAAAGGTAAACAAAACAGCCAGAGTATTTATAATCTAATAAGAGGCATAAATTGACATAATTATAATTGAATATTGGATTGCTGTGGGCAATCCAGTTAGATAATCATGTCATTTTGACTTTACTCTCTCATCTGAAAAAAAATGGTATGTCCAACTATAAAAAACAGACATTTCCAATGCTTCAATCAACTGTCCATGTACTGTAAATATGCCATTATGGTATTACCATGAAGCCCAACTCTAGCAGAATAAGAAAGATAGTATATCTACTTTAAGTAAAATAATAAAGTGCCTCCAGTTAGCTCTTTAGCTGGCAAGTGTGCAAGGAGACTAGCTCATCTCATCACCTCTGAGCTAGCTAGTTCTTTGACACTATTTACACTATGGAACTATAGTCAGACACTTTCTAGTCACGATAATAACGACCAATTTTAACCAACTTTCTCTCTCAGAACACTCAGCAATTATATTTGCTAACGTTTGAACTTGCTAACTTTCAATCTGCAGACATCACAGCCGGCAAAAACTCTCGCGTCTCGCGCGCACACTTCAAAGTCTTGTATTATTCTCCAGCGCTGGCACAGCGCGAAGTGTGGAGATAGGTCTGGCTATGCGAGACTACGGCGGACTAAGGTTACCAACGAGCCTATGGGCTTGCCACTCGCCAGATTCGGGTTGGGTGCGTTTAAAAAACGCGGATATTTTAGCCTGCTTGTCAGATGTTTGGTGTCTACGTCCGTAATAATTCCTCTTTCTTGGGGGGGCGGGGGGTTCCGTTGGTAGGGTGGCCCGCCCCCCCAAGGCAATGGTAGGGGAAACACTGAGGCTTTATTGATACGCGTGTGTATCTCCGCGTCAAGGGAGCAGCATGAGGACAGAGTGGAGCCGGTAGGTGAAATGATCAACTTGCTTAAGGTAACTAATGACCTTAGGATAAATGCAGACTCGAAAAAACTCTCGATTCTTGTACTCTTAGACTTAAGTGCAGCCTTTGATACGGTAGACCACTCCATACTCATTGAGAGACTTGAAAACTGGGTTGGCCTCTCAGGTCCGGTCTTAAACTGGTTCAGGACTTACCTGGCTGACCGAGATTACTTTGTAGCCCTTGGTGACCATAAGTCAAAAAATTATAGCACAACCTGTGGAGTTCCCCAGGGGTCCATTTTAGGACCGTTGCTTTTTAGCCTATACATGCTACCCCTCAGTTCTGTTATCAAGAAGCATAGCGTTAACTACCACAGCTATGCTGACGACACTCAGCTTTATATCTCAGTAACTCCCAACGACTACAAGATGATCGACCACCTGATAGACTGTATTGCCGATATTAATATTTGGATGACACAAAACTTTCTCCAACTCAATCAAGAAAAAACAGAGGTATTGATCATTGGCGAGAAAACTGGGAGAGAGAAATTATCTGCACACTTGAAAACACTAGCTCTTAACACTAAGTGTCAGGCCAGGAATCTTGGTGTCATAATTGACCCAGATCTAAATTTTGAAACTCATATTAATAACACTATTAAAACATCCTTCTACCATCTAAGAAACATCACTAAGGTACAATCATTTCTCTCCCAGGCAGACACTGAAAAATTAATGCATGCGTTTGTTACTAGTAGGCTAGATTACTGTAATGCTCTCCTGACAGGTCTCCCCAAAAAAATGATAAATAGACTACAAATGGTTCAAAATGCTGCTGCTCGTGTCCTTACTAGGACCAAACGGAGAGCGCACATCACACCTGTCTTGAGATCACTACACTGGCTCCCTGTCAGTCATAGAATAGACTTTAAGATCCTTTTACTAGTTTATAAATCACTTCACTGTGATGCACCCAATTACATGGTGGACATGCTCATAAGATACACACCAGCTAGACCCCTACGGTCTAGTGGCACGGAACTTTTAATAGTGCCAGAGGCTAGGACAAAGAGATTTGGAGGATCAGCTTTTAGCATATGCTCCTAGATTGTGGAACACCCTACCTGAGGGCCTGAGGTTGTCTAAAACTCAGGACATTTTTAAGCGTGACCTCAAAACCTACTTATTCAATGTCGCCTTTTGATACTAAGGGAGACATTGGACATTATAGAACTAGGATCACTAGGCCATTACACCATACTCGTGTTTTTGAGATTTGTGTTGACAGGAAAATGGACCCGGGTGCTGATGAGGCACTGTCAGCTCCAAATAGCACCTAGAGCAGTACTGGAACCGGTACAAGGGTGTACCAGGACCACCATCAGGTTGTATTGCTGTCATCTTTATTGTCTCTATTGTGTTGTTGCATCTTAACTGTGCTTAAGTTTCTCTTTTGGCAGGACCTGTGACCATACTGGATGCAGAACGATGCAAATACAACACAAAATGTATGGACAGTGTGTACGCCGATAATATGCAAGGAATTTTTCCTGGATACATGGTGTACAGGTTTTTGCCCTTGCTTGCTTGCTCTGTGCCGGTGGTCCTGGCCTCCCCTGGGGGACCGCTGGGTACTGGTAAGCAAACTGGCTAGTAGTCGCTCTATTGGTAGAGGGCTGCAAGGGAATTTTTCCTGGCTACATAGTATACAGGTTTTTTACTTCTGCCTGCTCGCGGCTCTGTCAGTATTGATTGATTGATTGACTGATTGACTGAACATTTTCATTGTGTGAAGCGCATTGAGTTGCATCTTGTAAGAAATGCGCTATACAAATAAAATTTGATTTGATTTGATTTGAACTGTTTTAAGTGGAACACCGTTTATGTGAAGTTTGGGAAGTGAGTTGGGACATGACTTTTTTGGGATGTTGACCTGGAGACCGAAGGATTTGTACAGACTGGATATGGTGTTGAGAGCGTGCTGCATAGACTCTGGGCTGTGAGATAAGATGGCACAGTCATCATCAGCGTACTGAAGCTCACAGATTTGGCAGGACTCTGTCTTTGTGTGTGTTTGGAGCCGGCGGATGTTGAAGAGACTACCATCAAGCATGGCAGAGAGGAGGAGATTAAAGAGCACTGGAGCCATTACACAGCCCTGTTTCACCCCAACATATACCTCAAAGAATTCTGACTGGAGTTCACCCGTCTGGACTCTGGCTTGCATCCCATCATGCAGCTGCTGAAGGATGGAGAGGAACTTGGGTGGTACTCCAAGTTTGTCGAGGTGTTTCCAGAGCAGCCCACGGCTGATGGTGTCGAAGGCTTTGCTTTGGTCTATGAAGGCTATGTAAAGATCCTCGCGGTGTTCTCTGCTCTTCTCTAGTAGCTGCCTCAGGACAAAGACCATGTCGGTGGAGTTTCCGGAAGCACAGTTTCCGAGATGGTCTCCATCAGCCTGTTCAGCATGATCTTCGCCAGCTCAGGGGCCCATAGTCCTCGGGACCCGGGGCCTCTCTCTAAGAGAAAGAAGGGCCCACGGAAACGTGACATCAACGGGGACCCTTCCCTGGACCCGGTCACCCACCCTGATCTCCATCAAGGCCCCGGACCTGTATTTTACCTTAACCACAACACCCACCCTACCCTCCCTAATCTGGTGTTGGACCCCAACTCTGGCCCTAACTCTAGCCCTGACCCTGGCCCTGACCCTGACCCTGACCTGGACAGACTGCTCTATCACCGTAGTGCATATCAAAAAAGTGTGGTGTGGGACCTTGAGATTAGAAAACCAGTGGTGATAGTGGGGGATTCGAATCTCAATAGAATCCCCCCTTTCAACTATCCACTGGTACAAATTGACAGTTTCCCGGGGGCCAACATTTTCCATCTGAGGGATATTTGGAACAAGTTGAACCCTAGTCCTGCCACTCACAAACCCTAGTCCTGCCACTCACAAAGTGGTCTTTGTGGTGGGATTGAATAACTGTCTGAGTGGAAACCTGCTCTCGAAACCTGCTCTCGAAAAAGCAATTCCAACAGCTGATGGCGAGGGCAAGAGTGGTTTTCCCTCAGGCAGAGGTGTTTGTTACATTGACACAATACTCACCCAGGTTGCAGGCCCCAGTACGGGCCCTCCTGGAAGAAACAAACACCTATGTGCAGTCCACATACAGGACCCTGAGAGGGGTGGAGGCCCGGGACTTCAAAGCTTGTGAGAGGGATCCGATACATTGGACCCCTGCTACAGGCAAAAAAATGTTAGAGGCATGGATGCTACAGTTAAACTGAAAAGAGGGGGACCTGGGACACTTACCAAGCCCCATTCTAATATTTTAAAATTTTCTAATATTTTAAATCTTTCACTTACCTTTGAACTATCCACAAAAGAAGAAATGCTGCTGGAGAGGGGCCTCTTCTTTATTCCTACGCCATCTGTAACAGACAGAGAAGATTTACAAAGAGATTTAGCAAAGTATCACAGGCGTTTGAAACGTTTAGATCATTTCCGGTTTACCACGGATTTCATCAGGGAACCGTTCATCAACCCCTCTCATTGGGAACCTGATTGGAATTCCATCTTGGACCCTATTAAGGGATTGATCAGGGAAGATGTACGGGACCTGGAGGGAATCCGTTGGGCCTGTGAAAAAGAAAGTAACCTGTCACAAGGGGAAAGAAAAGCATTAAACAAATTAAAAAAGAACCAGGATATAATTATTAAGCCTGCCGATAAGGGCTCTAAAATTGTAATAATGGATAAAAAAATCAACATTTGACAGAGGCTAACAGACAATTGGAAAATAGAACACACTACTTACCTTTAACTAGCTCTCTGCAACTGGAGACCCAGAAACAGATTAGAGCGACGGTGTCTCACCTGTATGAAAAGAAAGTTATATCGGCCAAACAAATGACTTACCTGTATGGGGAGGATCCGCCACGTCCACGGCAAATCCATTATCCATAAATCCATTATCCCAAATTCATGAAAGTTTCATTAAAGATACATATGATTTTGTGGAAAAACTTAAAAACATCCAGGTTCCTTTTGGTTCGATGCTTTTCTCGGTCGATATTGACTCCCTGTATACAAATATAGAGACCCCATTGGGGCTCAAAGCGGTGCGGGACCTATTTAACGACCATCCAGACCCTTTTAGACCAGATGAGGCTCTTCTCCATCTTTTAGAGTTAGGGTTAACTAGAAACTATTTTATCTTTGATTCCAGATGTTTCCTTCAGGTACATGGGACGGCCATGGGGAAGAAGTTCGCTCCTGCATATGCCAACATTTATATGGCTGATTGGGAGCGGACTGTCTTCCCCAAATGCCCGAAACTCCCAGCACTGTATGTCCGTTATTTGGACAATATTTTTGGCATCTGGAGCCACACAAGGGTGGACTTCCAGGTTTTTATCAATGTACTGAACACGCATCATCAGGCAATCACTGTAAAATGCAATCTTCAACCTGAGAAAATCGAGTTTTTGGACACAGAGGTGTTTATTAAGAGAGGAGAGGGGGGTTATAGTCTGGGCACAAGAGTATATTTTAAACCCACAGATAGCTAGACTTGTGCAACAGCGCATGGGTATCACCCCAAACATACCTTTAGGGGAATAGTGAAATCGCAGCTTATCAGATTTAAGCGAATTTGCACAGCAGAGGAGGACGCGTCTTCAAGTCAGCCACGAGGACCCTCTTCAAGGTCCTCAGATCCAGGGGTTATGGGAGAACTTTTCTCCGGAACATCAGGACTGAGGCAAGAGGGAGTCCTAGGCAGGAATTTAGACCGGAGAGGAAGGATGGCCCACAACATCTGGTCCCTTTCGTCTCCACCTTCTCCCCCGCCTCTCGTAGACTAAACAGCAACATCAAAAACAGTTTTTTAAGGGTGCAGGAGGTTATGGAACCCTTGAACAATTTGAAAGTTTTAGCAGCATATAGAAGAAATAAAAATCTGAAGGATCTCCTTGTACATGCCTCCTTAAGTCGGAGTGTAAAAGATAAATATAAATCACATTTCAAACAGTTGAAGTTTCTCAAAAATCTGTATACTGACCTGGGCTCACCGGTGTGGCAGACCGTGGGGCCTGAGTCTTCTAATCTGGTTTACAGTATCCAGTGTGGAACATGTGGGAGACTGTATATTGGACAGACCAAGAATAGCCTCTTACAGAGACTCAAACAACACCTGTATACAATTGAGAAAACGGATAAACAGACTGTACTGTACACACACTTTAGGAGACATGGGAGCACCAACTTGCTCATAGCGGGATTGGAGTCGGGTACGAGGTGGTCCAGAGCACAAAGGCTCGCCAGAGAGAGACAGTGGATTAGAAAATTAGGTACTGTCGATCCTGGGGGGCTGAACGAATTGGATCATTAAAATGATGAGAGGAGAAGTGGGGAACTTGAACGGGAGGGAGACTGAAAGAGGGAGAACACCCTTATTTATTTATTCATATGTTATATTGTATGTGTATGTGTGATGTTTTAGGATCATTTATGAGGTGGAGGCGTTATGGATTGAGACCCCCCTCAATACTTGAGTTGTTACCAGCACTTATTTTTGGCACTTTTATTATTGGCGGGAACTTCCTCATTAAAAATATCAAGGCCCCCCGGCCCCCATCTTCCCTCTATGGATCCGAATTTTGTGACCTCTGTACCTACCTCATGTTGGTACCCACCGGAGACCCTCAGTTGTGGATGGTGTTGGTCACCAGTAGTTTTTTCCTGAAAACCAGAGGAAATTTTAGTTTATAAGAGTGAGAAGTTACAGTTAATATTTTCCTGTATATCGGATATGAAATAAAGAGGATTGTAGAATACTTACCTACTACTTACCTGGAACCGGAATGCTTACCTGTATCACAGACCTAATAGAGGAAAAGTAGAACATTTATCTATCACCTCACCTGGAACCGAATTTTGAAAAAGAAAGGAATTGAAAAATTAAACAATAACAATAGGAAATGAGGATACCTACCTGTGTGTGGATGTATCAACTCGTCTGGGACGTATTCTGACAGTTTAGAGGGGTTTAATAACGGTTTTAATGCATTTAAGATAAGTAGAAAATATGTTTAGACACAGACCGCATTTAGCTGGGTTAAAGGACAGCGATGTATAGACGCAATTTAAACCACCTCTTCTGCATGAATAACTATGCTAGACTACATGGAATCTCAGACTAAATGACGGTCTGGTACATATTTTGACAATCTACAGGTGTTTAGGGTATTAATTTAAACTCAACGTGCTGCTAGACTAAAACAGGTTTAGACACAGACCGCATTTATCTCGGTTAAAGGACAGCGACGTATAGACGCAATTTAAACCACCACTTCTGCTAGGATAACTATGCTAGACTATATGAATCTCATACTACATGACGTCTGGGACGTATTCTGACAGTTTAGAGGGGTTTAATAACGGTTTTAATGCATTTAAGATAAGTAGAAAATATAGCCGTAATATAGCAGGATTATATGATGGCCAAGCGTAGACGCGAGGTTGAAAAGACGTCTATTGCTCACTGGGATGTTTTGGTCATGTAATTTGTTGTTAACATTTTGGAACTTTGTGATTGACACGATAGCATTATGTTTAAATATTCACATTGCAAAATCATCTCGCTTGTGTCTTTTAGGCACAATCAATATGGATCCTTGGAATGAATTTCAAAAAAAATATATTGATCTTGCTTTGATTGCTGCAAAGAAGTGTATTGCAATCCATTGGAAATCCGATTACTCTCCTACAATATCACATTGGTTAAATTAAATCTCTAGCTTCATTCCATTAGATAAAATATACAATAATATAAGACATAAGAGTCAGGACTTTGTAGAAATATGGCAACCACATATAGATGTTATGGCAAGAAGGGCAGCTTCAGGTACTATTGTTTGATGGACAGTGTTTCTTGTAGGGATGCACGGTGATGTGAATTGCTGTTAATATCATAGCGCATCCCTAATGAATGTATTATTGTGTGTGTGTGTGTGTGTATGTAGGTATGTGTGTTTTGTCTTATTATTATTATTATCTTTGTGTTGTGTTGTCGTTGGGCATTGCCGCACAATGGTGGGTGGGTGGGGGGGGGGGGGGGGTGGATACAAGGGGGCGGGGAAACAAGAAAATTTTTCTTCAATTATATTGTAAAAATGTTTGAATCTTTGGAAAAAAAAAAAAAGAAGAGGCGGACCCAGGTCATCCAGGAGTTCCAGAGCCCCGCTCCTGACGGCCCCACGATCATGCTGCTGTCACTCAAAGCTGGCGGGGTGGGACTCAACCTGACAGCCGCCTCCCGTGTTTTCCTCATGGATCCAGCGTGGAACCCTGCAGCAGAGGACCAGTGTGTGGATCGCTGTCACCGCCTGGGCCAGAAGAGAGACGTCTTCATCACCAAGTTCATCGTGAAGGACTCTGTGGAGGCGAACATGGTGAAGATTCAGAGGCAGAAGCAGGATCTGGTGGACAAGGCTTTCGGCTCCAAGAACCCCACCGACAAGAAGGCGTCACGCATTAATGAAATAAAAGCCCTCATGGAGCTGTAGACGTCCCTACGTATGGGAACCTTGTTAAGAAATTCCCATTTTGAAGTTTAGTTTTGATACTGTTTGTTGTGGAATGTTCTCTCAGCACATATATGTCCATCATTACATTCCCACTCACCACACTGCCCTTGGTTAACAAGTCTCATGATACATTTACATTTTGAAATTAGGTAGGGATGTCCCGATCCCATTTTTTCACTACCGATACCTGGGCTTCAGGTATCTGCGATACCGATATCAATCCGATATTTGTATTTATTGTTTTACTCCTGAATAATAACAAATACTTCCCCAGTATAGTCCACAACATTTGGCTATTAAAGACTGCCAGCCTTTATTCAAGCAACACAAACAGTACTCACTGTTACTCACTACTCAGTGACCAACTGGTTTGAAGTTAAAACAATTTAAACAGCAGCATTCAGCATTGTAGAAAAAAATTAGTTACTGTCTGATTTCTAGTTGTAGTGCCTTCAGTTCTCTTTCAGAGTATTCGTTTGGTATCTCACTATGGGAACGCCCCCTGCGTGACCTCATCAGAAACTGAATTACACTGCGCCAGCCCATTGGCTGACCAAGGCGACGCTTGTGTCACGAGGGACGGGACCCTCCGCCTATATAAGACGTACACACGGCATTCAAAAGCCTTTTTCTCGCTTCTCACTGGAGCTGACAACAACTGTGCCGGTGGCTAGAGCTAAACAGTCCACAGATACGAGCGACCACAACACAAACCCACACACACACTGTATGGAAAGTTTGAGCGGCAGTGACGGCCGCGCGCTACACTTAGTATTTATTCTTGATTATTTTGAACGTCTCGCTCAGCCCGTCAGTGACGGTGCAGTGTGTGTGTGTTAGCCCGTCAGTGACGGTGCAGTGTGTGTGTGTTAGCCCGTCAGTGACGGTGCAGTGTGTGTGTGTGTTAGCCCGTCAGTGACGGTGCTGAGCCGTGCTGTACGTTAACAAACACGTTTGTACAGCTGTTCCTTTGTGTCGACCTCCCTCTGTGCCTAGAGACTCTTACACTAACGTTACCACCAGGTGCTAGCTAGCTACGGTAGCTAACGTTACCACCAGGTGCTAGCCAGCTACGGTAGCTAACGTTACCACCAGGTGCTAGCTAGCTACGGTAGCTAACGTTACCACCAGGTGCTAGCTAGCTACGGTAGCTAACGTTACCACCAGGTGCTAGCTAGCTACGGTAGCTAACGTTACCACCAGGTGCTAGCTAACTAAGGTAGCTAATGTTACCACCAGGTGCTAGCCAGCTACGGTAGCTAATGTTACCACCAGGTGCTAGCTAACTAAGGTAGCTAACGTTACCACCAGGTGCTAGCTAGCTACTGTAGCTAATGTTACCACCAGGTGCTAGCCAGCTACGGTAGCATTCCTACACTTGAGATGGATGTCACTGCATGGAGTATACAAGAGTTGTGTATGCTGGAGTGCATCCACTTAGGTTCACTCTTATAGAGTCATTTAAATGCTCATCTGTCAGTCTTGTTCAGAAGTAGTAGATTTCATTACATTCATATCAGAAAAAATCTGATTCTCAAAGGCATGTAGAGCCAAATACAACAAATACTTTCAGGGCTGCTTGGTGAATATTCTTATAGTTGCTTGGGTCTACCAGGCTCCAGAAATGTTGTGAATGTAGCTGGACATTATTCTGGAGCTTTATAACCTCCATCTCCATTTCTCCAGGCTTGACACTGAACAGTTCAGCTATCTGCGCTCAGTGTTTCCGTTGGTTGCTGCCTTGGGGCGGGGGTGGCATGGACTGTGGCATATGTTGTCTTGACTACCTGTCTACTTTCTCACCTGGTTCTTGCTCTCTCTCTTTGGTGTGCTGACACCATCCTGCTCTCTCTCCTTCTCTACCCTCCTCTCCCTCTTTTGCTGTCAACCAAAAGGCAAACATAACAACCAGAGTATGTATAATTTAATAAGAGGTATAAATGGATCCATATCAATTCATAACATAATTCGAATTGAATATTGGGTTGCTAAAAAATAAAGTGTATCCATCTATAGAAAACAGACATTTTCAATGAGTGAGGGTTTGTTCCAATGCTTCAATACACTGTCCATGTACTGTAAATATACCATTATGGTATTACCATGAAGCCCAATTCTATCAGAATAAGAAAGATTGTATATCTACTTTAAGTAAAATAATAAAGTGCCTCCAGTTAGCTCTTTAGCTGGCATGTGTGCAGCAGACTAGCTCATCTCATCAACTCTGAGCTGGCTAGCTAGTTCTTTGACACTATTCACACCATGGAACTATAATCAGACACTAGTCACAATAATAACAACCTTTCTCTGTCAGAACACTCAGCAAGTATATTTGCTAACGTTTCAACTTGCTTACTTTCATCTGCAGACATCTCACCCTGCAAAAACTCTTCTGTCTCGTGCGCGCCCACTTGCGCAAAAAGTATATATTCTCCAGCGCTGGTACAGCGCGAAGCGAAGTGTGGAGAGATAGGTCTGGCTATGAGAAGTGTGTCAGAAGCATTGGCTTGGAAAATAACAAATCTCATGTGGTCTTGAGAAGAAATCTCAAACATTTTAATGAGCAATCTTTCCTTGCAGGTTTTACTCAGAAGTAGAATTGATGTCATGTTACTATAAGTTCAATGATGCTCAACTGGCATTGGACTTCTTCAATGAATCAACTCAGTTGACCTAGGTACAGAGGAACGGCTGTAAATATGTTTTTATTGGCGTACAGCACGGCTCAGCAACGTCACTGACGTGCTGAACGAGTCTTTTCTAAATAATAAAGAATAAAGAACAAGTACAGCTCTGGTTCACTCAGTCTCTCTCCAACACCTCAGCAGGTTTTCCCCGTCTCCTTCACTCTCCCGGGGGAACAAACACACACTGGTTAAATAGACCATCCAGTATTGGCTGTTGTGGTTCCTGTATGCCTCCAGGGGGCCCCGTCACAAAGCTCCTATACTCTGTTAAGTCCATGTCCACAAGAGTGTGAGAGGTGGCATTATTTGCAAGGTCATCTCCAGGTAAAGGTGCATTTTCCTCTGTGAATGGATCAAATAGACTGAACAGATCCTCTGGTTGAGCCATTTTACTCCTAGTAATGCTTTCACAGTGCTATTATTACAATATTAAACAATTTTTCCTAAGCCAGGTTTGTGGTATTGAGTCCTACCTGGGGTGCCATTTTTTATGTAACGGTTTTGACCTTTGACTTGGTTGTCCGGGGTGCCAGTCAGGGCGAGGCCTGACAATTTTGATCATGTCCGTGACCGAAGAATAGTTCTCTTGACATTCAAAGAGCTCAGATAAATATTGGTATCAATATCGCTAATAATTTTTACCCACAATTCCACAGTGAACCTGGGGGGATAGCACCAGCCTCCCCCCAAGCGCCTTCATGGGAGAGGGCACCAACTGCCATCATTCACTTCAGACTTGTATATAAATTTACAAAATTAAAAAATCCATATACAGTATATATCATCAGCACCCACTATTATATAGATCCTAAATATTACTGAATCAATATAACTGTGTGTGGAATGTGGCTCATGCATTGCTGTTATCGAGAGGGTCTTACAGTGAGAGTACAATTTGAACAGTATCATGAGAAGTGAGACAAAGGAGTCAGAGTCCTGTTGATCATGTCCGTGACCATCTATGACAATTAACAAAAGACAATAATTACAAACTAACTACCTGGTTATCATCTGCCGTCTTTCATAAATGCTCCGCAATGCAAATGTTTTCTTTGGTACTACTAAGTGTTAAGTTGTCATGGTTTTCACGACGGTATATCCGTTTCTACTGTTATCATCACTGTCATTGATAACAATCAACAAGCACATTTAAAAAAACGGGTACGAGTACAGTAGCCTCTCACCTGATAGTCTAACACAAGGGGACAGGGTGGCTGGGCTGTGTCACCTCACTCTGCGTCTCACACACAAGCACTTCTGATTTGGGTTCTGCCACCGTTCATGGATTAAAAACATGTCTCAACAGTTGTCAGAGGGTTTCAGACGGGGTGGATGTCATAGTCATACTCTGGCTCTAGGTGGTCTGGTTAGGTCAATCTCTTCTCATGGAGGGGGGGCCTGGATGCTGTCAGAGGTATTGTGTATACAGTACTTATTAATAATACTGCTGTCTTGCTTTCATAAGTATGGTATACATTTACAGACACAACACTTTAGAATCAGTTGTGTTGTTTTCTGGTGATGAGGGCTGACAAGCTGAATGGACAAAAATCCACAGAATCATTCATGATTTAGTCATTATCCCTCACCAGTTAAATAATCTTACCTAAATATTTAAATATTTACATTTGTTATCACTCTCTCTCTTCTCTCGAGAAAATTCCAAAAAACAAAAACTAAGCTTCAAGTTGTCAATATTCCGTTCTTTTTTTTTCTTCTCATTAAAATCAAGATCAAAAGTGCTTTTATAAAATATTTTCTTCTGTATGTACAATTTGTATTAGCTATAGCAGAAACCAATAACATCAACAACAATCATCATCATTAGTATCATATAATAAATAAGAATAAAAAAGTGGATTCAAATTAGTTATGTAGACGGAGCGCACAGAGAGGGGACTGTGGACAAATGCATGTTGCCGTGCCCTCAGTGGCCACAGCGTGTTGAAGCGTGTGGTGACCGTGACCAGTGTCTCTACAACATGAGGTACAGAGAGCTCTACAGCCCCTGAAAAGCACCAGGGTTTCTCCCAAATAAGCACCAAGCAGACCCTGGCCACGCTGCACGCCTGGTGCCACCCTGGAGCCTACACAGCACGCGCACACACACACACACACACACACACAGAAACACACACGGAGGCGCGCACACAAACACACACAGGGGCACACACACACACGTGATGCTTGGTGGCCCTCAGCGCTCCAGTGCTGGGAGTGTTGAACCCTGTGTGGTGGGGGTGGGGGCACCTACCCCTGATTAGCACCCCCCCCCCCCAGGGGACAACCGCCTTGGGCCGCCTTGTCACCTTGTCACCTTGTCACCTTGACCTGGCTGGACCGAGATGATCATGGTTTCATTCTTGTGGTTGAACAGCATGCTTCCTGTGTAGCCTTTCTGTGATAGCATGTTGTCATGTCAGTAACCTCCTCAGTGTGGTGTAGTTGGTTAGCCTCTCGTTTAGGATAGTGTCCAGCATCTGGGTGAAGCGGTTGAGGCTCTTTACCTCCCGGGCCAAGGTCTTGTAGCTCAGCTGGGCCTCATGGAATTGCCTGATGACCGTCTCGCTGTCTCCCTGCTGGGTGCTGATCTTCACCTTCAGGCGGCTGATCAGTCACAGCACCATATACAGTATTAGCAGGACTGAGTGAAAGCATATACAGTATACTGAGTCACAGCACCATATACAGTATTAGCAGGACCGAGTCACAGCACCATATACAGTATTAGCAGGACTGAGTGAAAGCATATACACTCATAGAGGGTTAATATCGACTGTGAGAACTAAAATACATGAGTACTTCCTACTGACCTGATCGCCCCTCCTCTACAAGGCCTAGCTAGCATTGTGCTTTATTATACGGCAGGGAAATAGACTCCTGGGGGACAACAACAAACAAAATAATTGTTGTTCTTTACCACAAAGGTTCTCCTGAATGTATGTAAAATACTTTGCAAAGTGCAAACAAAAATGTTGCCGAAATGACAACCAAAAAAGCATGTCACCGTGGACATTATGCCAAATCAAGATAACAAAACAAAAAAATAAAGAAAGTAACCAAGTTATTGTCCAAACAAGCATTAAATCAAGAGTTTGTTCTTAAGGTGAATGCACTCAGGTACAAAACAACATGTTTTATAACAATATGAACAAATAACAAACAACATTGACAAAATGTCCTTAGAAACACTATACTCCTTTAATAAGGAATATTCCAATAACAACCAGTGGTATGGATTGTCTCCTGTGTGTGTTCTCTGATGCTTCTTCAGGTGTCTTGCTTCACTAAAAATCTTCCCACACTGGGCGCATGTGTTTGGTTTCTTTCCTGTGTGCTGAATGCGGGCTGGCTTTGTGCATTCTTACCCATTTAAAGTTTGAGAATAGGTTGAGATCGTTTCGGCCCCAAGACCTCTAATCATTCGCTTTACCAGATAAAACTGCGAGACTTCGAGCGCCAGCTATCCTGAGGGAAACTTCGGAGGGAACCAGCTACTAGATGGTTCGATTAGTCTTTCGCCCCTATACCCAGGTCGGACGACCGATTTGCACGTCAGGACCGCTACGGACCTCTCCGAGTCCTGTGCACCGCGTCTCCACCCTCACCTCCTCGGAGGGTGAGGTCATCAGGGGGCGCCGGGCCAAACTCCCACGGATGTTCAGCAGGTGGCGGAACACCAGAAGACCCAGAAACGTGTTCTATATATTCTATAGAACATCATGGAGTATTCTAGAACATCTGGGAGTATTCTAGAACACGTCAGAGTGTTCTATAGAACGTCACAGTGTTCTAGAACATGTCAGAGTGTTCTAGAACATGTCACAGTGTTCTATAGAATGTCACAGTGTTCTATAACATGTCAGAGTGTTCTAGAACATGTCAGAGTGTTCTAGAACATGTCACAGTGTTCTATAGAACATCACAGTGTTCTAGAACATGTCAGAGTGTTCTAGAACATGTCAGAGTGTTCTAGAACATGTCACAGTGTTCTATAGAGCGTGTCAGTGTTCTAGAACATGTCAGAGTGTTCTATAGAGCGTGTCAGTGTTCTAGAACATGTCACAGTGTTCTATAGAACGTCACAGTGTTCTAGAACATGTCACAGTGTTCTATAGAACGTCACAGTGTTCTAGAACATGTCAGAGTGTTCTAGAACATGTCAGAGTGTTCTATAGAGCATGTTGCAACAACCTCTCACCTTTACAGTTGTCATCGTCATCAACAACAACAAGCACCATTAGAAACATGTACGTAAGATAATATGTCTATATAGCAGGTATTTATTTACAATTATTATTATGAAAACAAAAAAAATACAAAAAAAATACAATGTGAGTTTTTTAAGCAATTGTGTCAGAAAATAATGACAAATAATTTGGTATGTTTAAAATAGATAAAGAAACAGTAACAATATAACCGTAACCCCCCCCCCCCCCCACCCCCTCCCTCCCGAACATTATTTCTACCACCCCAATCTCCTCACTGCCCCCTTCAGTCCATCACTGGCGTGACAGTGGTACTTGAGGCCCAATTCCATTACGACCCCTAGCCCCTACGACAAGCACCGTGGGTCCCCCACCTCTTCAAGTCTGCAGGTCTACGTCATTGGGTGTGAATCCTGAATGTGACCTGAGGTGGCGGAGGTATTCAGAAGCAGAACAGATCGCAGAGCGTCAGAACAAGCCCGGAGTTTCCTCTGGCTTCGCCCTGCCTAGGCATAGTTCACCATCTTTCGGGTCCTATCGCACGCGCTCACGCTCCACCTCCCCGACAGAGCGGGCGAGACGGGCCGGTGGTGCCCTGTGTGGTGGGGGTGGGGGCACCTACCCCTGATTAGCACCACCCCCCCCCAGGGGACAACCGCCTTGGGCCGCCTTGTCACCTTGTCACCTTGACCTGACTGGACCGAGATGATCATGGTTTCATTCTTGTGGTTGAACAGCATGCTTCCTGCTACTAGATGGTTCGATTAGTCTTTCGCCCCTATACCCAGGTCGGACGACCGATTTGCACGTCAGGACCGCTACGGACCTCCACCAGAGTTTCCTCTGGCTTCGCCCTGCCTAGGCATAGTTCACCATCTTTCGGGTCCTATCGCACGCGCTCACGCTCCACCTCCCCGACAGAGCGGGCGAGACGGGCCGGTGGTGCCCTGTGTGGTGGGGGTGGGGGCACCTACCCCTGATTAGCACCACCCCCCCCCAGGGGACAACCGCCTTGGGCCGCCTTGTCACCTTGTCACCTTGACCTGGCTGGACCGAGATGATCATGGTTTCATTCTTGTGGTTGAACAGCATGCTTCCTGCTACTAGATGGTTCGATTAGTCTTTCGCCCCTATACCCAGGTCGGACGACCGATTTGCACGTCAGGACCGCTACGGACCTCCACCAGAGTTTCCTCTGGCTTCGCCCTGCCTAGGCATAGTTCACCATCTTTCGGGTCCTATCGCTCACGCTCCACCTCCCCGACAGAGCGGGCGAGACGGGCCGGTGGTGCCCTGTGTGGTGGGGGTGGGGGCACCTACCCCTGATTAGCACCCCCCCCCCCCAGGGGACAACCGCCTTGGGCCGCCTTGTCACCTTGTCACCTTGACCTGGCTGGACCGAGATGATCATGGTTTCATTCTTGTGGTTGAACAGCATGCTTCCTGCTACTAGATGGTTCGATTAGTCTTTCGCCCCTATACCCAGGTCGGACGACCGATTTGCACGTCAGGACCGCTACGGACCTCCACCAGAGTTTCCTCTGGCTTCGCCCTGCCTAGGCATAGTTCACCATCTTTCGGGTCCTATCGCACGCGCTCACGCTCCACCTCCCCGACAGAGCGGGCGAGACGGGCCGGTGGTGCCCTGTGTGGTGGGGGTGGGGGCACCTACCCCTGATTAGCACCCCCCCCCCCCAGGGGACAACCGCCTTGGGCCGCCTTGTCACCTTGTCACCTTGTCACCTTGACCTGGCTGGACCGAGATGATCATGGTTTCATTCTTGTGGTTGAACAGCATGCTTCCTGTGTAGCCTTTCTTTCTTTCGCCCCTATACCAGAATTTTGAAATGGTAGAACATCGCCAGAAGCAGTGGATATAAGTGCCATTTTTCTCCTTACACTTGGAGCAAAGTGGTGATCTGGACGGGTCAAATTTATTAAGGATATATGGAGTTCTATGTTGTCTATGCAAAATGTTGTACTGAGTCTCCTTAAATTTATTACAGCAAAAAGTGCTACTGCAAGAAGTAATACATGTAGTCCAGTCTGCCCCTTCATACTTAGATTCCAAGTCCCTCTCCCAAGTAGCTATTACATGGTCTATATTATGTTTGTTGCAAGTGTCTAAAAAGTTATAAAAATAAGAAATAAACCCTCTAGGTTGTGAGAACCGGGTAAGACATTCATCTAAAGAGCTCCTTACTGGCCCCCCTGGAGACAGTTTAATATTGGTATCTATGAAATGGCGTACTTGTAAATAAGCAAATAAATGTTTATTAGGTATAGCAAACTGAGACTGAACCTGGGTAAATGACATGAGAACCTCGTCCGTGAATAAATCACCTATGACCCTAACTCCCTTCCTATACCATTCATTGAAAACACTACTATTAATACCTGGAGGGAAGGTCTTATTACCAATTATTGGAGTCAGGGAAGAGAAACATCCCTTCGTACCAGTATGGCTTGTAATTTCTCCCCACGCTCTTACTGTGCTATAGATAATGGAATTCTTAATGCTTGATGGTATTTGTTTTCTGTCACCAGTTAGCAAACTTAACAGAGTTACAGGTGAACAACACCATTCATCAATGTGTTTACCCACTCCATTAAGGTAATCTTTTAACCATTCCAACATGATCCCAGCATGACAGGCCAAATTGTAATTGAAAATATTGGGGAGTGCTAAGCCCCCTCTTTCTACAGGTAGCTGGAGTGTTTTCATCTTTAGTCTCTGATGCATCTTTAGATTTCCTGCTGTGTACTTGAACCTCTTCCCACACAGGGAGCATTGGTACGGTTTCTCTCCTGTGTGTGGTCTCTGATGCATCTTTAGATTTCCTGCTGTTTTGAACCTCTTCCCACATTGGGAGCAGTGGTACGGTTTCTCTCCGGTGTGTGTTCTCTGAGGCATCTTCAGGTGTCCTGCTTCAAATCAAATCAAGCCCCCAAGGTGTCTCTTGTGGTCTCCAGGATCTTGCTGAGGAGACGTCTGTGATTGACTGTGTCATAGGCAGCTGAGAGGTCGACTAACACCACACCAGTTACCATCCCTTCCTCATATCCGTCTTCGATGTACTGGGTGAGGTTGAGTACTTGGCTAGTTGTTGACTTGCCAGGGCGGAAACCTGCTTGTTCAGGGATGAGGTGTTCGTCAACAAAGGTACAGATTCTGTTGAGGATCAGACGTTCAAAGAGCTTGTAGGTGTGACTTAAAAGTGAGATTGGTCTGAAGTTCTTAGGAGCGGATGGATCTTTCCCCGGTTTCAACAGTGCTATAATGTGGGCTTTCTTCCAGATGTTAGGGAGCTTGTATGTTGTTAAGCACTCATTGTAGAGCTGTAGAAGCCACGTCTTTGCCTTGTGACTGAAGTGCTTGATCTGTTCGGTTGCGATGTTATCCAGTCCAATTGCCTTTCCTGGTTTGAGGATAGAGATTCCCCCTTCTAGCTCTCCCATAGTAAGCTGTCTTGTAAAAGCAGGGTCCGCGATGTATTTCTTGCGGTTCAGCTTGGCGTGTGTGGTTAAATAAATAACTATTTACAGAGAGGAGATAAAAGATCCATATTTGAAATTGAACATTTGTTATTTAAATAATCACAAATAAACACACACTCACACACAAATAAACAAGTTAAGCGTATTCCAGCAGGATTCCTGTCACCAGCAAGGTTCCTGTCACAAGCCGAGGATGGTGCTGACAGCCTGGTTAAATCTGGATCATTCTAATTTAGATTAGACGTTTTTGAAATACTGGGCTCTAGCTATCAATAGTATATGGGCTAGTGGTGTTGACAAAAGTAGGTAGATTAACATCATGTATTATGTTACCCTAACTCTCCGGAAAGGAGAGCTAGCCAGCTAATCAGTGTAGCTAACATTAGCTAGGACCCCTAGATCAGGCTGGGATATCGGATAGCTCCATGCGTGGGATGGTAATCGGCTTGAGTGGAGCAACTCTGGCCTTTGCCATGACAAAGGCTCCATGAAGCTCGTTGTCATTGCTCTTCTGTAGCAAATAACTCACTGTTCCATAGCCCTCTTGACTAGCATCTGCAAAGTGATGCAGTTGGCTGAATGTTGTCTCGCCAAAGCCTTTAGGCTTGAAACACCGAGCCACTCCGAAGTCTTCCAACAGGTGAAGGTCGCTCTCTGTATACTTCCCATGGCATGTTCCATGCATCTGATGGGATTTAAATCCGTGCGCACCGGTGTGAAGGCTACAACTATGTTACAGTTTTTGGAAGGACCCTGAGAAAGACCTAAAATGAACATGTTCAGGCGTGTCTAGAAATCAAGTTTCACACATTCATATCAATTATTATTTGTGTGACTGTCAAATAAGTAAAAGCCTTACCTTCAGAATGATGCACTAATATAATAGATAACGTTAGACATATCCACACTTTGTATTTCCCCCCCATTTCGGTGGAAATGTGTTCCAACGCTTCTCTCTGAAGTATTTAGCAGTAATACATCCTTTGGAAGTTCTCACAAAGATAAAAGTTCCAAGGGTGACAGCAGGGAATTTTCATAACGTTTTTAAGGAGGACATTCATCAACTAAAACCAAGTAAAAACGATGTTGAAAATGTTTAGGTCCAATCCCGTATTCGTGTCCTCCGCAGCTCGGACAGATGATCTACTTGGCTGACACTAGCTAGTAGTAGCTAGCTAAAGATAAACACACACTAGCTAGTTGATTTCAAGCTATACAGCTGACTTTTTAAGATAGCCCAGGAAGCCAATACATAGCTAGATAGAAATATACATTCTTTCTCTACTCTACAGAGAGAATGCCTCTTCTCGTGGATGGTCTGTCTTGTACGACGATCTTAAACTTGAAGTCGTCAGATTCGGTACACCATCGGACTCCCAACGCTAGCTCAAAAGGGAGCTTGTCCAGGTCCAAATCCAGGTCTCTAACTTCTTGGACCCGTTCTTCTGCAGGAATGGCTGACAGCACGGCCCGGCTGTTGCTCACCCATTTTGTGAGCCGAAATCCTCCCGAACTAAGGATAGCTCTCAAGTCGTGGTACAAGGAAACAGCTTCTTCCTCTGAGCTAACTGACTTGAGGCAGTCATCGACGTAGAAGTTGTGCAGCACGGTTTCGACCCCTTTGGCGCCGTACTGGTCTCTGCTGTCTTCTGCACACTTCCGAAGGGCAAAGCTGGCACAACTTGGAGACGAGGTGGCTCCAAATATGTGCACCGTCATCCTGTACTCCACCAATTCTTGGCTGGTGTCACCGGAAGGCCACCAGAGAAACCGGAGAAGGTCGGCATCCTCCATCGGCACCCTAACCTGGTGGAACATAGCTTACACATCCGCCATGATAGCCACCTCCTCTTGTCTGAACCTGGTGATGACACCGAGCAGAGTACTAGTTAGATCCGGCCCCTGTAGCAGGTGGTTGTTCAATGTGGTACCCTGTAACGACGCTCCACAATCGAACACCACTCGGATCTTCTTCTTCTTAGTATGGTACACACCATGGTGTGGCAAGTACCAAACCTTCCCGTCGCTGCGGCTGAGCTCGTCCTTGGGAACCTTTACTGCGTAGCCTTTGGTTATCCAATCATCCACGAACACCGTGTAATCAGCTCGAAACTCAGGATTCCTCATGAACCTCCTCTTCAAGTTGAGAGCTCGCTGTTCAGCTACTCTTCTGTTGTTTGGCATCTTGACTGTGCTCTTTAGTGGTAGACTAATGCTGTAGTGTCCCTCTGTGAGCCTAGCAGACTGCGAGACCATCACCAGAAACTGGATGTCATCCCTCGTTATCTCCAGTTTGTCGTCTTGACCCTCTGGAAAGTCATTATTGAACTGTTGACTCCAAAGCTCATCCAGCGTTGCCACTGATAAGTGGTTGGATGTGACCTGTATGAGTCCACTTGTGGTTCCGTGGCCATGGTCTTCCCGGAGGGGACCGTTGACAATCCAGCCCAGTCATGTTTTCACCGCGTACGGCCCTTCATCTTGGCTGGATATAACCTGCCATGGTTCCATAGCCTTGGGTACGTTAGTCCCAATGAGAAGGCCTATCTCCGCTTGAATCTCCGGGATCCGTACTTGACTGAGATGGGGCCACTTATCCACCTCCTCTTGTAGTGGGATGTTCTGTTTACGTGCTGGGATAGCCTTCTGAGAGAAGATGTTGGGCAGCTCCAGGAAGTCATTACTATCCGAGCTACAGATCTCTAAGCCGGATACCACTTGGCTGCTTATGATCCTCTCTCCCCCCATGGTCTTTAGCAGGATGTTTGTGTTCCTGCCTGTGAGGTTAAGTGCCGACATTAACTTCTCAGTGCAGAATGTGGCATTGCTGCCTGGGTCGAGGAAAGCGTAGGTAGCCAACACCTTGTTGCCCTTCTTAGCTTTGATCTGGACCGGAACGATCGCCAAGATGGTCTCAGTGTTGCCGGCCCCAGTGGCTCTGCAGGTTCTCGTCTCTGCTTTGATGCATCCGCTGACCACCGAATGATCTTCGCCCCCATCCGATGGCTCGCTCTTGTGTACATCATCCGGTGACTCGCCCTCGTGCTTAGCTTCAATAGATGTAGCCTTGTTCTTCATATGCTTCATATTCTTCAAAACCGTAGGGTGTGTCAGCTGGCAGTCTTGGCAGCTTAGCCTTTCCTTGCAGTCCCTGCTTATATGTCCTTGTTTAAGACAGTCGAAGCACAGACCTTTATTCTTAAAAAAGTCTATCTTCTCCTTGTGAAGAGACCTCCTCATCTTCTCGCAGTGCTCCATGGCGTGCTGTTCTCCTTGACAGAAGAAGGTTTCGAAAAAGCACAGAGTATGTCCCTCTTTACCCCGCATTTGTTTTCTAAATACTTTTCCATATGATTTAAGTATCCATGTGTGGTGAATAAACCAAGTGTTGTCTATGGAATACATATAGTCCTGCCTCAACTGAATATGAAAGCAGTAGCAGCTCAATGGCAAACTGCTGGGGAAAAAATATGATACAGTAGTCTCCTCCACTAGCAATTGCTAACCTGCACAAGCTCTTGCCTGTAACCTGTCAGTAAGCCTACTGTGTTGAAATACAATTGCAGAATTCTTAAATATGTGTATGAACAGATTGTTCTGACTTTACAACAAACCTCTGTCAACAGAGAGACACCTGGAAAATGAAATAATTATAAAATCAAAAGATGTATCCTGGAGGCCCTTTGCCTGGTCAGTGATATTCTGCCCTGGAAAATGTTTTGATGGCATACAGTTAGTACAACCATTGCATTTAATGGAGATAATAATGTGGACAGGGAAGAAATAACCTATGGATTTGTAACTTCATAACTCACTCAAACATGGAGCTGCTGCTATACAATAAGTGCCAATGCCTTGCAAAATGTATTTAATCTATGTACACCATTTGGGATGGCTTCACCAAAGGCTCACACATTTTTAATACATTTAGTTTCGCCCCCTTTTTACTTGTCTATGCACTCTTTTTCGAGAATACTAACAAAATGATGGTTAAACCTCAATTATACCATATATCTCTGTTGAATTCCCTACCACTGTAGCAGCAGTGGTAAAGCTTCCTCGACCGCCACTCTTTCTGGTCGACCTCTCATCATTGTGAGCTCTGGCTTGGCTCCTGACTCCATCTGCTATGTTCCCCAACAGGGGATCCAAGGCTTCTTCAGCTTGCTTGTTTACAAAACCTGCCAGGTCATGAAACTTGGCTCTACGCTGCTAATTTTTTTATACTTAGATTTTATTAACAGCCACAATGTGCATTCATTTATTTAACAATTGATTACATTTCCATAAAATAATTATGTACATCTTAAATAAAATATCAAACAAGTCAACATTCTTCTTCTCCTCTTCATTGTCTTCAATCTTTAACACAGGAATGAAACAACACATAAAGGCCAACTTGGAAGGAGGCTAGCAGGCAAGAAGTAATTTAATTGCTTAGGCACACTTTAGCTAACAGGCATAACGTCAGAACAAACTGCTTTCCCTGCAAAGTCATCTGCCCTTAGAAATCCAGCATTTTCTGTTGTTTTGACCCACTACCAGACTGCTTTCTGTGCCTGGAACACAAGGCACAAGAGAGGCAGTTCTAGTTCCCCAGACAGCCAGCGAGCAAAGGCAAGCCTCAAGAATGAATATGAAACTCCTTAAGCAGCCAGAGTGGAGGAGAAAGAAGGAGTATCTCCGTCGCTCTCCCCCTCTTCCTCCGCAGCGTCTCCACTCAGCATCTGCCGGGGCACCCAGCTGAACGGGGCGCTGGCCGCGGGGGGGGGGCGCCAGCGGGGCCACCACCTTCCCCGACGTCTCTTTCCTGTGTTTGGGCGTCTTTGTCTTTCTCTCTTTCTTCATTCGCTCAGCTGGGGGAGCCAAATACTCCGGTGGGAAGGGCAACGTGTTGAGGTAGGGCGTAGTGCCTGCAGACTGAAGGGAGTTCACTCCAGGGCGTGAAAGGAGGGAAAGATGAGGGGATGAGGATGAAGGAAGGGTAACACCAGGACTACTCCTTCTCTTCTTTCCTCCATCTCTCTCTCTTTCCCTGTCCCTGTGTCCCTCTCCTTCACTGTTCTCTGAGGATGCTGTAGCATCTGAGTCTGAAGAGTCCTCGTCCACCCTCTCATATTGTAACAGTCTGTTGAGAAGAAAGCTTTTGTCTCCGGAAACTTTAAGCAGCTTTCTCTGAGATCTTCTAAGTTCTTCCTGAAAACATTCCTGCTCATAAACCAGAAAATTCAATTTGCGTTTAAGGTTTTTGTATTTCCTCTTGTAATCCACCTCCATATCGGCTTGACCGTTAATTTCTGACACGGGGATGATGAACACACGTTTATGGGAATTCTGACTTCACTTCGGTCCTCTTCTCAGCCGCAGTCCACACACGGCTGTCTTCCAAAAGATAAGTTAAATACAGAAGTATGAACCAGTTTATAGCATATCGTTTTTTGACTAATGTGAGGGGCCGACGATGGTACAAAACAACATGTTTTATAACAATATGAACAAATAACAAACAACATTGACAAAATGTCCTTAGAAACACTATACTCCTTTAATAAGGAATATTCCAATAACAACCAGTGGTATGGATTGTCTCCTGTGTGTGTTCTCTGATGCTTCTTCAGGTGTCTTGCTTCACTAAAAATCTTCCCACACTGGGCGCATGTGTTTGGTTTCTCCCCTGTGTGTGTTCTCTGATGCATTATTATTTTTTTATTTTTTTATTTAGATACACAATACATATAACACTACATTGAATCAACAAAACAAACCTCCACAATACCCACATACAAGAGACAAACAAACATAAATTACACATTATATATATACCCATACACATACATACATACGCGTACACATATTATTAAAATATCACTTTTATGTTACTTTCAAAATATTTGTGACTAGATTTGCAGATTTGTGGCAGCCGAACCACTCTTTTTTTTCTCGCATCTCTCCTTTCTATATTGGTCTCTGAGGCTTCGCCACCTCTTCCTACATCTTTCTTCTGAAAAGAACAACAATACATAAATTAATTGTACTGTCATTCTTATCTACTCAGAACTCAGAGAGGCCCCGGGATTCAGGTGTTGCTGTGTGGTCTGACTGTGGTCTGACCTTTCCCAGACTCCTCTCTGTCGTCCTCCTCCCTCTTCTCCTCTGCCACAAAGGCGCGCGTATCCCTCTCCACTGTGGGCCACCAGAACCTCCTGCGAATAAAGTCCAGGGTCCTGGCAGCCCCGGGGTGGCCAGTGAGGGATGACGCATGCGCCCATTGCAGCAGCCGTGAGCGCGCCGTCTTGGGAACATACAGCCTCCCCGGGGGTCCTCCCCCCGGATCCGGCTCCCGCCTGAGCGCCGCTCTCACCACTTTATCGATCCCCCACGACACAGGGGCAACAATAAGGGTCTCCGGAACAATGGGGTGGGGTTTTTCCTCCCAGTCCGCCGGATCGAACTGCCGGGAGAGGGCGTCCGGCTTGACGTTTTTGGACCCCGGCCTAAAGGAGATGGAGATTTGGAAGCGTGTAAAAAACAGCGCCCACCTGGCTTGACGCGAATTGAGGCGCTTAGCCCCCTGGATGTAGGCCAGGTTCTTGTGGTCCATCCACACCACAAACGGCTGTGCGGCCCCCTCCAGCCACTGCCTCCACTCCTCCAAAGCCAATTTAATGGCCAGCAGCTCACGGTTTCCCACGTCATAATTACACTCGGCCGGGGACAGCCGACGTGAGAAAAAAGCGCAGAGATGTACCTTCCCATCCTTCCTGCACCTCTGGGAGAGCACCGCCCCCACCGCGAGATCTGAGGCGTCCACCTCCACCAGGAATGGTACTTCCGAGTCCGGATGGGCTAGGACCGGAGCAGAGGTGAACCGTTGCTTGAGGTCCACGAAGGCGGCCTCCGCCTCCGAGGACCAGGCGAACGTACGGAGGGTAGACCTGGTGAGGGCAGTTAAAGGGGCAGCTAGGGCACTATTTTTGCGGATAAAGCGTCTATAAAAATTAGCAAACCCTAGGAACCGCTGTAACTGTTTCAAAGAGGAGGGGCGGGGCCAGTCTAACACCGCACTAACCTTGGCAGGGTCCATGCTTAAATCCCCCCGTGTTATAATGAACCCCAGGAATGACACTGTGTCGGCGTGAAAGACACATTTCTCTGCCTTGACAAATAACTGGTGGTGGAGGAGGTGCTGGAGGACTTGACGGACATGATGTTGATGTTGAGTAATGTCTTTGGAAAAAATTAGGATATCATCAAGGTACACAAAAACCGAATGACCAATCAAATCCCGCAGTACGTCGTTGACTAGTGCTTGAAATACTGCGGGTGCATTAGCGAGACCAAAGGGCATGACTAAATACTCATAATGTGCCGGGGCATCTGCCGGGGCACCCAGCTGAACGGGGCGCTGGCCGCGGGGGGGGGGGCGCCAGGGGGGCCACCACCTTCCCCGACGTCTCTTTCCTGTGTTTGGGCGTCTTTGTCTTTCTCTCTTTCTTCATTCGCTCAGCTGGGGGAGCCAAATACTCCGGTGGGAAGGGCAACGTGTTGAGGTAGGGCGTAGTGCCTGCAGACTGAAGGGAGTTCACTCCAGGGCGTGAAAGGAGGGAAAGATGAGGGGATGAGGATGAAGGAAGGGTAACACCAGGACTACTCCTTCTCTTCTTTCCTCCATCTCTCTCTCTTTCCCTATCCCTGTGTCCCTCTCCTTCACTGTTCTCTGAGGATGCTGTAGCATCTGAGTCTGAAGAGTCCTCGTCCACCCTCTCATATTGTAACAGTCTGTCGAGAAGAAAGCTTTTGTCTCCGGAAACTTTAAGCAGCTTTCTCTGAGATCTTCTAAGTTCTTCCTGAAAACATTCCTGCTCATAAACCAGAAAATTCAATTTGCGTTTAAGGTTTTTGTATTTCCTCTTGTAATCCACCTCCATATCGGCTTGACCGTTCATTTCTGACACGGGGATGATGAACACACGTTTATGGGAATTCTGACTTCACTTCGGTCCTCTTCTCAGCCGCAGTCCACACACGGCTGTCTTCCAAAAGATAAGTTAAATACAGAAGTATGAACCAGTTTATAGCATATCGTTTTTTGACTAATGTGAGGGGCCGACGATGGTACAAAACAACATGTTTTATAACAATATGAACAAATAACAAACAACATTGACAAAATGTCCTTAGAAACACTATACTCCTTTAATAAGGAATATTCCAATAACAACCAGTGGTATGGATTGTCTCCTGTGTGTGTTCTCTGATGCTTCTTCAGGTGTCTTGCTTCACTAAAAATCTTCCCACACTGGGCGCATGTGTTTGGTTTCTCTCCTGTGTGTGTTCTCTGATGCATTATTTTTATTTTTTTTATTTTATTTAGATACACAATACATATAACACTACATTGAATCAACAAAACAAACCTCCACAATACCCACATACAAGAGACAAACAAACATAAATTACACATTATATATATATACCCATACACATACATACATACATACATACATACGCGTACACATATTATTAAAATATCACTTTTATGTTACTTTCAAAATATTTGTGACTAGATTTGCAGATTTGTGGCAGCCGAACCACTCTTTTTTTTCTCGCATCTCTCCTTTCTATATTGGTCTCTGAGGCTTCGCCACCTCTTCCTACATCTTTCTTCTGAAAAGAACAACAATACATAAATTAATTGTACTGTCATTCTTATCTACTCAGAACTCAGAGGCCCCGGGATTCAGGTGTTGCTGTGTGGTCTGACTGTGGTCTGACCTTTCCCAGACTCCTCTCTGTCGTCCTCCTCCCTCTTCTCCTCTGCCACAAAGGCGCGCGTATCCCTCTCCGCTGTGGGCCACCAGAACCTCCTGCGAATAAAGTCCAGGGTCCTGGCAGCCCCGGGGTGGCCAGTGAGGGACGACGCATGCGCCCATTGCAGCAGCCGTGAGCGCGCCGTCTTGGGAACATACAGCCTCCCCGGGGGTCCTCCCCCCGGATCCGGCTCCCGCCTGATCGCCGCTCTCACCACTTTATCGATCCCCCACGACACAGGGGCAACAATAAAGGGCTCTGCACACAGCGTGCGATTTCTGTTGCGCGACAGCATTCCATTGCAACGCACACGGCGTGCGATGCGATTTTGTTGCGCCGCAAAATTCCATTTTCAACTCACACCATTGAAGTCTATGAGAAAATCATAAAAAATCGCATCCCAATGCACACAGCGTGCGATGCCATTTCTGTTGCACCTCAACATTCCATTCTCAATTGTTACGTAGTCGGACCAGGCAGGCTGATTACAATAGGCTCTACCAATATTGCTTGCCTTGCTTCCACAATTTCTACAAGATACAACTGGACATATTGTGATAAAATATGTGGGTCCCCTGATTTAGGGGGTGTACCATGTTCTGTACATGTTCTGAAAGATGGCGGCCGGATGTCTCATGGCCGGATGTTGCCGCAATTGTCCTCTAGACTGCTGGGACTTGTAGTGTTTGATGGGAAAATACATGGGAGCATTTAGCACAACAACAACACTCAACAAATAAATGGATTCTCCACATGGATTCTAGCTGTGGGCTATATAAGTGTAGTGGCTGGCTGATGGTGATGTTCGTATCTAGTACAGTTCGTTCTAGAATAACGGTCACTTAACATCTCATCAACGAAAGGAGACAAACGAAAATGGGTGAGTAGCAACGTTAACGTCGATATGCTTTTAAGTAATGATAGCTAGCTTTTTTGCTAGCTAGCTAGTTAATAGTAACTTTTTTTTTTTGCTAACGTTTTATTTGTGTTTATACTCGACACTTCATTAATGTTAGCTAGCTAGCGTTGTCATAATTTTCATACCAGCCCCATGTCAGGTAACCAACCATAGTTTGACAGTTCTTTTGTATTGTAAAAAAATCTACCGGTAATTGGTCAAAAATAAGTGGCAGGTACATTTTAGAATCCACCAACTTCTGTGGTGGTACACGAAACTTGTGTTCAAAATGACTGAAATACCACTAATGTTGCTGTTTTTTCTCTTTACAGATAGTGACATGAATAAGAAGAAGGCTGCCGCACTTCTTCTATATCGCCGGCGTAGACAGCATCGGAGGCAGTGGCAATAAATAAACAGAGGCAACAACAGGGAGCCTTCCATCATTTGGTGGCAGAGCTAGCTTTGGACGAGGAAAGGCACCGCAAATATTTCAGGATGTCTGCGGTGCAAATGGAGGCCCTTCTCTGTGTGGTGGGACCTGACCTGACGAGGCTGATAACTAATTACAGACAGCCTATTGAGGCCAAGCAGAGGCTGGCGATAACATTGAGGTGAGTCATACTATGAATGGTATAGTTCATACTATGAATGAATTCAGGAAAATAAGTTACTTAATGTGGTTTATTTATTCATTTATTAATTAAATGTAAAACCAAAAAATTAATGTAGAACATGCACATATTACATATTACAGATTACATATATACACAGGCTGCTTTTTGTGCAGTATCCGGACCAATATGTACACAGTATGCACAGTTTTGTGTTGGACCAATGTTATTTTATTTCAAATATAAGCTCATTCAGAAAAATATTTTTTATAAAAGCAACACACTTGCCCATAACAAGGTCTATAAGTAAACACAATGACAAAAGTACACCAATAAAATCAAAAATATATTTGACAAATAAATACCAATGAACAATCAATGAGTGAAAAATATTCCAAATAAATAAAGTGAATACTATAAAATTGTTAACTGTTAACTACAAAACAATATTTGTCTTATTATTTTCAAATAAATATTTACATAGGTGTTATAAAGTCCACCTCATCTGCATAGCTTGGGTGGTGGGCGGGGGGAGGGGGAGGGGGAGGGGCAGGACCCTGATTGTGGGGATTGTATTGCTGGTGGTAGTTCTCCCAGGAAGTCATGGGTTGTTGGTACGCCAGCTGCTCCCTGTGTGCTGGCCTGGCAGCAGTGTTGTAATTGATGTGTGGCTGCTCCTGGAGATTGCGCAGCTCATCCAGGAGCTTTATTATCCCTATTTGGGCCCGTGTCTGGAATTGAGGGTTGAGACCCTCCATCACAGGCACTTGACTAAGTAAAAACATTTCAGATGCAGTCTTAACAGTGGGGGCTGCAGGCTTCGGCGGAGCAGTGATGAACTCCACGAGAGCTTCATCAGTGTCCTGTTTCGTTTTTCTTTTTTTGCCCCAGCCACTCAGAGGGGTTGCTGTGCGGGCTCGCGCAGGGGTGGCTGGGACGGCAGCGTCTTCTTCTTCATTTAGGCCTAGTCCAAATTCATCATCTTCCTCCTCTTCAACCATTAAGTTTGTCTTCCCACTATGAACAGCAGGGGCTCAGATAAGGAAACATTCATACTTGCCATACATCTTAGAAAAGACACTTGCCCTTACTAAAAGTTACTCATTGAATGCGTTATAATGTACATTATCTTATCTTATGTCACATGTGTCATTGAAGATAATATCATGTGACATTGGGGCACTTAACTGATCAAAACCTGACCTACCCTTTCCCCTGGGTGCATGGGAGGAGAAAAGACATAATCTCCATAAATCTCCAGCCTTTTCGGTCAGCTGCCCCTGACCCACTGGGTGGAATCACATCTCTCCTTTTCCGGACATATGTTGTCCGTAGACTCCTCCATCTTTTTTGGCACTCCTCAACTGTAAATTGAAAACAAGTGAATATTGAATTCATTGTAACATTCTGTATATTTTACAGGTTCCTTGGAACAGGTGACTCATTCACGAGTCTGGCCTTCCAATACAGGATGGGAGAGTCGACTGTGGCAGCCTGTGTGGATGCGAGCTGCGAGGCTATCAACCAGCAGCTGATGGGGAGCCAGCTGCCTCCTCCGACTGGGGAGGACTGGAGAGCCATTGCTCTGAGGTTTGGGCAGAGGTGGAACTTCCCCAACTGCATCGGGGCCATGGACGGCAAGCATGTGGTGATTCAGGCACCCCCCAAGTCCGGCAGTCTGTATTTTAATTATAAGAAGACCTTCTCCCTCGTGCTGCTTGCCCTCGTTGACGCTGACTATCGCTTCCGAGTGGTCCACGTGGGAGAGTTGGGAAGGGTCAAGTGATGGGGGGGTTTACGCCACCTCAGCTCTTGGGAAGGGGATGGAGGCCAAATCCCTCCAAGTGCCAGAGGATGATATCTTTCCACTCGCCGCACACCATGGAAAGATGCCATTTGTGATGGTGGCAGATGCAGCATTCCCGCTGAAGCGATACCTTATGAGGCCGTTTCCAGGGAGCAACCTGACCCACGACAAGCGTGTCTTCAACTACCGCTTGTCTCGGGCCAGGAATGTTGTGGAAAATGCCTTCGGCATCCTAGCTTCCCGCTGGAGGGTGCTGCACACCAAGATACATTTGCAACCCAGGAAGGTGTCCACCCTGGTGTTGGCTCTTTGTGTCCTGCACAATTACTTGCAGAGGCCTAGTGGAAACCAGGTGTGGCTGGATGAGAGTGGAGCTGGTGAGGACGGTGAGGGCAGCCTGGTTTCAGTGAGAAACGTTGACGAAAACAGGTGTACCCGGGAAGCCTACACTGTGCGAGAGAGATACCAGGAGTATTTCTGCTCGCCAGAGGGTAGTGTGGTATGGCAAGAGAAGATGGTGTAGGCCATCGCCTACATCACCATCGCCTGCCACACCACCGCCTGCTTCTGCCAATGTTTCTCACTGAAAGTGCCACACCACCGCCTGCCACACCTCTGCCTGCCATACCACCGCCTGCCACACCTCTGCCTGCCATACCACCGCCTGCCACACCTCTGTCTGCCATACCACCGCCTGCCACACCTCTGCCTGCCATACCACCGCCTGCCACACCTCTGCCTGCCATACCACCGCCTGCCACACCTCTGTCTGCCATACCATCGCCTGCCACACCTCTGCCTGCCATACCATCGCCTGCCATACCACCGCCTGCCACACCTCTGCCTGCCACACCACCGCCTGCCACACCTCTGCCTGCCATACCACCGCCTGCCACACCTCTGCCTGCCATACCACCGCCTGCCACACCTCTGCCTGCCATACCATCGCCTGCCACACCTCTGCCTGCCATACCATCGCCTGGCGTCCCCACCTCTGCCTGCCACACCTCTGCCTGCCACACCATCTGTATTAAAACACTTCATATTTAATTATATACAAGTTATTTTGTGATGCTTATTATTACATTTCTTTGTACCATTTATTTCTGCTAAACCTATTTGTTTACTTTCCAGTTCTTTCCTGCCCTGGCTCCACCACTCCTACCCAGGCCTTCCACCGCCTGCCCTGGCTCCACCAGTCCTACCCAGACCGACCACCGCCATCATCAAATATATATATTTTTTACTGCATCTGTTCTGCTGTCCTCCACTGTACCAAATCAATAGGAATAAATGTGTGTTTTGGAAATGACTGTCTGTGATAGGAGTGTATCGCCCACCATCTGCTCATCAATCATCATCTGCAATATGACAACCCTAGGGTACATAAGGTTGCAGAGAAATAGGAAATGTTAGAATAGGTATAGCATAGCATAGAGTACAGTGTTTTATCTGTACAGTATAGTATAGTGGATAGTGTACATAGCCTTTATTTAATAAAACAAGCCTTACATGCTACAAATGTCATGCCTACGTTTTGCAAGGCACACTCTGACCTGATTGCAAAATGCCACTCCTGTGGGTGAACACACACACACACAGGCAGAGAGACCTTGACCCTGACCACCGTTCTTGTGGTGTACCTCCTCTCTCAACCCAACCATCAAAATAGAATTATATGCACATGCAACACTACAGTAACAGCTATGATTGGGCAATGGTATAAATATTCAACTTCTACTTTGTATTTAGTCACATTACAGTAATTTGGTCATATCTATGTTCATTTTTTAACATCTCACAGGTCTCAGCTTTCACCAGGTACCAAATTTAGCAAATTAATAAGCAGTTAATCAGACCGGTCTAATTAGACCGGGAACACCAAGGATGGGGGGGGCAAACATGAACACAACCGGAGGGTTAAATGTACTAAATATTTAAAATGTATGCCATTTGAGTGCAATAATAAAAGTTCAAACTATTTATGAAATAGCCTTGTATTAGCCCCTCATCTGAATAGAAACCAATAACACAGTCTGTAGGTCAAAACAATACAGTGTGTAAATGATTGCTATTCAGCAAGTCAAAGTGAAGACTTTTTCAAACAGGTCTTATCATCTTATCAGGTCTTATCGTTTTTCATTGTTAATCAATTATTGAAACTAGATCTAATTATTGAAGCTAGATCTAACGTTAGTAAAAACCACTGCAATACATTCACGTAGATTACATTACATCGTGAACACCCACCCCTGGTACATTCGTAGAGAGACGTCTGAGTGAGAGCTGCACGCTAACGGCTAATTGATTGATTGATTGAAAACTTTATTAGAAGATTTGCAGAAGTAGGTACATGAAAGTACATATTACATACAAGGTCAACTAACAGGATAAAAACCCAAGAAAGCCACTGGCTTATTTCAATTGGGGTCCTTGATTCTCAATTCATCGTTACATGTAAGACAGACAAAAAAAGCTAGTACTATCTACAAGATAATACAGACAAATAACTATTACTATCTACAGGATAAACACACATCCATCATGGGAAGAACAATACAACGAAACATAAGGTATGTACAGCGGGTAGGACAGGTGGGGACATACACCACAGGTGGGGGCGGGGGACAAAACACAAAGTATGTACAGTGGGTAGTTCGGGTCTTTTAATCTGATTTTTGATTTAGAGGGTCCAGTTACGGATTGCAGCCTCCTGTAAATGTTTTTTGAGAGTGGTTTTGAAGGTGGGCAGTGTTTTGCACTCCTTTAAGATTATAGGAAGGGCGTTCCACATTTTTACTGCATAGTTTGCAAACGAGTTTAACCCCTTGTTTGTGGTGCAACGCGGTTGAACGTGGTTCGTGGAGCTTCCTCTGGTGTTGTATGTGTGGACGTTGTTCACATTTTGGAAGTATGTTGACAGGTACTTGGGTGTCTTTGTGGTGTAGCGTATCTTGAAGACCAGGCCCAGTGCAAGCTGCTGCACTCTGTCAACTACTCGTAGCCAATCAAGGCTCAAAAAATGAGCAGCGGTTAGATGTGTCCTAGGGTTGAGGCCTAGCAGAAGCCTAACCAGTTTATTTTGGGCTGTCTGGAGTCTTGTTTTATGGGCCTTTGTGGTTCTATAGTACCATGATGTTACGGCATAGTCGAAGTGACATTGAATGAGAGCTCCTGATAGGGTCCTCAGTGTGTTTTTACTGACAAGTGAGGATATCCTGTACAAGAATCTAGTTCTATGGTTCACTTTTTTGATTACTTTTGCTGCCATTTTATCTCCGGAAAGATTTGCCTCTAAGATGGAGCCCAGGTATGTAATATCCTCTTTTCTTGTGATATTAATGTTACCCACTTTTATTTTAAAATTTTCAGCCTTTCTGAGTTTAGATGGGGATCCGTATAGGATGGTTTCAGTTTTACCTAGGTGTATTGATAGTTTATTGTCAGCTAGCCAGATGCAGATTCTACTCAGTTCAGTGCTTAGCGCTTTTTCCACCTGCAATATGTCCCTGTCAGAGACCAGCAGAGCCGAGTCATCCGCGAACAGGAACAAATTGCAATCACATGCTGATGACATGTCATTCACATATATTAGGAACAGTAAAGGTCCCAAAATGCTTCCTTGTGGAACGCCGCAGGTCACTGGGAGGGGGGGGGACAGTGTTCCGTTCACACTAACCACCTGTTCCCTCCCCTCTAAGTAGGATTGCATCCAGCTCACCGATGTTCTATCGAACCCAATTGCTTTCAGTTTATCTAACAATATGTGGTGATCTACTGTGTCGAAGGCCTTCTGGAGGTCCAGCATGACCATGCCGCAGTACTTGCCCGAGTCCACCTCATGGTTGATGTGGTCGTTCAAATAGAGAAGGCATGTGTCAGTGGAATGGGATGTTCTGAATCCTGATTGAAATTCATACATCAGCTTTTTTTCGGTAAGGTACCTATCGACCTGTTCATAAACTATTTTTTCCATAAGTTTCGAGATGGAATTAAGAATAGAAACAGGTCGGTAGTTGCCTGGGTCTAATTTGCTTCCTTTTTTATACAGTGGGGTTACCCTTGCTATTTTAAAGTCAAGGGGGACGTGTCCCTGTTTGATGGAGAGGTTTATTATGTGGGTGATGATTGGGGTAATGGAGGCAGCCGAGTCTTTTAGAAATCTGGCTGGAATATTGTCATGGCCCGTGGCCTTTTCTGAGTGTAGAGCGCCTAGCTTTTTAAACACCTCATCGTTTGACACCATGGAGAGTTTAAAATCATCATTGCGTACACCCAGTTTATTGTAGAACTCACGGATGTGCTCTACACCACATCGCCCTGAGTGGGGTGGTAGATTGTTAACTAATTTAGTGGCTATGGTTGTAAAGAAAGTGTTTAAGCACTTAGCCACATCCAGCTTGTCTGTAAGGAGAGAATCACCAGATGTTATGCTGATGTTTGTAGACCTGGTTTTGAGTTTTTGACTGCAACCTAGTTGGCTATTAAGTAGCTTCCAAAGGTCACGTGGTTTGTTTAGGTTTTCTTCGATTTTGTTATCGAGGTATTCTTTCTTAGCAGATTTGGTCATGGTAATTACCTGATTGCATAGTTTGTTGCATTGTTTTTTAATTTTCTCAAAGTGGGTTTTGTGATCTTCGTTTAAGTGTTTCACTAATTTTGATTTGCATTTTTGAACTTCAGAGCATTTTAGGTCTCTGACTTTCATAGCATTTAGAATGTCCGAATTCATCCATGGTTCCGATCGGGTTTTAACCCTGGTGGTTCTCATGGGGGCTATACTGTCAATAATATTTAGGAATTTGGTTTTGAAACCTAGCCATGCCTCTTCAACCTGTGTGAATTTTAGTTCATCAAACCAGTCTTGATTCTCCAGTTTATGGTTTAAGGCCTCACTAGAATAGGATTTAAGGGATCTAGTGGTTACAGTTTTATGACCGCCAGCCTTGGGTTTTTGTTTTTTACGAGTGCAAAAGATCATGTAATGATCACTTAGCCCACATACAATAACCCCACTCTTGGAGATTTTGGACTCATCCGATGTTAGAATGAGATCTATGGTGGTTTGAGTAGAAATACACACCCTAGTGGGTTTGGTAATTTGTTGACGGAGACCGTGTAATTCAGAAAACCTAGTGAAGGATTTGAAAACGGATGCTTCATTTCTGAGCATGTCCGTGTTCAAATCTCCAATAAGAATCTTTTCCACACAGTCAACGTCATCCATGCACCCCTCAAGAATATCATAGAAATCACTCTGATCGGGAGGTCTGTAGATTGTACCAACCAGCACCGGTTTTGCTTTGTTAAAGATAATTTCAACCCAAACAGATTCTAATTTGTCATGATTCAGGTCATCACGGGTGTTAAAGATAATATCGTTGTGAATGTACATGCAGACACCACCCCCATACCTGTTCCTGTCGTTTCTGATGACTGTGTAGTTAACTATTTCAATCTCTGGGTCTTTGATGGATTCATCAAACTTGGTCTCAGAGAAGCTCAAAATATGAACCTTGCTGTCATGGAACATTTCTCTGATTTGGTCCAGTTTAGGCACAAGACTGTTCACATTAAGGTGAACAATATGCAGGCCCTTACTGCTGTGTCCAAATAGAGAGTTTATGTCTTTGACTTGGAAATAGTCACCACCATTTTGGTCATCGTCACGTTGAGGATTGGGGGGTGGGGGGGGGCGCCCATTGTTCAACGGTTTCGTCGTAGAGTCTCCGGGTGGAGAAGGGGGGGGTCGTCGTCGGGTGGGGGAGGGAGGGGGGAGGGGGGGGTTCATCACCGGGTGGGGGAGGCCTCTGTGTTCGTCACCGGGTGGTGGGGGGGGGGTTCGTCACCGGGTGGGGGAGGTCTCTGTGTTCCCTGGCTAGCTGGTGGAAGATAGGTGGGGGGGTAATGTTATTAGCATATCTACCCATTGTTTTGCTAGCCACGTCTGAATCCTGGAAGTCTGCTGTTGCCGGCAAACTAACCGGTTTGTCGACAATGGCGTCAGTGTCTATGCTCGTAGCATTTGCCTGGGAAAGACACAGTTGTTCTCTGGCTAAACGCGAAGCCCGCCTGGTTGCGACTGGCCCGGGATTCAGCTGAATGTCTCCCGAGAGCAGTAGATAGAGCCATATCACGGTTCTTCGGTCCATTCTACCTGTCGGGGGTTTGTTTCTTCTCGTCCGGTCCGCAGTCAACGTCGTGTGGATGGTTGTTGCTCCGAAGCCCAAACATTTCTTTGCGGCGTGGAGATAAAAGTCGCTATGTGTCTCACCTTTTCCAACAAAGCTTGACTCCTTCTCCATAAGATGCAAGTTCTGTGGTGATTTGATGTACAAATCCGTAATCCATAGAAGGAACAGAAGAAAATGTGGTATAATCCTCGCCGTTGCGCCCGAGCGCTGATAGAAGCGACCACTCATGCTGACTGCTGACTGCTGACCTGACTGCTGACCTTAATGTGTGTGTGTGTGTGTGTCACAGGCTAGTTATCTGAGGTAACTAGCTACTTAGCTAGTCTGAGAGAGAGCTGCACGCTAACATTAGTTATCTGAAGTAGATACTTAACTAACTTACCAGGGCATCCAATAGCAAGAGATATTGCTCTCCATGATTGGTCTCTTTTATTAATGTCCTTATACATCGCATAGCTGGGGTCGTATAGCTCCCTATGGCACTGAACAAACGTTATCAGCTTTTCGTCATCCATTTTAGAGTAGAGTAAATAATGTGCATTGGCCTTAAATATAAATGTTGGGTTGCCGGATGTCCGGTTTTCAGTGGACAGTGTCTATACAACATGTGTATAAATTGGCTGGTCATTCAGTCGTGCTAGATTAGAAAATCTGGCAACCCTGTGCAGCCAAAAACTATATTTTAGTGATTAGTGAATGATGTGCCTGGCACACTGAAAATAAGATGAGGTTTACCAAATGGCATCCATTATCCGTTGTGTCCAGTATGTATTTGAAATATATGATATGAAAATGAAATGATAATGTTGTACATCATAAACCCTTCATGTACCGTAGGTGTATGCACTATATCAGACCTTTTGGGTCAGACCTTCAGCCTTTAACTTCTTTCAAAAAAGGAGACAGTCAAAAATGTATGCTCCAGTCTCTCTCCCCGTTATGAGTGACTCAATTAATTTAGATAGACCAGTTGAAGTTTTCCCAATTGTCCCATTGTGATGCAATAATCCGTCGCACCACAAACTTTTACAACATTTTGCAAAATTTGACAGTGCGACAAAACTCGCACGCCGTGTGCTTTGTCCCATTCAAAATGAATGGAATCGAATGTTCGCCGTGCGATTACAATCGGGGCCGTGTGCGGGTAAATGCGATGCTCTCATAGACTTCCATTCAAACTTCAAAATGGAACGTTGACGCGCAACAGAAATCGCACGCTGTGTGCAGAGCCCTTAAGGGTCTCCGGAACAATGGGGTGGGGTTTTTCCTCCCAGTCCGCCGGATCGAACTGCCGGGAGAGGGCGTCCGGCTTGACGTTTTTGGACCCCGGCCTAAAGGAGATGGAGAATTGGAAGCGTGTAAAAAACAGTGCCCACCTGGCTTGACGCGAATTGAGGCGCTTAGCCCCCTGGATGTAGGCCAGGTTCTTGTGGTCCGTTCACACCACAAACGGCTGTGCGGCCCCTTCCAGCCACTGCCTCCACTCCTCCAAAGCCAATTTAATGGCCAGCAGCTCACGGTTTCCCACGTCATAATTACACTCGGCCGGGGACAGCCGACGTGAGAAAAAAGCACAGGGATGTACCTTCCCATCCTTCCTGCACCTCTGGGAGAGCACCGCCCCCACCGCGAGATCTGAGGCGTCCACCTCCACCAGGAATGGTACTTCCGAGTCCGGATGGGCTAGGACCGGAGCAGAGGTGAACCGTTGCTTGAGGTCCACGAAGGCGGCCTCCGCCTCCGAGGACCAGGCGAACGTACGGAGGGTAGACCTGGTGAGGGCAGTTAAAGGGGCAGCTAGGGCACTAAAATTGCGGATAAAGCGTCTATAAAAATTAGCAAACCCTAGGAACCGCTGTAACTGTTTCAAAGAGGAGGGGCGGGGCCAGTCTAACACCGCACTAACCTTGGCAGGGTCCATGCTTAAATCCCCCCGTGTTATAATGAACCCCAGGAATGACACTGTGTCGGCGTGAAAGACACATTTCTCTGCCTTGACAAATAACTGGTGGTGGAGGAGGTGCTGGAGGACTTGACGGACATGATGTTGATGTTGAGTAATGTCTTTGGAAAAAAATTGGATATCGTCAAGGTACACAAAAACCGAATGACCAATCAAATCCTGCAGTACGTCGTTGACTAGTGCTTGAAATACTGCGGGTGCATTAGCGAGACCAAAGGGCATGACTAAATACTCATAATGTGCCGGGGCATCTGCCGGGGCACCCAGCTGAACGGGGCGCTGGCCGCGGGGGGGGGGCGCCAGGGGGGCCACCACCTTCCCCGACGTCTCTTTCCTGTGTTTTGGGCGTCTTTGTCTTTCTCTCTTTCTTCATTCGCTCAGCTGGGGGAGCCAAATACTCCGGTGGGAAGGGCAACGTGTTGAGGTAGGGCGTAGTGCCTGCAGACTGAAGGGAGTTCACTCCAGGGCGTGAAAGGAGGGAAAGATGAGGGGATGAGGATGAAGGAAGGGTAACACCAGGACTACTCCTTCTCTTCTTTCCTCCATCTCTCTCTCTTTCCCTATCCCTGTGTCCCTCTCCTTCACTGTTCTCTGAGGATGCTGTAGCATCTGAGTCTGAAGAGTCCTCGTCCACCCTCTCATATTGTAACAGTCTGTCGAGAAGAAAGCTTTTGTCTCCGGAAACTTTAAGCAGCTTTCTCTGAGATCTTCTAAGTTCTTCCTGAAAACATTCCTGCTCATAAACCAGAAAATTCCATTTGCGTTTTTAAGGTTTTTGTATTTCCTCTTGTAATCCACCTCCATATCGGCTTGACCGTTCATTTCTGACACGGGGATGATGAACACACGTTTATGGGAATTCTGTCTTCACTTCGGTCCTCTTCTCAGCCGCAGTCCACACACGGCTGTCTTCCAAAAGATAAGTTAAATACAGAAGTATGAACCAGTTTATAGCATATCGTTTTTGGACTAATGTGAGGGGCCGACGATGGACTTTTAGCTGCTACAGTTAGCTACTCGTGTGTGTTGCACTCCTTCGTTTAGAATACCAAAAATCCACAGGACTCCGATGTAAAAAGATATCAAAAGTTTTATTCCAATTTCCACAGGTAAGATCTCCTTTACATGAGCAAGATTGTGAATTTCGTAAACTATGTTTTGCAACTACGACTACGGTCAAAAAACTATATGCTTCCAGTCTCAAATCCAATCACCGACACACTGCCTAGAACAATCTAGAAAGTTACCTTCAACGTAAAGAGGTCTGACGTTCTTAAAGTGACAGCAGCCCCAATATTTAACATGGGCTCTGAAGGCTAAACCAAAGGGGTTTCCTATGCTGATACAAATCATATATCAAAACATTGTTTCTACATTATACTTATTAACATTTCCAGTGTAGAATTTATCCAAAACTATAAATGCAAAATCATAAACCTCATCCAAAGTAATTGGCTCCTACAAGCGGCGTGGTGGCATGCAGCTCGCGCCGGGCGCACTCAATCAGGATGGAGCCGTGGGCCGGGGCCACTGCCACGCCGCCGATGTTGGGGTCCAGGAAGTTGTGTGTTTTGACGACCGCGGTTTTCTTCTCCGAGGCGGCCTTCTTGGCCTCCAGGCGGCGCTGTCGGCAGGACTTGGCCGGCTCGGGGAGCTTGCGGACGGCGCGGCGGAAGTTGTCCAGCACCTGGATGGCGCCGGACTTCTGTCGCTGGCCCTCTCATCTTCTGTCGCTGGCCCTCCTCGCTGCCGTGCTCGTCGGTGAGCGAGACCTTGTAGAGGGGCAGCACATGGAGCTGCTCGTCCTCGGGGATCTCCCCCACCTTGCGGTTGTCCTCTTTCGTCAGGGTGCACACCTGGGAGAGAGGCGGTGGTGGGGGGGGGAGGGGAGAGGGGGCGTGCCGCGTCACGGGCCCCTCTCTCTTGTCCTTGGTCTGGCCTGGTCTGGCCTACTTTATTGCAGGGTTGTACATTACATTTCAAGTTCATTTCATACACTTTACAAGTTTTCTTCACTTGTCTAAGTTCATCCTGCATCATTTTTTTATTTTTTTATTTTTAAAGAGAACAAAAAATAAAAAGATAAAGAATAAAGAATAGAGAGAAAATACAGAAAAAGAAGAGAGAAATTATAGGGATAGAGATAGAAAAGTAAGAGATAAAAGGAGGGGGGTGGGAGGGGTGGGATCGGTGAGGGGGGGGGGTTCTTCCTACTCATTCATTCGGTCCATTTACTCCAGTTCATAGTGAATTGCTCTTCACGGTTTCCCACTTTATAAGTAATTCTTTCCATTTCTTTTATCTCTTCAACAGTTTTTTTCCAATTATTAACAGATGGTGGGTTTAAGTCCAACCATTTACGTGTAATTTGCTTTAAAGCTGCAATACGTAATATAGTGTACAAATATTTATCTCCCTCCCTGTGTATATCTAATGGAATAAGACTGAGTATAATATTTACTGGATGTATAGGATTTTGTAAGGTAAATGTATTTTTTATTTTTACTTGAACTGCCTCCCAAAACCTTTTCAATTTAGGGCATGTATAAAAAATGTGTGTGTGATTGGCTTCTTGTTCCGTACATTTCCTCCAGCATTCTGCATTGCCTGTTGGCCTATATTTTGACAACATTTTCGGTGTTAGGACGATCTTCATATTTATTTTCCAAGCAAATTCTTTCCAGAATTTTGATTGTGTTGTCTTAAATATTCTTTTGCATGCTTCTTTCCAATCTTCTTCCGTAATTGTTATTGCTAATTCGTTTTCCCATTTTTCTTTAGTGTTATCTTCTTGTATCTTGATTTCTTGCATGATTTTGTAAAGTTTTGAGATTTTTGTCTTTTCGCTGTTTCTATTTTTGCTCAGATATTCCATCAGTATATGTGATCTTTGTTCCTGTCTCCTCTGTTGTGTTATAAGGTAGCTTCTAATTTGTAAGTACTTAAAGAAATGGCTATTACTTATATTACATTTATTAACTAAGGTTTCAAATGAGTCTATCATGTCATTTGTAACCATCTGTGAGTACACCTGTAGTCCCTTCCTAGCCCATTCTTCTAATATGTTGTCTGTTTTATTAGGTAAAAAGTCTGGATCACTGGCTATCTCTCTCAAATAAATACATTTGTCATCACATTTATACATTTTACGAATAGTTTTCCAATTTTTGAGGGTATTTTCTATGCATCTGTTATTTCCACTATATTTTTGAATATCCTTTAGACTCAGAAAAGGTAGTGTTCCTATTGATATTGATATTACTTGTTTTTCTATGTCTTTCCATTTGGTTTGAACCGAGTTATTCATCCATTTCATTATTGTATCTATTTGAGTTGCATGGAAATAGGACTTTAGATCAGGGAAATTAAACCCTCCTTTTTCTCTGGTTTGAGTTAGTATACTAAGTTTTTTCCGTTTACTTTTGTAGTTCCAAATGAAATTTGAGAGCATTGTATTCCATTTTTTGAAGCTACCATGTGGAATGGGAACTGGTAATGTTTGAAATAAAAACAGAAACTGTGGGAGGATCATCATTTTGACGCTTTCTACTCTACTCATTAAGGATTCAGGTGTTATCTTCCATCTATTAAGATCTTCTCGTATTTTATTTTCAAGGGCTTGATAGTTGTCAGTGTATAATGTTGTTATATCTCCGGTGAGGTAGATTCCTAAATATTTGATTTTCTTTGCATCCCATTTCAACTTATATTTTTCCTTAATTTCCGAATCTATCTGTTCTCCAATTGTTAATACTTCACACTTACTTTCATTTAGTTTATAACCAGAGTGTTTACTATATTCTGTAATTGCTTCCATTAGGCTTGGTAAGGATTGGGTTGGTGATGTTAAATAAACGACCACGTCATCTGCATATAATGCCAGTTTATGCTGTTCCTCTTTTATCGTTATGCCTTTGATGGTATTATTTTTCCTTACACTTTCTGCTAGTCCTTCCATGCATATAGCAAATATAACTGCTGAGAGTGGGTCTCCTTGTCTTGTACCTTTATAGATTGGAAATCTTCTGGATATTGTGCCATTTACTTTTACTCTTGACACTGGATTTTTATACATTCCTTGAAGCCATTTATTAAAATTCTCATGAAATCCAAAGCTTCTTACAATTTCAAACATGAATGGCCATAGCACTCTGTCAAATGCTTTTTCTGCATCCAGTGTCAAGAGTAGAAGGTTTGCACCATTATTTTGTGCATAGTCTATTATATTTAACGTCCTCCTTATATTATCTGACAGCAGCCTACCTGGTATAAAACCACATTGGTCGCTGTCTATTATATCTGGTACGATGTCCTTTAACCTATTGGCAATAATAGCTGTTACTATTTTATGGTCCGTATTCAGTAGCGATATTGACCTGCAAGACGAACATTCAGTAGCGTCCTTACCTTCTTTATGTATAACCGTTATTATAGATGAATTCCAAGTAGTTGCCCAATTTCCCGTTTGTAATACATACTTATATGCTTGTAAAAGTAGTGGTATCAATTGTTTTTTAAAAGTTTTATAAAATTCATTAGTATATCCATCATCACCTGGTGTTTTCCCCATTTTAAGGTTATTTATTTGTTGTTGTATTTCATTTACTGTGATGTCCTTAATGAGCTGTTCATATTTTGATCTTGTTACCTGCTTTAAGTTTAACTTATGTAAGAAATCTTTCATTAGTCCCAGGTCAATATCTGTGTTTTTATAGAGGTTCTCATAATATTTTACAAATTCTTCAGCTATGTTATCCTTATCCGTTATTGTTCCAGAGCCTTCTACAGTCTTCAATTTCGAAATGTGTGCTTTTTTAGTCTGTGTCTTAAGTCGATATGCTAGGAGTTTTAAAGACTTAGGTCCTCAATCGTAATATTTCTGTTTGGTGTATGTCATTAATTTCTCCACTTCCTCTGTATGAATTTTATCCAACTCCTTATACTTCTTTTTTAATTCATTTTTTACTATTATTTCATTTGTATTTTTTAATTTGTCTTCCAAGTGTTGTATTTGTTGTTCAAGCATTTTCTGTTTTTGTTGTGTTTGTCTTTTCTTAAATGCACAATATGCTATTATCCAGTGGTGTGCCGTCAGGGCCAGCAAGGCCTTCTCTGCTGGCCTAAACATCATCAGAATATACATTTTATTTTAATATATATTTTCCACAAATATGTATTAATGATTCCCCATAGTCTATTCTCTTCATTTCATAGCTTTCCTCTTGGTTGCGCTGCTTCCAGTCTCCGATTGAGATTTGGAGGGCTGGCCTTTATGTTAGAGCTTTTATCCAATCAAAATGTGTTGCTAGGGGGCTCAAAAATCTGCCCGCCTTCACATTAAACGGTGCTGCGGATTCGACCTGTAACTTAACATTGGAACGAGAAAACCTGTGGCGTACCTAGTAAACCTACGTAGATGCGAGCAAAAGCAACAACGGCGCCTGCTGTAAGGCTCAATGATGTCAGCACCCAGCACGTCTTTTGATTGGATACGCACTATTGCTACGCACTATTGATACGCACTATTGATATTCACTATTGAGATGCGGAACTATGCCGGTAGATGTGAAACTTTTGAAAGGGCGCAGGGAAACGGAGCCTCACAACGAAAGCTTTCGTTGACTGATCGATAATACTGATCGATTGTGTCCTGTTTTTGGGTAAACAATAACTTTCATTTAGGGGACACAATGAAAGCGCCAAGTCCACAAACAGAGGAAACTACGTTGAGCTTCTTTCTTTTCTGGCTGAAAACAACCCAGATTTACATTACCACCTGTCCACAAACAAAGTGTTTACTGGGACGTCAGGCAAAATACAAAACGACCTGATTTTTGCTATTGCTGAAGTGATGGAAGAAGAGATCAAAATGGAGATTAAAAAGGCACCCTTTGTCGCTATTATGGTGGACGAGACGACAGACGTGGGTAATGTAGCGATCTTAAAGATGTTAGTTTAACACTCTTCATTGTAAATGCAGATTTATTGATTAAAAATGCTTCGGAAATATTAATATAACTCTGTTGTACTTGTCTGACTATGTTAAGGTGATGCAACGCCCGGTTATACTGTGTTTCTGTCTAGTTTCTAGAGCCATGGCGTCATAACGATGGTATTAAGAGGTAGAATAATTCAGGTAGGAATGTGTCGGACATCACTGAAGGCCTAGGTGTGAAATGCACCGCCCGCCACTGCTATTATCTGTCCTCGTAGTACCGCTTTAAGGCCCTCCCATATAATAGTTGGATTAGTATCTCCATTGTCATTTATCTCTACATATTCTTTTATGGCTTTATTGATTTTTTCAACAAAGATCTTATCTTGAAGAAGTGAATTGTTTAATCTCCATATTTTTTCTCCCTGCTTTATATCAAAATGTATAGTTATAGATAGCGTAGCATGATCTGATAAGTCCCTTGTGCCTATTGTGCATGTTTCCAGCCTCTCTACGTCTTTTTTAAACATGAAGAAATAATCCAGTCTATTGGAAGTTGAAAATCGTCCAGAATAATATGTATATGTTTTTTTAGTTGGATTTAGCATCCTCCATATGTCTACTAATCCAAATTCTGACATTGCACTTCTTAAAATTGATGATGTTTTATCAGCTCTGTGTGGTTTATTATTTGAGGAATCTAGCCTAGAATTTATTGTAAGATTCATATCTCCTCCCATTAGGGTGATTCCTTTACATTTTGTCATTAACATTTCAATTATTTCTGACATGAATTCTGGGCCTAATTCCGGTGGATAGTATATATTTAAGAATGAGACAGTAATTGACTCTATTTTACCAATTACTAAAACAAACCTCCCCTCTTTGTCGTATATATGTTGTTCTTCTTTAAATGGTATGTGTGGTTGTATAATTATAGCAACACCCCTCTTCTGTGTTCCATATGAACTGGAGTAAATTTGTCCCCTGCTCAATGTGTCATGTTCTTTTTTCTTTAAATGGGTTTCTTGTAAAAAGAGGACATCTCCTCCAGCTCTCCTCAGTTGGAGGATAATCTTTTTCCTCTTAATTATGTTATTCAAGCCATTGACATTTAATGATATTATTTTCAACTTTTTCATATCTCCGTTTAAGGGCTTCATTTTAAACTAACATTACAAGTATTTCATGGAGTAGGCATATTATCGGGACTAGGAAAACAGTAGGAGGAGGAAGGACAGTAGGGAAAGGAGACAGAGGGAAAGAGGAAGAGGAACAGGAACAAGAAGAAAAGAAAAGTAAAAAGAAGAAAAAGAGAAGAAAAAGACAAAAGAAAGAAAAGATTGACAGGTTCAATTGTACCACCTTAATCAGGTAGTAAGTATCAGTGACCTTTATTGGAGGAGCCAAAGTGGTCCTTGGGGCGGTCTGTGTCGGCCGCCAAAATATAGTTACTCAGCAAACTTTGCATTGGCATCAACGTAACAGTCTCTCTATTCCCCTACTTATTTTCTCTTAATTATTCAAAATAGCTCCAATTCATATATGTCATTTAAGGTTTCATTTATCAAAAAAGTGGACAAAATTAAAGTAATATGGGGGGGGGGGGGGGGGGGTGTAATCTTGCTGCACCAAGCTTTAAAGTAAACTCTCCGTTTTTATAACATTGAAGAAGTAAATAAAAGATAAAACAGTATTGGTAATTATAATAATAATGATAATAAACGAAATAAATTAATACCTTATTCAAAACAGCTCCAATCTATAATTAGTAATGTAATGTTTAATTTAGCAAAAAAGTATGGGCACAGTCAAAATAATAGAGGGGGGGGGGGGTGTTATATATTACAAGCCTCATCTCTACTCAATAATAATCATAATAGCATTTATCACCACAATAGCACAAAGACAGTTTTTACACCTCCATCCCTCCCAATAAGGTAACCACCTCGCCTTCCTCCCCATCCCACCCTCACACACAAAATCATACACGCCCCAGACACCAAAATACCCTCAAACATACAGATACCCCCACGCACGCGCACCCCAACTCAACATGCACACGCACTCACACACACACACACATACAATAATAATGTAATGGTAATCATAATAACATTTATCATCACAATAGGACGAAGACAACTTTTACACCCCATCCCTCCCACACCAGCTGCACACCCACTTCCTCCCATCCCACCCTCATTCATACATATCCCCAGGCGCACAGTTACCCCCCCACACATGCACCCACGCGCACACACACACACACACACACACACACATACACATACACACATACACACAGACACCACACACACACACACACATCAGAACACACACACACACACACACGTACGTTCGGGGGAAACAAAAAGCAAAACAAAAAGGCAAAGTAATTTCAATTAAATAAACGGTTTAAAGAAAAAGAAAAGTAAAGAGAAAAAGATATATACCTTAAATTTAAATTAAATACCTAATTACGAAACAATAGCCTATAGCAGTGGTTCCCAACATTTTTTGTCTTGTGTACCCCTTGAGCTGTTTTGCCATGCCAGAAGTACCCCCTCACTCATGCGTGTTGATTATTTCCCCAAAAAATCAATTAAACTCTAACTTGCAAATATAACATTTATTACTGACACACAGAGAGCAAAACCTCTTCTCATGTCTCCAAAACTCTAAACACATTTTCTGCTTTACACACATTTTGCTATTCAAAATGGCACTTTTTAAATGCACTGAACACGGTTTTCTGCACACAACAATCTGACATAAAGTCACATGTTTGCCATTTCAAAACATTGCCATTCAAAATTAGACTACATGAGCTAATTGGCCAATACATGTGCCACCTGGCCACGTCAATGGTTAATTGTTACCACATGCCCACACACTCACTGAAAATAGAAAAATAAATAATAAATAATAATGAATTTGATTTGATATCTGTTTCTTTTCCCTTTCTCCTGCTCCTCTTTGGCTTCTGTCTGAGGTGCAGTGATGTCATCATTTTCTCATCCCAGAGTCTTGACTGATGGGGAGAGGAAACAGACAAGATGAGACAGGATAAAACTTATCACACACACACACACACACACACACACACACACAGAGAGAGAGAACACATTCAAGACATGATTATCACAAATTCCCTCTCAGGGACAAGAGCTAATTGAACCAGAATATCATCACAAGTGTCAGTTGCACTTGCAATACAGCCACCCACACCCCCAACTATCCACACACACACACACACACACACACACACACACACACACACACACACACACACACACACACACACACACACACACACACACACAGAGAGAGAGAACACATTCAAGACATTAGGATTATCACAAATTCCCTCTCAGGGACAAGAGCTAATTGAACCAGAATATCATCACAAGTGTCAGTTGCACTTGCAATACAGCCACCCACACCCCCAACTATCCACACACACACACACACACACACACACACACACACACACACACACACACACACACACACACACACACACTTAAACTTCTTATCTAACTCTACTGATTATTAATGAAATCATTTGAACCACTCCCCTTTAATACATAGATATTTACACCATTGTGAAAAATAGACTCACCCAGTAGCAGTTGCAATTCTTTTTTTCATCAGTTAAGCTTTAATGAGACACTTGAGGTTGCTTCTCTTTTATAAGCTTTGACAGTTCTGGAGGCAGTGTGGCAACAGCAGTCACCAGGCTGCTCTCCACACTCAGTCTGTTCCTTGGCTTGGTTTTGATGTGGGTCAAAGCTGAGAAGGTCACTTCACACATATATGTAGATCCAAAAGGCAAAAGTTCATTCAATGCACACTTTCCCAGCACTGGATATTCCTTTTCAACATCACACCAAAACTCTGTCAATGACTTGTCAGCATGTGCCATCTTCAACCCACGATCAGAGGACATGTCCATCAGATTTTCCTGCAGGCTTGCAGGAAGGCTGCTGCTGCTCCTGTCATTCACTCTGAATGGGTTCCTCACCCAGTCCAGTTTTTCTGACTTTGTTTCAATGTCATGAAAGTACTGGTTGAAGTCAGTGTCAAGTTTGGACAGATGTGCTTTAACTATTTTCACCACAGGACCTCTGTCAGCATCAGTGGTGGCGAGATGGCCATCAAGCAGTGGGAAACAGCTCACATCTCCATCCTTACATTTCCTCTCCCATAATTTAACCTTCTTTATGAATCCATTCACTTTGTCATACATGTTAAGGATGTGTGAGTACTTGCCCTGAAGTGAAAGGTTGAGCTCATTCAGCTTAGTGAAGACATCAGCAAGATATGCCAGCTGCGCAACCCACACTGCATCCTCAAACAGGGCTGCAAGAGGGTGGTCGTTTTCTGTCAGGAAAGCAAACACCTCGATGCGCAATTCATAGAGCCGCAGCAGCGTTTTGCCACGAGACAGCCAGCGAACGTCTGTGTGAAGCAGTAGCTGCTCATGCTCTGACCCGCTGCCATGACAAAGAGTTTGAAACAGTCTGTGGTTCATTGGCCGGGACTGAATGAAGTTAATCACCTTAACTGCGTCATCCATAACTGCACTTAACTCGGGGCTCATCCTTTTGCTGGCGAGTGCCTCCCGGTGAATAATACAGTGCATCCACTTAATTTCGGGGTTCACCTTCATCACACGCCCAAGCAGCCCACGCACCTTACCCGTCATTGCTGCCGCTCCATCGGTACAGATGTGACTGCAGGATTTCCACTCCAGATCGTTGTCTTTGAAGAAGCTGTCAATAATCAGAAATATTTCCTCGCCAGTTGTCTTTCCTGGCAGCGTCTTGCAAAACAAGATATGCTCATTTATGTCCGACTCTTCTTTATAACGCACAAAAGCCAGCAGCTGAGCCTCCCCACTAACGTCGGTCATTTCATCTAATTGCAAAGCGAACTGACCTGCTTGCTTCATTTTATCCACCACTTGTCCGACAATATTTATGGACATATCATCAATCCGACGGGAGACGGTATTGTTTGATAATGGTACCAACTTGAGCGCGTCAGCTGCTTTCTTGTCCAGCATAGTTTTAGCCAAAATCATAGCGGCAGGCAAAATCAGATCTTCGGCGATTGAATGTGGGGTTTTTGACTTAGCCACTAGTAATGAAACAGCATAGGACGCCTCCAGTGCTTTGCTTGACACACTTGCCGCTTTTTTCAGTGTAGCCTGACTTGACTTGAACTCTGACAGTTTTCGCTTGAAAAAGTCGTCAGTTTTACCAACAGTTGCTAGGTGTTTGGTGCTCTGGTGTCGCTGTAAATGGGCTGGCTTCATTGAATTATTAGCCAGGACTTCGCCGCAGAAAAAGCACTGTGGCTGTGGTGGATCAGCCGATGTACATGTAAATCCCCACAAAACATATGTTTCCAAATAATAGCGGGGTCCTTTTTTTCTTTTTTTCTCTGATCTGACCGTCTGATCTGCCTCTGATCTGACCGTCTGATCTGCCTCTGAAGCTGGTCGTTTTAGCCATCTGTCCATCTTTGCGGTATACTGACAGGCCTAGCTGACGTGCGCCTGTAAATGAACGTAAATGAACGTGATTTAAATGTGACGTGACTACCACTTGTGTTACAGTCATCACCTGTCGGGGAGGAACTTAAGTTGCAGCGTACCATTTTAACAACAGGTTTATGAAACGACTATATTTTTTTTTTAAATGGAAAGGGAAATAAATTATAATTCCATCTTCTATCTTTCCACGTACCCCCTGCAATCCCCTCACGTACCCCTAGGGGTCCGCGTACCCCCGGTTGGGAACCACTGGCCTATAGTGTTCACAGCAACTAGAATGTTAATGTTTGAAAGTCTTGGTACCTTGGTTTAATGTCTGTTTATGATCCAATCTTCCTCTCATGGCTTCTCCAGGCCTGTAGCTGAGTGTTTGTCCTTTCCATATACTCCTGCTTTGAACAATCCTCTCTTCTCCAGGTCTGTGGCTGCCTCTGTTGGGTTTGAGTAGTTTGTAAATGTTCCATCCAGGTTGAAAACGTTCAGTTTTGCTGGCGCAAGGATGTGCATCTTGATGCTCCTTTGATTTCTCAGGTAGTCCCGGATCGGTTTGTAGAGGGCTCTCTGTTTTCTTGTTTTGTATGTGTAGTCCTGATCAAAAAAGATGCGCTCTCCGTCAAGCAGCACTTGCTTCTTATCCCAGGCTGCTTTAAGCACCCTTTTCTTTGTGTCAAAGTCTAAGAATGCTGCAATAATCGGTCGAGTGGAGTGTGTTTGTTGGTTGCCCATGCGGTGCGCTCTGATTAGATTGATATCACCTGGCACCTCCAGAGTCTCTGCAATTAGCTTTTTAAGAAACTCATCATATTGCTAGCTCCGTTTGTTTCCTTGACATTATATATACACATATTGTTCTGTCTGGATTTATTTTCTAAATAATCCACCTGATCTGAAAGCTCATCAATTCGATCCTTTGTCTGCTTCAGCTGCTTCTGGGCTGCTGCCTCGGCATCGTCCAGGTAGCTCACCCGTGTCTCCAAACAATCCACACGTTTTCCTGTTTTCTCCACGTCCTCACGCAGATCTGCTGTTTGGTCCATAATTGTTTTAATGTCTTTTTCCGTGCGTTGTTGAAAGGTTTTGGAGTCGTCTCTGAACTCCTGGATCTCTTTAGACAGGGTTTTGGAGTCGTCTCTGAACTCCTGGATCTCTTTAGACAATGATTCTTTCAGATCGGTAAATAATTTCTGCATCTCCTCTTTGTTCATGGTGGTCATGGTGGATTCGGCGTTCGCTCTGTGTTTATTCTTTTTAAGCAGTAGATTGTCCGGTTTTGTTGTTTCTCCAGAGCGTAGATTCATTCCTTGTTAGGCTATTATTTCACATTCTTGTTTGGTCTACTATTTCCGAGTTTTAATCATTATTTTTCGGGGCTTGCGAGAGAGGATATCACGCTGCGGCCATCTTGTCTCACGCACCTGTCACTACTAACTTTCTTGTTGTAAACACTTAACCAGTGTCCGTGTCAAGCCTGACTGTGTGATAAGTCCATAACATGTTATTGGTCAGGAGCGTAACTCCAAATAATCCAATACAAGTTGGAAATCCAGCTAATGGTGAACACTTCTGCTAACAAAATAGAATAGTTCGGCTCTTGACATTGTACAAACTGAACATGACAACGTATTAAACTGTTCCAGCAATCCTCACTCAGCTCTGCCCATGACTGTCGATACTCTTCCTGTAGTGATGATAAAGAAGATGACATTAATAATCGGATACACCTGTCCCCTATAACACCTGTAGTGTATAACACCTGTAGTCTATAACACCTGTAGTCTATAACACCTGTAGTCTATAACACTGCCACGCCGCCAATGTTGGGGTCCAGGAAGTTGTGTGTTTTGACGACCGCGGTTTTCTTCTCCGAGGCGGCCTTCTTGGCCTCCAGGCGGCGCTGTCGGCAGGACTTGGCCGGCTCGGGGAGCTTGCGGACGGCGCGGCGGAAGTTGTCCAGCACCTGGATGGCGCCGGACTTCATCTTCTGCCGCTGGCCCTCCTCGCTGCCGTGCTCGTCGGTGAGCGAGACCTTGTAGAGGGGCAGCACATGGAGCTGCTCGTCCTCGGGGATCTCCCCCACCTTGCGGTTGTCCTCTTTCGTCAGGGTGCACACCTGGGAGAGAGGCGGTGGTGGGGGGGGGAAGTGGAGAGAAGGCACAAGAGAGGCAGTTCTAGTTCCCCAGACAGCCAGCGAGCAAAGGCAAGCCTCAAGAATGAATATGAAACTCCTTAAGCAGCCAGAGTGGAGGAGAAAGAAGGGGTATCTCCGTCGCTCTCCCCCTCTTCCTCCGCAGCGTCTCCACTCAGCATCTGCCGGGGCACCCAGCTGAACGGGGCGCGAGCCTCTAAATATTACTTTAACTTTTGACAAAGTTCTCCTGCTTTTAAACCAACACTTTTACACTGAATCAAGACAAACTAACAAACAAAACACAACCAAACAGTCAACTAACAATGGGAGACAAGGAGGAGCATTTAAACAGACGGGCAGCCCTCTGATTGGAGAATGGGCAGCCTTCTGATTGGATGGGAGTGGGATGATGAATGAGGGAATGATTGGCCAATTGACAACACCTGGATGGAGAATGATAGAGGAGAACACAGAAGGGAAGGAAACACAACAAGGACACATGTGGACGTAACAAACATATTCATATAATCTATTAGATATTCTTAATCCAGTTCTCATCAGTACTAACCATGCTTGACAATCCCCTGCATCTTCTCCCAGACTCTGAACTGCAGGTTGCCCAGGTGTTTGGCCACGTCTATCAGCGCTCCTGAAACCTTCTCTGGGTCTGGCAGTGTAAACTGGGCTCTTTTCTTACTGGCCTTGAAGTTCTGCAGGAAGGAGATGTCTTCAGCTTTCAGCTCCTTCTCTAAGGCTGTGATTGTGTCTGAAAGTGATGATATCTGTCTGCTCAGTGCCTCAGTCTTCTTCTTCATCATCTGACTCTTCTGCTCCTCTTCCTCTCTCAGTGCAGCCATCCTGGCCTCCTCTTCCTCTCGTAGAAACTGGTGGAGTTTCTCAAACCCCTCCTTAATCTGTCTCTCTGTGTGCTGGGCCTGGCTCTTAATGTGCTCTGATGTTTCATCACAGGTTTGTTTAACTTTGTTAAAGACCTCCAGCTTCTCCTGTAAGGGTTTCAGAGCTGTCTGGAGTTCCTCCTTATGTTCCTGTGCAGCCTCGTCTACTGGGACACAGTCATGAGATTTGTGTTTCTTTGAGGCCTGACACACCACACAGATGGGCTGTTTATCATCCAGACAGAAGAGCTTGAGTTTCTCACCGTGCAGACTGCACAGCACCTCAGACCCTGCCTCAGCTCTCTGACTTCTCTCCTGTAAGAAGGCCTCACACACGTTCTTTAGAGCTAGGTTAAAGGTAAGAGGCTCATGCTTTGAGGATCTTCTCCTACAAACTGGACATTCCCGAGATTCCTTGTGTTCCCAGTATTCCTGCAGACAGGCCCAACTGTGAGAACAAGTCTTCCAAGTTGTAGGCCCGACATTTGTCATTAATAGTAGAATCCCATCCAGTTAACAAACTGAACACGACAAGAGTAAAAAACAACATTGTAGATGTAGCAGGCTTCAGCTAGCAGAGCAGAGTAGATGTAGCAGGCTTCAGCTAGCAGAGCAGAGTAGATGTAGCAGGCTTCAGCTAGCAGAGCAGAGTAGATGTAGCAGGCCTCAGCTAGCAGAGCAGAGTAGATGTAGCAGGCCTCAGCTAGCAGAGCAGAGTAGATGTAGCAGGCCTCAGCTAGGAGAGTAGATGTAGCAGGCTTCAGCCAGCAGAGCAGAGTAGATGTAGCAGACTTCAGTCTGCTCTGAGAGGTAGTCACGTGTGGGGAGGTACACAGAAGGTCTTCGGTTCGACGCTTTACACACAGAGTCTGCATGGAACCTGCTGAAGTTGCTCTTGTTATAAACGGGAAGCCCTTTTAAGAAATCCGCCTCCTCTCATCGAAGTTCTTATGATATCCTCGATGTTGAAAGATGAACCAACCATGCTTGACAATCCCCTGCGTCTTCTCCCAGACTCTGAACTGCAGGTTGCCCAGGTGTTTGGCCACGTCTATCAGCGCTCCTGAAACCTTCTCTGGGTCTGGCAGTGTAAACTGGGCTCTTTTCTTACTGGCCTTGAAGTTCTGCAGGAAGGAGATGTCTTCAGCTTTCAGCTCCTTCTCTAAGGCTGTGATTGTGTCTGAAAGTGATGATATCTGTCTGCTCAGTGCCTCAGTCTTCTTCTTCATCATCTGACTCTTCTGCTCCTCTTCCTCTCTCAGTGCAGCCATCCTGGCCTCCTCTTCCTCTCGTAGAAACTGGTGGAGTTTCTCAAACCCCTCCTTAATCTGTCTCTCTGTGTGCTGGGCCTGGCTCTTAATGTGTAATGTGTCTTAATACTACACCAACTGAGACACACTAATGACAGTGAACACATCATCCACCTCACCAATACTGAAAGCATTCAAGTGATCGTCAAAATACATCGTAATGACCTTAGTGGTCAAAAACAATGCTTCTTCATCCTTAATAATGACATTGACAATCTTATTGAAAATAGGCGTTTCATTTTCAACATGAGTGCAAACATACATTCCAATGTGGTACTCTGTTCCATAATTTTTCACCCAGGAAGTAGTGGGGACACTAGATGCATTCAAAGTTACACAAGCCTCCAAGACCTCACCGCCCTCTAGCTCACTAATTAATACATACTTAAGGGGACCAAATGTAAATCTTTGGAAATAAAAATTCTCCCAATGAAAAGCCAATTGATTCTGATGTTTCTTTACTAGTGTTTTGGTTATGTTTTTAAAGTTCTTCACAGACCTCTTAAAGAAATTGTGTTTCCCCTCGAACCTCATACACCACATGTGTATAAGTGGACCTATTTTCCTGATACATCTGGGATAATGAATCATCAGATGATGCTTTGGGATCAGCCTCTTATCTGTAAATACAGATTTGAACAGTTTGTGATGGTCAGAAATTAAGTGCTTCAAAAAATAAGTAATTCCTTTTGTTATGATAGGTGAAAATACAATGTTAACGATCTGAATCAAAAGTAGAATCACGTTCCAAAAACTGCTGTCCTGGTCAACTAGATCTCCAAAAATCAAGGGAGTATTACGCAGGAGGCACCATGACTGAATGGCATTGAGACCAAGGCCGTTGCTACCATCGTCAACTTTGACTGTACTAGGTCTGTTCTTTCTCTCACTGTATCCATAGTTAAAGCTCTGAATCCTTTCTGAAATTGAATGTACAGTACAAACAGAATCCTTCACTAAGTACTGAAAAACCAGCTTCAACTCATACTGTACAACACCTTCTAGGAGGTCATGCATAATATCCACTGCAAAATTGTCAGAGCAATGGAAAAACTGCAGTTCATTGAGAGGACATGTTTTCTTAACGCCAAATGAGTGGACTAGAGAAGGGTTTTGTGCCATAGCTTCACAATGTTCTGAATAGAGCTCCCTTGTGCGAAGAGTTAAATCTGGGTCATCCTCAATAAAGACTGACTGCAAGCTTGCTTTGTCGGTTAAACAAAATCGGCAACAGTAAGTTGCACTGAATGACTCAACCATGCCAAAAAGGCCATGTATAGCCAAATTATCACCAGTAACCTGAATAACAGACCCCTTCAACGGTGTATCTGAAAAGGGCGTCTGGAGTCCCTGTGTCTCTAAAACTTTTAAGTCTCTCACAAGAGGCTGTAGGATTGGACCAAACCCATACTTCTTCAAGTCCTCTGAATGGAAAAGTGCCACAAGGTGAATGTTCATCAAAACAGAATTTAGCTTGGGTGGTAAATTTCTTAAAATGAAATAAATACAACCGAGTTTGTGTATTCCTTTTTTAGATCCGAGCAGATTGGCTGTTTCGAAATCATCGTAATATAGCTGAATCTGAAGCGCATGTTCTTGCTGTGCAAATAATGAATGATTTCGGAAGTATGAACCATCATTAATGTCTTTGAAAATGCCATCTTGATGAAGCTTTACTTCCTGAAAACAGTTGCAGAGTTCCTGGTTGGTAAACATTGACTCAAGAGTTCCCAAAATGGGTACATACATACATTTGTCATTGACTGGAATTTGACTGTATAGACCTGTTCTATCTTTGCGGACATCATAACGCACACCGAGAACATGTTCCTTGGGCTCAACAATTTTCCATTTATTTTCAAAATATCTTTGCCTCTTAGTTTCAGTATTGAGGAGTGAGAATGGATTTTCAAGCTGCTCAAAACAGTTTCTAACTTTATCTAGGGCGTGTTCAGTTACTTCAGATGAAAGGCACTTAAGAACGGCCTCCTGTGCTTGAACATGGACATCTTTGACAAGCTCCTCCATTGAACTAGCTAAACATTGCACAGTACTTTCAGGGACTCCAGATGCTTGTACTTGAGCCATAATAGAGCTACACATATCCAATAACTGCCTTTTTTCAATAGGAGCTGCATTTGGCAGTGAATGACCAACTACGTCAACATTTGTAGTGGTATCAGTAGGAGTAGTAACAGCAGGAGTATCAACAGAGTCAACATGATCAGTAGATCCAGAGGCTACACAGTCTCCATGTACTCTCAATAAATGTTTCTTGAATCCACAATAAGTGTAAAAAACAGATGAACACCCATGTTCACCGCATTTTAAACGCAACGTACGGCCTGGGTACAAAGCATGAGTAAACTTCAAATGTTGGAACAAAGCTGAACTAGTGCTGTGCTCTAACTTACAAATGTAGCATGTAAACATCTTTCAATGTTCTCCCTAAACCTCAATGTTGTGAAGTCGCACCCTGATTTCTTTGACTCTTGGACTCTCCTTGGCAGTTCCCACATCAATGCCATACACGGTAGTTTGAAGGAAGGTGAAGAAGCTGGTCAAGGCCTCGTCGTAGGACACAGCAAACACAAAGTGTGCCTTAAACAGTTCGTCAAAGGCAGCCACAGATGTTTGTACCATGCACGGAATGGCCTTCTGGTCCAGGACGATGTAAAACTTCTGGATACTGCTCAGCTTTTCTCCGACCGCGAGGAGAAAGGGCTGTGTTGATCCAACTTTGCTGAGGAACGCGTCAATGCTCGTCCCGACCTATAGAGCGATGAAGAAGAAATTGTTCTTGTGTTTGTGTGTGCTCACACCCAAGAGACAGAAAACATTGTCCACCTTCCCTGGACAGGCATCATCTCAAAATTACATGCATGTATGTTAAAGGTAGTTTTTTGGCGTATGGAGGGCTGGCGTAAGCTCTTAGCATGGATGATCATGTCTATTCAACCATTTAGAAGTACATTAAAACTGAAGCAGCACTCTGCTTGGTTAAAAAAAAACATTTTAAATGATCAATCTGGTACAATATTGGTCTCTTCCTAGAATTACAATGAATAAAATATACAGTACCAAATTGTTTATCTATCCCCCAGAGATGCTTCTTTTCAAGAGCTGTGAAGGGGAGATACTCTAGGCAGACCTAGAGTATCAAATCAGAGGTTAAATCAACAATCATTCTTCATCCACGTGTAGAACATGTACCTTCACAAACTTGATCACATGACCAGCAGCATCACTGGCACTGACTTTTCCAGTCGTCCTTCCTTTTGCAGTTGGAGGCAAGAGATGAACAAGCAGGAGGAGCGCTGCCACGTGACGTCACTGTCCCATCCTAGTGGATTAGAAGGGCCACACCCACATCCCATGAGTACAGTCAAAGCTCATAGGTGCAGATGAGGACTGGTAAACAAACACCCACATTAAATGTACACTTACCAGAATCATTTGATTCCTCCTGAGCAGTCAAAAGATCGTCCACATGAGTACCAGGGCGAAGGTCTTTGCATGCAGTAAAGACCCTAGATTTGTAGAAGGTTGGCCATTTCTCGATAAACTTGCGGGATATGTCTTCTCCAAAGATCATTCTGAAGTCTTGGTCAATCTAGCACACAGAAACAATGTCCAAACATTACGCACAATTCATGACATGTAATTATTAGTACATCTAGCTAGTCTCCATTGTGCTCACCAAGCCTGGTGTATCCAAGAATCGGGAGAAGTGATCTAGGACGAGTGCAGACTGGTCTTGATCGTGTAGCATACTCTGTCGGTGCTTGAACGTTGCCTTCATTTTCTCCTTGACAACTGATTGGTCGGCTGAATGCTTCATCATGGATATTGCTTCTCTGCATTCATCACCTGACAGCTGTGCGGGTGTAGATGTCTCACGCTGACTCTTGGGGCCATCTTGATGAGAAGACTTGGAGCTCCTCCGGGTTTCTTTGGAGGCACTTCTCATGTTGCGCTGCACTGTTTTCAATCTGTAGCCCAGGTAACCCTGTCCACTGGCAAGATCATAGAACTGTTCCTGTAAAACAAGGCAACATCAGACCAAAAATATGAATATATCTTTCAATATATCTATTTTTTTCGTTTTTGTCTCAATGTGTTAACAATGTGTGCTACACAGGGAAGAAAGGTGTGAAATGATTTTTGTTTTGAAATTCTAAAGTTAGTCCAAAAATGTAGACCTGAGCTAAATGTGATGAGGACAACAATATCCCCTGCCAAATTAGTAGAGAAAGGATCTAGTCCTTATTGGATACTTAAAATCCATCAAAGCAAAAATGGGAAAATCCTAGAGTTCAGCAGAACTCCTCTCAGTGTAGTTCATTGTGAAGCTATGGGTGTGTCTGTATCAGGATCCTGATACCAAGTTAGGAATTCCTAACATACTAATTAAATTAGGTTCCTGCTATATACTGTAACTCACATAACCAGTTGGTGAAGACAGATCCTTCAAATTGGGGAAAAGGGTGACTATTCCAAGGGCATAGGTAACACGGACATTGACCGGTGGGACTTTCCTGCAATATAGCGAGAGAGATAACAAGGTCAGTTTGAAATACAGTTCAAGCTATTTTTAACGGTGTAAACGGTTGAGAAGAGGATGGATGAGTTTAACATAACCAAAATTAGTAAGTATTTCAGTTAAGGAAGTAGAGTATATTGTATTGGTCACTATACCCATGAGTCTCGACCATATCTGCCACCAAGATGTTTACGAGTTTCCTTCTTGTTTGATCAGAAAGGCTTTTGGTTTTGTTGTACTCTTTGAATACATCCTCACCCCCTGGTTTTTGGTGCAAAGCTACGTAGACCGTCTGCAATACAGATATCACATGTAAACCTACCACACATTTTGAAAATGCCTGACATCAACCAGCAACCTATGAACTCACATCTTTTGCCACCTTGCTGTCAGGTGGTCCTTCTACCAGTTTCCTTTTCCATGTTTTGGTGCTCTCTAAAATTACAGTGGAGCTACTTGACGTGGATTTGGCGGCACTTGATGCGGAGCACGATGACTGAAATGAGGAAGACATCCCTTCATCTGAGCAGAAGGAGGTCTCAGAGATCTCATTCTCACCTAAAGGGACAAGGGAGGCAAAACAATAACTTCAGTTGCATAATATGATAATATATACCTCCATTTGAGGTATATTTAGCATTGTGGCAACAAGAGCGGTGAAATAAGTACGAGCTTCAACTAGTTGTCGACTTTGGGGGTTAAAAAGTGTACCGTAATTTCCGGACTATAAAGCGCACCTGAATATAAGCCACACCAGCTAAATTTAGGGTAAAAACCAATTGTGTACAAGCCGCACTGGACTATAAGCCGCAGGTATTTTAATGTTTAATTACCATATGTAAGGGTTTGGGTGATTTTTTGAGGGGCCAGCGTCATCGCTGCCAGCAAAACGGTTGTCAGGGCAGCCTGATTGAAATTAATGCATTCTAATCACTTTCACTCCCTCGCGTCGCTGTATGTCAGGATGGGGTGTGAAACGGGCCGTCCAACCGCTAAACAATACTAGAAGTTTGTTCACACCCCTAGTTCATTTGAGTGGTTTGGAATATACCCGTGATAAAATCGCAACGCTGCATATGAGGACAGTTTCGCACATGATTTTGTTGCCGGTTCGCTCGCTCGCTGTATGTCAGAATGAGGTGTAAGGTGGTGGACCGGTAAAATCCATAGATTTAGAACGCCCCCTTGTGGCCGTTAGCTGTAAAAATCCATAGATTAGCAGCACCATTGTATAGGCCGCAGGGTTCAAGGCATGGGAAAAAAGTAGCGGCTTATAGTCCGGAAATTACGGTAATTGGAGGGATCAGAAGGCTACTGCAAAGCAGCGCAGGTCAAAGCCTCTCGAGTCACATCCATCTTCTAATCATGCCAAAATCCATTACATTAATACCTGGCCAAAATCAGCAAAACCACTGTATCTACAGTATATATCTCGGTGGCGAGGAAATAGGCTCCCTTAATTCCTGATAAAAGGACCATGTTTGCACGAAATGTTACCCATGTTGGCTGGGTATTAACATTCGTTGAATACTAAAATACTGTGAACACAGTTATTGTCGTTTCTCTTCCTACTCACAAAATGTAAAGTCGCTTTGGATAAAACTGTCAGCTTAAGGCCCTGATTTCTTACCAGAGTGTTCCAAAGTACCAGAGTGCTCCTCAGTGAACACCTTGAAAGATACTGCAGCACCCCTCACTAGCTCATCGAAGATGTCAGCTTCCACATCAACTCCTGAGGAGTCCTTCAGGTTCACATCAGTTCCATGTGGAAGGCTGAATTTCACTGAAACTGAGAGCAAAAACACTTACTCATGTTATGATAGCTATATATATATATATATATATATATATATATATATTATAGGCCTACATGCAATGCATCATGTGACATTCAAATGCTCCATAAAGCATTGACTCTCTTTACTGTTCTCATTCTTTTAGCCGTCTTCCCATTAGCTTGATGTGTAAAAGAGTGGGCAGCCCCTACCTTCTTGAATGAATTGGAAGTAATCGTAGCAGTCATCCATCATTGGTACTCGTACCCATTTCAGGGCTCCCTTGCACTCGACGTGAACCAACATTTTCTCCAAGGGACCTGTGCAAAACATTGCTGCTTATTTCATTTTCTGAGCTATCTAATTCTACATCTGTCTCATTCAGCAGCTATAGCTAAATAGTGCTGCCAAGTCAAATACTGTCCGGGCGATGTCGGAATATCACTGTTCCTCATCGCAGTGGCGGCAAGCTACCCAGCTATCGTTACCTTGATAGTAAACTAGCTAACGTTAGCCAAAGTTTCCCAGCGCAAGAGGATTCCGATTCCATCACCGTGAAACAATTTGGCATGGCAGCGTCAACTCTAACAAGCTAAAGCCCCCCACGCTTGCTAAACTTTCTCAAACTAAGTTTCATACCACACAAATACACTGTTTTCGACACAAGCATATATAATATAACGAATTAACAAAAATGATAACATACATGTCGATGAAATTTACCTTGATAAAGGTAATGTCGAGCGACGCAATGTTGAGTACCTCACCTCGCTGCATCAAGTCGCAAGAGAGAAAGATGGCGAGATCGAGAAAATTAGCGCTCAGCTCACGCACAGCACGTAAATGTCCCGGATGTGGTGTTCAGTGTTAATTATGATCAACACCATAATCCAACTCTGTGCTCAATAGGGTATTAACAACAAGTGCCGTTAACATGCTTGAAGGAACACTGAAATCATAACACTTTACACTGAAAAGTGCTAACACTGTAATTTTAACACTGCCATTTTTGCTGTGTATGTATGCTGTATGTATGCTGTATGATGTATGTATGCTGTATGCTGTATGTATGCTGTATGATGTATGTATGCTGTATGTATGCTGTATGTATGCTGTATGTATGCTGTATGATGTATGTATGCTGTATGTATGTATGTATGCTGTATGCTGTATGTATGTATGTATGCTGTATGTATGCTGTATGATGTATGTATGCTGTATGTATGTATGCTGTATGTATGCTGTATGATGTATGTATGCTGTATGTATGCTGTATGTTGTATGTATGATGTAGATAGATAGATAGATAGATAGATAGACTTTATTTGTCATTGCTATAGTACAGGTACCAAACAACGAAATTTAGGAGGGGAGGCTCCCCTGGTGTTTAGGAAAGGAAAAAGAAACACATTTTGGAAAAAGCATAGATGCATAAAATCACAAGAAGGTAAGGAGCTGGTTTACATCAATAGAGGCTATGTACACAATCCACTGTACTATACTGCACAGATAGTCAACTAGGGTTGTCATATTTCACAAGAAAGTATTTTTTCACATTATTTTAAAGTGTCACAGTTTGCAGGCTTGAAAATGTACATGTTTGTGCCTCAGCACTGGCTGCCATACAATCCGTCCGGACTGTCCTGGGCCCAGAACTTAGGCCTTTTCTGTGTTCAGGGCCTTGACGGCCCTGTGGTAGAAGCTGTCCTTCAGTCTGTTTGTCTTAGCGGCCGGGGTCCTGTACCTCCTGTTCGAGGGCAGCTTGACAAAGTGTTCGTGCCCAGGGTGGGTCGGGTCCTTGGAGATCTTGGAGGCCCTCCTGAGACAGCGTGTTTTGTACAGCTCCTCCAGAGAGGGGAGGGGGGCGCCGGTGATCCTCTGTGCTGTTCTCACGACTCTCTGTAGATCGCTTCTCTCCGCTGCCGTGCAGCTGTGGAACCAGTTGGAGATGCCGAAGGTGAGGATACTCTCCACTGCGCCATGGTAGAAGGCCACCAGCATCTCCTTCTTGCTGTGTTGTTTCTTGAGGCATCTCAGGGTGTATAGCCGCTGTTGTGCCCTCTTGATGTTGCCTTTAGTGTTGTCCTTCCAGGCCAGGTCATCCCGCATGTTGTGTCCCAGGAATCGGAGGTTTGAGACTATCTCCACGCTCTCTCCGTCGATGAGCAGGGGCAGGATCTCGGACTTTTTCCTCCTGAAGTCTACGATGAATTCCTGGGTCTTTGACTTGTTTAGCAGCAGGTTGTTAACCTTGCACAGCTTGCTCAATTGCTCTACCTCATCCCTGTACGTCGCCTCGTCCCCCCCCGAGATACATCCCACCACGGTGGTGTCGTCTGCAAACTTTACGATGTAGTTGCTGGGGTGGATGGGGGTGAAGTCGTGGGTGTAGAGGTTGTAGAGGATGGGGCTTAGCACGCAGCCCTGGGGTGACCCAGTGCTGAGGCTGAGGGCTGTGGAGGTGTGGGGGCCCACCCGCACCCTCTGGGGGCGGTCGGTCAGGAAGTCCTTGATCCACGCACATATAGAGTGTGATAGACCCAGGTCTAGTAGTTTGGTCACTAGCCTGTCTGGAAGGATGGTGTTAAAGGCGGAGCTGAAGTCCACGAAGAGCAGTCTCGCGTAGCTGTTTCCCCTCTCCAGGTGGGATAGAGTGGCGTGGAGAGTCGTCGCTATGGCGTCCTCTGTGGACCTGTGGGCTCTGTAGGCGAACTGGTATGGATCCAGGTTGGGCGGGAGGCGTGTGAGTATGTGGGCCCGGACTAGTTTCTCGAAGCACTTCATGATGATTGGTGTGAGTGCCACCGGGCGGTAGTCGTTTAGGCAGCTCACCGTGCTTTTCTTCGGGACTGGGATGATAGTTGAGGTTTTCAGGCAGGGTGGGACGGTGGCCTGGGACAGGGACTGGTTAAAGATGTTGGTGAAAACCCCGGCCAGCTGGTCGGCGCAGTCTCTCAGCACCCGTCCCAGGACGCCATCCGGCCCCGAGGCTTTCCTGGGGTCCACCGCCTTCAGTACGCGTCTCACCTCGTGCTCTGTGAGGGTGAGGCTGCTGAGAGCTGGAGAGAGTGGTGTCTGTGTTGTGGTTACCTCCGTTCGCCCCTCGTCGAACCGGGCGTAGAAGGTGTTCAGCTTTCCCGCCAGCAGGGGGTCGTCCTCTGCGGCTGTGAGCCTGTTGGCTCTGAAGTTTGTCATCTGCTGAACCCCCTGCCACATCCGCCTGGAGTCATTGCTCAGGAGGCATTCCTCAATCTTCTCTCTGTGCTCTGCCTTGGCCGCTTTGATGCCGCACTTTAGGTTGGCCCTGGTGGAGCTGTACAGCGGTGTGCGCTTCCCTGCGAAGAAGGCGTTGTCCCTCTCGTTGATCAGTTTTTGGACCTTCCCAGTCATCCATGGCTTCGTGTTGGGGTAGACCCGGACCCGTTTGTCCACGGTGACTGAGTTGGTGCAGTTCACTATGTGGTTCAGAACCGACGACGTGTACTGTTCCAGGTCCTCATGCTCATATTCCTGCCATAGGGTGTCATTTAGGCAGATCTGCAGTGGAGCGGACCCTTCTGGCCAGGTTCTGACAGTCTTAGTGGTGATGGGAGCACTTTTCCCCATTGTAGTGTATGCAGGAATCAGGAGGATTGACACATGGTCAGACATGCCTAGATGAGCTAGCGGACTAGCCTTGTAAGCACGTTTGATGTTGGTGTATACTTTATCCAGTGTTTTTTCTCCTCTCGTTGCACATTACATGCTGATAGAACTTGGGTAGTACTGCCTTCAGGTCGACATGATTAAAGTCCCCCGCTATGATGTGAATAGCCTGTGGATCAGTGCTTTGTTGGCTACTAATGACTTCATATAGTCGCGCCAATGCTACTTTGCTGTCTGCGCTAGGCGCTATATACACACATGTAATTAGCACTCCCTAGGGAGGTATGTGGGTCGGCATTTAACAGTCAAGTATTCCAGGTCTGGGGAGCAGTGGCTACTTACAGTTTTCGTGTTTAAGCACCAGCTGTCCTTCGTAGATATAATGAGGCCGCCTCCGCGGGTCTTCTCACTAAGCTCCGTTCGGTCAGCGCGGTGCAACGTACGTCCCTCCAAGCTAACAGTAGCGTCCACAATGTTGTCATTTAGCCAGGTTTCGGTCAGAATAATCACACAGCTATCCCCTACGATGTTGTTTTTGGCCACCTGTAGTCTCAGTTCATCCATCTTGTTCTTCAGGGATCTGACGTTAGAGAGGAAAATGCTTGGCAAAGCTGGTTTGTTTGGGCTTCTCCTCAGCCTTGCTAGCAGGCCTCCCCGGCGGCCTCGGCGTTGTTTACGGTCTCGCCTCCGTCGCTTACGCCTTAGTGTTGGGATAGCGAAGTACTGTTCACCCGGCGCCCTCGCGATGTCGAAAGGAATCCTTTGTTGTTCTAAGAATTCCGCCGTTACAGTCCCCTCGTTTTTCGCACCAACTTCTAGTAAGTCTAGTCTGCTGTAGGTACTATTTACACAACCGTTCCCTATGAGTACTAAAATAAAAATGTACATAGAAATATTCTTAAAAACACTAAAAAACACCAGCGTGGAAGCCACTCCGAGCCTCGCGTCTGAGCGCGCCGCCATCTTGGATAACATCTTGGATCTTGGATGGACCAATGTGGGTCCATCCCCACAACTGTGATCCCATGAGCCATTTCCCAGTAAGTCAAATTATTGAAATAAACAGCTATGTAGACAACATTGTATCCAGCATTACAATTGGCATGCCCTTCATGGGACATCAGCACATTAGCTGTGTTGGTCCTAAATACTTTTTTTTTTTTTTACTTGATTTCATCAAGGTAAATTAAATGGTTTCCTAACACTAAGCCAAAAAAACACTACATGTATGAGAAAGGACTTCATCAAATTCTCATGTAATTCATCATTATGCACACTCCAGTTAAGTGTTGGATAAAAATGATAAATGCAGTACATGGTTTTGAACAGGAACATGTCCCTGTCTCTATGGCGCTACTGTAGTGCATCAAGTGAGTCTAACCTCCCCCATTTTTCTCACAGGCTCAACCAAACACGTGTCCGTCATGGCCCTGGAGCTGCCAGTCTCCAGCGTCCAGGTACTGTAACTAATGTTACATACAGTGAAAGGGTTACTTCCCGCCATTACCAAATATCGCCACTATGAATAATTGATTTCAATGCATTCGGAGTGACGGCCCTTATTTGTAATAAAATGTGTGTCGCCACTCCGAAATTAAATTAGCACCGCCATGTACTACGCATCCATGTATTTGTTAGGCTATACATAATCGATCTATTAAAAATATATTAGGGTACGTCATTGATTAATTAGGCTAGTTATATCCTGCTGAGACAGTATCGGGCTACAGGTGGTAACTACCTAGTAACTACACGTAGTTGCGTGCGTGTGTGTGCGAGAGAGGAAGAAAGAGCGAGAGAGGGAGAGGGAGAGAGCGAGAGGGAGAGAGCGAGAGGGAGAGAGAGAGGGGGAGAGAGAGAGAGAGAGAGCCTGTGGTGGACGTCAGAGAGGTCAGTAGCACTGTTGGTGACCTCACAGCTATGGTATACTATAGCATACTTTCTCTGGTGTATCGTTGTGGGGACTCCATTATCCCCCACATATTTGTTCTACACACTGACATTTGAAGGGTTATAGTTTGAGTAAACTGTTAGCTCCTTGACATGTGAGGTGGAGTAGGAGTTTGTGGGGATGACTGTGGGTGTTTTGACTTGTGTGTTCCAGAAGTTTAGGGTTGGAGAAGAAGTGCTAGCTCGATGGACGGACCGCCGCGACTACCCGGCCAAAATCCAATCAGTCAACGAGGAAGGTTGGAATCACACACATTTTCATCAAGACAAAAACCATACATTTGTGATAAACCTTCTCTCCTTCCTCTTTGGTGTTTTGCGTCAGTACGGCTCCCAGACCCACTTCACTGGCATCAGTCTGCACCTGGAATCGTAAGGTGGGATCTGGTTGAGCCAGAACTGGAGGGCTCTGGAGAGCCATCTTCAGTTTTTCCATACTTTCTTGACACTCCTTTGTCCATACCCAGCTCACGCCTTTAAATGATTCAAGGGGGCGGTCAGGTCGGCAAAGTGAGGTACAAACTTGTGGTACCATCCCACCATACCTAAAAACCTCTGCAGGGTCCTCAGGTCGCTTGGAGTAGGGTAACTGACGACAGCTGCCGTCTTCTCCGGATCCATCTCCACCCCTTTCTTTGACACAATGTGTCAGAGGAATTTCAGCTGATCCTTAAAGAAGTGGCATTTCTTCAGATTCAGAGAGAGGTTGGCAATGTAGAGTTTGGCGAACACCGCTTCAAGGTCTTTGATGTGTTGCTCTGGGTCTGGGGAGAAAACGATGATGTCATCAATATAGACAAAAGAGTTCACTCCTCTTAACTCCCCCAGCAGCCTTTCCATCAACCGCTGAAAGGTTGCGGCAGCGTTCTTGAGCCCGAAAGGCATGACTCGGAATTGGTATAGACCAAAGGGTGTGTCAACAGCTGTCTTGGCCTTGCTATCGGCGTCCATGGTGACCTGCCAATATCCAGACTTGAGATCGAGGGTGCTGAAGCAGGTGGCTCCATGTAACGACTCCAGGATGTCATGTAGGATTGGCATAGGATATGCATCCAGTTGGGTTTTTGTGTTCAGTCCTCGATAGTCAATGCAGAAACGAAATGATCCATCTGGCTTTCCAACAAGCACCGTCGGGGCTGACCAAGGAGACTGAGAAGGTTCAATGATGTTGTCGGCTAACATTTTGTCAATGTGCTCTTTAAACCTACCGAACCTTAACATTTACTTTCTGGCTGCCCAACTTACCCAGATTAGGCAGTGGTTCTCTAGCTCATCTAGCGCATGGTCAAGACTGGAATCTTATGACATTCTTCCATATGAACTGAGATACCTGCCTTATATTGGTTTACAACAGGTTAAAAAAATCACAAATAATCCTATTATTATTAACAGTTTACTAATATGGAAGAACTCCCATAAACGTATGGGTCACAAGGAACACCTTTCGCCCTATACTCCTATCTGGAGAAACCCCAATTTTACATCTTGTTTTAATGATGACACCTTCAAGTCTTGGTACGACAAGGGGATAAGGGAAATAACACATCATTACGACAGTGGTACATTTGTTTCTTTCCTTCAGTTCAAGTCAAAATATAATTTATCTTCCACACATTTATTTTGATTTTTTCAAATCCACCATATGATACAGACAACTCAAGGCACTCTTGAAGAACCCAAGCCCTCCAAAATAGAAGGCCTTATCAATAAGGAGGTTCAAAGTTCTAAATGTATTTCTCAAGTTTATTTATCTCTGCTTGAATGCTTGTCTACAAGTACAGATGCTACGAGGTGTAAATGGGAAAAGGATTTAGACATGGATATAAGTAAAGAGGACTGGTCTTTCTTTTGTCTTAAAGTTCATAAATGTTCTTACAATATGAGGCACAAACTCCTTCTTTTTAAAATTTTGCATAGAACTTATTATACACCTGCAAAACTTTATAAAATGAATAATGAAATGTCCTTTTTGTGCTGGCGCTGCAAAAAACAGAAAGGGGACTTTTACCATATGTTTTGGTCATGTAATTTGTTGTTAACATTTTGGAACTTTGTAATTGACACGATAGCATTATGTTTAAATATTCACATTGCAAAATCATCTCGCTTGTGTCTTTTAGGCACAATCAATATGGATCCTTGGAATGAATTTCAAAAAATATATATTGATCTTGCTTTGATAGTGTATACACTATATACACCTACAATATCACATTGGTTAAATGAAATCTCTAGCTACATTCCATTAGATAAAATATACTATAATATAAGACATAAGAGTCAGGACTTTGTAAAAATATGGCAACCACATATAGATTTTATGGCAAGAAGGGCAGCTTCAGGTACTATTGTTTGATGGACAGTGTTTCTTGTAGGGATGCACGGTGATGTGAATTGCTGTTAATATCATAGCGCATCCCTAATGAATGTATTATTGTGTGTGTGTGTGTGTGTGTGTGTGTGTGTGTGTATGTAGGCATGTGTGTTTTGTCTTATTATTATTATATTTTTGTTGTGTTGTCGTTGGGCGTTGCCGCACAATGGTGGGTGGGGGGGGGGAGGGGGTGGATACAAGGGGGCGGGGAAACAAGAAAAAATGTGTTCAATTATATTGTAAAAATGTTTGAATCTTTGGGAAAAAAAAAAAAAAAAAAAAAAGAAGAGGCGGCCCCAGGTCATCCAGGAGTTCCAGAGCCCCGCTCCTGACGGCCCCACGATCATGCTGCTGTCACTCAAAGCTGGCGGGGTGGGACTCAACCTGACAGCCGCCTCCCGTGTTCTCTTTCATAGTATTCGTTTCGTATCTCACTATGGGAACGCCCCCTGCGTGACCTCATCAGAAACTGAATTACACTGCGCCAGCCCATTGGCTGGCCCAGGCGACGCTTGTGTCACGAGGGACGGGACCCTCCGCCTATATAAGGCGTACACACGGCGTCTGTCGTCATACAAAAACCTTTTCTCGCTTCTCACTGGAGCTGACAACAACTGTGCGGGTGGCTAGAGCTAAACAGTCCACAGATACGAGCGACCAAACTCGTGCCGACGGGCGCTCTGCTGCTAAACTGCACTTCGTTGACGTTCACAGGAGTAGAAATACTTCTGTTGAAGAGTAGGAATACTCTGACTCGGGGTAGCGATACCCCGTGTTACGATTCGAGTAGCAATACTCGCCTTGCTCGGAACGAAAAAAGTAGCGATACTCCTCGTTCTGAACGACGCGAGTAGCAATACTCCCTGTTCTGCGAGTAGGAATACTCCGAACGGTTACGGGTAGCAATACCCAGTGTGAGAGACAAAAAGTAGAAATAACTTTATCTCTATAACGCACTGCTAGCGGGTAGATAGTAATATCCCTCCCCTGGCCCCTCTGTTTTCCCTTGATAGCTGACAAGCTAACGGGTGAAGTAGCGAGGCCTGCTAGCAGCTAGCCTACAACCCTTAGCCAGAAATGGCTAACGTTGAGGCTAGCGGACCTAGCACAGCCGAGACTAGCCGGAAGACCTGCTCGTGCAGCAAGTCAATGGCTAGCTGGGACACTCACTCTAAGTGTGCAGTGTGTCTGGGATTAACCCACGCCCGGGCCGCTGTTATCTCTACCGATGAGTGTATCCACTGTGCAGTGTTCCCCAAGAAACTTCTCCGCCGACGGCTAAGTCGCATGGCTAGCCTGTCGGGAGAAGATCCACTTCTGTGTAAGGCAGCCGAAACGCTGCCATCACAGTCTAACGCGGACATGTCTCCAGGTTTACCGACACCATGCTGGGCGGACTTAGTGCCACATAGCCCTGACATCGGTTTCCCGGTACTGGATGACAAGGGGATTGACAGCTTTACCGCTGCTCGCTATGAGAGAGACTCGGACAATGATGAGGGAGGGTCGCGTGACTCAGACCTCATTTTGTCCACCGATGATGAGGAAGACTCCTCATTATCAATCGGTAGGCGCGGAGCTGGAAAGCCCCCCACACCTGACGGAGGTAACCAACCCTCCGCCCCGTCTCTCATAGACTGCGACATGCAGGACATGTGCAAGCGAGCAGCGGAAAGGCTGAATATCCCCTGGCCCGTCGCCATAACCGAAACTGCTATGTCACGCTTTGACGGCAAAAGACTGCAGACGGCGGCTAAGACGGGGAAACAAGTTATGCCGTTCTTCCCCGAGCTACTCGATGAGATAGCAGTTACGTGGAAAGAACGGCCATTCAGCGAGAAACACCCAATAATCGGGGGTTCTCGACTGGATTGTGAGGGGATGGACTCCCTCGGCCTCCGCCACATCCCACCGGTCGAGCCGGTGGTGGCGCGCCACCTGCACCCGAAGACCCCCGTATCTTCGGCTGCCCCGTTCCTACCCTCCAAGTCGGACCGCTTCCAGGCTAGCCTTACAGACAAGTGCTACAAAGCAGCGGCACTGACAGCGAGGGCTCTCAATGCCTCCGCACTCCTATCAGCCTACCAGGCTGCTTTTGTAGCGAGCTGATTCCCCCTCGAGGAGACCCACAGAGGTTTCTACTCGAAGTATTTTCTGGTCCCAAAGAAAGGGGGGGGCATGAGGGCTATTCTAGACCTCCGTGTCTTGAATCAGCATCTCAGAAAATACAAATTCAGGATGTTGACACACTCTTCCCTGCTAATTTTCATACGAGCAGGGGATTGGTTCACATCAATCGACCTGAAGGACGCTTATTTCCACATTCCGATATATCCTCCACACAGGAAATATGAGATTCGCTTTCCAAGGGATAGCGTACGAATATGTGGTCCTTCCCTTTGGCCTGTCACTAAGCCCAAGGGTGTTTGTAAAATGCACCGAGGCAGCAGTGGCCCCTCTCAGACAGAGGGGTATCAGAGTGGCCACATATATCGACGACTGGTTAGTGGCAGCCACCAGCCGCGAGGAGGCGGCGCGTCACACAGCGGTCATTTCGAAACACCTAACGAATCTGGGGTTCCGAATAAACATGGAGAAGAGCATGGTGACACCCTCCCAACGCATCGCGTTTATAGGGCTCGCACTGGACTCTATCCGAGCCAAGGCGTTTTTGTCTCCAGAAAGAGTGGAGACGATGCGCGCGACTATAGCGCTGTTTCGCAGGGGCAACATAGTTACCCTCAAACAATGCCAGAGGTTGTTAGGCTTGATGGCCTCCGCTGTGGTGGTCATACCCCTGGGGCGCCTGTACATGAGAGGCATCCAGCGCTGGGTGGCCTCTCTGGGCCTGGACCCCCACCGCGACGGTCACCGTCGTGTGAGGGTCTCCAGGGATTGCTCACTGGCTCTGCACCAGTGGAAGGACCCAGGTTTCATAACACAGGGTGTTTCTATGGGACCTGGCCTGAACAGAAAAGTAATCACCACGGACGCCTCTCTGAGAGGCTGGGGTGCCACTTTCGAAGGGAGAACGATAAACGGGGGTTGGGACCCGCACTTACGTTCTACCCATATAAACGGCCTGGAACTGCTAGCTGTTCACTTGGCTTTGAAACATTTCCTCCCGTGGTTGAGAGGACATCATGTTTTGGTGAGGACAGACAACTCCACGGTCGTTGCCTATGTAAACAGACAGGGGGGACTGAGGTCCCACCAGTTACACACCATGGCACACAGACTGATAGTGTGGAGCAGTGCACACATGCGGTCGCTGAGAGCAACCCATGTACCGGGCATTCTGAACTACGGAGCAGATTTGTTGTCCAGGGGCAACCCACTGTACGCAGACTGGAGACTTCACCCCGAAGTAGTGAAACAGATTTGGTCACGATTCGGTCAAGCGACCGTGGACGTTTATGCTACGGCAGAGAACGCCCAGTGTCCCCTGTTCTTCTCTCTGCGCGATCGGAGAGCCCCGCTGGGAGTGGACGCATTAGCGCACGAGTGGCCGAGGACCCTCCTGTATGCGTTCCCACCGGTGGCACTCATTCCCCCGACTCTGGCCAGAGTGAGGGAAGGAGATCTGTCCATGGTGCTGATAGCCCCGCGTTGGCCGGGAAACACTAGTTGGCGGAGATTTTTCATCTCCTATCCGGTCCGCCATGGCAACTACCGCTGCGCAGGGACCTGCTGACCCAGGCGCGGGGGGAGATATTCCATCCCCACCCAGAGAGATTGTCTCTGTGGGCCTAGCCCGTGAAGGGATCAACCTTGCACTAGTGGGTCTTCCCCAAGGGGTGATCGACACTATTCAGTGCGCCAGAGCCTCATCAACTAGAAAGTTGTATGGGCATAAGTGGCGTGTGTTCGAGACTTGGTGCTCAGAGTCACACGCTGTCCCTTTTCAGTGTTCTGTGACAGTTATTCTGTCATTTCTACAGGAATTGATTGAGAGGGGTAAGGCTTTCTCAACCGTTAAGGTCTATTTGGCAGCTATTTCGGCTTGTCATATTGGCCTGGGTGGAAAGTCGATAAGCCAGCACCCGTTGGTGTGCCAGTTTATGAAAGGGGCCCGAAGGAAATTGCCTACGTCTAGGCCGTTAGCTCCTTCATGGGACCTCCCTATGGTACTAGATGCTCTCTCCTGCCCACCGTTCGAACCGCTGGAACAGGTGGAGGTGAAAGTGTTAACGCTAAAGACGGTCCTATTGCTTGCTTTGGCTTCGGCTAAGTGCATAGGTGAAGTCCATGCGCTCTCGGTGCACCGAGAGTGTACAAAGTTCTCCCCAGGGGACTCTAGGGTCAGTCTGATGCCTAACCCAGCCTTTATTCCGAAGGTTATAGGCTCTTGCACCCCTATAGAGTTGGCTGCCTTCTATCCCCCGCCTTTTGCCTCGGAAGAGCACAGGCGGTTGCATACTTTATGTCCTGTCCGCGCGCTGCGTGTTTACATAGACAGGACTCAGGGTTGCAGGAAAGGTGACCAGTTGTTTGTATCCTGGGCTAATCCACACACGGGAAAGCCAGTGTCGAAACAACGCCTTTCCCATTGGGTAGTGGCGGCTATTGCCTTGGCTTACTCTAGTAAGGGTCTACAGCCCCCCGCGGGCTTACGTGCGCACTCTACTAGAGGTTTGGCGACCTCCTGGGCACTCTTTAAAGGGGTGTCTATTCAGGAGGTGTGTGCGGCGGCGTGCTGGGCTTCGCCCCACACGGTCGCTAGATTTTATAGGTTGGATGTTACGGCTCCAACGCTATCACACTCAGTCCTCAGTTTGGGTTCCTCTTAGGACGTAGTTCCTAGAGTGTGAGGGTCCATTCTGGGACAGTTGTCGTTTTACAGGCAGGTCTGGCAATACGGGAGTAAGTATATTCCCATAGTGAGATACGAAACGAATACTATGAAAGAGAACTTTAGGTTATTTACATAACCCCGGTTCTCTGAGTAGTATTCGTGAGTATCTCACCGGACCACCCTCCTTGCTTTAGAAGCGAGAAAGAGGTTGCTTGTTTTGAATGACGACAGACGCTGTGTGTACGCTTTATATAGGTGGAGGGTCCCGTCCCTCGTGACACAAGCGTCGCCTGGGCCAGCCAATGGGCTGGCGCAGTGTAATTCAGTTTCTGATGAGGTCACGCAGGGGGCGTTCCCATAGTGAGATACTCACGAATACTACTCAGAGAACCGAGGTTATGTAAATAACCTAAAGTTTTCCTCATGGATCCAGCGTGGAACCCTGCAGCAGAGGACCAGTGTGTGAATCGCTGTCACCGCCTGGGCCAGAAGAGAGACGTCTTCATCACCAAGTTCATCGTGAAGGACTCTGTGGAGGAGAACATGGTGAAGATTCAGAGGCAGAAGCAGGATCTGGTGGACAAGGCTTTCGGCTCCAAGAACCCCACCGACAAGAAGGCGTCACGCATTAATGAAATAAAAGCCCTCATGGAGCTGTAGACGTCCCTACGTATGGGAACCTTGTTAAGACATTCCCATTTTGAAGTTTAGTTTTGATACTGTTTGTTGTGGAATGTTCTCTCAGCACATATGTCCATCGTTACATTCCCACTCACCACACTGCCCTTGGTTAACAAGTCTCATGATACATTTACATTTTTGGGCATTTAACAGATGCCTTTATCCAAAGCGACTTTTCTTTTTTGGGATTGATGTGTGGTTTCATGTATGTGGGAATAAATGTTTTAAGTGACAAACCAAAAAAACAAAAACAAAAACAAACAAAATATATTTACAAAATAAATACATCTTTCTTCTAATTCTAACAGATGCGTTTTCATTATTGTTACCGCTGCTTCATAGGTCTGAATAACACTGACAGGCTGTGTCCCTTGAACAGAGCTTGTATAGAAAAAGTATAGCACGCATCATAGGAAGGTGCCTGGGTGCCGCGCAATGATAATTTCCGTCGTTTTCAGTGAAAATTATTTTGTCACCTTTTTGGGCCAGCACCCCTGCATTCCCAAAAAATGTGATAGAAATGAGCCATTGAATTGTTGCACGCTCTCCAGCAATTCCCTGTTCCCGGTGTACCATTCTGTAAGTATTTTCTTCTTGGGGTAATAAAAAACCTAATAATGTTCTTCCATGAAAATTCTCTCCATTGTCCAGAGCTAGAGGTGGTGGATTGTATTTTATGTTTAACCATTCTTCCTCAGTTAGGACTATGTTTGCTTCCTTCTCCCACTTATCCCTAACATATAAGGAGGAGTGATTCTTGGTGGACTGTATACTCTTCTGTATACTTCTTGACACCAGTTTCTTGTGGGTGTTGCCCTTATACGCATCAATAAAAATGTTGACGAGACTCATTTCAGAAACCTCATTATTCTTTATATTCTTATAGAAGTAATGCCTCAGTTGTAAATACCTGTAGAAATCTTGTTTCTCTAGGTTGTGATTATCAATAAGATATTGAAAGGCCTGTATTGGATGAAATTAGGTAGGGATGTCCCGATCCCATTTTTTCACTACCGATACCTGGGCTTCAGGTATCTGCGATACCTATATCAATCCGATATTTGTATTTATTGTTTTACTCCTGAATAATAACAAATACTTCCCCAGTATAGTCCACAACATTTGGCTATTAAAGACTGCCAGCCTTTATTCAAGCAACAAAAACAGTACTCACTGTTACTCACTACTCAGTGACCAACTGGTTTCAAGTTAAAACAATTTAAACAGCAGCATTCAGCATTGTAGAAAAAAAATGAGTTACTGTCTGATTTCTAGTTGTAGTGCGTTTCGTATCTCACTATGGGAACGCCCCCTGCGTGACCTCATCAGAAACTGAATTACACTGCGCCAGCCCATTGGCTGGCCAAGGCGACGCTTGTGTCACGAGGGACGGGACCCTCCGCCTATATAAGACGTACACACGGCATTCAAAAGCCTTTGCGCGCTTCTCACTTGAGCTGACAACAACTGTGCGGGTGGCTAGAGCTAAACAGTCCACAGATACGAGCGACCACAACACACACACTGTATGGAAAGTTTGAGCGGCAGTGACGGCCGCGCGCTGCACTTAGTATTTATTTTGAACGTCTCGCTCAGCCCGTCAGTGACGGTGCAGTGTGTGTGTGTGTTAGCCAGTCAGTGACGGTGCAGTGTGTGTGTGTTAGCCCGTCAGTGACGGTGCAGTGTGTGTGTTAGCCCGTCAGTGACGGTGCTGAGCCGTGCTGTATGTTAACAAACACGTTTGTACAGCTGTTCCTTTGTGTCGACCTCCCTCTGTGCCTAGAGACTCTTACACTAACGTTACCACCAGGTGCTAGCTAGCTACGGTAGCTAACGTTACCACCAGGTGCTAGCTAGCTACGGTAGCTAACGTTACCACCAGGTGCTAGCCAGCTACGGTAGCTAACGTTACCACCAGGTGCTAGCTAGCTACGGTAGCTCACGTTACCACCAGGTGCTAGCTAACTAAGGTAGCTAATGTTACCACCAGGTGCTAGCTAGCTACGGTAGCTAACGTTACCACCAGGTGCTAGCCAGCTACGGTAGCTAATGTTACCACCAGGTGCTAGCCAGCTACGGTAGCTAATGTTACCACCAGGTGCTAGCTAACTAAGGTAGCTAATGTTACCACCAGGTGCTAGCCAGCTACGGTAGCTAATGTTACCACCAGGTGCTAGCTATCTACGGTAGCTAATGTTACCACCAGGTGCTAGCTAGCTACGGTAGCTAACGTTACCACCAGGTGCTAGCTACGGTAGCTAACGTTACCACCAGCTGCTAGCTACGGTAGCTAACGTTACCACCAGGTGCTAGCTAGCTAAGGTAAGTAACGTTACCACCAGGTGCTAGCTAGCTACGGTAGCTAACGACCGTGGTAAAGTTGTTTTTATATTCGACATTCAACAGACATTCACATTCGGCATTTTAGGGACCGTGGTAAAAGTAGTGAAAAACCCAATGGAGATATGGCTGTCCTGATCAATAACTCTGCCAATATTGGGTCAAAACACCTCAAACCAATTGTAGATTGTTCTGGATTTCGCAATCAATTGATTAGGAATTTATTAAAATTCAAGAACTCAAAAACCCTATGGAGATATGGCTGTCCTGATCAATAACTCTGCCAATATTGGGTCAAAACACCTCAAACCAATTGTAAATTGTTCTGGATTTCGCAATCAATTGATTAGGAATTTATTAAAATTCAAGAACTCAAAAACCCTATGGAGATATGGCTGTCCTGATCAATAACTGCCAATATTGGGCCAAAGCAGCTCAAACCAATTGCAGATTACTATCGGGGAGGTGACAGCAGAATCTGCTGTAATCACTGTAGCACAACAATACAAGGCTTAGGCTATCAGTAGGTGTACTTATTTCAGTCGAGGAGCAGATTTTCTCAGACTCAGCAAAATGGACACAAAATGTTTATTTAAAAAAAATATTGGCACAAAAAATAAACTCTCTCCTAACCAGCTGGAACAGAGAGGAGAGAGGGAGGAGTGATGGAGAGGAGGAGAACAAACAGCTGATATGACGCACAGAACAACACTGGTGGGGAGGGGTGAGGCGTCGAAGTCGTTAGTTAGAACAGGGCACTGCGCATTCTGGTGTAGTCACTGAGCTGCTCAATGGGCCCTGTGGAATGGAGGAAGAGCGAGAGAGAGGGAGAGAAGGGTCAATGCGTAGACAGGCCACATAGCCTGAACCCTGCCGTAACGCTTTTGGACTGGGACATTTCCTCGCATTTAATTCAAACCCATTCTCTCTTTCTTTCCTTTTTTAGATAAATGTATTTATTTGTAAATGCAAGTCACAAAATATACAATGCATATCATACTATAAGCACGGCAAAAGCTTTGTATGGACATATTGGAGACGTTTGTATCGAGACGTGAAGCCGTGACCGACTGTAACACTCTGAACCAGAAACACATGTGTGTGTGTGTGTGTGAGAGTGTGTGTGTGTGTGTGTGTGTGTGTACAATCCACATTAATCAAACAATTACTTAAAAAATAGAAAAACTACGTTAAGCATAGTTCTCTGGAGACGTGAAGCCGTGACCGACTGTAACACTCTGAACCAGAAACACATGTGTGTGTGTGTGTGTGAGTGTGTGTGTGTGTGAGTGTGTGTGTGTGTGTGTGTGTGTGTGTGTGTGTGTGTGTACTATCCACATTAATCAAACAATTACTTAAAAAATAGAAAAACTACGTTAAGCATAGTTCTCTGGTGTACTACGTTAAGCATGTATTCTCTGGTGTATCTTTAGGAATTCTGCTCGACTAAAACTCTTCCCACACTGGGAGCAGTGGTATGGTTTCTCTCCTGTGTGTATTCTCTGATGATCCTTTAGGGTTCCTGCTTGACTGAAACTCTTCCCACACTGGGAGCACTGGTATGGTTTCTCTCCTGTGTGTATTCTCTGGTGCGTCTTCAGGTGTCCTGCATCAATGAAACTCTTCCCACACTGGGAGCACTGGTATGGTTTCTCTCCTTTGTGTATTCTCTGATGAATCTTTAGGGTTCCTGCTTGACTGAAACTCTTCCCACACTGGGAGCACTGGTATGGTTTCTCTCCTGTGTGTATTCTCTGGTGCGTCTTCAGGTCTCCTGCTTGACTGAAACTCTTCCCACACTGTGAGCATATACACACTTGACTGACATAATTCAAATACATTCTCTCTTTACTTCTCCATATATTCTGACACATTAGGCTGTGGTGTTCAGAAAACAATGCCACCAGTCCATAGAATGGGTGGTGATAGTCTTATTTGGGATGGAAATGTGTTACAATTCAGTCATTGATAGTAAGGTGTTTTTCCTTGTGTCAATGGGCTTTAAGGTGATACATTCCTATGTACCTGAGTTTACCCTTTTTACTGTCACAGCAAAGACGGCACTTCCAGACTGGAGCTCGCTTGGCCTCATTGAATTCCTCCTGAGTCATACTCAGACACTCTGAGTGGAACCACCTCATGCACACAGAGCAGGCAATCTGTAGAATTGAAAACAAAACTGAGAGTAGCACATGATACTAGATTCAAACTACTTCAGATTCAACTACTAGGTTCAACTACTGAACCTAGAAACGGTTACATAATGTCTTACACCCTCATGATGCATGTTATCGTCATGTAGAGTTAGTGAGTGGAATAGGAAAAGCTAAAGTGTAGATCTCCAGACATATAGCACAAAACAGGAGATTATCCAATGTCGCCCTTTTGTTTTTACTAATGTCCATGTCAACTAAGGTATTAGTTAATACAGTAATGAGAATGAATTAACAGTTAACTTATGGTATTTTGTTACATTTATAGTAATTTAAGTTTTACCAAATCACATGCTCATGAAAATTGAATACTGGACGGTGTGTAGCCCAACGGTTAGACCATTGGAGCAGAGACCAAAAGGGCCTTGCCACTTGATGGTAATTGCCTAATTAATGCTAACAACATTGTGCCCACGAGCACAGAAACACAATACTATCTCACAATATTGGCACATTCTATAAACATCTGCTAAATTACACCAAAATACTGCAAGTTTAGTGTGACTGCATTATCTGCCAAACAGAGATACATAAATAAGTAATAAACAGTACAGAATTTTAAGTGAAACAGGTACTAACCCAATGAATTACAGGTGTGGCTCCTCCAGGAACAGATTGAGATGCACACATGGAGCAACAGTTCTCGATTCTGAAGTCTTTAAGAAAGTATGCTGTAAAATGTCATACTCTGGGTAATAGCATTAATATTTTATATGCCCCTGTTAATTAATTGTGCACACCTGATGCATCCAGAATGGCCTCAGCAAACACCTTTCTTTTCCACGTCATACCCTTCTTGGAGGGGTCTAAGACCATGTGTGTTGGGATGATTGGAAATTCTGCAATGATCTGTCTTGCAAACTAAATATGAACATAATATAAACTTGTTAAACTACAGTATCCTAAAATTGAAAGTTAAATATATCAAAGAGTACAGAATATGCAAACATCATGTTATGTTCACCTCCATAACAAACACGCCACAGCTGAAGCCATCTTGTTGTTTGGTGTGGTTGATAGTTGCCCCCTTCAACTTCAACCCCAGCCAGTCTTTCTTCCCGTGTTTATTGAGCCGCATTCTGAAGTATTCCCTGTATGGAAAACAAATTATGTTATCTAACAGATTCATTGTTGTGCCATACATACATGACTGTGCCCTACATGTAGACTTATTGATGCATAAATATTTGTAAATGATGTACATATTTACCTTAATCTTGTGGCCACATCCTCAGAATGCGCCAGCTCTTGTCCTCCAGATGGGTCGATTAAAAACACACTGCCTGATGCAGCTTGACAGAACTGTAACAAACCATACCTCTGTTTCATCATACACTTAGTTTAACATAGCAGCACAATTTTGTGTGGTGGAGTGATTGAGAAAGATGATCTCACCATTAACGTCCAGTGCACATTATTTATGTTGATGAAGCCTATGATGGCCTCATAGTCACTGAATGAAACCTGAAACAAATTCAAAAAGGAAGACAAAAGCTGTCAATTAGAAACAAGACTGGATCTAATTAATGGCGTGCCATCCCTGTGTGTGTGTGTGTGTGTGTGTGTGTGTGTGTGTGTGTGTGTGTGTGTGTGTATGGACGGGCTGAAGTGCCACTGTCAGCCAATGAATAAAGTCAAGTATTCCTCTATGACTGTGACTGTGTCACTCCTAGAGGGCTGCAAGATTAAAGCATCTAATGATTTTAACTCTAGCATGTTTACAAAAATGGTTTCAGCACCTATAGAATCAAAACATTTACAAACTTGTAACCTATACAATGCACTAACTAGTATGAGATATTTAGAACAACTAATCATTTCATACAGTACCTTGACAGACAGTATAGTAGGATAGATTAGGACATGTTTATTCATTTGCACACAGGTCAGTACTTTGGACTGTGAATCACACTGTGAATCACACTGGAATCTGATATAGGTCACATTTCAAAGGGCAATAGGAACAGCCAAACAAACAAATCAGATCTGGGCAGTAAATCAGAATTGAGCAGTAAGCCTTGCAGTGTGAACATAGTACCTTTCGTAGGGATTGACGTGCCATTGCCTCCCTCGTCCCATGGAGAATCATACCTCCAGTATAGTGGTTGAGCAAATTTATTTTTTGCCCCTTGCCACTCTGATTTATAAGTATCTGGAGGTATGTTTCCATTACCTGAAAATGACAAATGTTTAATAATTCAATGTTCAGTATTTCGTTTGAAATATTTTAACTGTATCTATCCTGTATGATGTTTACAATTATGAAAACAGTGTAGTCTTGGTTACCTCCCCTGCCAGCCACTGGTGTGGCCTCAGTGTCAGGAACTCAGCATGGCGGAGGGTGTAGGACACGTTCCTGTTTTCTTTGGAATTAATCAATGCCACTACCACCCCACTGTCTTCCTTCCCCCAGAGAGAGTTGATCTGAAACACATTAGTTGAAATTGTTAAATATGATTTCAGACCCTCTTAGACAATATCATACTACATATCAACATGTGTCATACTGTATGTACACTTTGACAAATTTGTAGAGCAGCTATTCTCACCGAGTGGGCCGTGGTCTCCTGGTGGGCCTCAGAGCACCACCAGTGGGCTTCGGAGCTTTTGGTAGCCTTCTATCAAAACATTAGATTGTTATTGTATTTGGAATTATTTATTCTTGTACTGCCCATTCAATACCTTGCTTTTGCACTTGGAACTTGTGTACTTATTATTCCTGATCACTAACAGTCCTCTTGACTACCAACGTTAAATGGACTCATTGTAAGTTGCTTTGGGCAAAAGCATCTGCTAAATGACAGTAATGTGATGTAATGTGAAGCGTGCTACATCTTTACCATAGCAAAAAAAAAGCCAAAAGGAGTGAAATGGTTCAAATCATTGTAATGCTTGATGGATGTCTACTCTAAACTTGGAGTTGGTGGCTGACAACATGACAGATGGATGTAATGTAATGTAATGTAAATTAAATAAATAATGTATGCAAGGTACCATGGTTTTGGCTGGTTGATCTTGGTTGATCTTGTTTTTTTGGGGGGGCTTTTTAACCTGCAATGCTTATAAAGAAGAAATATTATTGTTAATTACAAAAATAATGTAGAATATATTTGGCACAAAATAGTACTGTAGTAGTAGTTCATGATACCTCCTGTGCCATATCCACCTTCTCCTCCTCCTCCTCCTGTGTCATATCCACCTTCCTCACATCCTCCTCTTTCTCCTGTGTCATCCCTTGGTCTTTGTCACAGGAGTGTATCTTCTTTTTCCTGGACTTTTTAACCTGCAAAGCATATAAAGAAGAAATATTATTGTTACAACAATAATGTAGCCTATATTTGGCACAAAATAGTACTGTAGTAGTAGTTCATGATACCTTCAGAGGAGTAGTTTTGTGCTTTGGCGATGGCATGTCCGATGGTGGGTCAAAATATTTGCTTCTTTGGCGGGACTGTGTGGTGGTCTGACATTTTTTGGCCCACTGTTCTTCTGGGTTCTCTGGGACCTCAGGATGGCACGTTTTCGGCTTTATTGGTCTGATTGGCCTCGTTAGCATTTCCATAGGCATGCCATTTTTAATGATGTGCTCCCTATATCTGCCTTGTAGGGAGGCATACTGCCTATTTATAAAGGCTGCAGGGCGGAGAGCTCTCTCTTTTTTCAGGATGGAGTTCTTCACAATTCCGAACCACTGCTCTACATAAGTGTTTGTCTGCCTTGTTTCCTCTGTGCCATCCTTTATGTGGTCTCCATCCACAGCATATCGGCAGAGGTCACCAAGGAGGATTCCACTCCACAATGGGAAGATTCCCAAGTAGTCACTGAACAGCACTACTGAACAGCACACTATCTAGTAGCTCAGGACAGTAGTAGTGGTTTGGAAGTGCTTGGTGGTTACTCTCCATCCGGATTTCACCAGAGACCTCCTCAAACACTCCCTTGAACTCCTTTGTAAAAGGTGACCTTGCAAAGATGGTTTCAGCATCTGTTGGAAGCTCATTCTGTTGGAGGAGAGGCTTTGTTTGTGTATCACCATGTAGTGTGCCAGTTTTGGCTATGAGCCCTTGCAAGACAGTGATACTCTTCTTTATCACCTCTGATGAGTACTTTGCCGTGAACACAACACATGTGACGAAAGTCTGTGAGAGCAGCCAGCATGCATGTGCTATTCAACAGCTGTGCAATGCAGTAAGTTGCAAACTCTCTCAGAGCCTTGTCTGTGGTCTTCCTGCTGAACGCCCCACTCACAGCCTTGATGATATGAGCAGAGCAGAGGTGGACAACAGTCATCTTCCTCATTTGTCTCCTGGTAAATCTCCCCTCAATAAGAAGGTGTGCCTTCTCGAGGTAAATGATGACATTCTCCTTATTGAAGGCCAGAAGGGCACTCTGGATTAAGGCCCAACTGTAATCAAGCTCCACCTGGTGGACTCGGATGACTGTCACTTTGGAGATCCTCAAGAGGGTCTGCATCAACCAGAATGACAGATTTGGGACGGCGTGGTCATTTGTGATCATTTCTGTCACAGGCAGAGGTGGTCTGTCTCTTCCTCCTCCAGGCAGGGTAAGGCAGTAGTAAAATACCCTTTTGTTTTGGTCGGGAATTTTGCTCACTATCCCTACAGTAGCATCTAAGAACAGGGTCACAGGTTTTCTGCTCTGTAAGTGCTGGATGGCAATTCCCAAGCCACACTCTGTACAGATGGACAGCAAAGGGATCTACCTGCAGGTGCTGGATATATCCAGGACAGAAGGTGAAGGTGTGACTCTCGTTGGATCCTTTGAGTAAGGATTAATTCCAAGATTATGTCATTGTGTAGACGTGTGCTGCGATGGAATTCTGAGCCGATCTCTTTAAGCACATTTTTTTAAATGATTCTTGTCATGTTTCCAGCCACCAACTCATCCACTGGTGTCTTACTGAGTTTACGGTAGTATGTATTGCTGACACCTTTGTGAAGGGCTCTGGCTATCTTTCCCCTCTTTAGATATGTGGCAGGCCGTGACCTTACTTCCACTTTCTCATGTTTTACACATCCATGACGTGTTACACTGATTTGAACCATTTCACTCCTTTTGGATGTTTTTTTTTCTATGGTAAAGCTGTAGCGCGCTTCACAGGCCTTGAAAGTACAAGCCGCCTTCACTTTGAGGTAGGGACACTTCTTCTTTCGGCCCTGCTTCACCTTAACATGTTGATACTGGAATGTCAGGGTGCAGCTAGGATTTGTCTTCCGGAAGTTCTTATAGAATATGTCAGTCCAAGGTTTTCGGAGCTGGTTGGTGCCAGGCAGCGGCTTAATGTCTTTCCATTAGTTTTTTTCTATGTGAATGTGGAATGTCTTGAGTCCTGGTCTTGTTTGCCTGTATTTGGTATTGTCAGCAATGTCCTCCTCTGTTATAGAGAGCTCTGCCGTATTGTCATTATCGGCATCAGTGGCGGCTCCTGCCAAATCTCTCAGGGGGGGCAATTGTTGCGTTGATGGTTAAGGTGACACGTTCAAGGGTAAATTCACCTAAATCAGCGGGCTTAAATAAATTGACTCTCACAGCCATTGGTATTCAGTTCAGTTATCACATATTTTATTTTAGGTGCAGCAAATCCAGGATAAAGAGCAGTGGCACAGGGGCTGATAATGTGCAATGGATGGATAAAACTATTTACATACTACAAAATAAAAAATATGGACGGCATACATACTGCTCACTTGTATTGAAATTTAGCTCGTCTCTCTTTCAAAGCAGCAAAACAATCAATGACCCTCTCATTAGAATCAGGCATCTTCCTGACTAGTTCCCTCTCCATTGAAAGCATGGCCAGTGCATTCAGGCGCTCCTGGCCCATTGTGTTTCGCAGGAAGTTCTTGATTCTCTTAAGGGTCGAGAAACACCTCTCAGCTTCAGCTGTTGTCATGGGAGTGGTAATTAGGATGTTCAACAGAGCTACAGTCTCAGAGAAAGTCTCCTGGAGGTTGTACCTGTGTAGAACCTGGTACAGTGCCAGTGCACCAGAGCAGCCCTTGAACTCAGCACTCTCATAGACAAGGGACAGCTCAGTCTTGAGCTTCACCTGGTTCAGCATGGGGTATGCCTTGACAGTGGTGTTCAGAGTCTCAACAGGGAATGCATGGCAGTGCTGTTGGAACATCTCTCCTTGGAGCAGCGTGGCACTCACAAGGTGGTTGGTGAAAGAAAACCTTTCTTTGGAGTGGGCCAGGATTGTGTCGCAGATCTGTCAAAAGTATGGGGTGTGAAAGAAAATGTGGAAATAAGCACTTTGGAAGTACAACACTGAATAAAGACTGCTACCATCCCATCCCTGAATGTAACTCTGATTGGTGGTGATTTTCCAACACTGTGTTTCAAAACTTGGACCTACCTCTTTAGACAGCCTCTGCTTCTCTTCTTCTCCCAAGACCCTCCTTGATGTTCTGGTTCCTGTGGCTTCTTGTTGCTGCTCTTGAGATGAGCTTTGGTCCCTGAAGGCAGACAGACCAACAGTGTTAAGATTTCGAATAAGAAAATGTAGCTGAACAATCTGCTGTCTTGTAGTTGTAATTGTATCTACAGTAATTTCTGAAATGTAGTCTAACGATGATTTAAGGTCTCCAGGAGAGAGGGATCTGTTTTAAGTATAACAGTTGACTTTAGCTTTAACAGGCTGTGCACATGAGTCACTCCCGACCACTTAGATATCTTGGAGCTATTTAGGTAGATATGCTTATTCTTGAATAGAAATATGTAGGTCTATCTATTCACAAATTAAACCTCAGACATTTTTAAACATGTTCTATATATTAGCCTAATACATATATCTAAAAAAAATGCTTAGTTGTAATTCGCTGACAAAATGTATTGTATAGTTTGATAAATGTAATATACTACATTACATTAAGTAACTACATATTAATATAATGTAACATAATAAATTAAATGCAAAGTTTTGTTGCAAAAAAGAAGCTTTGCATAGCAACCTACCAAATGAATAGTGGAATATCCTACTCCAATTACTCGGGCAAGCCCTAATTTTAATTCAACTCATTGTTATATAAGCCTACTAGTTTTACCGGCGCCTTTCCCATTCATCATAGCATGCATACATTTGATTATTACAAAGTTCTATATTACGGAGAAGGTACAAACTATATTTTTTGATCTTACCTTATACCTAGGTATGGGTTCTGAGCTGACATGAAAGCTTCCCTGCATTTCACATGTTTGCGAGACAGACCATGTTTTTTCACTGTGTCGCGTTTCAGCTGTGCGTCTCCTGACACAAACGCGGTCTTTCCAGCTAACTTCATGTGGGCGACACACCACTTGCAATACATCTTCCCTTCCTTCAGCAACAGCCACGGGAAAGATGTTTGCCACTCGGCACTGTACCTGTAGACCTTTGTCACTTTTGTCAGACCAGACTTCGCGTTGGCAGTGGCACCGCCATTATCACCGCGCGGATAATGACCTTCCCCCTCCCCTGACACACTTTCTGACCGGGCGCTCTCATCCTCTGCATGCTGCGTGTGAAGCTTTGGACGGCATGTTTTATGAAGACTGCGTCAATGTCCTTCTTCTGCAGCTTCTGGTACAGCATGTCAACGTGAGGCATGATACCGTGGAAGAGATGCAGGAAAAACCGGAAGTTCTCATCCTCCAGCATCCTCACAAAGCCAGATGCCTCCTGCACTGTGGTGTTATCAGGAGCTGGTCCTGATGGTTTCGAAACACTCTGAGGTCATCCAGGTTCTCGTATACAGTGTTCACGATTCTGCTGTTGAAATTCCATCTTGTGGACGAGGCTCTTGGCAGCCTTCTTGCAACAACCTCGTCGAGGATGCTCGTGCGTTTAGGCGACCGGGAAAAAAAAGTGGCAATACCACTCAAATCCGAAAAAAAAACTCACTGCGGGGATGTTAGAAGTGGCTTGCTGCATAATCAAGTTCAATTGGTGTGCGTAACAGTGGACATAATGGGCATTTCCATAATGTTCACGCACCTTCTGCTGAACACCAGCTCTCTCGCCCCTCATCACACTGGCCCCGTCATACGCTTGAGCGACAAGTTTACCTTGAAAGAATGAATGAATGAATATTTTATTTTCGAACATGATTTAAAATAATAAAAGAACAAATAACTAATATGTTATAACACTTTACAGTCCTATTATATTATAATCCAATTAATTAATAATAATGTAACGAACGAGGAACTGGTAGTGTAGCTCGCCCCATGCGGGAGTCGAACGCCGATCTCCCGCATAACCGCCGGCCTCGCTAACCACAACACCAAGGGAGGAGCTGTTAACAGGCCCCGTACGGGAACGCTACACTAATAATAATTATTTCAGTATCATCAGTAGTAATACTTTTTCATTCTTAATATTGAAACAACACAAAATAAATAAATAAACATAATTTTCCATTCTTAATACTGAAACAACCGGGAGGGGGCGACATTACCTTTCTCTTCTTCAGTGAAAAGGCTGCCAAGTCTCTCCAGCAGTACAGTAGCGATCGAGTCGGCCGTTGCATTCAAGATGGGGATGAATTCAAAAAAACGTTCTTGGACAGCATGGTTCCTGTCTATGTATCTCAGCACAAGCACCAACTGAGTCTGTGTAGAAACATCCGTGGTCTCATCTGCTTGGATTGCTACGAATCTGGCTAACTTCACCTCCTCCATAATCCGTTCCCTGATGACTGACAGCGTACAATCCAACAGCTCGTTCTGCACAGTCTTTGACGTTCCCTTGAAGACTGTTGCTGTTTTCAAGTGTTCCTCAAACACTTCATCCATCGATGCCACCAAGTCCACCAGTCCACGAAAAATCCCTGGGTTGCCGGAACCCGAGTCATTTTCATTTTTCCCCGGCCGCAAAGCTACCTCGAACACCCCACAAAACTTCACACACTCAATCAGACGGGAGAGAATATGTCGGTTTTTGTTCACCTCGTCGTTGTGACGACGCACAGCGACCCTGTAGCTCTCATCCAACTGTGTGGCAATGTCGACCCTCCCGAATGCTTGAAGCTTCATGCAACTAGCCATGTGTAGCTTTGACAGGTCATGTTTTTTTGCCTTTTCAGACAAATGGTGCATGTCTGTGACACCTGTACTTGTCCATGTGTCCGCACTCGGATGGAATAACATGCAGGGAAAGCAGAACAATGCATTTGTTACTTCACATCCCGCTAGCCATGTTTTCTTCTCATACCAACCCCTCGTAAATCCTCGGTTATACGATTTTCAAATTTTCCCTGCCTTTGTATAAACTTGCTTTATAATTACATTTGGTCTGGGTGGTCCTAATTCCTTTACTGTTAATTTCTCCTGGTTGCTACGACGGCTGAACTGTGTTTCTTTTAAAGATTCAACCGAGTTGTTCAGAACATTACTAGCCATAGCCATGGTGAACGAACGTGATCTGAAATTTAGGTTGGCTAGCTCGTCTAAAGCTACGCCGTATGACATGACGTAAGCACGTACGATTCTTTGTGCATGTCCCAAAACCCCATAGAGAATGCCCGAATGGCCTGAAGTTACCAAAATAGATTTACAGCCCGTTCCAAATTATTATGCAAATGATTTTTTTTCCCTCAGATTTTCCTAAATAGTCGATGCAAATGACAATCAGTATAATTTTCAAGTCATCAACCGTTAGAGTATAATTCAAAATGTATTGAACAAACCTCCCAATGATAACAGTATTTTTTTAAAAAATAAAAAACAAAAAATCCACTGTTCCAAATTATTATGCACAACAGAGTTTCAAAACATTTTATAGGTTGTAAAGAACTAAAAATGGTAATTTGATGAATTTAGGGTTAGGGGGTCATATTAGGAGGTGTTACGTTCTAGTTCTCTAGGGTGAAGAAGAAGTAACAAATGACAGATGTTATGAGTAATATAAAGATATTTATTATGCAAAGACAATTTAAAAGTATTATGGTACGGATAAAAACAGAATTAGAAACTACAAACAAATGCCTCAAAACAAAACAAACAATAAACACATCCCGAGGATGGTTCTTAAAACAACAAACAACAAGTCACTGTGTAAATTCCTTAAAGTATAAAGTGACTGTTAGATTCCAAAACTCAAATATCAACAAAACATCTAATCAAAGTATCAACACAATTATAACCAAAATGATCTCTAACAAGGTACTAACAATATCACTAAACTAAGGAAACTTCTAACAAACTAAACCACCAGCAAGGCAATACAAAATGGTGGGAACTGTGTGAATGGATCACACAGCTGCTGCTGGTTTTCTCTCTGGGTCTTTTGTATGGTGTGGCCTCTGATGATTGGTTGGTGTTGATTATTGGCTGGAGTTGATTGACCACTGCTGGAGTTGATTGGCAATTATCACGGGGGGGGGGGGGGGGGGGTGGATCCACTGGACTGGACTTATGGCTGTTAAAGAGACATACACACAGACACAGACAACCAGGCTACTCATAGCCGTCACACTCCCCCCCTTAAGACACAAACCCACGGATTCGGACAGGTTACCAAGATCTACCAAGATCAGGAGCCGCGAGCACGGGAGCATGACTTAGCAGTGATTTAACACTGTCAAACGCATGTTGACACTCCTTGCTCCACACAAAGTTTACTTTAGGGCTGAGTATACTGGTCAATGGGTGTACAACAGTCGAAACATTTCTGCAAAAACTCCTGTAGTATCCTGCCATTCCCATAAATCTGCGCAGTGCCCTCCGAGTGTTAGGGATGGGACACTCGGCTATGGCCACTACTTTTGCCTCCACAGGTAACACCTGCCCTTGACCCACTTGTCGGCCCAGATAAATGACAGTAGCTTGTCCAAATTCACATTTCGCCAGATTTACTGTTAGCGAAGCTTTAGCAAGTCGTTTTAACACTTCCTCCAAAATGTGTAAATGATCTAACTTTGTGTATGTAACCAACAAAACCTGGGCCTTTAGATATCTAGTATAAAAATAAAAAATAAAGCAGCAGTCTCTCTGACCTTTTAAACTTAAACAATTAAATTAAATGGCTCCCAACATTTACGCACATATGTATATGTAAGACTCCAGCTTGTTATAGCCTATCAAGGTCCTAAAGATGACTCAAGTAGTGAAGGAGTGGTTGTATCTCATTAGCACCAGCCTTTCAAACCGCTTATCAGACAATCTGTTTCTTTTAGGGGTGAGCACCAAACCTCCTAAGCTAAAAAGGCGCTCCACAGGCGCGCTAGATGGGGTTGGGGTGTTGTACTTCAAGAAAATCTTTCTGATGTTGGAGAACCTTTTCACAGTCTCAACCTCGTATCCTGACCTCAAATAATCCATGACTTCTTGTTCTATCGAGTAGATGTACACTGTAAAAAAAAAACGGTAAAAAGTCTGGCAGCAAAAGTTGCCAAACACTTACCGTCAAATTACAGTAAAATAGTGTAATTAAAATAAAGTGGAAAAGCAATTAATTTACAGAAAAATATGTTTATATTTTTTACAGAAAACCACTGTTATTTCACCCAAAAACATCCGTAAAATTCCGCAGTCAAACACTGTTATTTGACAGGTTTTTCCTCAATTATTACGATCAAACACCTTCAATAAAGTGACAGAACTTAAAGTTCAGCAGTCAAACACTGTTATTTTACAGGTTTTTCCTCAATTAGTACGATCAAACACCTTCAATAAAGTGACAGAACTTAAAGTTCAGCAGTGAAACACTGATTATACAGGTTTTTCCTCAATTATTACCATCAAACACTTTCAATAAAGTGATGGCACTAGAAACTCAGCAGAGAAGCACCGTTATTTTACAGATTTCTCCTAAATTATTACCATCAAACATCTTTAATAAAGGGGCATCACTAAAAGTTAAGCAGACAAACACTTTTATTTGACAGATTTTTTTCAAACAAAAAGCTTCAACTGCCAACTGCCATATTTATTTATTTATTTATTTTACTTTTGCATTTTGCCAGTGCCCTCACCACTAGAGGTAGCATGACGCGGTGTCTGCAACCCACAGAAGTTGCTCAGGTAGTGCAGCTCATCCAGGATGGCACATCTCCCAGCACAGTGTCAAGAGCATGGAGGAGATACCAGGAGACGTGGAGGGGGCCGTAGAAGGACAACAACCCAGCAGCAGGACCGCTATCTGGTCCTTTGTGCAAGGAGGAACAGGAGGAGCACTGCCAGAGCGAGAAACAGACTCCATGAGGGTGGTATGAGGGCACGACGAGCATCAGCTGGATCCTTGGTGCATCTGTGAAAACGAAAAAAGGACACTATGATTCCCTGGAAAGTCCTTGAAAAGTAGGATTTGATTTGTTACCATTCCTTTAAACAAACTTTATTCAAACAGTGAATAGACATATAAAGAAACGGCTGGGGAAAGAAATCACTCAGGCATCACGCAAAGTCCAAAACTACTCTTAATATTCAAGTATTAAATTATTGGGTCAATTTTGTCTAGACAGTTTTTTTCATTATTTGGGTCAATAAATCACAAGGAATCAAATGAATAACAATAAAATCACCTGTCACTCAGGGTTTCCGTTAGAAAAATTTGCCGTCGGACATCGTGTCCGGTAAGAATTCGATTTACGGGACAAACGTGATATATTCCGGTCATCATATTAAAATATAATAAACATTTTTTTTTTCAAAATCATATTTTTTTTCTTCCAAATCTAATATAGCTGTTTGTCGCGGTGATTACTGTTGTGTAGCGGCCTATATATGCCATTTAATGTCTATTTCTCATCCGATACGATTAGATGCGAGCTATATAATATATAATAATATAACATGATTTGACGCATGCGCGCTATGCCATGCGTCAAATCCAGCGCTGAACGGGTCCAGCGCTGAACGGGCGCCTCACTGGGAACTGAACAGACAGCATCGATCAATGAACGGACTCCACATTACGTTAACTGAAGTTTGTTAAATTGTTTGGGATTAATGTGAGTTTTCTATTTTCTCTTTCCAGTTTTACCCTTTTTTTTAAATCAATAAAACAACGTCATTTCTATAACCAGGTCTCGCTGGTTGGGAAGGCATTTCGTTTAGCTCGGGAGTATGACAATGGGGAGAACATAACTGTTTATTGAGAAACAATTGATAGGCAGTCTGGGATACGTATATAAAGAAATACCACAATGTCTAGATGTATAACATTTTATTGAACAGTAACAGTGCAAGCATGTAGGCTTCTGGCGTGACACGGCTAGCCTAATTTCCGTTCATATGCCTTTTATCAGATAAAATAAAATAGAATAAAACTCTTTGAAAATAAATAGGCTTTAAATTAACTTGCAATGCGTATGTATAGGCTAATTTCCGTTCGATGTTACAGCCTAGGCCTATCGCCTATGCCTTTTCTCAGATAGATAGGGGATAGCCTTAAATAAAATAGCCTAGAGTAAAAACTCTGAAAATAACAATGGCTGCTCATATAATTCAGCTACTTATTAGGCCTACGTCGCTTTTTGGCAGCATTGAAGCGTGCAGCTGCGGACTTGAAATCAAAGCTGCAAAGTGTCTCTCCGCAACTTGCAATGCGCATTAGCCGTGTGACCTTGCCCCTCCCCAAGGCGACTTCGGTCCGCAGTTTTAATTCGGTTCTGCAGAGAGAATCCTCTCTCTGCAGGCACACTGGAGACGGGAATCAAGCAGGCTATCTTGGCCAACGTCTTCAGTCAGACTTCTCCTCAGGCTCAGACTCATTGTTGCTTGGCTTCATGAAATAATTGCTAAGCTTACTTTGTTTTGCCATCTTTCCATTAATTTAATCGCTCGCTATGGTGCACTTTGAGCTGCAACGTTTGCGTATTACTATGGTGGACGGGTTGGCAGGGTTGCCAGATAGGCATGGGTTACCGCCGAATGGGCTACTGTGTTTAAGCGGTAATAGACTGGTTAAGCTGTAATCCCATCTGGCATCAATCCCATGTGGCACCTGTGCGCTGTTTCGCATAGGCCGGCCTATACATTAGGAGTCATCATCATGCCGGTGTCAAATCATATCATAATAAAAGAAATACATAGCCTATATATTCGTCTTTTTAAAATAGAAGGAATCAGAATGTGAACTTTAGCGAATTGTATTCAAAGGGAATTATTTTCACCGGACAATATGTCCGACGACTTTTCAATTTGTCGGACTTCAACAACTTTTACCGGACAAAGACCGGTAATTATCGGTTAACGGAAACCCAGCTGTCACTACAGCCAGTCATACTCCGATATCTTTGATATGAGTGACAGGACCTTGGGATTGACTGCGACACGCTTCTTACTGCCTTGTTTTTGTACTTTTGAGCCCTTGTCCGGATTTATCTTGAACATGCATCTGTTGGTAGAGGAGTGGTACATAGAATGCTTGACATCGTTGTCAAATGGTGTACATTTACACAATTCTGTTCATTCACATTGGTGGGCCTTGGCTGTACACTGTGATTCTGCTGTTGCCTAGTGTGCGCTGCTCTCAATGAATGTTTGAAAGAATGGGCTCCGTCACTCATGCCCTGCCTTCTGCACCGCACTGATTCAGTCTCAAACTCTGCTACAAGGACTTTATGATTAAAAGTTAATTATACCGGTAAATGAAAAATTAAAGATGAAAAAATATACAATTACCTTTGAAGAAACTCCAATGTTGCGCAAAGCTCTACAGGGTAGTCGATGTTGAGGACATAGTATATCATGAATATGTCATTAACTGCCTCTGTGAAACTTCCAACTCTGTCATTGACCACCACCTGGTCCACTGCTACCATGAAAGCAGATGCAGTCAGTGGGCTTTCTCCTGTGAAGGTACGACAGACGCGCGCACACACACACAGACAGAGACACACACAGACAGACAGACAGACAGACAGACAGCGATACGAGAGGGAGAGAGAAAAAGAGAGTCAAAACTGAGCTGACAAGTTATACATTACATTTTCTCAACAATGACTGTATTGTATGTGCACATGAAATGGTTAATATACTTTCACTTACCACACAGCAATATGCATGGGGTTGTGGGGAGATGCTGCAAGTCCACATCTGTTGCAACACAGGTATCATCAACATTTATGAGCATCTTGTTCTGATCTTCTTTGAATTGGGCCAAAAGCAGCAACACAGCCCCACAGGAGTCTTCACCCGCAGCCTGGATTTGAGGTATGAGTTTTGCTGCAACACATTCTCTTTCCGGGTGCTGACACTTGAAATATCCCAGGACTTTTTTGTATTTGCTATTCATGGCCTCTTGGAATTCTTCATTTATGTGGACACCGGTTAGTTGCTTGAAATGAGCCTTCAATCCAGTTGTGTTGAAAAGATAGGGCCATTCTTCTTTCAAGGTCTGTGTGTCTTTTTCATTTAGGACATCTCTTCTCTGGGAGGCAAACGTGTTTGTCATCAATGCTTCTATTTTCTTCTCATCCTTCTCATTTTACTGAAACATTCTGTGTAGTTCTTCTTTCATCTTGCTCTGGGATTCATCATTTGCAGACAGTTGAGGTTCTGGGTTCACACATCCATAAGAGACTTTCCGTGTCTTCTTTCCCTTGTCAACACTGCTGGGCTGAGTCATCATTGGTGGCCCCATCCTATTGTTGTTGTCCACTCTGCTTTGTAGTTGTTTTGTTATAGAATCGTAGCCACTACCTACTACTTGATCCTCGATCACATCCATGATAGTCCAGTACCATCTTGCGGGCAATTTCACTCAAGTGCTTCTTTTGAGGCTTTTTGCAGACAACCAGGATTTCTGCGGCAATCAACCTGATGATCTCTCTTCTATCCCTCGCCGTTGGCCGTTCTTTCTTCTCCAGTGCATTCTTTATATGCGAAGGCATGAGGTTCCACTGTATGTTGAAGTTGAAGTGCCAGTTATTGTCCAGTGCTGCTGTTCCCTTCTCACCGCTGATGGAGCATTCACTGGTGGAGGCCATCTCATCTCCATCACGCTGACCTGGAATACAGTGAGCCATAATTAGCACAGATACGTGAGATTGGTTGTTTTGCCTCTGAGACAATATCATTTGTATTTCAAATGAAACAATGAACTATGAGGTCAAAGCCCATGATGTCTGCTTTCAATTCATGTGTTGTTTTTGAACATACGTTGAACCATTTTAGAATAGTGCCATTTTCACTCCTGCCTCTTCCACAGATTTCGCATGTTAATTTCTGTGTCAAACCGCTTTTTATTGATTACCAATAAATGGCTGCCTAGTGCTCCTTTAACAGTAAGAGCAGTTTTGGGCCATCCATTTACTAATTGAATGAAACCTTCAACATCCCCTATAGTTAAAAGTATACATGGCAAATGTACGCACGTTTATTTGTGATGGGGCATCGTCTTGGAGTGGACTGAGGTGACATGGAGCTTGTAGGTGAGCTTAGAGAGGAGTCAAACAACTGTACATCATCTCCCTCAGAACTGCTGCTCTGAAGGTCTGTAGAGGGTCCTAAATGGCAGTGAATTATAACATTCATTTTTGCATGTCAAAACAGGCACAGAAGAGTATCTCACATTGTTGGGTGCTTGCACTGATCACCACCTCTGCAAGCACACTACTCAGTTTGACCATTGTTGAATGTTAACAGTGAAGACGGCAACAATGAATAAATCAGTATGGGGGGGTAAGCTCCCAGATGTCTATGTACTTTTTGTTATAATCTCTTCATTTGTCATGATGTCTCGATGGTAATCAATAAATTATGATGATAGGTACCTTCTGGTTCGGCTTCTGACAGACAGCTAGGCCGTTCAATTAAACCTGCTGGTTTGAGTTTTGACTGGGTGGAGGTAAATTTGCCCCTGACCCCCTTATTTATTATGGATTTTTTAAATTTATTGACATTACATTTATTGATTACCATCGAGACATCATGACAAAAAGTGCATAGAAATCTGGGAGCCTACCCCCCTTTTAATAGGAGAACCCATTAGAGTGCTCAAACTTGACCTCATTCCATGTCTACTTCATTAAGGCAGCAGCTAATTATGTAATCAGCACAGAGGAACCTCCCTTCTGGTCGCAACAGACCTCAAGTATTGTCATTTGAAAAGGTAAGTGTGTTAATACAATGGTTTTACTTACTTCTGACAAGAGAAAAAAGGCTTGGACTGGCAGGAAAGGCCACAGAGCTCGCAGACGGGCTCCAGTCACTGGCCACGGACAAATCTGTTTCGGTTTCTCTGCTGTTGTAACCTAAACAAAAGTATAACACATTAGTTTGACATACAGTAAATAAAAATGAAGACATGCACAGTCAATGTTTCACTTACTTCTGGCACGAGCAAGAAGCTTTCTCGCTTCTACTATCTTCAGGACACCTTCAAGGTCTTTTACTTCCACAAAGTGTAGGTCCTCCACAGTAGTCACGCCAAGGGTTTCGATTACATCCAGCAAAGGTTGTAGTCCACAGCCTGGAACCACTGCTGTTATGAAACTGGCCAGGTCACCCATGACTACAAAAAAAGATAAACACAGCTTGAGCCTAGATTTTGCTAGTTATGAAGTGAGCTCCCTTATCTGTAGAGTGACTGAAAAGCTAGCATAACATTTCACAGTAATGAGAGCTGGTTAGGATGGTAGTTCAATGTTAAATACATTTTTATTTGCTAACCTGGGATGGCGTTGGCTGAGGGACACAGCTGTTTGATCCCGGCTCCTCCTTGCTGAAGACACTGCACTCCTGCCGCTGATCCTGCCACTTTGCCTATGCATCAGTGTGTGTGTGTGTGTGTGAATGTAAGAATGCTTGGATTAAAAGAGCCTAGCCTATGCCTACTACAAGAGTTATAACCCTAACCCCTAACCCTAACCCTAACCCTCATGCAGCAATTAAAAATGTAATGTACTGAATCAATTATCGAATCGAATCATTCCAGCTAGGTTAACACTCGGTCTGGTCTTCGTTTGTCCCTATTGCTTGTCCCTTGGTTTTCTCCCCCCTCCCCCCTAACAAAAATACAAACCTTTATTCCTATAACAGACACGCAGTTACTTGGAACAGACCCAACCAGCGACTGCCAGTCACCACCTAGCGGGACACCCGCAAACCACTTCACTGAACATCGCCTACCACAGACCTTACCACCACTATGGCCGGAAACAACGAGAAGAATAAACCCCCTCCTGGCCACCGGCCTCAAAACCCTAAATTCCATTCCATAATCTCTCGCCCTACCCGCCTTTTGTATTCTGAGGCCGTACTCCGACCCATTCCATGCAAAAGACCCTTTAACCCCTCTCCCCCTCCCTACACACCAGACGAATACCCACCTCTCAAAATAACAAAACCCCCCTCCCCCCTAACGAATACCACCCTCCCTCGGATTCCCCCCCCTACCCCAACACCCCATAAGACCCACGAGGATACTCCACCACACAACACTATTCTACCCCCCCTCACCGTACCAACTACCCCAGTCCCAATTAACGAGAAAAAGAGCAAGCCCACTCCAGACTACCAGTCCCAAACCCCATCACCTTCTTCCATACGGTCAAAGGACCGCTCCCCTCAGGGCCCCCTAGACATGAGTCCGGTATTCAAATACCATCCCCCTACCCGTCCCCATAACCACAATACCTCACTCCAACCCACCCCACGGATAAGACCCCCCCACACCCCTCCCCCTTCCCGGACACCCTACCAACACCGGTCCCCGACTAACACAATGACCCCCCCTCTTAACATCGCCCCCTCCCCTGATCCCCATCCTACCCCAACATCCCAGAGAACTTACGCGAACATCTCACAACACAACACCACTTCCCAGCCCCATCCCACCATGCCCACAACCTCCACCCCACTACCAACCCTCGATGAGGACACTAGAGTTACTTCCAAAATTATGTCCAAACTTCTTAAAGCTACCTTCCACTTGGACACAGTCTTGGAATTCACCAAATTCGGCATCCTACCAGAGGGGTACAATAAGAAGGTTCGGGAACTTCAAACCTCTTTTACCCCCTCATCCCCTTCCCCGTCCACGGTCCAGGGCCTAAAACTAGCATCCGAGGCTTATTTAACCACAAGCTACCGTTTGTTGGAGGAACATTACCTCTCTAGAATACAAACACTAGCAACAACACTCAAATCAAGACCCAACCTAGGACACTCAGGAGTTTGGCCACAGGCTTGTAGATGGGCCAACAGTGACCTTGGCGGTAATCTCACCGATCGTATCATTAACATGACCATGGCACTCTTCCCTCCCCCCCTCCCCCTCTTTTTCCCATCAGGAATCCAAACACCCTCTCCGCCTCTGGTCCCCCCCATCTCACCCACTAGCAGCCACCCAAGTCACCCGAATAGCCCATCACTCCCTACTCCACCCGTACGGCCACGACCCCTTCCTCCTAACCACAACACATATACCCTCTCTTCCCCCTCCCCCCACCTCCCCTACCAACCCTACCATGCTTCCCCTTCAGAAATCCAAACACCCTCTCCGTCCCTGGTCCCTCCTATCTCACCCACTAGCAGCTACCTCAGTTACCCGAACAGCCCATCACCCCCTACTCCACCCGCACGGCTACGACCCCCTCCTCTTAACTACAACACACATATCCCCCCTTCCTCCTCCTCCCTCCCCTCCTTCCAACCCCACCATTCTTCCCCTCCAATACACGTTCCACATAACAGGAGGTCTCTTAACGAACCCTCCTACCCCCACCCCCCGATCTCTACTTCGTCATCAGACATAGACTGGGACGGTTTAACACCCCCCAAAAACACTCCCCCTAGACGGGCCCTTCCCTCCCACCTGATCCCTGCCCGTTCACCAACCAATAAGAATTATAAATCGAAATTACTCCCACCAGCTAACACCAATAGATTTCCGGAACTACGCCCTGTCCCAAACCCCAGACGACTCTTTCCAACAAATACACCAACCCCTACTACGTTCTACCCCAACACCATTCCCAACAAGGATATCCCCGGACCAACCGACATCCCAAATATAACACCACCCCCCAACATACAGACCCACCCTGACAATATTTTCTCCTGGACCCTCCGACCCACACGCAAGATTGTTTTACTTGGAGATTCCAATCTCAGGGCGCTCCCCAAAATCCTAGACAACAGGGTACAAGTAGATGTCTACCCGGGGGCCAAACTCCACCATATGACCACCTTACTCCTAGGCATCCCCCTACCTCACCCTGAGGTACAAAAAGTCATACTATCGGTTGGGTTCTACAACAGAATGGAGGGGACCGGCGAATCCCTAAAGAAAACCCTCAAAAACATGGTCTCAAAAGCGACATTAAAATTCCCCAGAGCCACCATCCTAGTTCCCAAAATCAACTACTCCTTCCTTTTACCCCCTGACCAGATAACCAGACTCCAACACCTCAACCACTCCATTGGGGATTTAAACCATATCTCCCTCATCCCCATAAGGGATTTTCATACCTACCAAAACCAGATTGATTGGTTACCCCTTACTGGGAATAACATTTGGACACATTGGCAAAAGTCTTTAAACTAGTAACCCTCTCTAACGCAGACCAGCGGGAGAGCGGTACCATTCCCCTTCACCTCGATACAGGTACTAAAAGTATCCTCAACCTCTCTAAATCCTTCCGACCGACCCCAGCCCAAATTTCCCTACTCGAGAGGGGCCTTTCTTTCATCCCCACCCTCGACGCAACTAAGAAGGCGCACTCACGATTACAAACGGAGGTTCTCTCCTACCATAGGCGTCTTAAACTTATAGCTTTTTTCAATAACGACCCCGATAACAGAACAGTAATCCCCCGCTTCCTACCCAAATCCACCTGGGAACCTCCCTACACTCAACTCCCCCGTTCACTATCTCTTCTGAGGCAAATAGATAATGAAGCCACCTCCTCTATGCTCCTACTCCAGGAAACCCCCAACTTACTACCTGAAGAAGTCTTGGCCCTTAGATCACTCCAACAGGACCCACACATAGTCATCAAACCAGCAGACAAAGGCTCAGTGGTGGTCCTTCTGGACAGAGACCAATACATCACTGAAGCTGTAAGACAACTTAATTTAACACAATATTATTCAAAACTAACGACACCCATCTTCCCTAACACAGCCTTAGAAATCTTCGACATTTTGTTAGAATTACACGCCACAGGCCACATAGATGATAAACAAATACGCTACCTGGCCGGTGAGGACGACCCACGAGCCAGATGCTTCTACCTCCTCCCCAAAATTCACAAACCCCCTTCCTCGTGGCCCACACCCTTTGAAATACCAGCGGGCAGACCCATAATCTCAGACTGCGGCAGTGAAACCTATGGCATTTCAGAATATATTGACCATTTTCTTAACCCCCTAGCCACTCTTCACCCCAGTTATGTCAAAGACACCTACGACTTCGTAGCCAAAGTCAAATCAGCCCTTTTGGGCCCCAATGACCTACTTTTTTCCATGGACGTAGACAGCCTATACACCAACATCGAAGCTGCACCAGGCTTAGCGGCAGTCCGCAAATGCCTGTTGAAAAACCCGGTAGTGGGTCGCCCAGATTTCCAAATTATAAGACTCCTTGAATTAGCACTCACCAAAAACGACTTCAATTTCAATGGCCAAACATACTTGCAAATCAAGGGAGTAGCCATGGGCAAAAAATTCGCCCCAGCACTGGCTGACATCTACATGGCAGAATGGGAAAGTACCATCCTCCCCCTCTGCCCCCTCAGACCATCGCACTACCTCCGTTACCTAGACGACATTTGGGGCATTTGGCCCCATTCCAGAGAAGATTTTAAGGAATTCGCTTCTCTACTAAATTCCCACCACGAATCGATTACCCTCAAATATAACCTTAACCCCAACTCCATCGATTTCCTAGACACCACGACTTTCAAAGGCCACAATTTCCCCCTAACAGGCAAATTGGACATCAAAGTGTTCTTCAAGGACACTGATACCCATGCCCTCCTCCACCGAACTAGTTTCCACCCCCCTCATACCTTCAGAGGCCTAGTAAAATCCCAACTACTTAGATTCCACCGCATCTGTACCCAACCCAGGGACTTCGAGATGGCCAGTAATACCCTATTCCGGGTCCTTCGGACCAGGGGTTACACTCGTTCCCTCCTCCACAAAGCTAAGGTTTCTTTCCTTGAAACCCGTCCCAGCCAGGAGGGTACTATCCTACCCTTAGTCTCCACCTACAACAGTAGCACAGTCCTAATTAACAACTCCCTTAAACTCAACTTCGCATCAACTTTGTCCAACTCTGACCCCTTCCATAAATACAGAGTAGTCTCGGCCTATAAGAGGAACCCCAACCTCCGCAGTCTCTTGGTCCGCAGTAAACTTAGACCACTCAATACCCAGCCCGTAAAACATCACTCCCACTTCAAACAATCTAGCTCTATTAGATCCAGATCAACACATTCGATATTTCCCACCCCCTCTTCCCTGTCCCTACAGAGCCACAACTGCATTTATGCCATCAAATGCAGACTTTGTGGTCTTACCTATGTGGGTGAAACGAGTAACTCCCTTGACACCCGACTAACCCAACACCTATACAATATAACACACCACCAAAAATCAGACACATTACTGGTACAACACTTTGGCCTTCATGACATTAGCTTCCTCACCCTAATGGGCTTGGACCACAACCCCACATGGACCCGCCCCCAGAGACAAAATAGGGAGAGATTCTGGATCGGTCGTCTCCAGACACTCTCTCCTTTGGGCCTTAATGAACTATGAACCAGTGCAGAACCGTACTCTCCCACCAGTACCGATAACTATTTTCTCACCAGCTCTTCCCTCTCCCACTTCTTCTCTCCACAGACCTACCACCACCATGGCCTGGAAGAACAGGATGGTTAAACCTCCCCCTGACTACCGGCCCCTTATCCCAAAACCTTCCCCCACAGGACCATATGTCCGCACCTTCCGGGGGTTCCTAGAGGCGTGGGGCTACCCCCCACACCCCTACACCTCACCCCGCTCCCGTCTACAAACAAGACCCCTGTACCTCCCTCCCCCTCCCCATAGACACGACCAACACCTACCTCCCAACACAAAAAAACCCCCCCTCCCCCTGATGACTATCACCCTCCCCCCAGGTCCCCCACCTACCCTAACACCCCCTTGGCCCCACAGGGATACTCCGCCACAAGACACTAGCCCGCCCTATCCTACCAGACCAGCAGCCCCGGCCCCACGGGATGACAGATATGACAAGTCCTCCCCTAGACCCCTCGACCCCCCTCCCCTTCCTCCCACACAAAACCAACACCTACCCCCCGACATAACAAAACCCCCCCTCCCCCTGATGGACATCACCTTCCCCCCAGGCCCCCTACTTACCCTAACACCCCGTTGGCCCCACAGGGACACTCCGCCACAAGGCACTGACCTGCCCTACCCTACCATACCAGCAGTCCCGACCCTATGGAATGACAGACATGACGAGCCCTCTCCAAGACCCCTTTACCCCTCTCCCCTTCCGCCCACACACGACCAACACCTACCCCCCATCAAGATAAAACCCCCCCTCCCTCTGATGGACATCACCTTCCCCCCAGGTCCCCTTCCTACCCTAATACCTGGTTGGCCCCACAGGGACACCCCGCTATATGATACGGCTGCCCCATCCCATCCCACCATACCAACAGCCCCGACCCCATTGATTGACAGACATGACAAGCCCTCTCCCTACCACCGACCCCAAACCAGACAACCCCATCCCAAACAACCTCATGACCGCACCCCCCAGGTACCCCTAGCAAGGAACCCCTTATTCCATCTCCACCCTTCTACCCGTTCCCAATACCCCAAGGTCCCACTCCTACCCACCCCACTAACAAAACCTTCCTACCCCCCTCCACCTCCCTACACACCCAATCAACACCCACCTCCAAAAGGAAAAACCCAAACCCCCCCCCTCCCCCTGTTGAACATCACTTTCCCCCTAGGCCCCCCTCCTACCCCAACACCCCGCACGACACATAACCCTAGCACCAGCACGACTAAGGACAACCCCACCCCACCAACCAACCTTATTCTTACGGCACCCCACACCCTACATGACCATCATGGTGATAAAACCTCTTGGACCCTCCACCCCACACATAAGACCATTATCATGGGGGACTCTAACCTTAGGAGACTCCCCCAAATCCAGGACAACAACATCCAGGTGGACACCTACCCGGGCGCCAGACTTGACCATGCAACCTCAATCCTCTCAGGGATTCCCCGACCCTTCCCGGAGGTCAAGAGAGTAATCCTATCTTTTGGCCTCAACAACAGGGATAGGAACTCGAGTGAGGCATTGAATAAAAACCTTAAGAACATGGTTGACATGGCTAAATCCAAATTCCCAAGGGCGACCATCTTTGTCCCCATAATTAACTTCTCACCCATAATTAACTTCTCAATTGACCTACCTGAGGACCAGAAAGTTAGACTAACCAACCTCAATAACTCCATTGAGGTCCTCAACCACATCCCCAGACTCCCTCCACAGGACTTCCACACCTCCCCAGACCTGATCCACTGGACACCCCCCACAGGAACCAAGATTTGGGCTCTCTGGCGAGGCTTCCTACACTAAGGGCCCCCCCCAGTATAGACCCGGTTAATAACATCTCTAACCCCCATCACCCGGTTATGGGTCTTTGAAAGCTGTTCCACCGACAAAGCCTCCAGACCTACCTTGGCACCAATCCCTATAGTATAACCCCCCGAAGCCCCCTGTTACCACTACCTTCCAAACAAAAACAAAAAAATACCCAACCAAAAAAAACAAAACCTCCCCCCACCCCCGTACCTACTACTTACCACCATCCACCCTTTACCTACCACCCCTCCCTCATCACCTATGACTTATCTCGGACCACCTTTCCCCGTGTACCTATGACCTACCACTGACTATCCTCTAATACTGGTATCCCCGACTTACCTCTTGTTTCTCCTTACCCTTCACTCACTACCTCTTATTAATTACCCAACACCCTTTACTTAGTTGACCACGTCCACTATTAGGACTAATATTACCTTCAGTATCACCAAATTTACAATCATTGTCCCTGAAGAGTAATATTAGGATTATCAACATGATTTTCCTTTGATTAATTCTTTCCATATACCATTTAGACTACCAGTATCCCCACTCCCATTACCCTGGTCATCTACATCTACATTATCATCATCACTAACATTACAATCTTCTTCCACGTTAGTACAACATTATCCTTTTCATCATTAGTCATATCTCTACCACTACTAGTAATTGTTTTCGTTGTCCATATTAGCCTTAAGATTTTCAATAGTATTCTCCTTTTTATCTTCATCATTATCCTTATCATTATTATTCTCATCACTACTACCCCAATCATCTTATTATCATTATTATCTTCATTACTACTATTAGCATTTTTATCTCCTTCCATATCAGCCTTTACTCATTACCACGAGTATTATCATTATTAGTATCAGTATTATTTTTATTATTCTCATTATTCTTATTATTATCATTATTATCATTACTATTATTACCCTTATCCTTTATACTAGTATCACTGTAGACCCCGGATGACTACGAGTCCCTCCCACACGGTATTGGCCAATACCGAGGTTACAAATGATGATGGGTCCTACAATCACTTAAGATTTTCTTATCACAAGTGAGGACCCTTTCTGAGTACCCTCCTTAAACCTCGTATGGCCTACCTTTGGAACAGGGTTCTCCGTGTCACTAATATTCTCCTAGACCCCCTATAATTGATCAGCTATTGTCACGGTACTTTAATAAGAACTAACTTTCTATATCTCCCATTAACCCCATAGAGGGTACCCCATTAGCTACCACCCTGGTCACTTACTTAACCTACCCCTCAAATAGATACTACCATTACATAACACAGAGCTAGAACCGACTCAACCCAGTATCACTCTCTGCAACTCTCTGCAACTCTTTCCCCCCCCCCCCCCCCCCCCCGCTAATTAGCACATTTCCCATACTATACTTGGGCCATAATCGATTACGATCTTACTGGGACCCTACCTTACAGGTATCTTCGATTTAAATAAGCCTGGTCCCCCCTTGACTAACTAGAACCAATCCAACTCACCTTCCCTTAGAACACTCCCAAAACCAGCCCTTAATTATCCTTCTAATTCTTTGCAAAAACACTTCTCCCTTCTAGCAGGACACCTGTTGCATTTTCTACCCACACATAGTTTTTTACCCCGCGTCCTCATTTAGTTACACCTTTGACTTGGTCCCAGGCTGGGCCTTTTCCATGATTTACTGTATTGGACTGTCACTACCAATTTTACCCACTAGAGTGCGACATCACCCCCAGTGGAAAAACACTGACGTCAGCCAGGGCCCGCCCCCAGAGGAAAAACACTGGTGACAGCCATGACCGGCACAGCTGAAATCAATTTTCTAATTACCCAGCAGGCATCTCACCTGTATAAAACGACACCCCCCTCAGTAGAAACGTTCTTCCCGACAAACACACCGAGAGATGAACATATACCTACCACAGCGCTCTACCAACTAATTGTAGAAACCAGAATCACTGACGGTGAGATCATTTTTTTCCCCCACTCTCTCTCCCTCCCTCTCTCTCTCTCTCTCTCTCTCTCTCCATTCGTACTAATAGCTGCTTGCTTGGTCAACGGCTATCACGACTAACCCTTGGTCCTGTTTTTTAGTCTGTACCTAACCTCCTTCCCCTCTCTCTCCATTGTAGGTACTATTAAGCGGCATGCGGGGTTGGCGGCTAGCAAGACTAGCGCTTTGTCGGGTGGTTTTGTGTGTGTGCGCGGCCTCCTCCCCCTATTAGGCGTTCGCAGGGTAAGCTACTAGCTTAACTAGCGCTTGGCCCGGTCCTTCTCTGGTTGTCCCCGGCCTCCGTCCTCTACTGGGCGTCTGCATAGGTAGCTACTACCTAGGCTAACACGCGGTCTGGCCTTCTGATTGTTTTCGACCCCCTTCCCTCCACTAGTTCTCCACCTGATTAGCTATCGGCTAGGCTAACACGCGGTCTGGCCTTAGGTAGGCACTCGACCTCCTCACTCTACTAGGTGTCCGCCTGTTGAGCTACTAGCCAGGCTAACACTCGGTCTGGTCCTTCCTTTTTTCGGCCTCCATCCCCCACTGGGCGGTTGCATAGATAGCTACTAGCTAGGCTAACACGCGGTCTGGCCTTCTGATTGTATTCGACCCCCCTCCCCTCCACTAGTTCTCCACCTGATCAGCGATCGGCTAGGCTAACACGCGGTCTGGCCTTTAGGGCTGCACTCGACCTCCCCACTCTACTAGGTGTCCATATGATGGGCTACTAGCTAGGCTAACACTCGGTTGGTCCTTGGTTTTTCTCGGCCTCCCTACTCCACTAGGCGTTTTGCAGGGATAGCTACGGGCTAGGCCAACACGCGGTCTGGTCTTCGGGTTGTATTCGACCCCCCTCCTTCCATTAGTGTTCCACCTGGTTAGCCACCGACCAGGCTAACACGCGGTCTGGCCTTAGGGCTGCTCTCGACCTCCCCACTCTACTAGGTGTCCACATAATGGGCTACTAGCTAGGCTAACACTCGGTCTGGTCCTTGGTTTTTCTCGGCCTCCCTATTCTACTAGGCGTTTGCAGGGTTAGCTAGGGGCTAGGCCAACACACGGTCTGGTCTTCGGGTTGCAATCGACCCCCCTCCTTCCATCAGTGTTCCACCTGGTTAGCCACCGGCTAGGCTAACACGCGGTCTGGCTTCCTGGTTGCACTCGACCTCCTTCTCCTACTAGGGTCTGCATGGTAAACTACCAGCTAGGTTAACACTCGGTCTGGTCTTCGTTTGTCCCTATTGCTTGTCCCTTGGTTTTTTCCCCCCTCCCCCCTAACAAAAATACAAACCTTTATTCCTATAACAGACACGCAGTTACTTGGAACAGACCCAACCAGCGACTGCCAGTCACCACCTAGCGGGACACCCGCAAACCACTTCACTGAACATCGCCTACCACAAGTGAAAAAAAAAAAAAAAAAACTCCCAAAAAAACAAACCCCCCCCCCCCCCCCCCCTTCTCTCTCCTCTTAGGAAAATAATCTCCCTTCCAACACTGGGGTTCTGATCTCCCCCAGTGGGCCAACCTTAGGTGAGGGTGTCTTGTTTCATGGCCGAAACGCCCAGTGATCCTTTGGTGACAACTGATGATGTGATCCCATATTTATCTTCTTAACTAGAACCCTCTAATGATGCACCTTAAACCAATACCTCAATGCCTTAACCTTAACCAAATCCCGAGACCAATCCGAACCACTACCCACATACCCCATACCTTCAAGGTCCTGACCTCCACTCCAACCCTTAACCCCGCGTCGAACTTGGGCCCCAATCTTAACCCCACCTCGGACTGAAACCTGGTCCTCACCACCCTAACTCCCCCAACCCTGAACCTCCATGAACCTTCACAAACAACCCTTCCTTATAAGGGATATCCACGATTCTACCTTTTTACCAACTTACGATTTTTACCCCAGCCCAGGGCACAGTCGCCCCTATGGTGATTACTATCCCTTCCTAGCCCCAACCCGGACCCCAGCCCTAACCCCAACCCTGACCCTATCGTCTAACCCTCTCCCTAACCCTAATCCTAACCTTAACTATCCTCCAGCCCTCTCCCTGCCAGGGCCCCACACCCCAACCCTCTCCCTCTCCCGTCCTACCCTCCAGCCCTCTCCCTGCCATGACCCCACACCCCAACCCTCTCCCTCTCCCTTCCTATCCTCCAGCCCTCTCCCTGCCATGGCCCCACACCCCAACCCTCTCCCTCTCCCTTCCTATCCTCTAGCCCTCTCCCTGCCATGGCCCCACACCCCAACCCCCTCCCTAACCAATATTAAACAGCTTAGCTCTTGGCCTGACCTAACCCACTTGTTTTTATTACAATGGACGTTCAGATAGCCCCCTGGGGCTTGCACATATGACATTGGGACCGGATCTAATTGTGTGAAGTCAGCGTGCATCACCCTGTGTATCATACGTGCGAGGCCAAAAGAACCTGGTTTTTCACTTCATGTTTTACATGGTATCTTACACTCGGTACTCTATATCAAAAACCTAACCCTCATGCAGCAATTAAAAATGTAATGTACTGAATCAATTATCGAATCGAATCATTACTCCAAGAATCAAGATCAAATAGAACTGAGATTCCAATCCCCTCCCCCAACTAATCAGCTACCCATATATCGTCAGTAGCTAATTCAGTAAGCTACTTATCCAGAACACTGTGTTTAAGGGACAGGACTGTCATTCCACATAGACTATATGCAGCTAGTGGATAAAAGTCCAAACACTGTTCAGCATTGATGCAAACCATTTGTCTAGCTGCTTCTCCAAGGTTATAGAGGCCGTACTCTGCCAGATAGGATGAGGAATGTGGTGTCACCAGGAAGTACACATACTTGTTTTCCTTCATCAGAATCAGCTCAATTTGTCCAAATTCCACTGACTCTTCATTCTTAATGCATAGAAAAAAGCCCTTCCTATACAGGGTACCCTTCCACTGCACTTCTGTTGACACCATCTCAGGATGTGGGAGCGAGCTTGCCTCAACCGGATCACGCACTTTGTCACTGCACAACTCGGTGTGGTAAGGACACAAGCTTTTGACTTGCAAAGTTGCAGCAAAGAAAGAGCTGGAGTTCAGATATGACTGAAGCAGCTGATGATTGTTTGCAAGTGTCTGACACACATTTTTGAAGTTCTGTGTCCTCCTTATGCATCTTTTGAAGTATGAGTATTTGCTCTCAAACCTCATTGTCCACAACCGTATGAGTGGACCAAGTTTCATAATCAAAGAGGGATAGTGGACGAGGTAGTGATGCTTTGGTTTGAGTTTCTCTCTGGGAAATAGCTCTTTCCTTGTTTCAAGATAATCTTGAATCTGCTCATTGAGGACACAGATTTGAGGGACAGATATCTTGGGGGCACAGACAAACTCACAAAGCTCTTTCAGCAAGATCAGTAGCTGCCACACTGGATCCTTAGTATCTGACATCTTATCCCCAATAATCACTGGTAGAAGTCTCAAAAGACACCAATTCTCAGCTGCCTGCCCACCAATCTTCATACCACTTCTACTCACTTCACAAGGAGCAGAACCAGCATCAGAACCCACATATTTGAACTGTGCGATTCGTCGGTTCAGCTGTGTGTATGTGAACCATTTTTTCACCTTTACAAAATACCTCAAGTAAAGGTTAAGGTCATAGGCTACTACGCCTTCAAACAAGTCATGGTGGGAGCCCTGGCTGGCATACATGGAAATACTCAAGAAAGTTGAAAACAGAGTCAAACTTGAGTCCCTCTACATTTGTTGCCTCTGGGTCCTGTAGTTGTTGCACTGCCGTCTTGTAGGTCTCAACTGTTCTTACAGGAAACCGGTTTGTCACGTGTTGCATTTCTTTTGTAGGCACTAAGCAATACCTGCAGCAGTGACTAGCAGTACTGAAGTTTTCAGTAAAGCCACCTATAGAGTGGGATCCCAAATTGTCACCCAGAATACATAGGACTGTTGCCCGCACCACCTGGCCAGATGACGTGACCAGTCCATCTCTCTCAAGCTCCCTCATATCTGACAGCAGCCGTGCGAATAACTTTTCATGTGCAAAATACTTAAAGCATCTCTCAGGGCACAGAAGCAAAAGCTGCAAGTTGTCAACACTAGAACGATAGATGGGCTCGAAGTTGGCAAGTGTAAAGTATACGCCTACTATTTTGTGCTTTTTCTTTGATGATCCAAGAGGGTTCACTACCTCAAATGCGTCCTGGTACAAGATAATCTTTAAGCTTATACCTGGCTCATTGAATAAGTCGTTGGACTTGAAAACGAATCCATCACAAACATCAGTGAACACATTAGTAGAAGCAGCATTATTTTGTGGCTTCACACACTCTTGCCACACAGCAGGGTCTTTTAACATGGATATTAAAGTATCTTTAAGTGGGATATATTGTGCATAGCACTCCCTCCTATTCTCATCTGTGCCCAGATAAATAGCCTGTGGGTGCACATATGAAAAGTTATTTTTGAAGAACTCCTTTCTTCTGTACTCAGTGGAAAGATGAGAGCTGCACGAATAATGCAAATCTGCTTCTCCCAAACAAGTCAAAACACTGTCAATATCAGTCTCAGACAGGTTTGTTTTAGCTGCCATTACCTCCTTGACTTCCTTCTTAGTGTACTGATGACACATGTCATTCAAACTGTTAATTTCTTCAACAATAATTTCTATTGTTGATGATGGAATGAGGCATTTAGCCTGCAGACGCATGTAAAACAGGCATAGATTATTTTGATACAGGGCTCTCATTTCAGTGTCATCTGGCATGTTGTCAGATCCACTTGCTCTATGACTTGCATCTAAATCACTTTCAACCTCAGCGGGATCCTGAGTAGACTGCGATTGTGTAGGGGTTACAAACCATTCTGTTTTATGCTTATGAACCCTTGAGATATGTGCAGTGAATGATGATCGAACTTTAAAGGTTTTGTTACAATGTGCAAATGGACATTTTACTGTCTCTTTTTTCAATACATGTGATCTCAGATGTGCACGGAGATCCTTGAGATCAGTACATTGTTTCTGACAACTTGCGGTCTCACATTTGAATGAACTTCCTATATCCTTTCTTTGTGAAACAGAGGTGGTCCTGTGGTTACGGTAAATATGTGCTTTCAAAGCACTAAACTTCAGAAACTGACGTGTGCAGTCAGCAAAACAACAAGGGTATTGCTTGTTTGCTTCATGTCTATGTAGTACCTGATGGTCAACATAACTTTTAACCGTTTTCAAAGACAGGCCACAGGATCGACATGTAAAAGGACCGGACATTTTGCTGTGTGTGGTGCTATTGATTTAGCAAACTTGTGTATGTCGCCTAACCTGTCCTAACTCTGGAAGCTGAAGTTCAATCCAAATCTGTTAAGAAAAAATAAAAGTGTAAGTGAAGCAAATTTCGGAAATGTTATTTCAGAGCTAGCTAGCTACATCGTTTGCTACACGTGTACATCAAGCAGACCTTATCTTTTAGACAGTGTTTCGTTATGGTAAAAATACGGGAAGATATACATTTGCAGACTAATGTTTATGTAATGACTATTTGAAAACCATGACTTAATGCATAATATCAAGTTCTCACCTCTTAATATCAAGTTCTCACTCTGGAAGCTGAAGTTCAATCCAAATCTGTTAAGAAAAAATAAAAGTGTAAGTGAAGCAAATTTCGGAAATGTTATTTCAGAGCTAGCTAGCCACATCGTTTGCTCCACGTGTACATCAAGCAGACCTTATCTTTTAGACAGTGTTTCGTTATGGTAAAAATACGGGAAGATATACATTTGCAGACTAATGTTTATGTAATGACTATTTGAAAACCATGACTTAATGCATAATATCAAGTTCTCACCTCCTAATATCAAGTTCTCACATTCTCACATCAAGCAGAGCTTAGTCCTTGGGCCAAACCATTTTTCATTACCAAATTCTGGGCAAATCCTAGATGTGATTTTCTTATTCCTATACATCCCTAGATTATGTTTTGATATGATAGACCTTTTGGATTGGCAGCGTATTAGTAGTTATCACCTCGTAAAGGTACGGAGTGCTTTTTTCAAAACCGGAGTTTTGCCTAGAAAAGTCCCCTGCCATATCCTGCTCCCCTTCGCATGATTCGCGCCTAGCTGTGCTGTGGTTGTGATAGAGACATGAGCCCTTTCATGTTCTTTATGCGCCTGAGTCTCCTAAACACGTAGAGACCAACCCCGAGTCGATCAATGATTCCTACGATGAGCTATGGTAACTTTACCGCACCTACCCCCTACCGATGAATGCCTAATTTTTGCGGTTTTCCGGAGGTATTGTGCGGTAGGTGCGGGAAAGTTACCATAGCTCAGCGTAGGAATCATTGATCGACTTTGAATGGGTTTGAATCATAATACTTTATTTTAGTCAGGAGCTTTTCTTCTTCATGTCGCTCAAAAACAGAACCGCTCTTTTAGCTTTGCGTGACCTTCCCATTTTTCTCAACTGACCTCAGTCACATATTATTTAAATGAGCACATAGTACATGATTTATCACTTCTAGTTATTTTAATACAAATTCCCAACACCTGACATCTTCAATTGTGGATGGAGCAATCATCTATTTTAACTGTTTGACAGTCAGGGGCAAGATATGAACATCATCAGCCAGCCACCACACCTATATAGCCCACAGCTGCCACTATACACATTACTAGCTCTACGAATTACTGCATGCATGATTTATTTCCGTGTCATGCCACATAGCTACACGGCCCATCTCACATACAATACGCCTATATTACATAATAATAACAATCGAGCATGTAGCTGTATATGTCCAGTTGTATCTTGTAGAAATTGTGGAAGCAAGGCAAGCAATATTGGTAGAGCCTATTGTAATCAGCCTGCCTGGTCCGACTACGTAACAATTGAGAATGGAATGTTGTGGTGTGACAAAATCGCATCGCACGCCGTGTGCATTGGGATGCGATTTTCTCATAGACTTCAATGGTGTGAGTTGAAAAATCGAATTTTGTGGTGCGACAAAATCGCACGCCGTGTGCATTGGCTTTAAGACTAAATCTAAAATAGCTGCCAAAATTAACACTGGTCTACAGAGAGGTTAGCCTACAGAGAGGTTAGCCTACAGAGAGGTTAGTCTACAGAGAGGTTAGTCTACAGAGAGGCTAGCCTACAGCGAGGATTTCCGTCTACTCCTCTCTCCCTCAACTAACGCAGCCCCCATTGTGACCGCTCTGACCAAGAGCTGCCTGCAAATGAATCGCGTGTGAAAAATGTACAGTACAAGACTAAGAAGACAGTACGAGACTAACAAACAGCTACTTCCCCCAGATGATCAGACTCTTGGAACAAGCCCACTGTCGACAATTGACTATCACTAACGGCACCGCTGCCTTGTCTTACCTGCATTAATGGCAAGGAAAGTTTATTTGTATAGCACATTTCATACAACAGGGGCAATTCAAAGTGCTTTGCATATTGCAAGAAATACTGAAAAAGGAAAGTTTATTTGTATAGCACATTTCATACAACAGGGGCAATTCAAAGTGCTTTGCATATTGCAAGAAATACTGAAAAAGGATATTATTTGTATAGCACATTTCATACAACAGGGGCAATTCAAAGTGCTTTGCATATTGCAAGAAATACTGAAAAATGATATTATTTGTATAGCACATTTCATACAACAGGGGCAATTCAAAGTGCTTTGCATATTGCAAGAAATACTGAAAAAGGATATTATTTGTATAGCACATTTCATACAACAGGGGCAATTCAAAGTGCTTTGCATATTGCAAGAAATACTGAAAAAGGATATTATTTGTATAGCACATTTCATACAACAGGGGCAATTCAAAGTGCTTTGCATATTGCAAGAAATACTGAAAAATGATATTATTTGTATAGCACATTTCATACAACAGGGGCAATTCAAAAAAAATGCTTTACATGTCTTAACATGGGGTAGTGGTGGTCTAGTGGATAGTGAGTTGGACTTGTGATCTGAAGGTTGTGAGTTCAAATCCCGCCTGAAACCACACCACTACTAGTGTGCCCTTGAGTAAAGCACTTAGCCCTCAGTTACTCCAGGGGGAATGTCCCTGTAATTTGTAATTGTAAATCGCTTTGGATTAAAATAAAATTATTTTATTATTAATTAACAAATAATGTCACAAATAAACTTGAAACTGTAATCTGTCCATCAGTCAGAGTTTAAATATTCAAGCAGTGCAGCTCTCACACCAGCTCCTTCCTGTTGACGTTCCTGGAACATACGAACAGGTGGCTGCACATTCTTTAACAAATCATATCACAAATAAAATACTGCATCTGTCCATCAGTCTGAGTTGAAATATTCAAGCAGTGCAGCTCTCACACCAGCTCCTTCCTGTTGACGTTCCTGAAACATACGAACAGGTGGCTGCATATTCTCCATCACTGGAGGGTCTGGCATGTAGCGGTCCCCATGCTCCTCACAAATGTTGTGCAGTACACAACAGGCCATCACCATTTTTTTGGTGAGGTCCAATTGACAGTCATTCCTCTTTAGGAGACACCTCCATCTACCTTTCAGCCTTCCAAAGGATGTCTCCACAACTGCCCTAGCACTGTTTAGCCTGCCATTTAATGGGCTCGACAGTGCGACCATTTCACTCGCAATTGCGACTAAAAATAAATCTGTGCGACTATAGAAATAAATTCACGAGCACACTGTGCGAGTACAGATTTTTTTATTTTTTATTTTTTTTATTCTAAAAATAAATCTGCGCGAACCGGGAAAATAATTCACGAGTGAAAGATTTCAGCTTTCTCACTCTCTGCATGCGTACTGACAACAACAACATTCATTCATCTCTGTCCCACTTATATCCCGTCATATCACCCGCTAAGCAGCCTGGGTGATTGAGTCAACACACGCCGTGAATTCTGAATACTTTGCTCGCTAACGAGCGGTCACTACACTACAATATATATATATATATTTTAAACTACAAGTCCCACATTCCACAAGCCACAATCCGATTCCGCCAACCACAGTACAGCTCTCTGTGATAACGTGTGGTGTGAACTTTCCCTGAGAAGAACACGGCTGCGCTATCGAAAGTTTGACTCAAAATGAAGAAAATGAAGCCCATTCATTTGTATTTTGCGAGTCAAAGAAACAAAGAAAAAGAGGAATCCGGTGAGGGCCCAAGTAATTCGCAAGCTGGTTCAACTAACGAGAGAGATGGGGATGAGACGGCTAGTAGCGACAGTGAGGCTGAGAACAACGTTAGTAGGCCTAACGTTACTAGCGAAGATGACACCCCAGCGTCCATTGCAGCCGGCGGAGGGAAAACATATAGATTTAATCCGAAGTGGCTGGAAATCTTCCCATGGCTAGAGTTTAAAGACAACGTCATGTTCTGCAAATATTGTAGAGCACAGAAACAGGCTGGCAAGTCGACGTTCCTATCAGGAAACCCGCATCTGAAAAGGGATAGCGTAACGAAACATAACATCTCGAAGCGGCATATCAAGTGCAGAGATCTGTACCTGTTGAGACAGGACAAACCATCGGGGACGGTGACAGCAGCCTTGAGGAGACAAGTGCTGCTGTCCGAGGAGGAGAAGAGGAGGCAGCTGAAAATAAAGATTAACATTGCATACTTCATTGCAAAAGAAGAAGAACCGTTCGTCAAATTTGGGCCACTTATCCGTCTCCACAAAAAAAACGGAATTGACATTAATCCCACATACGACAATGATGTAAGATGTGCTGAGATGATCGGTCAAATTGCTGACCTCATGAGAGAGAACCTGTCAGTGAAGCTGAAAGCCGCTAAGTATCTAGCCGTTCTAATAGACGGAGACACAGACATATCCAACATCGAATGCGAGATTGTCTACGTGCGCTTGTTGGAGGGTGGGAAGCCAGTCAATCTCCTGGTCGGACAACAGACTCTTGAACACTCCCATGCCATTGGTAAGTCGTTTCTCTTTATAGGCTTTATACTTGTGTAGTTTAATCATTTATTCATAATGGAGATATAATTTAGTTTGTCAAAAAGCCTTTTTGTTTAATTGTTTTTTTGTGTTGTCATTCGAGGTGTTTTGGATGCAACCAAGGCTGCATTTCACACTGTTTGCCCAGAGGAGGATGGAGGGTCATGGATGAAGAAGTGCATCTCCTTCGGGGCAGATGGCGCCTCTGTGAATATGGGCCACCGTGGGGGAGTGATTGCCCACCTGCAAAGAGAGGCAGGGGGGCATATAATCCCAATCCACTGTATGCCACATATGTTTGTAACTGAAACAAGTTTTAAATATTGTTTTATTTGCTAGCAGAGAATGTTAAACAATACTGTGTGTGTGTGTGTGTGTGTGTGCGCACACGCTCTTAAGTGCTGGAATGGAATACCTAACAGAATTATTGTTTTCTGTTGGCACAAGATAGAGGGAGAGAAGAGATGGTGAGTTGTTTGTAATATTCTGTTCTGACTTTCACAGGCTAGAGCTGGCAATACTGACCATCCAAAAGAAAGAGCCAATGGTGTGTCTGGTGTATGATCTTCTGCATCTGATATGGAAGACGTATCACTTCAAAATCCAAAAGAGAGCTATATCATATCGGGCAAGAGCTCGGTGTGGATATATGCAAACCGTCTAGCGTCAAGGGAACTCGCTGGATCCCCCATGTCCACAGAGCCCTCAAAGTGTTCCTGCGGCATGGACAAGACAAGGACCTCGCCACTGACGAAGGCCAGTACTCCGTTGTTCTGCAGCACATGGAGCACCTGGCCGTAGCATCAACAACAGCGGAGGTTCAGGGGCGGGCAAAGAAGGTCAGTTTTACGCAGTACATTTAAAAAAATAGGGTTAGGGTTGAGTTCAAGACTCAAATTAACTTTCAGAATCAAGTAATTGACAGGTGAGGTGGCTATAAACAATTTTAACTAACACTTATTGTGTATCTACTCACTACTTAACAGATAAAGAGGGAAATGGAGAATGCACTATTTTGTGTATTCTGCCATTTTCTCTCAGACATGTTTGAGGAGCTATCCTCACTTAGCCTCACCCTGCAAAAGAATGACCTGATCCTCCCCCAAGCCACGTCAGAGTTGAGGAAGACAGTGACCAGACTTGAAGCACTAAAGTCTAGGGCAAAGGCAGGAGGCATGCTGGAGAAGATTCAGACCATGCTTGCTCAGCAGCAGGATGATGGGAGGAGATTCCAGGTGTGTTAGGATTAGAGTTTGTTAGGATGTAAGAGAAACCATTATGATTAAGAGTTAGTGTGAGAATCAATGCAGGCCTATGTGTTGCACAATAGAACAATTGCAGTGGAGAAGTCAACATACATTTAATTGTGTGTGTGTGTGTGTGCTATTTCTGTTAAAGGGAATAACACTGAAGGGGAATCTGACAGGCTTCACGGACCTCACCAATCCCCAGCTGAAGAAGCACATGGAGACGGCCATCAACATCGGAGTGAATGATCTCAAAGCCAGGTTTGGTGGTTTGCTGAAGGATGAGGATGTCCAGACGCCAGTGGTGTCTTTCAGAGTGCTAAACCCCGACACATGGCCAGAAGACCAGACCAGCCTTCTCACCTTTGGTGATGATGATGTGGCATACCTGGTGAGGCATTACAAGGAGCCTCTAGAGAGGTAAGAATTTATTTGACACTGCATTGCCATATGAGACAATGTTATGTTTGCATATTTGCAAACTCACTTACTTTGTTCAATCCTGCAGATCGGGGTGTGACCTGGCTGCGGTCCAGGACGAGTGGCAGGGACTGAAAATCCTGGTCAGCCACAATTTCAAGAACAAGTCCTACAGTGGCCTGTGGGAGACCATGTTGACAAAGGACCCCTACAGGCAGGATTACAAGGTAGACCAACAGTACTGAGTGGTTATGTATGGTATCCATCTGTTGTTGGTTTTAATAAGTTAATGGTAAGAGTTAAATGAAATTGAAAGATATCATATTTTCCCTAGAACATACTGGAGTTGGTGCAGCTTATGCTGGTGCTGCCCATTTCAGCCGCCCAGTGTGAGCGAGGCTTCTCTGCGCAGAACCGCATTAAGAATTCAACAAGAAGCAGCCTTGGAGTCTCCACCACCGAAGACCTGATGAGGATCAGCCTGGAGGGGCCTTCTGTCGAGGACTTCGATCCCACTCCTGCCGTGGACCGCTGGCTGACCTCTAAGCGTGCCAGACGGCCAACATACAAAAGCATATGGACAACTGATATCCTCTGCGTCTAGTAGGGCTGTAGGCATGGGCCAATGTGTGATTTTGGTGCAAAAATTGCAAAATCACTAATAAAAATGTGTTATTATAACATTTTTCACTGTGCTCCTAAATTTCTTTGTGTGCCCCTAAAATGTTTCATTTAGGAGCACATGTGCTCCTAGTGAAAAAGGTTAGCGTAGAGCCCTGCTAAATGTGTTGCTCCTGGGTCAGTCGGCCTGTATCAGAAAAAGGCTTCATCAGCCATGGTTGCAGAGGGTATGCAGGGTCTCCAATTAGGTAGTGTCCTATGTCACGTCCTGAGATGTTTGCGGTGTGCTGATTTAAAAATTGTCCATCAGTCACAACTTCCCACAAATGAGACTGCCTCAGAACCCGTGAATCATGGACACTCCCAGGAAAACCAACACAAACATCCCAGAACAGACCCTTGCCATCAACAACACCCTGAAGTATGATTGAGTGCCATCCCTTTCTGTTATAATAGTCACGTGGGAACGCTTCAGGTGCTATTATGGGGATGTGGCTGCCATCTATCGCTCCAACGCATTGAGGTGCCCTCCACCTGTTGCCGAAAAATGTAGCCATCTCCATCAATTTACGGGAATCAGGGGTCTTAATGTGGTCAGGAAGCAGCACCTTAACAACGGCATTGCAGAAATCCTGCAAACAAAGACAAACAGTAGAAATGCCAATGCCAAAAAGGTGACTGACACTCCTGTAATCATTGTTGGTGGACAGTCTCCACAGGGCGACGGCAACCCGTTTAGACACAGGTACAGATAACCGGTAGTTGGTGGTCTTCCTTTGCAGGACATGGCCTAGGCGACGACAGATGTAGGTGAAGGACTCCCGGGACACCCGAAAGTTCCTTATGAACATGTCATTGTCGAAACCGGGAACAATAGCCCTGTCCGGACGGCATATAAATTACCTGAGGACCTCGGTAATATATGTTTTACCTGGGGTAATTCGGTAATTTTTATCCCGTCTGGACCGACCATATCAGTGATTTACTCCGGGGACCCCAGTAATTATTCCGGCTGGAATTACCTACTGTTTTTCAGCAAACCCTGAGGTCCTCTGATAATTATATTACCGTCCGGATCGACATGTCAGTATTTGGTACGCATTGCATGATTTCGCGCGCGATATTAACACTAGAATTTCCGGTTTTGACCACAAACAATGGATGTGGAAGACATTATTGACTCCCTTGAATCTTCACTATCTACACCTGTCATCCCCTCATGGCGACCAATAATAAGAAGAAGAGTGATCAAATCGATCAGAAGAGCCAGGTCTTGCAAGCTGCAGAGATGGGCCACACTTATGACGGTTGCCGGTAAGCTTGTTGATGAACTGCTAATAATAGCTAGCTAGCCAAATAATGTTAGCCAACACAGCCCCACTGTTCTCTACTGCAGTGCTACTGAAATAGTCATGTTGCTCAAATCGGAGGGGAGGGGAATCCTCACCCGTTTCCTTACGTCGTATCTCAAATATGAACGTTATCCATGGGTACCCCCATCAGTAGCACTGCAACTGTGGGACAGTTCGGACAGCCCACCCGTGACTCTGGGCTTATATGTAAAAAACCAGTCGCGGCTTGGGCTAGTCTTAACCCAACCCAACACATCTTACCCTACATTTAAAACATCCTTGATCTTACCCCCCTGTATTATTAATGTTTTGCTCAATGCACCCACATTGGAATAAAGCTAAATTCACCAAAAAAGAATGTTGTTTGCACCATACTGTATTACAAAAAATACTGTCGATTAGGGCCAGCAGTTGTATTGTTTTTTTAAAGACCACCTTTCTCTGCCTTCTATATTACAGTGAGCAGTTGGTGTCCCACCCCCAGCGCACCAAGGGAGCGGAGAAGTCTGTTTTGGGAATGTGACGTCCTGCAAAACTTTGATGACACTGAGTGGTACCGTAACTTCCGAATGCCACAAACAACATTCCTCAACCTCTGTGACCAGCTTCGCCAGTATGTCAACCCCAAAACCACGGTGATGAAAGCCCCAGTCTCCCTGGAAAAAAGAGTGGCGGTCACTCTGTACAAGCTTGCAAGCAATGTTGAATTCCACGACCTGGGCAACCTGTTTGGAATTGGAAAAAGCACTGCATGCGACATCTTTTGGTAGGTGTGTCAGGCACTCTGCAAATTGAAGAGAGTGTATGTTAGAAGACCTACAACTGTACCTGAAGTGAAAGCCATCACTGGAGGATTTGAGAGGAAAACTGGATTCCCAATGTGCGCTGGAGCCCTGGATGGTACACACATACCGATTGTAGCACCATCTGCCTACCATACCGACTACCACAACAGAAAAGGCTGGTACAGTGTCCAATTGCAGGGGCTGGTTGACCATGAGTACAAGTTCATGGACTTTGACGTTGGCTGGCCAGGAAAGTGCCATGATTCTTTTGTTTTTGAAAACTCTCGTCTTTGCCAAAAACTTGATAATGGCACATTCTTCCCCCCCCTTACCAAGAACATACAAGGTGTTGACATGCCAGTGCTAATTCTTGCTGACTCTGCCTACAGCCTCACAACAAACATCATGAAGCCATACCCAGACGGCACAGCAAGGGGACCTCAAAAACAGTTCAACGAATGCTTGAGCAGTGCTCGCATTCATGTTGAGCATGCTTTTGGGCGCTTAAAAGGACGGTGGCGTTCCATTATGAAGAGGAATGACTCACAAACAGAACATGTGAAATACATAGTAGCAGCCTGCATTGTTTTGCACAACTTTTGTGAGATACAGAAGCTCAACTACACACCAACGCTCCCAGGAGAGGACAACCCACCCGAGCAGCCTGCAGATGACGACACACCTGCCCAGCCTGAGGAAGAAGCCCCTGCAGAGGGGATCCTCCCTGCACTTACCACTGCAGATAGGATCCGTGAAGCTCTAGTCGCACACATTGCAGGCAGACAGGCAGTAGGATGAATTGTATATCAAAAACGTATCTTTATTTAAAGATTTTCTTTTGGTTGCTGACAGGTGAAAAGCACTACAGTTGTGAAGCATGGATCTTCTCCACAAACAAAGTTAACAACTTCAACGAAAAGTAGTGTTCAGTTAAAATAAAAGTATAAATGTAAAAGTAAAAATATGTACAGTGTACAATTGTCAGCACCTGAGAACTTAAGTGCCCCCCAAGATGGGTTGTTTTTTTAACAGTCTGGAAAAAAATAAAATAAAAATGTAACATACCCACAGTATTTAACACTTATTTTCACTTCCTATGCCTAAACATGACTCAACATTGGCTAGGACAGGGCTGTAGTTCTGTACCAGACCAGAGCTACTCTAAACTTAGTAACACACGACTAGTCACTTCGCTTTGCTCCTTCCCAAGTCGTACTCATACCCCATGTTTTTACCCCTAATTTTTTGTGGGAACATTGTATTACTCATGAAAAAGTATGGCTAGTTTTAATACAATGTTCCCACAAAAAATTAGGGGTACGAGCATGACTAGGAAGGAGCAAAGCAAAGTGACTAGTCGTGTGTTATGGCTACCCTAAACTACAGGCTTCTAAGGAGAGTCTGGCTGGTAAATTGGTGTAGCCATTAGAGCTGGTGGCATAGGAGCTCCATATGGAAATGTGGTTGTGTCAGCCAAAGAACCTGGATACATAGGAGGATACATACAAGTGGGTGGTGGTGTAGGCATCATACGCTGCATAAACTGCATCATCATTAGTCGATTATCATGAGAGCGCCTCTCTTCAGCCTCCATTCTTTTAATATCAAAGTTAGTGTTGTTCCGATACCATTTTTTGATCCCGATACCGATACCGATACCTGACCGTGCTGTACTTGCCGATACCGAGTACCGATCCGATACCACGGCGTTTGAAAAAACAAAACAAAAAAACATGTTTTTTGAGCCGCATACTCACCTCGATGTAAAATTATTGCTAACACTTAGTCTGGCACTGCTCAAAACCTTTGTAAAACAGGAAAAAATACCAACAGAGAGTGAATACTATAGAACTTTTTTTTATTGTCTACCTGGTATGGTGACAAGAAAATCAACCCCTTATAAAACCTGAAATGTGGCTCTCACAGATGCCAATCAGTGCAATATCCATTTAAGATATAAAACAGTCGTAGTAGTAGTGCAACAGCAAGTGAACATTTACAAACAAAATAACTTTAGTACTTAAAAAAAAAAAAAAAAAAAAATCGGATTTTTTTTTTGTTAGTACTCGCCGATACCGATACCAGCATTTTTGTGCGTATCGGTGGCCATGCCGATACTAGTATCGGTATCGGAACAACACTAATCAAAGTCGAGGCGTGACCTCTCGAGATCCAACCGCCTGCTTTCCACCTCCCGCTCCCATGCGAATTTCTCCTTTTCGTAGTACTAGTATAGTTGTTGTAACGTTAGTGGTAGTCGTACATCCACTCACTATTTGTAAAAAGATATTTGAAATAAGGATGGTGATATCCAATCTTACCAAATGGCTCTACTACAGTCTCATCACCAGAGCTGAAGTTGTCCATGTGAGCATGAATGAATGATTGAATGAATGAATGAATGAATGAATGAATGAATGAATGGACTTTATTGTCATTGCTACAGTACAGGTACCAAACAACGACATTTAGGAGGGGTGGCTCCCCTGGTGTTAGGAAAAAAAAAAAAAAACTTTTAGAAAAAGAATAAAATCACAAGAAGGTAAGGAGCTGGTTTACATAAATAAAGGCTATGTACACAATCCACTGTACTATACTGCACAGATAGTCAACTAGGGTTGTTATATTGCACAAAAGTATTTTTTCACGTTATTTAAAGTGTCACAGTTTGCAGGCTTGTCCAGGATTAGTCATAGGACGACAACCTGTTGATATCAACCAAAGTTCAGTTAGTTAGCTGTCCATGTAGAATGCTTATTATGATAATGTCACAATTCAGCCATCCATTTAGCCATCCAGCCCATCTGCTAATTATCCAGCCACCCATCTAGACAGTTAATATTAGCAGACACAATTGCACCAGTCAAGTAGCTAGTTGGGCCTAATAACGTTACACTGCACTAGCAAGTACAGTAAACATCTTTACAGAATGCCCTGTACATTTTACAGTATACAACTGTTGTAGTTTTATAAAAAAAACATTTTAAATTGGTAAATTCAACAGCCTTTTTCTGCTGAATTAGCATGACCATGCTGCTAATTAAACTAATTATTTCAGTAAGATTTACATGCAGTTGTCGCTTATTGTACATTGAATCCTATTCAATTTCACAGAAAAATACCGACCAAGAAACATAAAATTCCGTACATTTTACAGTATAAAACTGTTGTAGTTTACAAAAAAGATGCTAATTAAACTATTTATTTCAGTAAGATTTACAGGCAGTTGTCGCTTATTGTACATTGAATTCCATTCAATTTCACTGAAATATTACGACCAAGAAACAGTTTCACTGTTAAAGCCCCATCATATGGACTGTCATTTAACTGATCTTTTCTGCACATTTTCCTAAAAAGTTGTTTATAATATACTGTCTTTTGTAGTATTATTGACAATAGTTTTACAGTGAAGACAAACTAAATACTGCAATTTAATTTCCTGTAAAATATATTCATTTTATATTCATTCAGGCATAAAACCATCCATGACTCCTAATATCAGCCTCAAATAGCCTATAAACTGTTTAAGTGTCTAAAAGTATTTTCCCTCACCAGTTAGGTTTATTGCTCACTGGAAAATAGCAACTGATATATAATATCTTATATGTTTGTATTTTACCAGAAATGTGGAAAATGTAACCCTAATTTTTTTTCCTTAAAGGTTCAAACTGAGGTACAGGAAAATGGGGAAACAGCAAAAAACAATTGCTTGCAAACTAACAATTGTGTCTCAAACATTTGCTTTTGAAGATCTTACCTTGAAGATCTGAGCAGATAATGAACTAAAACAGACCTTAAAACTGAGTGGGGCATCTAGTGCCATGAGTTAAGTCCATATTCAAGCATCAAGCCTCTCGTGATCCGAAAGTTCCTGGATCAAGGTGAGGACTCTTGGGTTCACGTTAAGACGTTTGTGTTTCTGCTCCACTTTAGTGCCCTTCTCTGGGTTGATGGAGAAAAGACACCTTGGGAAATAGAAGAAAAACAGACACCTGTTAGGTCACCATCTATCAGTGAATGATTTAAGGACATTGAGTCTATGGTCCATTTGCAGTAGTACAGCATTTATGAACCGGGTGACGAGTCAACATAATTTTTACTTCAGATGTTTGAATTCAATAAATTGAAAATATTGGATAACGCTAATCCAAAAAGACATACCTCTGCAGAAACTCCAGGGTCGATGCCAGCTCTGATGGGTAATGGATGTTAAAGCAATAATAGCCCCCAAACATCATGCACAAGGCAGAACTGAAGGATGGGATGTTGTCGTGAACGATGTTTTGATCCACACTCAGCATGTACCGCTTGGAAGAGTAGCAGGATCGTCAAATCAAATCAAAATTAAAACCAGACTTGTTTCCTGAGACATTTGTTTCCTGAGACATTTCACAAAACAGTTTGAGCATGTTTTTAAAACTGTTTAGCATCAATACAGAAGTCAGTGTATGTGCTGGTGTAAGGTTAGTCAAAGACAACTTGACTAACCTTAAGAGCTTACATGGACTAAAAACATTGTGCAACATGAATTTGTATCCAAATAAACAGAAAAGAGAGAAAGGAGTAAGAGAGAGAATGAAATAAAGCTAAACTTACCACACACAACAATGGTGGGAGTCACGGGAACTTGGTCCATTTGTACTTCCCCTGCCAAGCATGTGTCCTCCACATAGCAGAACATGGCGTCTTCCTTCTCATCAAAGTAGGCCAGCAGATGCAGCACCATCTCTTTGATGTCTTCAGAGCATCCATTCAGCTCTCCTCTCATCACTTTAACCTTTGTCACAGCCTGTCGGAACTTGCTGCTCTTCACACAAACCGTACTCATGTAGTTCAGGAGGCGATTCCCTTTCAGATCAACAGAGTGAAGGTTTCTTTAAGTCCAATTCCAGTGAGTTCCTTGAAGTGGACTGCCATTCCAAGTTCGTTGAACCAACATGGCCACTCTTCCAGGAGGTATTTTATATTTTTCCCCTGGTTGACTTGTTGACGTTGTGTGTAGAAAGTCGACTTCATTAGGAGCTTGACCTCCTCTGGATTAGCAGAGGTTTGCTGAGACATCATCTTCAGTTTTTCTTTCTTTGCCTGCTGGCTCTCTTGTGTCTCTCCACGGGGAAGGAACTTCAACTGCCAGTTAATGCACCCATAGGTGTCCTGGATTGCTGCTCTCTTTTCTGGAGGGATTTCGTCTGTGTCATCTGAGTCACCAATGTGATGCTTTCGTTTCCTTATTTTTTGGATTGAAGATCGCTTCATATTCTCGATCCTGTTTAGAAACTGCTTGACTAGAGAGTGGTACCCTGGCCCGATCACATCTCGACCGATCACGTCTTGCAGAGATTGGGGATATTTTGCCACCATCTTTTTGGCAACTTCAGTTGAGCTCATTTTGTTTGCAGAACCTTTTTTCTTCATCATTTCACCAACTACAATGCGGACCATTTCCCTTCTCAGTCGTGGACTTGGTCGTTTTCCTCTGTCCAGTGCTTGCATCAGTTCCTCTGGGAACTTGTCCCATGGTATCATAAAGGTATCCACCCAGTCCATATCACCAGGGCTTCGGCAGCTGTTGGGAGAGGTTGAGGGTGAACTTCTGGGTGAAGGAGACAGAAAGGATGCGGAAGGTCTTGGCGAGGCATCAACAGATGAGCTGCTGGTTTCCAGAGTCTGGCCTGCAAAAACAAACAGACACACAAAAAAGAGGAACAGGTGTGCATCAGGAATACAATATGAATGTTTCTATATTTTTCTGAATGATCTTTTATGCAGGCTACTTTGGACACTAGTAGTGTGCTGTACTGCAATACTTACCTCTCACTTTCCAAGCAGCAAGGACTTTTCGGGCTTGAATTGGCCTCAATGCTGAGAGCAAGTCGGCTTCCTGAATAAACTGAAAGTCGTCATATGTCTGCACCCCAAGGGACTCCAGGGTCTCTTCTAGAATATCTTTCTGCATCTCTGGAAGGTCAGGCAAGACCTCAGTGATGGCGCTACGTAGAAATGGTTTCTCCAAGTCGGCCATTTCTGGAATCAAGGAGGAGTGAAAGCCAAAGTAATAAACTGCTGTCATTTTCTTAGTGTATATTTCAAATAGTATTATCATTTTACTAAGCATACGAGTGCATTTTAGCATGGTTTCTCCATTGCAGTGGCCAAGATCATGTTTATTTTGACAGCACACTGTGTTTCAGCGGAATGACTTGGTGTCCGTCAACAATGTATGATGGCAACGGATAAAAATCTACCAAATTGTTAATGTTAAGACATTGTAACCTTGTACTCTGTTTTGTTACAGAGTACAGATGGTATTCAGAATGATAAACAGCTTCATGTACATCCATCACAAAATACACAGCTGCATCATTTTGAATTAAAATAATGACAAGTTCTCCAAACTCCATGGACTCATCATTTTTTGACACTAGGAAATGCCCCCTTTTATATGATGTACCTTTATACTGTATGTCAGTGGAAACTGTAGTATTGTTTTCTGAAAAGCCAAACTCTCTCACCACATGTTTAATTGCATCATTATAAAGGCTGGAGTAAAAAGTACAACTGTCTTTGACTTGCAGAAGCCGACTGCATCCTGGCCCAGCTGACAGATATGCCTGAAACATCATAATGTCTTTCAGATAAAGTTAGGCAGATGTTCTTAAAATGTTTCAAATGCCTGGCACATCTCTTAAAGTAGCAGTGCTTGCTTTCAAAACGCATCGTCCATACCCTGATTAAGGGGCCAAACTTCAAAATCAGTGCTGGATAGTGCCGCAAGAAATGGTGTTTCGGTTTTAGTGTACTCTCAGGAAATAAATATTTTCTAGATTACAAATATTCTTGGATTATAATGTCAAGATAGGCTACCTGTGACAATGAAATATTTTGCGCACAAACAATATCAACAATATCTTTAAGCTGGAGAGTTAACTGCCACACATCATCATCTGGATTTTGCACTTTGTCACCAATTAATACAGGCAGCAACCTTAAGTACCGGTCCAGCACTGAGAGGATAGGGTCTGGTGCTGAGGGTTCCCCTCCTGGGAGTCCTTCCCACTCGGACTGAAAGGAGGCGATGACCCGACAGGGGGCCAGGCCTTCTGTGGCCTTCTGCTCCAGACTCTGGGTGAGGAATGCAGCCGTGTCATAGAGCAGGCCAGAGAGAAACCCAGCAGAGAACTGCTCCCACTGCTGGAAGCGACTGGTCAGCCCAGCCCCGCTGCGCAGGTAGCCCTCGAGTCCATCCACTATGAGCAGGGATGGAGGCACAGCGGACACCGCGGAGGACTCTTGCTGACGGGCCACCTCCTGAAGCAACTCCTCCATGGTCCTGGGGTACACAAACTGGATTTTCTGAAAAGAAAACAATAGAAGGTTTAAAACAAGCTGCTTTCAAATATAATTGTAGGGCGGCTGTGGCTCAGGAGGTAGAGCCAGTGTCTAATGATCGCAAGGTCGGCGGTTTGGCAGTTCGATCCACGGCTGGCCACGTGTTGTGAATGACCAGACGCCAGTCTTGGGTATCCTTGAGCAAGACACTGACCCCAAATTGCTGCAGACGTCTTGCATGGCAGCTTGCCGCCATTGGTGTTGGAATGGGTGAATGAAAGGCCATTGTAAAGCGCTTTGGAATAAGGCGCTATATAAGTGCAGTGAGTCCATTTAATATTTACCATAATTCAAAACGCAAAAGGTGAGTCAGAAGTGTCTCAGTGACTGGGTTTACAGTTTCTCAACCATTATGCCCTGACTGTCATAGCGTTTGTTTATTGGATCTGATTGACGACTTTGCTTGAGGATGGGCCGGGTGAACTAGGCTACTAGGGTCTAGGAAGTGTAGCATATTTGACCTTCCATGCTGTTCAGTGCTGTCACCTAGGCTATAGAGTTAATAACTCAACCATTTGCTTTTGAGGCCTGAGAAATAGGCTACTATACATTTTCTCCCTCTGATTTCAGGACAGGAGAGAGTTCAGTTTGGCTGCGGGCCCATCATGTTCTGCTCTGATAAGCAAACCATCTCTGTGACTGAGACAGGGGAGTTCCACCTGGAGACACTGGACAGTGAGAAGAGATAGGCCAAAGTCCCCATCTCATCTCAACAGAACAGACCATTTTCACTTGTAGCCTACTGTACATAACAGAAGGAATGTTGAGTCAGTTGCTGTAGTGTAACAGTTGTCATGACACGACCCAATTTAAATTATTCAGGGTAAAGCACACTCATCCTCATCTCCATTAGAAATTACCATCTTGGCATCAATTACTTTGACAGTCTGAGACAAAGAAGTGTTGACAGTTTATCTGGCTGTTGTCAGTCAGTGTTGCTGTTGATAGAATTACCTTTAAATGTTCTCGGCTGAAGTTGTACATGTAGTGGTGAAGAGCGCTTGGAAGGCTTAGAATTGGAGTCTTGGTGAAAAAGAACACTTTGAGGCCCAACTCAGAGGCAGCCGTCACCGCGGCGAGGAGCAGTAGGGAGCGGTTGACGCTTCTCTCCCCGACCACCAACGTACTGCATGAAGATGATGATGGCGACATTTTGAAAGCCTTCAACATCCCCGTCCCCGTCTGTGGAACGAATGTACTAAACACGTTGGTCAAAATATCGGCCATTACTATCTCAATGACGTAATTTCCCGCGTAGTCCAGTTGAATGGCAGTGCAGGATGCAGGGGCGTGTCCAGGTCACGTGCTACCCCAGGCCACCCCTGAAATCTGATTGGCCACCCCAGGTGCCACCCCCCTGATTGATTGGCACACAGCTGTATAAAGTTTGATGTAAAGAACTCTCGCAAAAAACACATACGAAATATTGTTTTAAGTACAATTAAGCTTTATTTATTTTAAGAATGTGTGGTGCCAGGCTGGCTGCAGCTTTGAGCTGCAACGTTTGCAGGAAAAGCACTATACAAATAAAAAGTTAGTATTATTATTATCTAGATTTTCAACTGCTGATCTGTTACTTCACAAGGATTCTTGGCCATCCACACAGTGTGCAATACCTGTCTCAGACTTCATGGATGTGCAAAAGTCTGACACCTAGTGAACAATAGTTCAAATGAAGGTTAACCTTACATTCAGTTCACTTGTCAATCTTTTATTTCGTGCAACTGCAGCAATTGCAAGGAATTACCACAATCTCAAATGAATATGAATTGAGGGTAGTTAGACCTGAAGTCAAAACCTGACTGCAATGTCCAGCACTCTCCACATCTCAGTAACCACATAATTCCACATGGGGGCGCTAATGTCATATTTATGAGCAACGTAAACTTAACCTGAGAAGATGAAGTGCAGGTATCAAACATAAAATAAAAAAAATACATACTCTTTCTTTTTCATCCATTGAACATTTAATATAACTTTTAAAAGAATCCATATAACAAGAATATTTCCAAGAAAAACATTAACTGTCATTGTTTAGCAGACCTTTATTGTCTGTGTGTGTCTGGGTTGGTGGTGGCATCCTCTGGCCTAGGTTCCGAAGCTGCTTCTTCTAGTAATGATGCCTCTCATCTCCAGCTTAAAGAACAGAACCATGGCAAGGATCATTGATGCCAACTACAAACAATAGAGGGGGGAGAGAAGCAAACAATGAATGAACGTATAGTATAGGCAAAGGCAATGGCACATTTATTTGTATAGCACATCTTCATACAACAATAAAAAGTGCAATATAATAACAATTAAAAAGTTCATTTCTTTTTTTTTTTTAAGTCGAAAAGAATTGATCATGTCTGATCTACACAAATAAATGAATAAATCCATTATTAGCAAACAAATAATTATATATTTGCATTGTGTCTTTCATCTTTCAAATCCTCTAGTGCAGCTGATAAAATGTAACCCCCCAAAAAGTAGCACAATAGGTGCAGGCCTATAGGTGTTTAGGTTACCCTAATCTAGAGGAAAGTTCCACCATGAAAGTGCAGTGTAGTTCGCAGCCGACAGTACTGTACCTCCATGACACATATGACGCTGGCTGCTGAGCCCAGGATGACACACTGCTCTTCGATCACTGCAATGACCTCGCTGAAGCAGCTCTGGGGAGAAAACAGAGGGGGCATTTTTAGACCCAGACACACACACGCGCGCACACACACGCGCACGCGCACACACACACACGAACACACACACACGCACACACACACACACACACACACACACACACACACACACAGTGTAACAACGCCTTAGAACTCAGTACCTGTGGTTGGATCAGATTAGTAACAACTGTAATTCCGGCACAGGCTGCGAGGGTCTTGTTCACACAGCATGTCTTTGGGTATTTCAACCCTGTGGTTTTGCTGAACACAGTCCTTGAAATCCATGGTCAAGTTCTCAAAGCCACAGCATTTGAACTGAAGTGATTAAAAAACACAGAGAAAGAAATCTAATACATGTGAATTGATAACTATCTAATGTATCAAATATAATCATCTCATAACGGAACCACATAATCATGCATTTTCTAAAATGTTCCCATCTTACTTTGATCATGACTGTGTTCCACGCTGTAGAGATAGGGTCTGTTGCTGCTGGGCCCCTATACCCAGTCAACAGGGACTTCCTGCTTGCGTTGTGCACCACTAAGCTAACCTGAGACAAAAACGCATCGCTGATTATTTGAAGGCATTTATTTATAGTGCATCCACATCATACAATAACTTTATGATTCCAATGCTGTTAAACAATGAATTTGTCTTACCAGATCCCTGTAAACAAAGACAAAAATGGTCCCCACTAGTTCAGCAACAAAAGGCATTGTCATGGTGAAGAAGAACTGTTGAGAAAATATAATTGAAGTAAAAGTGGTCTCCACTGGAGCTCGCAGGATCAGTAAAAGGAGAATAGAACTGAGCAATAGGCAACACAATCATTGTCTGGCGACTTGGAATAAAGACAGCAGACTATTGTCTCTCTCTCACCAGTATGATGAAGAAACGGTTCTCTTTCCAGGCCCCAAAGCAGCGGATGAGACTTGCGCTGCTCAACACAGCGCTCATGCCCATGCTGATATAGCTGATGTAGACAAGCTGGGCAGAGTAGGGGCCCAGCACACCCCCAAAGGTAGCTGCTCCATATCTACTCCACGCACCAAGACCCAGGAGGAGAAGCCCACTTACCTGAAAGGCAGGGGGAGGATATTGGGTCTTAACCTTTCTTGAACATAATTTTAACATTTGAGTTGTTTTCGACTGATGAATTATGATTCTGATTTCATTACATTTCAAATGTAGTGATGGAGTGCAATAGGTTTATATTATATTATAATTACACTTTATATTACAATTCTGTTGTACATTTATATTATGACTATTCATGAATTTCATGTATCTGAGATTTGTGAGGAGGACAAAGAGCAAATTGAAGGCTAATTCATCCAAAAAATATCATGTCATTTCAAGTGTTGCTTTATTGCTAATACATGCTTTATAAATGCTTATAGGGTACTAAGGGGGGTAGAAATACTTACATAAAGTATCCCACACAGAAGCAACATCAAATACCGCATCCACTTATACAGGTTGTCAGGTGTCGCCATTTCAGCCAGTCAGTGTGCTAGTTAGCAGAGTGTTAGCTACTTCTCATCAACCTGAGATAATCAAAGGGGGAAAGGGGCATCGTATCAGATTGTTATGCCTCTAATAACTGATTATCTAACTATTTATCTATCTGTCTGAATGATCAGATACTACTGTAGTTTAACAGGTACTTCTAGTACCTCGTGTTCTCATACCTTACGAACAAGCTAGTTAGAGGCGAACTTAATATTCCTAATGTGGCCCAACATGGCTACTAGCTCTAGTTATTAGCTAACGAGCTAGATAGCAAACATGAAAACATATTTCACGAGAAAAAAGGCCATAGCATAATATATTGTAATTAGTCATTCTTACGTTTAACACCAGCATTCAAGTCTAAAACTCGGACAATTTAACTACTGTTAACAGGCCTGGCTAACTCTTTAGCTAGCATCAGGTAGTCGGTTTCCCACAGCAACAGGTTGCCTATAAGTTCTTCTTGTTCTGATTGGCTGAGACGTTTATTTAAAAGTTCGCAAGTTTTGAGAGCTTGTAAATCTATACTGGTTTAGCAAGGACATTACCTCTGCTTGCAAAGATCTTTACTGTTTTTCCTCGTTCAGTCATCTATTTCTATTTCAGGTTAAGTAAATGTACATGAAAACAAAACACGTAAGCTAGATAAATACACATTTATTTTTAAAAAACATTATAACATTTACAATGCATCAGTAATCTTGTTTATGTTCTCATCTCATCCTCCAATTTTTTTTTACATTATATTTCCTGATAGCGACAGCCGTTGTATAATGTGATAGACCTTGTCTGATGATCTGATATAATCTGCAGAACAGTGAAATGGACACTGAAATAATGTGATGTATGACATAATATTGAAGGTCTACGGTACAGTGGAGGCTGGTGAAGGTAGAAATCGGAAGATGGGCTCATTGTAATGCATGGAATGGAATAAGGAATAGTATCAAACACATGTGACTTCTACTACTGAGAAGTTGTCAAATCCATGGTCAAGTTCTCAAAGCCACAGCATTTGAACTGAAGTGATTAAAAAACACAGAGAAAGAAATCTAATACATGTGAATTGATAACTATCTAATGTATCAAATATAATCATCTCATAACGGAACCACATAATCATGCATTTTCTAAAATGTTCCCATCTTACTTTGATCATGACTGTGTTCCACGCTGTAGAGATAGGGTCTGTTGCTGCTGGGCCCCTATACCCAGTCAACAGGGACTTCCTGCTTGCGTTGTGCACCACTAAGCTAACCTGAGACAAAAACGCATCGCTGATTATTTGAAGGCATTTATTTATAGTGCATCCACATCATACAATAACTTTATGATTCCAATGCTGTTAAACAATGAATTTGTCTTACCAGATCCCTGTAAACAAAGACAAAAATGGTCCCCACTAGTTCAGCAACAAAAGGCATTGTCATGGTGAAGAAGAACTGTTGAGAAAATATAATTGAAGTAAAAGTGGTCTCCACTGGAGCTCGCAGGATCAGTAAAAGGAGAATAGAACTGAGCAATAGGCAACACAATCATTGTCTGGCGACTTGGAATAAAGACAGCAGACTATTGTCTCTCTCTCACCAGTATGATGAAGAAACGGTTCTCTTTCCAGGCCCCAAAGCAGCCGATGAGACTTGCGCTGCTCAACACAGCGCTCATGCCCATGCTGATATAGCTGATGGAGACGAGCTGGGCAGAGTAGGGGCCCAGCACAGCCCCAAAGGTAGCTGCTCCATATCTAATCCACGCACCAAGACCCAGGAGGAGAAGCCCACTTACCTGAAAGGCAGGGGGAGGATATTGGGTCTTAACCTTTCTTGAACATAATTTTAACATTTGAGTTGTTTTCGACTGATGAATTATGATTCTGATTTCATTACATTTCAAATGTAGTGATGGAGTGCAATAGGTTTATATTATATTATAATTACACTTTATATTACAATTCTGTTGTACATTTATATTATGACTATTCATGAATTTCATGTATCTGAGATTTGTGAGGAGGACAAAGAGCAAATTGAAGGCTAATTCATCAAAAAAATATCATGTCATTTCAAGTGTTGCTTTATTGCTAATACATGCTTTATAAATGCTTATAGGGTACTAAGGGGGGTAGAAATACTTACATAAAGTATCCCACACAGAAGCAACATCAAATACCGCATCCACTTATACAGGTTGTCAGGTGTCGCCATTTCAGCCGGTCAGTGTGCTAGCTAGCAGAGTGTTAGCTACTTCTCATCAACCTGAGATAATCAAAGGGGGAAAGGGGCATCGTATCAGATTGTTATGCCTCTAATAACTGATTATCTAACTATTTATCTATCTGTCTGAATGATCAGATACTACTGTAGTTTAACAGGTACTTCTAGTACCTTGTGTTCTCATACCTTACGAACAAGCTAGTTAGAGGCGAACTTAATATTCCTAATGTGGCCCAACATGGCTACTAGCTCTAGTTATTAGCTAACGAGCTAGATAGCAAACATGAAAACATATTTCACGAGAAAAAAGGCCATAGCATAATATATTGTAATTAGTCATTCTTACGTTTAACACCAGCATTCAAGTCTAAAACTCGGACAATTTAACTACTGTTAACAGGCCTGGCTAACTCTTTAGCTAGCATCAGGTAGTCGGTTTCCCACAGCAACAGGTTGCCTATAAGTTCTTCTTGTTCTGATTGGCTGAGACGTTTATTTAAAAGTTCGCAAGTTTTGAGAGCTTGTAAATCTATACTGGTTTAGCAAGGACATTACCTCTGCTTGCAAAGATCTTTACTGTTTTTCCTCGTTCAGTCATCTATTTCTATTTCAGGTTAAGTAAATGTACATGAAAACAAAACACGTAAGCTAGATAAATACACATTTATTTAAAAAAAACATTATAACATTTACAATGCATCAGTAATCTTGTTTATGTTCTCATCTCATCCTCCAATTTTTTTTTACATTATATTTCCTGATAGCGACAGCCGTTGTATAATGTGATAGACCTTGTCTGATGATCTGATATAATCTGCAGAACAGTGAAATGGACACTGAAATAATGTGATGTATGACATAATATTGAAGGTCTACGGTACAGTGGAGGCTGGTGGAGGTAGAAATCGGAAGATGGGCTCATTGTAATGCATGGAATGGAATAAGGAATAGTATCAAACACATGTGACTTCTACTACTGAGAAGTTGTCAAATCCATGGTCAAGTTCTCAAAGCCACAGCATTTGTGACACAGCCCAATGAAAAGGGCTACCTGTAGGCGAAATCATTTTTCAGTCTTTTACATGTGCTTAAACTACAGATTGTAAGCTTTCAAATGATGCATCATACATTGAAATCGGAAACAAATTGAAGACGACATGAGTATTTGAAAGTTGCTACACCGGAAATCACTAAGCACAGAAAATCCCCATCAAAGATAATGAATCCCCATCAAACAACAAGAAACGAAGTCATTGTGTTATAGATTACACTTATTTAATGAACGTAAAACTGTTCGGAAAAATAACGAGTGGGTACTTCACATCTTCGAGTTGAATGTTAGCTACAAAAACGAAAATCAAAAAAAAAAAAAAAAAAAACTTTAAAGACGAATTTGACGTCTTTCTCATTTCCGAGAGGTGTCCAGAAACACCAGGAGCAGTCACTGAACTGAAGTGATTAAAAAACACAGAGAAAGAAATCTAATACATGTGAATTGATAACTATCTAATGTATCAAATATAATAATCTCATAACGGAACCACATAATCATGCATTTTCTAAAATGTTCCCATCTTACTTTGATCATGACTGTGTTCCACGCTGTAGAGATAGGGTCTGTTGCTGCTGGGCCCCTATACCCAGTCAACAGGGACTTCCTGCTTGCGTTGTGCACCACTAAGCTAACCTGAGACAAAAACGCATCGCTGATTGTTTGAAGGCATTTATTTATAGTGCATCCACATCATACAATAACTTTATGATTCCAATGCTGTTAAACAATGAATTTGTCTTACCAGATCCCTGTAAACAAAGACAAAAATGGTCCCCACTAGTTCAGCAACAAAAGGCATTGTCATGGTGAAGAAGAACTGTTGAGAAAATATAATTGAAGTAAAAGTGGTCTCCACTGGAGCTCGCAGGATCAGTAAAAGGAGAATAGAACTGAGCAATAGGCAACACAATCATTGTCTGGCGACTTGGAATAAAGACAGCAGACTATTGTCTCTCTCTCACCAGTATGATGAAGAAACGGTTCTCTTTCCAGGCCCCAAAGCAGCCGATGAGACTTGCGCTGCTCAACACAGCGCTCATGCCCATGCTGATGGAGACAAGCTGGGCAGAGTAGGGGCCCAGCACACCCCCAAAGGTAGCTGCTCCATATCTAATCCACGCACCAAGACCCAGGAGGAGAAGCCCACTTACCTGAAAGGCAGGGGGAGGATATTGGGTCTTAACCTTTCTTGAACATAATTTTAACATTTGAGTTGTTTTCGACTGATGAATTATGATTCTGATTTCATTACATTTCAAATGTAGTGATGGAGTGCAATAGGTTTATATTATATTATAATTACACTTTATATTACAATTCTGTTGTACATTTATATTATGACTATTCATGAATTTCATGTATCTGAGATTTGTGAGGAGGACAAAGAGCAAATTGAAGGCTAATTCATCAAAAAAAATATCATGTCATTTCAAGTGTTGCTTTATTGCTAATACATGCTTTATAAATGCTTATAGGGTACTAAGGGGGGTAGAAATACTTACATAAAGTATCCCACACAGAAGCAACATCAAATACCGCATCCACTTATACAGGTTGTCAGGTGTCGCCATTTCAGCCGGTCAGTGTGCTAGCTAGCAGAGTGTTAGCTACTTCTCATCAACCTGAGATAATCAAAGGGGGAAAGGGGCATCGTATCAGATTGTTATGCCTCTAATAACTGATTATCTAACTATTTATCTATCTGTCTGAATGATCAGATACTACTGTAGTTTAACAGGTACTTCTCATACCTTACGAACAAGCTAGTTAGAGGCGAACTTAATATTCCTAATGTGGCCCAACATGGCTACTAGCTCTAGTTATTAGCTAACGAGCTAGATAGCAAACATGAAAACATATTTCACGAGAAAAAAGGCCATAGCATAATATATTGTAATTAGTCATTCTTACGTTTAACACCAGCATTCAAGTCTAAAACTCGGACAATTTAACTACTGTTAACAGGCCTGGCTAACTCTTTAGCTAGCATCAGGTAGTCGGTTTCCCACAGCAACAGGTTGCCTATAAGTTCTTCTTGTTCTGATTGGCTGAGACGTTTATTTAAAAGTTCGCAAGTTTTGAGAGCTTGTAAATCTATACTGGTTTAGCAAGGACATTACCTCTGCTTGCAAAGATCTTTACTGTTTTTCCTCGTTCAGTCATCTATTTCTATTTCAGGTTAAGTAAATGTACATGAAAACAAAACACGGAAGCTAGATAAATACACATTTATTTTTAAAAAACATTATAACATTTACAATGCTTCAGTAATCTTGTTTATGTTCTCATGTCATCCTCCAATTTTTTTTAACATTATATTTCCTGATAGCGACAGCCGTTGTATAATGTGATAGACCTTGTCTGATGATCTGATATAATCTGCAGAACAGTGAAATGGACACTGAAATAATGTGATGTATGACATAATATTGAAGGTCTACGGTACAGTGGAGGCTGGTGGAGGTAGAAATCGGAAGATGGGCTCATTGTAATGCATGGAATGGAATAAGGAATAGTATCAAACACATGTGACTTCTACTACCTCCACAGGTAAAATATGCAATATCAAATGTGGGATGCAGTTTTCAGTAAATTACCAGAATAACATATTTACAGTACATTCAATGTGCTGTGGCCTACTGTAGATGTTTAGAGAGAAATGAGGTGGTGTTGTTATCGTTATTGTGCCTAGAAGATATGGAACACAGTCCCCTCAGTTTGAAAACACCAGGTTTAGAACATTGTAACCATAATCGGTCTTGCATAACAAAGACGGCCTAATAATCAGTTTAAAATGCTTTACTGTCCATTTGCTGAATTAGTTTGGTTAAAAGCATCAATCATGTACATTTTTTATAACATTTATTTAGAGGTTCATGTACATTTATTTAGATATATTCTATTTGTCTCTATTGAACCCATTTGCTTTTGAAGTTATTTCAACATTATGTCGTAAATACTTTCTCAGGTCTTTCTTTACGTTACCACTGTGGTGATAATCTCTATTTTCTGACCCTCAGTGTATAGGCCAATTCCTGTTTCATTAAAGGTAAAAAAGTGTCAATATCATGCATATTATGATGTCGATATATTAGTGTATTTTGTATGGATGTTTAAAAAAAAAAAAACTTTTATTTCATTAAACTGTGTACTAAACACTCATTGTTGGGGTCCTTTCAGGTGAGAACAAAAAGATGTCAGATGCCAAATGAACCGCAATTCTGTTACTGCCGCTCTCATTGTTTCAAATGGAAGCCCCTGCACACAGCAAGCGGGTGGACAGGAGGTGACATGGCTTTGTCATATGAGTTGAGTATGAGAATGTGAGGTCACAGCATGTAGGACAGATAAGACAACAGGGCATGGGCTGGAGATAAGACTTATCCAATGCCATGATGCCAGGCGAGGCACATGAGTTCACACATAGATCATTAGAGTGACGTTCCACAGTGGCCACACCTCTCTACTGGGGTACAGAAGTGCAGTTTCCAATGGGGGTTTTCCAATGTGTTTTCCAGTGGGGTACAATCATCATAACTATAATGCAGGTGATTGATGGTGATGACTGCTAACTATTTTGATAATGACACCCATAGGCCATTAAAAAGTTTATTGAAACAACAACAGCGATTGAATCACACAATTGTGTCACAGACAGAACACATAATCTTTTTTTGAGGATGGCAATTATTATCAAAGCTTGTTGATTTGTAGGCTGTGTGCTTCAGTGATGTGATGGTCTGAGCAACAAAAATGGAAGTGAGGTTTAAATATGATTGGAAAAAATGTGAATTGACTTTGTTTTTTTAGCTATTATGGTGTAATGCGAATGTGAGACAAGGTGAGACACTACACAACATCACCACCATGTGAGGTTGTTATATCATCTAGTTCATAAATAGCACTGCATGAATATTGCAACGATGCTCGTCAACGTGTTATTTCTGTGGGTAACATGACAGCACAGCGGGAGGCTAAAGTGAGTTCATGACAGGATCACACAAGCGATGCATAACGAAAATCAAGACGAAAATAGATGCTGTCAAAGATTTATTCACAAGTACAAAAATGTATATACATATACAGATAGCACACAAGACGACACATAACTTTTCGTGACCTCAGAACAGTTTACAGTGCATGAATTGTCATAATACAACAGGTCTCCGTTGGACAAAGGTAACACAAACATAACAGAGACACAGAACATTTCCAGTTGTTGAAGGAGTCACGTGTGTACCATATGATGGTATTTTCTGAGAGCCTACATGTATGTACGGTATAGTGTTCTGTTCAAACCATTGTAAACTCCATCGAGCCACTGGGGTGAATGACCAGACGCCATTCCCGTGCCAGTCTTGGGTCCTTCTCCTCCTCCTCCTTCTGACCCTCAGCAGCACAGGTGGCCTCTGTGATGCTCGCCCCAGACAGGTAAACATGCCACACGTCCTGTAGTCCCGCTCCAGTGGTGCCAGAACCGTTATCCTGGTCCAAGGTGCACCGGACCTGAAAGTAGGGGTGGGACGATTAGAAAATGTCATGTCACGATTATTATTTTTTATTTTTATTTTTTATGCCAATAAAACACACTGTAATCACTCTAACTTAGATTTTGTTGTATTTTTAGGACATTTTAAGTCAGTAATTCAAATTCAGATTCTAGTGGCACATATCTCTGGCCATAATCCGGGTCCTTAAGAAAGAGCAATTCCTTTTCGGCCAATCAGCACCTTTCATTAACGTACCCAAGGAAGTTTAAAGAACGCACTCCCAGTGTTGCCAACTTCCAGAGCCCCTTGGCGACTTAATTAGTCAAAAGCGACCAGCGACAAATCTAACTTCCTATTCTGGTCATTTGGGGAATTACTGTAAAGCATCTAACATATCCCGTATTCCACGGTTCACGTTACAACCGAGCTCAGGAGAGACGAGTAGGGATACAGTCTATGGCGAGCGAGGGTTGCCGTCTCCTCTGAATTACTGTTCAAGAACAGTGAGGCTCTAGCCATCTCCCTCACACACTGGTCGTCACTGTTCAGCATGTTCAGGAGATGGCTGAGTCTGGTGGCAAAATAAGTCCACTCAAAGTTAGGAACTCCGAGTCCGCCCTCCTGTTTGCTGTGGAATATGATGTCACGTGTGGTATGAGTGTTCAGTCCAGTCCATTTTCTAAACAAAAGTACGGTCTTATCGTTCATTTCACGTAGAGACTTGCGTGGAATGTGTACATTAGAAAACAGATGCTGAACCTTGACCAGAGCTATTTGTCTGACTGCTTCTAGTTTCATGATGAGTGGCAGGGGTGATGCATCTATCAAATCAAGCCTGGTGGAGTACTCAGAAATGATGTCTGCAACTTGATCTTTCCACTCTCCTGCCACTTTGAATTTATGACCCAGATATGTGTATGTTTCATGCAATGAATAAGCTCTGAGTGGCTGGTTATTGATTTTGAATACAGGTGTGGTATCTGATTTAGATCGGTACCAACGGTTACCCCCGCTCCGTCTTTCATAAAACACTGCACATTTGGAATATTTCACCTCTAATCCAGACCAGTCCAAAAAGGAGTCAGTTCTGGAGAGCATGGTGTTGATAACTTCCTCCTGCCTGGAGGCTATGACCACATCATCTGCATACCCCTGGACAGGGTTAGGGGAAATGATATTTGGGGGAGCACAGTTACAAAGCCACTTTAACCAGTGATTTATGGCGAGTACAAAATTGACTGCACTCCATGGACAGCCTGTCTTGATACCAATTTGTAGAGGTATTGGATCTGTGAGCTGTTTACCACAGATTACCTGAATGAATGAACCGGAGTACACATCTTTAACAATGTCATAAAAAACCTTGGGTAGATGTATGTCTTTCAAAGCTCTTAACATGACATTATGTGCTAAAGTGCCGAATGCATCACGAAAATCAAGAAACACAGTATAAAATGTACTTGACCCATGCTTAAAATCATCGATACCTGTCTTGAGACAAAACACATGCTCATTCATGCCCTGACGGTTAACATAGGCCTTCTGCTTAGAAGATAAGATGTTTTCATCAACAAGCCATGGTAAAACCCGTGCAAGAATGCATTTCATGAACACCTTATAAATGGTAGGAAGAAGTGAAATGTCTCTCCAGGTTGATGGATTGTCCGGGATATTGTCCTTTTTGGGTATTCTATGAACAAGAGCACCTTTCCATGAGTCGGGCACTCTTTTATTTTCCAAACAGGTATTAAAGATAGATGTTAATACATCAGGCTGCGTAGCTTTGAGAGACTCATAAGAGACATCATCCATGCCACTGGATTTATTGTTGTCTCCGATGGTCAATTGCTTTTCTACAACAGCCACCATATAATATAAAAAATACACATTTGTAACATAAATGTAAATTCATTTATTTACAATCGTTAATCGTTTCAGAATACATATCCTTCCGCCACAGAATATAGTCCCATAAACAAGATCAACCATTGCATTGTAGGTCAGCACAGGTGTTCTTAATCAGACTGATTGGGAGATGCATTTATACTGGAAATGCGGTCTCTCAAAATGAATGAATGACCAAGAGATACACTGACCAACGAACCAAGACCCTACCTGGTGCAATCACTTTGACCAGAGTGAGACTGTTATCCCTCTCTAATCTGGGGAATCTGTCTGACATTGCTGTTACATTAAATAGCATGGATGTGTTGAAATCCTTTCAACCATTTATGTTTGTGTTCTATCATATAGTATATGATATAGATAGTATGTCATCATAAGGCAATTTGCTGTCTTTACGATATATCGATATATGCAATAACAATACACACATCTAGCACATTTTAAATGCTTTATTTATGTCCACATACAAAGTACAATTCTAAAGGACAAATACTAACAGTGCATTTTGACATCCTGGAAACAATTTGTTACAGTAATGCTGAGCCAACAACCAGTTCTGCCACACACAGGATGTTATTCGCACAAGACCAGTGGGTTGATCAATACTAAAAGACAGACAGTATCCCGCTCATGGGTACAGGAAGCACCGCCTTCTCCATATTGAGCGGCTACCAATAATAGCGGATATTGAGCAGTATTTTGCTAACTGTTTGGCCCTTCTCTTAGGAAGACCAGCCATATGAAGGCCTCTAACAACAGACTTATGAACATGGCCCAGGCTGCCAAATATAAAAACTAAAAGTTGACATCTGTAGCCCAGTTGTGATATGGCCTGCTCCAGCTGTTGGTATTTTAAGATTTTGGTTAAAAAGGCTTCCTCTAGGCTATGGTCAAAGGTGCAGCCAACTTCTAAAATAAGCACCTCTCTGTGGTTTTCGTTGACAATTACAACATCAGGGGTGTTTGCTGAAATATTGGAGAACACTCCTACTGACTCTTCGTCGCTACACAAACTGAACATGTGGGGCTTTACAGTGGAGTGCTTGTACAGCGTTGCGGCAGGCCTGAATATGGAAAAGACACCCTCTGAAATCAGATCCACAATTCGATCATGCCTACATATGTAGAGCCCTTTATACGCATGACAACCATTTAAGATGTGGGGCATGGTTTCAGTTATCTGCTGGTGACTGTGATGTATGCAGTGTGGGCTATGACTGTCAGGAAGCCAGATGGAAAGGTTTAGCTTTGTTGGTAAAACCTGCAGCCTAGCTTTTAGAGTGAAGGTGACAATACACTCGTCAAGAGTTACGCTTTTGAACACTGCGTGAGAGACAGAGTGATCAGCAGCAGGGAGACATGCCAGCTTCCCTTGCAATTTCAGTTCAGTCCAATGCTGTCGTTGTCTTTGTCGTAGCGCCATCATAAGGTGTCCCCGGGTATTAACTGGTGGGAGAAGATGATCTGTCCCACAGATGTTAATGGTTGCCCTCACTGAGATGCTGGGGTCAGTGATGATCCCCTCAGAGACAGCCACCGCCACTGAGTTTGACCCCACCCACTCCAGGGCCACGTTGTTCCAGCCGCAGAGATCGTTGAGGTCAGGCCAGTCAGACCACACTCCGAATCCAGGGGAGTGAGTGTCCAACTTTCCACTGGCTTTCCTCTTAAATCCCAGGAAACTAGACTCTGATGGATGCGCCATGGGGACCTTGCGTCTCCGTAAGTCCAAGAACAGTGAGGCTCTAGCCATCTCCCTCACACACTGGTCGTCACTGTTCAGCATGTTCAGGAGATGGCTGAGTCTGGTGGCAAAATAAGTCCACTCAAAGTTAGGAACTCCGAGTCCGCCCTCCTGTTTGCTGTGGAATATGATGTCACGTGTGGTATGAGTGTTCAGTCCAGTCCATTTTCTAAACAAAAGTACGGTCTTATCGTTCATTTCACGTAGAGACTTGCGTGGAATGTGTACATTAGAAAACAGATGCTGAACCTTGACCAGAGCTATTTGTCTGACTGCTTCTAGTTTCATGATGAGTGGCAGGGGTGATGCATCTATCAAATCAAGCCTGGTGGAGTACTCAGAAATGATGTCTGCAACTTGATCTTTCCACTCTCCTGCCACTTTGAATTTATGACCCAGATATGTGTATGTTTCATGCAATGAATAAGCTCTGAGTGGCTGGTTATTGATTTTGAATACAGGTGTGGTATCTGATTTAGATCGGTACCAACGGTTTCCCCCGCTCCGTCTTTCATAAAACACTGCACATTTGGAATATTTCACCTCTAATCCAGACCAGTCCAAAAAGGAGTCAGTTCTGGAGAGCATGGTGTTGATAACTTCCTCCTGCCTGGAGGCTATGACCACATCATCTGCATACCCCTGGACAGGGTTAGGGGAAATGATATTTGGGGGAGCACAGTTACAAAGCCACTTTAACCAGTGATTTATGGCGAGTACAAAATTGACTGCACTCCATGGACAGCCTGTCTTGATACCAATTTGGAGAGGTATTGGATCTGTGAGCTGTTTACCACAGATTACCTGAATGAATGAACCGGAGTACACATCTTTAACAATGTCATAAAAAACCTTGGGTAGATGTATGTCTTTCAAAGCTCTTAACATGACATTATGTGCTAAAGTGCCGAATGCATCACGAAAATCAAGAAACACAGTATAAAATGTACTTGACCCATGCTTAAAATCATCGATACCTGTCTTGAGACAAAACACATGCTCATTCATGCCCTGACGGTTAACATAGGCCTTCTGCTTAGAAGATAAGATGTTTTCATCAACAAGCCATGGTAAAACCCGTGCAAGAATGCATTTCATGAACACCTTATAAATGGTAGGAAGAAGTGAAATGTCTCTCCAGGTTGATGGATTGTCCGGGATATTGTCCTTTTTGGGTATTCTATGAACAAGAGCACCTTTCCATGAGTCGGGCACTCTTTTATTTTCCAAACAGGTATTAAAGATAGATGTTAATACATCAGGCTGCGTAGCTTTGAGAGACTCATAAGAGACATCATCCATGCCACTGGATTTATTGTTGTCTCCGATGGTCAATTGCTTTTCTACAACAGCCACCATATAATATAAAAAATACACATTTGTAACATAAATGTAAATTCATTTATTTACAATCATTAATCGTTTCAGAATACATATCCTTCCGCCACAGAATATAGTCCCATAAACAAGATCAACCATTGCATTGTAGGTCAGCACAGGTGTTCTTAATCAGACTGATTGGGAGACACATTTATACTGGAAATGTGGTCTCTCACAATGAATGAATGACCAAGAGATACACTGACCAACGAACCAAGACCCTACCTGGTGCAATCACTTTGACCAGAGTGAGACTGTTATCCCTCTCTAATCTGGGGAATCTTTCTGACATTGCTGTTACATTAAATAGCATGGATGTGTTGAAATCCTTTCAACCATTTATGTTTGTGTTCTATCATATAGTATATGATATAGATAGTATGTCATCATAAGGCAATTTGCTGTCTTTACGATATATCGATATATGCAATAACAATACACACATCTAGCACACACACACACACAGACAGACACACACACATACACACACATACACACGCACACACACACACACACACGCACACATTCATGTGCATACACAAGACCTCTGGAGCCTTCCTCCCTTCTGGAGCCCACCCCCCCGTCTGTGACTGCTCCACCAAATGAAGCCCCAGACGAAGGCCAAGTTTCTCACCTCACACAGTCACCACACCAGGGGGGTTCCATCAGCCTTCTTACTCTCCTCCAGAGCCATTTGTAGCCTCTCCTCCTGTTCGGCGGCCTCTCATGGCCAGGGCCAGCTGCAGCTGTAGCTCCTCCTCCCTGCTGGTTTTTTCTTTATCATTTCCCCAAGCTTACTGTCTCAGTCCATCAGTAGTCATTTAAATGATGAACATTGCTATACTTACTGTTGGAGGGCAGCATGGATGCGTCCCTCTGCATAAAAATAAAGAGCGGCACTGACATCTCTCTCCTCCTCCTCTACCATCTCTCTCCTCCTCCTCTACCATCTCTCTCCTCCTCCTCTACCATCTCTAGTGACCTGAGGTACCGCAGGGAGCCCATGAGTGACAGGTCCTCCAATGCCTTCTCTACTTGACCCTGTAGAGAACCTTCCTCTGCATGCGGTAGTGATCACCGGCTGATTTAAATGTCCGAGCGGACTGAGCCTTGTTCAGCTCAGCAATGTTCCTGTTCCTCAGTCTCGTTCTTTTAATCTGGTTTGGTATAATCTCACCGGCTGATTTAAATGTCCGAGCGGACTGAGCCTTGTTCAGCTCAGCAATGTTCCTGTTCCTCAGTCTCGTTTTTTTTTTTTTTTTTTTGTGAAGAGGTTTTATTTTGGCAACATTAAAACAGGTATTCAAATGCTTGTTTTTTTGTTCATTTGTTTGTTTCAAGACTTTCAGTCTCTGATAGGATGTGTTTTTACATTGTGCTTAGGTAAACCCTAAATACTTTATCATTAGTGATTATCAGCAAGTTGTGACATCTAACTGTTGAGAGTGAGCCAACCTCTCTCTCTGTATCTGTGTAATTGGACCTGGGCCAGATTTAGAGACCACGGGACCAGTTTAACTCTAAGGACATTGGAGCCTTGCAGTTAGGGTTGCCACCTTTCAGTCAGAGAAATAAGGGACACCCCTCGCAGTAGGGGCCCCGCTCCTCGGGACCACGACCACCACGGGCCCAAGGGCGGGGGGGGGGGGGGGGCCCAGTGCTAGTAAATCATAAGTTAAACATCGTTTCAATAAAGCATTTAGATTCATACTTAAAGTTTCAAGTGCTTTATTAACACTGACTGAACGTATCTTAATACAAAATGTATTAAACAAAAAGCATTAGCATACAGTATATGCACCATAACTTAACTCAATAACTTACAATTAAACAAAGCTTTGCCACTTTCAAATATAGTGCAACAATGGTTGTGCAAATAATAATTTATGAAACTATAAAACTACAAAACATTCAACAGTCATCATTCAATCCTGTGCAGCAGTAGACAGGGTTTAGCAGTTGAGCTCTCTCTCTTCTCCTCATTGTGTTACTTATTTTTCCTGTGAAAACAGTTAACACCTCTCTCTCTCTTCCTCACTGTGTGTATTTATTTTTCCGAATGTACTTCTGATCACTCCTTGCAGCACTGAGCAGCTGTTTGTCTTTCAAAACAATGGAGTAAAACTCTGAACAGGACAGCTCAAAGTTGAGAGTGATCAGCAGCTCACTCCTCATGAGCTCCACAGAGCACCTGTTCCTGCAGTCACTCCATTTGCTGGTCATTCTGGAAAAGATCCTTTCCACATATCCAGTGGCTGCTGGGACGCTCAGGATGTGGCTGATGACGGACAGCATGTTAGGCAGGTCAGCTGCTTGAAAGATAGCCACCCACCTGGTAGCCACAGCTTTGGACTTCCACTCATCTTCTGCACCCTCCCTGAGCCCCTTCAAAGTGGCATTTGCTGTGGTGCATTCATCATATAGTTCATCCATATTGACTTTATGGATGAGGTTGATTTTACCAGTGATCCTCTCAATATCACTGAAGGTAGCCATTCCATGGTGCAGAGAGAGAGATTGCAGGGAGAACAACCAGTTGTTCTCTGAAAAGTTAAACCATTTCTCATCAAGAGATTGCTGTGTTAAGAAACGCAGTGAAATCTGCCCTTGCCTTGTTTGCATCATGTGGAAGGAGACGCTGCAGCTTCACTTTGGTTAAGTAGCCATAGAAATGGTCGTGTGAGTTTGTGTGAGTTTTTGCTTGAAGTTATCCATGATGGAATATAACTCAACACAGGTGGTTGAATTGCTTTCCAGCTTCTTAACAACTTCCTCAAAGAGGGAGAGGATATTGTTGCAGAACAGGAGGTAAACCTCCACAATGTCAGGGTCTTCCCCAGTTGAGTCTTCACTGAGATTTAACAAATCTCTGATCTGTCTGGGACACTCATCCCCCAGGCTGATGAAGTAAGACTTGAGAGCAGTCCATGTTTGCATAAGCCGGGTGATGGCTGGATTGAGGGAGAGACACCTTGTTGTGACATGTCGTAGAATCTCCCTGAATTCCACATCACAAAATTCACAAAACTCTTTGAGGGATTCTCTTCGTTTGGCTGATACGGAGAAGTGCCCATAGACCTTCAGCACAATGTTTTCGACATCTACAGTGAGCTGGTCCAGAGCATGTTTCACTGTGTTGTGCATAATGTGGGCATGACAGTTCCCTTGCAGCAGATCCTTTTGCTTTTTCTTCAGGTTTGTGAAGACCGAGTTGTGGATTCCATAATTTACATTAGTATTGTTTGCACTATATGCTGTCACTTGATCTAATGATAAGCCAAATTTATCAAGTGATTGTTGTATGGAATATATAATCCCAGCGGCTGACTCATCTGCATTTTCTATGAAGTCAAGCATTCTGTTGGTGACCCCAGTTTCTGGCTGAAAGAATTGTACAGCAAGGGGAAACATCTTCCTGTTCCCCTTATTTGATGCATCCGTCTGGATGGAGAATGGGAGGGGTCCTGATGTCAAGACATTAAGAACTTCACCCACTGCCTTCGGCGCAAGGATGTCTTTGACCATTGCTTCTGCCTTTGTTCTCCCTAGAGACATTTTCTTTACGATTTTGGAATCATGCAGAATCGTTTGATTGAGTTTGTGTCCACAGTCAGCACTATTGTAGCTGAGGTTGTGCTTAACCGTGTGGTACACATGCGTCAATTCCGCTGCTGTAACCTAGAGGGGGGAAAGGATGACAAATTGTTAATGAAATTCAACAGTATTAATTGTAGTGTTGTTTGGACACAGTTATGAAAGTCACACCAGTTTCTGTTTCCAAACAGTGAAACCACAGAAATTTTTAACATTTTTAATGTGAGAAAAACATATTAATACATTTTTTTAAATATATTTTTCTCTGAGCATTTGTCTGTATCCTGTTAATCCATTAGTATTGAAAATGCAATTTTCCAGATGAGTCGAGCACATAACATAATAATAATATATATATATATATAACATCAGAGTTGTTTATTTTATTATTTTAATTTTGTGCACTATATTTATATTGATGATACATCGATCAGTACTTGTACACTATGTTGATCGTTGCTATGACAACCACCCCGTCTTGCATCACGTGACACACACTAGGGACGATTCTGCCCACATCGACTACTAACAACAACAACAACAACAACAACCGTCACACATGGTAGAATGGATTCAAAATCGATCATTACCTTATCTGCTTCAGGAGATGCCTGTGGTACGAAATACTGTGTCACTGCAGCTTGGTTCATCTGGATCCTGGCATTACGGGAGTGCTGCTCTCCAGAAGCACGCTGTTTCACGTCTGACAGGCCGCCGTGTGCGATAGAAAAGATTAAAGGGACGGGCGATTTCCTGAAATCCAAATGTCCTGCTAAATTCGGACCAATCACAAAACTGTTTTGCAAGTGCGTCGCCTCGCGCCGCGCGCCTGTTGAGCGATTCAGTCTCGATTGCAGTGCGGGCCGCCACGAATCAATGCATATAGAGGAAACACTGATATTGCCCAGCGCTGCAGTAAGATATATTGGAGGAATCACGCAATGCGGGTGGATTGAAAATACGGAACAAACAGCGTTCCGTATTGGTTCAAAACGGAACTCATCTTTTAACTGTCAAATAAGGAACGATTCCGTATTTCAAGGTACGGGTGGCAACCCTACTTGCAGTGGTCAGCAAGGTGGTACGACAGGGACACAGGATGGAGACATGTATGGGAACTGATGTCAATAGGTCAGCTGACCAGAGTCAAGTAACTTAGTTGCCATAACGACCAACCCGTTATGGTATGGAAGAGAGGCGAACGCCACATCTAACTTTAGTGGTAAGGTACAGCTGTTTCCTGTGTCAGCGGAAATCTAGGATATAAGGGCCACGGTAAAATGTCATTCGGTGTGTCTCTTCTCTCTGCCTGCCGTGATGAGAGGACACCCAGCGCTGTATGGGAATAAACTTATATCTTAATTGTCTACTTGAGCAAATCTATTAAATATTCACTTAAAGGGGAATGAACAATTCTCGGCCTGCCGCCCATCATCTGACAATCACCCACTATCAATTGGCGTTTAACGAACAGGATCCTAGATTCAGCGAGACAGGTAAGGCAGATAACACAGTGTGATTGTGTGCTTTAACCTGAATTGCTGTTCTAGAGGGAAAAACCTGTAATTTTTTTCCTTAAATGAAGGAAAGGGGATGAATTTGATGAAGGGGGGGCTAATGACTAAATTGGACTAAATATTAAAGTTTTAGTACTGCTGTGTACATGAAGGTCATTAATTCACATATAGGATAATACGTTATAAAAGGACAGAGCTGCTAGGGGTCACTCTGGAGGAGATATACTGACACTGGATATTGATTAATTCATAGAAGAATTGATTAAACGGAATTGGGCATTCCGTGGGTTTTTATTTATGTTTATCTGTAAGGTACAGACATATTGAGGTATTTGACAGGAAATAAGGTGAACTGCAGATCACGCTTGAGTCAACAGAAATACAGTATTGTGTTTATCTGTAAGGTACAGAAATAAGGTATTGTGTCATAGCACAAGATTTGAAACTATGCAGAAGTAGAATGTTGATTAAGATGGTTAAATGAATAAGGTATTGACACGCAAGTGGTTATGGTATGTAAATTGAGGTGTGATTTAAAGAAAAGTGTTTTATAAGTGGTCAAGTGTAACGGAGTAGAAAGGTCAAGTTTAATTATAGCTAAAATAGGTATTATAATAAATAAGGTCTTATAATAAAATAGGTATAAACTGCGCCATTGTAAACTGCACCCTGTAGGGGTTTAATGACGTGGTATACCCGGGGTGTGTCCGTGACCCGGATGCTGTGTAAATATAGCTGGACAGTGCATTTGCACGGGACGTAACGTGATCTCCCTCAGTTCATTGTTAACCACTGAGACGGTAAGGTCACGTTTTCTGCAGGGTCTGAGATCGCATATAATTTAAGAGATTATTAATGTATCTATGTTTTATTTGAATGGTTGATGATTAAGATAGCTGTTTTGAGTTTCCCCATGTATAGTATTTTACTTGGAACATATCATAGCATTGGTAAAATGAGTTTTCTGTTGTTAGCATTGATGACGCTAATGTGACTGTTCGTGTGTAATATCATTTTAGAAATTAGACCAATGACCCTGCACGTTCCGTTGATGAAGTTGAAGTTGATGCACTGTACATATTTTTCGACAGGTAATATTATTATTTTTGTGTTATTGTATGTCTGTTGTTCTGTTAGTAGACTATTCTATGAGGAGGTTGGATTTTCCACCTCACGAGTTTGCACCACGCTCGCAGCTAGCCAACAGTCAGGTTGCAGCCATTGCTACACGTGGTGCGCATGCGTATCCCAAGTGCGCTGTTTTTCCATGCATTTTGATGTTCATGATTTCTTGTTGTTATTGTTAAATGGAGACCACTATACGATCACACAAGTGAAGATTTATGTAGTCTACACATTTTGTATTTTTGTTTTATATTATTGTTATAATTTGTGTAGTGTGAGTGACTACTATATGAGCAGTGCATTCTTAACCACTAAGACGAAATTAGACCAATGACCCTGCACGTTCCGTTGATGAAGTTGAAGTTGATGCACTGTACATATTTTTCGACAGAATAAATGAACGTGAGCCATCCAGCTGAGAGTGATTCTTGAAAAGATACACCCCGTCACATTGGTGCCGTGACCTGTGGACCTGAAGTCAACTCTTCACCTTGACCGGGACCACTCTGCTGGATCACTCTGCTGGACCGCTCCTGCGTGCTGTCTGGTGGGCGGCGGATGGTTTCACTCAGTCCATTCGGTGATGTTATGCACAAATGGATTGTTGAATTAATGAATGTGATCTGTGATTTATTTTAGTTTTATTGCTGTTTTGGTGACATTTTTCTTTACTGGTCTCTTATCTGATTAGTCTGTATAGTACTGTTTTATTGAATTGTGGTTCAGCATGAGCCACAGACCAGGATGTTTCAGTACGCCACTAAGCAGTAGCATGGGGAGGGGTAGAGCGATCCTCCTCAGTGGAGGTAGGGGGATTCCAGTGTTGAGTTATGATAGTCCTGTTCAGGGGGGTGATGTTCATGTTGTGGGTAGTCAGGATGCTGCTGGGGCCCTTTCAGTTAGTGGGGACACAGTTCCTTCTCAGAGCCACGACATTGATCATGCACCGAGCACACGGGTCAGTGATGCCCCATCCCCAATCTCTGCTTTCGAGTTACCTAATGTAGTGAGCCAGATGAGTGACATAATTAGAGATGTTGGTCTACAGCTGGCAGATAGCATACTTGCACGCCTTGACTCAACGCTACCTCCTCTTAGCACTGCGCATGCACAGACCACGCCCACTGATACATCCACCCAGAGTCTAGACCTGTCCCAAGTCCAATTGGTACCTCACAGGAGGGTGAAGGAGCCTCCAACGTTCAGAGGGGATGATAAGGACGCAGTGAATGTGCGTGAGTGGGAAGACATAATGAGGAGTTATGTGAAAAAGGCGAACATCAGAGCAGATCAGCAGGCGGAAGAAATATTCACCCATCTCAGGGGCAGGGCTAAGGATGTAGTGAAGTATGGGACGAGGAGCAGTGGCATTAATGTCGCTGAAAACCCAGAGGCCATCTATGGTCTTCTACGTAAGCATTTTGCTGCTGTTCCCTGTTCACCTATCCCCCTAGCCGACTTCTACACCACGCTGCCGAAGAGTGGTGAGGAAGCGTATGACTACTGGCTACGCCTCAATCAAGCTGCAGATGTTGCCACTGATCGCCTCAAAGAACAAGGTAAAACACTTGAGTGCCCTCTCCTGGAGGTGACACGTATGTTCATCAGGAACTGTCCATCCAAAGAGCTTGCCATGACTTTCAGATCAAAGACGATCGATAAGTGGACTGCTGTAGAGGTCCAAGATGTACTTGACGAGTTCCACACTCAGGTGTGCTCGAACGGTGTTGCCGCAGCCGTGAGTAGAAGGCCCAGTGAGGGTGTGCTAGTGAACAGAGTTGAGATGTCAGGCACTGATATGTGTTCACCTGAAAAGCAGGATACTCGCCCAGACAAGGGGGCAGAGGCCTTTGAACGTATCATCTCAATGCTAGAGAAAGTCCTAGTGGAGAAGTCTGCTCCTGCTAAGGACATGTCAAACAAGCAGTATAGACCCAGCCCCCCCAGGATTGAGGGTCTGAATAACCTGCCGTGTGCTGTGTGTGGCGACGCTAGACACTCTGCTTGGACTCACTGCCGTGACCAGAGGCTCTGCTTCCAGTGCCATTCGCCTGGACACCCCAGATCCAAGTGTCCGATGCAGGGGCGTGCCCAGTCGGCGCAGCAGGGAAACTTATAGATCTGCATTCAAGGGAGGACTGTGCAGATCATGTTAATATCTCCCCAAATGATGAAATGGCTGATTGTGAGTCAACGTACAAGTCATTCATCTCCAGAGCGCCTTCGAACAAGACAGTAGTATTTCAAGGTCTACACAGAGTCCAAAGGTCTGATAGTTTATTCTACACCACTGTCTCCGCTGCAGATGTCTCTCTTAGAGCGATGATAGACAGTGGTTCTATGGCATGCACGCTTAGCGAGGCTGCGGAGGCGCGTCTCTTGCAGCGTAACCCTGATCTGAGAGGATGCCCCGCTGATGATGTCATTATCATAGGATGTGGTGGTCACCGAGTTGTACCTAAGGCAATATACAATGTCGATGTGGTGGTGTATGACTGCAAGATGGTCATCCCAATGCTTGTGGTGCCTGGACAGACCGATGACATGATACTAGGCAGTAATGCCATCAAGAAAATCCTAGAGTTGATGAGGAAGACTGACAGCTATTGGCGGCTGATATCTGAACATGGTGGTGGCAGTGATGGGGACTGTCATCACTTCTTCTCTCTCCTTTCCAATACAGAGAGATGGAGGGGTGAGACAGTGCCTGAGAAGGTTGGCACACTGAAGCTACAACAGTGTGTGGTGCTACAGCCAAATAGTGAGCATCTTGTATGGGGCAGACTCCCTGTGTCGGCACCTATATCAGAGGGCAGTACGGTGGTTGTGGAACCAACTCAGTCCAGATGCAGACCGAATAAAGTTCTGGTTGGCAGAGTTGTTACGCCGATGTGGGGCGACCGATGGCTGCCTATGAAGGTTGTGAATCCCACCGGTGAGCCGGTAGTGCTGAAGCGAAACACCAAATTGGCGGACGTGTTCCCCTGCATTGCCGCTGAAGATCTGTCCCCGCCCGACCACATTCAGTCTTCCCCACAATCCGTGACTAGTGAGTCTGTAGCAAGGCCCAAAGAAGACATCAGAAAGGCACTGGAGGAACTTGGTCTACGCGACCTAGACTTGGACGCGTGTGAAGTCTCTGACCTGTGGAGAGAGAAGCTTTGTCAGCTTGTTGTGAAATACGAGTCAATCTTTTCACGCCACAAGTTGGACTGTGGTGAGGCGTCTGACTTCGTGCACAAGATACATCTGGTGGACGAGAGGCCATTTCGCCTGCCCTACCGCAGAGTGCCACCGAACCACTACGAGAAGCTGAGGTCTGCCATCAACGACATGGAGGAGAAGGGCATAATTCGTAAGTCCAACAGCGAATATGCCTCGCCCTTGGTTCTTGTGTGGAAGAAGGATGGAGGATTGCGCATCTGTACGGACTTCAGATGGCTTAATGCGAGGACAACGAAAGACGCACATCCGCTGCCTCATCAGGCTGACGCGCTGGCTGCACTAGGTGGTAATGCCTACTTCTCCACAATGGACCTTACCTCTGGTTTCTACAACGTGCCTTTACATGAGGACCACAAGAAATACACTGCGTTCTCCTCTCCCTTTGGCCTGCATGAATATAACCGGATGCCTCAAGGGTTGTCCAACAGCCCGGCTACGTTCATGCGGATGATGCTCTCGATCTTTGGGGATCAGAATTTCACCAGTCTATTGTGCTACCTAGACGATGTTATGGTCTTCGCTCCTACAGAACAGTTGGCACTCGAGCGTCTAGAGATGGTTTTCTCTCGTTTGAAGTACAACAATCTCAAATTGGCTCCAAAGAAGTGCTATCTTCTGCGGAAATCAGTACGGTTTCTCGGCCATATCATCAATGAGTCAGGAGTGCAGACGGACCCTGGGAAGGTTGAAGCCATTAGCCAAGTACAGGTATCCGATCTGATGGACAGTGATGGGGTGTCTCCTTCACAGAAGAAGATTAGGTCCTTCTTGGGCATGATGCTTTACTATCAGCACTTCATTGAAGATTGTTCCTCTAAGGCCAGACCCCTATTCAAGCTTATCTCTGGACAGAACGCTGGAGAAAAGGCACGCAGAGGGAGAAAACCAGTGAAGAAATGTCACAATCTTGTAAAGCTCAAACCAGCTGACTGGACGCCCGAGTGTAGGGATGCTTTCGAGACATTGAAGCGCGATCTCCTGCATTCTGTAACCCTGGCCCATCCTGATTTCGCAAAGCCATTTATCCTAGCAGTGGATGCTTCATTCGATGGGATTGGCGCCGTCATCTCTCAGCTCCAGCCTGGTGATAAAGTTGCAAGACCAGTTGCCTTCGCTAGTAGGATGCTGTCACATGCTCAGTTGAACTATCCAGCTCACCGACTTGAGTTCCTGGCATTGAAGTGGGCTGTATGCGAGAAGTTTTCCCACTGGCTAAAGGGAGTGCATTTCACAGCGTGGTCGGATAACAACCCCTTGACCTACATCCTAACGAAGCCCAAGTTAGATGCATGCGAACAGAGGTGGGTGGCCAAACTTGCTGCATATGATTTCGATCTGAATTATATCCCAGGGCCTAGGAACATAGTCGCTGATGCGCTGAGCCGTGAGCCATTTGTTAAGTCCTGTGTGAGCCATCGCCTGGTGAGGGAGCCTTACCTGTCCTTGCTGGATCAGGTGAATGGAGTAGTGGCTGGTACGGTGCAGGACGCTTTCCGGCTGACTACCAACTGTCAAGGTGTTCAGCACACTAATGTCGACACAGATGAGGTCCTGAGTCCTGAGTCTTCTGGAGGTGCCATTAGTGCTGAGGAGGTGTCTGCTGTCATGGACGTCCATCGTACTGGGGGTGTTTCTCAGCTGCCCTACATTAATCCGGAGTATTTGCAATTGCCCGAGGAAGACCCTTCCATCGCCATCCCACAGAGTCAATTACACAATCTCCAGCAACAAGATGCTGTAGTGAGCAGGGTTCTCTTTTATATGCAGCGACATAGGAAACCAAATGCACACGAGAGAACAGCTGAGTCTAGCTGTGTGCTCAGGCTGTTGAAACAATGGAAGAAGTTGAGAGTGCGTAGTGGACTCCTCTACCGTGTGAAGAGAGACCGCATCAGGGACAAGAGGATCTTTCAGTTCGTCACTCCAGAAGCTCTGAAGCGACAAGTCTTGCATGGAGTCCACGATGCTGCTGGCCACCAGGGTCGCTCAAGATCATCCTCTCTGGCCAGTGAACGATTCTTCTGGACAGGCATGCAGAGGGATGTTGAGAATCACGTGAAGCACTGTCAGAGATGTATTTTGGGGAAGACTCCTGAACCACACGCCCGAGCACCTCTTGAGAGCATCCGCACTTCAGCTCCTATGGACTTAGTGTGCATCGATTTTTGGACCGCAGAGCAGAGCGACAAGAAGACCATTGATGTTCTTGTTGTTACGGACCATTTTTCTAAAGTAGCTCTTGCCTTCCCCTGTCGGAACCAGACTGCGAAACAAGTTGCCCGCTGTCTATGGGACAAGTTTTTTTGCATATATGGGTTCCCCAAAAGAATCCATTCGGATCAGGGAGCTAACTTTGAGAGTCGGCTTCTAAAAGATCTACTAGAGATGGCAGGTGTGCATAAGTCCCATACGACTCCATACCACCCCATGGGCAACGGCGTCACAGAGAGGTTCAACAGGACCCTCGGGGGCATGATAAGGGCCCTCCCTCCACTGAGCAAGTCCAGGTGGCCACAGATGCTCCAGACACTGACCTTCTGCTACAACTCCACTGTGCATGAGACCACGGGCTTCGCGCCATTCTACCTGATGTTCGGACGGGTCCCACGGCTGCCCGTGGATGTCATGTTTCATCATGTGCTGGAGGATGATGCCGTTGTCAGTCGTCATGAGTTTGTGCAACATCTGAGGAGAGATCTTTCTGAAGCAGCACAGATCGCTCAAAGGAATGCCATCAGGGAACAAGATCGTCACGCCAAACTGTACAACCGGAAGGTCAGAGGACTGCCGTTGGGTGTTGGTGACAAAGTGCTACTTGCCAATCGAGGTGAGAGAGGGAAGAGGAAGATCGCAGACCGGTGGGAATCAACTCCTTTCGATGTGGTGTCTGTGAGATCGGACATCAACGTGTACAGGATCAGAGATGTTGTCACGAATAGAGAGAAGGTTGTACACAGGAACATGCTGCTTCCGGTTGACTTCTTGACAGTTCCGGAACAAGATGGGAACCCGGCATCCCTAGAGGAGTCGCAGTCTATAGCTTCCTGTGCCAGTGTTCAGGGCTCTGTCACCTCTGATGTTGAAGAGGCCTCTCGGTTGCGCACCAGGGACTGGGTCTTGGAGTCGCCTGAGCACGCGGGGGCAGAGAGCATCCATGAGGAAGAAGTCAACGGAGGGACTATGCCCGTGCCGAGTGCCTCGAAGGAAGACCGACCAGATGAGTTGCTGGATAGTGTTCCTGATGACTCTGTACCTGACTGCCACACTGATTATCCCCCTGACACAGTATGTGACACAGTACACTCACCTGAAGCTAGATGTGATGCCCATGGTGACCTTCCAATTCTAGTTGAGGTTGAGCCGGAGCAGGTAGTTTGCACACGTTCACAGAGTGCTCAAGTTCCATCAGTTGTCACGAGATGTGGGAGGAGTGTTAGGAACCCAAATAGGCTTATTTGTGAGATGTCAGGGCAGATGCTTAACACTAGAACAGCCGTGAGGTGTTAAACAGCACCAGTGAGTACAAAAAAAATTCTACCTTTGCACTCGATCACATTTCAGGACCCTCCTTTCATGACTTTTCCTAGATATGTGCGTTCTACCACCCAGCATTTTTACATTTTCAAAATCGAGTTAGTATAAAGCGTTTTAGCAGTATTTCTGTGTGTGTCTGTGTATTTGTGGCTGCCATCTTTTTCTCCAAGCCTGCAATTCTCTTTTATATCAGCAGAGGTAGCAAGGGGGCACACACTGTGCTCAAATTCAGGCTTCAGTGCTGAATGAGACACAGTGCATAAGACTGATATTTGTGTTTATATATAGGCTACAATAACAATCAAAATAAGATATGTATATGTGCAGACAGTTATGAAAATGATAAACTGTACAGTATGTCTCCCAATCAATGTTCGTTCAGACAATACAACCAAAGGCGTAAAAATACTGATGTTCTCATAATGTAATTATATATATAGCTAAATTAGACTGTAGACTGCTATGGAGGTATATTGAAACCAATATATAGATTATATATATAGATTATATATACAACCTGATTGGATTAAATAAGATTCTGTTGTGATTGTGTTGACATTGTTGTGATTGCAAAATAAATCTTGGTTATGTAATGTGTAAAGAACATGATGACACGAATGCCTATTATGATGATATGCAAAAGGGACAATCTGTCTATGAATCTTGGTTCAATCAAGGTTGTACATAGATATACGCAGATTCATATTTGGATAGTTGATTTTGGCACCATTGTATAGTAGCCAATTGCAGAGAGTATACATTATTTTGTTTGTTTACTGCACATTATAAATGAAATGATGTGTATTAATTATTTTTGTTGGTTTGAATCCTCACTGTGTTCATGTGTCTGCTGATGTTATGGCCGGCGTGAAGTTCACGACAAATAAACAGACTGTGTGAAGCTCATAACTATGATAACACAATATTGCAATATTTATTACTATTCTTTTTTAATAATGATAATCAACTTTCATTCATTAGTAAAGCTCCCGCAGTCTCAATCAATCTCCTCTCCATATATAGCATTTAATCTGTTCCATAGTTCGTTCTCAGCTGACTCAAGCTTCATATCAGATTGCTCTAATAATTTCCCCACTTCTCTGCTTATAGGAACTTTATGCATTTTAGAGAAACATGCAGAGCATGTATTTGACAAAGAAACGTGTAGGCTAAGAACTAGTTTCTAAAGTGAGTTACAATCACTTGATGGTTGATACACGGGGGAGGGTAATCTTATTGATCGTTTCCCATTAGCAAACAATAGCTGCCAATTCATGAGCGAGCCAAGCGGGTTTCAAAGCTGCCAAGCGGGTTTCGTATAATAATAATCAACCATCATAAATAAATAATATTAATCACGTTACCTTGACAACAGTGGAACAGTAGATTTGAGAACTAGATTTCTGAGTGCAGGGCACAGAAACAAACAGGAACAAACATAATCTATCACAAAAAGGTTTTATTGTTTTCTTGTCCTAGTTGTATAAAAGCAATCAGGCACTGGAGTCTTTGCTTCATCGTGAAACAAAGTCAACAACGCCCCTCGGCGCTGACTTAATTCACCATAAACCACGTCCTCTCGTTTATTTATTTGTTTATTTCAAAGGGACAATGGACAGTCATTGACTCTCTCTGAATTAGCTGGGTAGCTGATTTCGAATGTAACATTGCTATAGATATGACTGGAGTTCCCACATCTTCTGACAATATATTTCAATATCAAAATAATACACTTTATTCTAACAATATCAACATATGTTGACTGAAAATGTCTCATCATGCATCAATATTGAATATTACTAATCTCTGTTGATTAAGTCAAATCCTAGTGTCATGTCCTCCACTGTACAAGTTGTCCTTGGAGTAGTTATCCCTCCTCCCTCCCATCCCTTTGCAGTCCCCTGCATCCTCCACTTGAGTCTCTGTCCCACATTCTCTTCATCCTCATCTCACTAAGAGCCGCACGCTCCACATCCTTTACCGCTGGCACAGTAGTCAGCAGAATTTTAAAAGTTAATAGCTCTCTCTATGATTGAGGGTAATTTTATCTGGATGATCTGGTTAAAGGATGATTTGCTTTTATCTCAACCACAGTGGCTGTCCCCTGGATGGTGTTTTGGTTGGTTTTGTTGTTGCGCAAAAAAAGACCCGGAAGAATCTGGGCTGGCCCCAACGTGTTGTCCCTGGGTTCTGAGACGGTTCGGCTGCCGAACGGGAAATTGGGAATTGGACACTTTGGAGAAGAAGAGTGATTTGGACAAGGGAAATGGGGGGGGAGGGGGGGTGAGGGAATGCTTGCGGTTTCACCTTGAAGCAAAACTCTCTAGTGTTAAACCAGGGTTGAGCTCTAATCAGACGATCTTCATGGACGTTAGCTGTCTCTCTCTTATAGCACATAGTGTGAAGAATGATTAACTCATAACACCCTGCATTTCCTGTCTAGCTTTCTATTATATAGAAAGATGAGCTTATCTTTAGAGAGATGAGCTTATCTATAGAGAGATGAGCTTATGTGCATTATGTGGAAGCTATGGGTCTCATGAAAGGTACCGTCTAATCAGATGCAATGCTAATGCTATCTACCTCTAATCAGATGCTAATGCTATCTACCTCCACAACTGCTGGTCCCTTAAATGAATGATGTGTGTCCTGGTGTTGTCATTGGATATTGATGAGTGTCTGTCTTCTGTTCTAGGAGCAGGTAGTACAACAATAATAATGATTTATTGTAGGGTTGGGGTGTCAGGAGGAGCAGGCTGGAGGTAGATAGGTAGTCAGACAGGCAGGGGATCAGGCAGGTAGGCAGACAGGCAGGGGGTCAGGCAGGCGGAGTGGTCGGTAGACAGGCAAATTAAGATAAAACAAAAAGGCCTATCATGTCCCTGAGGACATCGTTGACTAAGGCCTGAAACACAGCAGGGGCATTAGTGAGGCCAGAAGGCATGACCAGGTATTCAAAATGGCCTAAAGGGGTGTTGAACCCTGTCTTCCACTCATCCCCCTCTCGTATACGAACCAGGTGGTAGGCGTTGCGGAGGTCGAGCTTCGTAAAAACTGTGGCTCCCTGGAGAGAATCGAGGGGTAAAGGGTAAGAATTTTTGATGGTGATGTTATTAAGCCCCCTGTAATCTATGCAGGGCCGCAGAGTCTTGTCCTTTTTAACCACAAAAAAGAAACCAGCGCCCACGGGTGAGGAGGAGGGGCGGATGAGGCCAGCAGCCAGGGAGTCATTGATGTAACACTCCATGGCCTCCCGTTCGGGTTTAGAGATGCTGTACAGGCGGCTGCTAGGAAGGGGTGCTCCGGGCAGCAAGTCAATGGCGCAATCATAGGGCATTAATTATCAGTCAACGGCTATAGGCTTTCATTTAAAAGTAAACAAAAATGGATGTACTAATCCCAATTGGTCCTTTAAATAAGATCTGACCAAGCCAGTGTGTGTGAACTGTCACTATCGATGGACCAGGGTCTGAGCCAGGGGTCAGATGAGGTCGGGGGTCGTGTGAGGTCACACCTCCAGGATGCTGACGTCCTCGTCGTGTTCGTCGGGGACCAGGACGGGGCTGCTGGGGTTCAGAGTCACCGGCTCCTCATCTGAGTCATCTGATATGGTGATGATGAGCTGCCGCTCCCGCCGAGCCCTGCGGCCTACACACTAACCAGTTGCCTTTCAGGAAGTAGTGGAGATCGTGCACCTAGCCTATAGGATACTTACCAAAAATGCTCATGAATGACGCTTTGCAGACCGGGAGTTTTCCAGTCTCATTCTGAATGTAGTACTTGACCGTCAGATCCCTTGTTTTGTGTTTTGCTGGATTATCCACTTTAGGTCTTCGCCGTTTCACTGGCACTATATCCATGTAAGACAACAGAGTGGCATCCTGTTTTACTTTATCTGTTGTGGAATAAAGCACTAGGTTTATCTTGGCTAACTCCTTGTTTGACAGTGCAGATGCCTGACAGGCTTTTTCTGAGTTATGATTACATGCAATGCAGGGAGCTTTTCCCAGAATATGAATATACATTCATTCACACACACACACACACACACACACACACACTAACCCATCTACCAGGATTGTTCCAGCCTTTACTGCTGTGTGTGTCCCGTGTGTGTGTGTGTGTGTGTGTGTGTGTGTGTGTGTGCGTGTGCGTGTATTCTTACACATGGGACACATAACAAATAACAATAACAAATAAAAAAATAAAAAAATATTTATTTGTATAAGTATATTCAATATAATATTCAAGTATTAGTGGATATAATAATCATCCAATCTGAGATGGCTCACACACACACGCACGCACGCACAGGCTCTCACGTGCACGGGCTCTCTCGCGCACACACACACACACGCGCGCGTGTCTTTGCTTAACGGGGTAAAACTGACAGGATGGATTGTCTCAATACCGGAGGGGGAGTGGGTCGGAACGGTGGTAAATAAATAACCAATGACAGGGAAAGAAAATATTAATATCCATCAGAGTTTTGTCATAGCAGGGGTCTGCATGGATTCCCACGCGTGTGTGCTTTTCACAAGAAGCCGGCCTTGTTAATTCGGTGACGGTAACATTTGAATACATCACGGTGTGACAATGGACTAGGGAGTGGGCGTCTTGCCCTCTACGCGTCTGGGAGGTTGGGAGTTGGGGCATCTGGACACCATTCCTCATTCCATCCCATACATTAACATGAGCTGTATCTCTCTGTATCTCTGTAAAGTTTGAAGAGTGTGACTCTTTCGCAGCCCCTTCCCTGGGCCCAAACGTACCCCACTAGAGCTCCCTACAGGTTCCCGCTAGCTCACGTGCAGGGCCTCCCAGGAATGGCGTAGGAGGGTGAAAGTTGAAATTCTACAATGTCCCATGAAGGGGAAGGAGTGTGTAAAGTTTGAAGAGTGTGACTCTTTCGCAGCCCCTTCCCTGGGCCCAAACGTACCCCATTACTTTAATGCAGGCTTTTCCGGCCTAGTGTCAAATTGTTAGTCATGTTAAGAGTTGGTAGTCATGTTAGGGGTTGGTAGTCATGTTAAGAGTTGGTAGTCATGTTAAGAGTTGGATGTTTCTCCCTGAATTGGCACTTGGTCACATGTAAAGGAAGGGTTTACTATCAAGAGAGGGGTCGTTGAGAACGTATATTGAACGTCAGTGCAGACAACAAACCTGAGATGATCTTTTTCTTTTATTTGCAGGGGTTGATTATGTGGAACCCTGGACTGCATTCTTCTGCAAGCTGTGCAACATGCAACATCCACTGTAGCAGTGAGGAACATTACCTGAACCTTAAGGTGATTTTCTGCTCTTTTTTTAAAGAAACAAATAGAAGAATGAGCATGTCGCTGAAAAGCATTATAAGAACTTCTGCGTCATTAACCTTGGTAGACCAGAACACGTTCTCCACTTTCCTCAGTTTTTTACTGTCAATCTACATCTCTAAATAAAAATACTCTGGTCTCTACCTCCACTAGCCTCTCCTGGTATTCATACAGCACATATCCCCTCTATTGTGTATTGTGTAATAATTAATATTATAATCAATTAATATTGGAATCCTCCCAGGTCAATCGGCCGTTTACTTCAGATCAAGAAAAGAGTAAAACTTTTATTGGTGACAATATGATTATAAACGCAACTATTAAAGCCTGGCGGAACATAAGAAAACTAGAAGGTCTAGAGGGTCAACTATCCTCCCTCTCGCCAGTTTGGGGCAACATAGACTTCTCCCCTGGTGCCACGGATAGGGGTTTCAAGCGGTGGGACAGCAAAGGGATGGTTACTATCGGACATTTATATGATACGGAAATACTACTTTCATTTGACCAATTATGTAAGAAATATAATACCTTCAGACACAAAGTGTTTTAAATAGCCAAAAAGACACTGGCCTCTGTCACCAACCCTCTCCGCTGGAGGAGATAGTCTCTGCTGGAAAGACGAGAGGCATTCTGGGGGTTGGGTATAGAGCACTTTCGAAATAGGATAAAGGCAAACCTGCATTTACGCCCAAAGACTGGAATAATGACCTGAACATTAATACTGATGAAGCAACTTGGTCACTTATATGGCAATCGGCAAACGACATCTCAATCTGTAATAGGACCAAGGAAACGCAATTTAGACTACTACAATGTTTGCAGATTACTCCCCAACTTAGACATAAAATGGATCATAACAAATCGTACAAAGTGTGTACAAAGTGTATTACCGAGGTTGGGAGCTTTGTTCATTGTGTTTGGACTTGTAGATATATAGGAATGGAATGGACTTTATTTGTCATTGCTACAGTACAGGTACCAAACAACAAAATTTAGGAGGGGTGGCTCCCCTGGTGTTTAGGAAAGGGGGAAAAAAAACACATTTTAGAAAAAGCATAAAAGCATAAAATCACAAGAAGGTAAGGAGCTGGTTTACATCAATAAAGGCTATGTACACAATCCACTGAACTATACTGCACAGATAGTCAACTAGGGTTGTCATATTGCACAAAAGTATTTTTTCACATTATTTTAAAGTGTCACAGTTTGCAGGCTTGAAAATGTACATGTTTGTGCCTCAGCACTAGCTGCCATACAATCCGTCCGGACTGTCCTGGGCCCAGAACTTAGGCCTTTTCTGTGTTCAGGGCCTTGACGGCCCTGTGGTAGAAGCAGTCCTTCAGTCTGTTTGTCTTAGCGGCCGGGGTCCTGTACCTCCTGTTCGAGGGCAGCTTGACAAAGTGTACGTGCCCAGGGTGGGTCGGGTCCCTGGAGATCTTGGAGGCCCTCCTGAGACAGCGTGTGTTGTACAGCTCCTCCAGAGAGGGGAGGGGGGCGCCGGTGATCTTCTGTGCTGTTCTCACGACTCTCTGTAGCGCGTTTCTTCATATAGATGATTACTGGAAAGGTATAGTGGATAAAATTCATCTAATTCTAGATGTTACATTGGATAAGGACCCCATGTGTCTATTGTTTGGGTTGCCAGACAAACAACTTAAAAGTAGGCATTCCAAAAGACTTCTGTGTATCCTCACTTTTTGTGCAAGGAAAAATATATTGCTGAAATGGATAGACTGCAAACCGCCTACAATAGCTGGATGGCACAAGGTAATTTTTTATATGATTCCTATGGAATATCTGACATAGGTCTAAGTGTAAGATAAAGACATTCTATAAGATTTGGTCTCCGTTCTTAGATTATATTGGTACCAGACTGGCTGCCATTGTAATGAAAGGTTTGGTGGATTACACTCAAGAAAGTACACAAGACTAATGTGTAACAGATCTACAAGGGAAGTGATCAAAAACAACACAAAGAGGCTTCTCTGCAGAATGTCCAGCAACAAAGACCGCCACAACATCGAGTCCAGTTGCCCCTCCTCCTACAACATCAAGACCGAACCCTCCAGCCCCGCCTCCCTGGCCGACAGCATCAACCGGTCCAGCGACGCCTCAGGCTCCTACTCCTCCACCATGAACGGTAGCAGCCACCCCCACAACGGCCTGGACTCCCCCACCCTGTACGGGCCGGGGGTTTGGGCCCGGGCGCTGGGGGCGGAGGAGGAGGGGCTAACAAACAGTACGAGGACTGCTCCAGCACCATCGGGGAGGAGTCTCAGATCAAGTGCGAGTACATGCTGAACTCCATGCCCAAGCGGCTGTGTCTGGTGTGCGGGGACATCGCTAGCGGCAACCGCTACGGCGTGGCCTCCTGCGAGGCCTGCAAGGTCTTCTTCAAGAGGACCATCCAAGGGAACATCGAGTACAGCTGCTACCAACGAGTTCTCACCAACGAGTGTGAGATCACCAAGCGCAGGCGCACTTCCTGCCAGGCCTGCCGCTTCATGAAGTGTCTAAACGTGGGCATGATGAGAGAAGGTGTGAGGCTGGACAATGTCCGCGGGGGGAGTCGGAAGTACAAACGCCGGATAGACGCTGAGAACAGCCCCTACCTCAACCCTCAACTAGCCCTGCCCCCCAAGAAGCCATTTCCCTTTGGCTGCCTTGCAGATAACAAGGTCGTGTCTCACCTGCTGGTGGCCGAGCCGGAGAAGATCTACGCCATGCCCGACCCCACCGTGCCCGACAGCGACATCAAGGCCCTGACCACCCTGTGTGACCTGGCCGACCGCGAGCCGGGCGTCAACATAGGCTGGGCCAAGCACATCCCAGGTACGTTAGGATCTTCCAGAACGTGGACCTGTCCAGCAACTTCTACTTCAGTAACAAACTCCTACAACACGGTGGAGGCCCCCTCAGACTCAGACGATGAGGACAAGCTCCACATCGTGGAGGAGGAGGGCAGCCTGCCGGACCCCGACGGCCCCGAGTGTGACGACAACGTCCCGGATGACGCCACCGCCGCAGTACGGGTCACCATGATGACACGTGGGACGGAGGGAAGGAGGAGGGTGGCTCTGAGGAGGAGAATGACGATGAGGAAGAGGGTGGTAAAGATGCCCTGGTGGAGAAGATGTTACAGCAGGGCGACACGACCGTTATCTACCCAGAAGCCCCTGAGGACGGACAGCAGGAGAGGACGCCAGAGAGGGGGGTCCCCGACAAGAACGGCACGCCAGACGCCTTCTCCCACCTCCACACGTGTCCGTACTGCGCCCTCGGCTACAAGCGCTACGCCTCCCTGAAGGACCACGTCAAGCTGCGCCACGAGAAGAACGACTTCACCTTCAGCTGCTCCCAGTGCAGCTACAGCTTCGCCTACCGCACGCAGCTGGAGAAGCACATGAGCCAGCACAAGACTGGCCGGGAACAGCCGCGCATCGTGGCCCAGGCGGCGGCAAGAAACCGCAAGTTTAAGTGTACCAAGGCTTTCAAACACAAGCACCACCTGAAGGAGCACCTGCGCATTCACAGCGGAGAGAAGCCATACGAGTGCCCCAACTGTAAGAAGCGCTTCTCCCACTCGGGCTCCTACAGCTCCCACATCAGCAGTAAGAAGTGCGTGGGCATGGTCCCTCCCAACGGCGTCCCCCGGGTAACCATCAAACCGGCGCCGCCCCCCTCCCAGACCCCCGGGGGCCAGGCGGCGCGCTCCGCCTCGACCCAAACCCAGGAGGACGACACTCCCGGCGAAGCCCTGAACGAGGCCGGCAGCCCCTCCCCCGCCTACCTCTCAGGCTCCGCCCCCTCACCACTAAACCTGTCCTCCAGCGGCCTGGTCATCGACAAGACGGAGGACGACTCGGAGGGCGAGGCCCAGGCGGAGCCCCTGGACCTCTCCCTGCCCAAGCAGCCCCGGGACGAGTCCCACCCCCTGACCAGCCCCCCTTCTAAGGCCCAGGAGCAGCCCCTCAACCTCACCTGCCTGAGGAAGGACCCGCCTCAGTCCCAGCCCCTTCCCCAGCTGCAGCTCCAGACCCAGGCTCCAGGCAACACCATCTACGTCACCACCTCCACCTCCCAGAGGCTGGCGGACATCCTGAAGAAGTCACACCCACACCATTGGTCAATTCCTTTGCGATTGTAATGTGGCTGAGGAAATCACACCCTGGCCACCCCTATGTGTAATGTATCTCACACCTTGTCCTTGGTTGTTATTCTTGGAGTTTTGGGTTAGGCCTGTCGCGGGCACCATTCTCCTGTGTGTTCTTGACGCACGTTAATGCATGGTTAAAACTTAGTCACATCACTGCGTCTCGTCCTGTTTGTCCTGTTGCGTTTCCCGTAGTTGTTTTTCCGGGTTCAGAGCACGCTGGCGTCCGCGTTGTGACTGCCGCTTCTGTTTCCCGGTCCTGTCTCCTGTCTTTTTGTATCCTGTCCTGTCTTCTTGTATCCTGTCTTTTTGTATCCTGTCTTATCCTTTTTGTATCCTGTCCCGCCGACCTCCGCTGCCTTCCCCCCCGCCATCTCCCGCCTCTCACCGCCTTCACTACCGGACTGCAATACTCACCGCCTTCACTACCGGACTGCAGTACTCACCGCCTTCACTACCGGACTGCAGTACTCACCGCCTCACCGTTCCTGTCCCCCCCCCCCCCCCTCCCCGTTTGCTGACTCTGTGTTCCATGTTACTTGTTGTTGTTACTTGTTGTTTTTGTGTCTCCCTATGTGTATCCTCTATTGTCAGCGTCTTTGAGCCTTGGAAAAGCGCTATATAAATGTAATAAATTATTATTATTATTATTACAATGTATGGGTCACAATATTATTTACTGTGCTGGTGTTGTGCTGCCGCTGTGTTTAGGACTAAGACATGGATGCTGTCTCCGATGGGGGTGATCCCCCCATATATTATGGCATTTGTTGTGTCATTTTCTTTTCTGTTTATTTCTGATATGTGACATGGCCTCCTCCCCCCCTGTTTTGTTTTTGTTTTTGTTTTGTTTTGTTTTGTTTGTTAAAAAAAAAAAAAAAAAAAGAGAAAAGAGAAAGAACATTTTCTGTTATTGTTTATGGACAATGTACTGCATAACAAAGTGCAAAACTAGTTTTCTACTATTACATGGGACAATAACCTCCCCCACGGATACTAGTTGTTGTTGTTATGTCCTGTTGTGTACATGTCTCTGTGAAACTCAATAAAAATATGAACCCCCCCCCAAAAAAGAAGAGGGGCAAGAAGTGCACTGCCTTGTGAGGGAGGGGCCAGGGGGAGGGGCTTCAGCAAGGAGAGTGTCAGCCAGGACATGTATGATTACTATGGTTACTGTAGTTATTGAAACTTTGGGGGTGGGGGGTCCACCGCTAGTGACCGTTTTTTCAACATAACCGTAATAGTCTACTGTTTTTACAGAAAATGGATAATAGTCACGGGTCATATGCAATGCTTGTTAGATATTGGTTGGCGTACACAGGAGTGGGTGGGGTAGAACAAAACAGAATTAAGGCACAATAAAAGTGTTGAATCCCACTTTAGGGCTTTTTGATCAAATCTGTGGGACTTATGCCTTAAATCAATTGGATGAATTCAAAGGGTCTGTGTCTTCAAGGCAGAAACTGAGGGAAATACCTTTTCTATTGTAATGACAATGTTTTTGTGCTATCCAGTTAACCTTACAAGATAAAATGCACACACGTGTACACACACACACACACACTCTGTTTTTATAAAGCTGTTTTTTACAAGCTGATATTGGTGCTGTTGTGGCAGTGTGGACATTGCTAGCTTTTTTGCTCACAGGTGTCTTCTCTTTCTTATTTCCTCAGAGTTTGCAAATGTTTGAAGATGTGGTGGTGTGAATATATTGTTGTGAGTAGCTTCTGTTAGTTATAACACTGTTAGATGGACACACACACACACACACACACACTGAAACATAGATTACAGCCAATATGACTGTGCTTTAACCGTTTTTTCCAATTTTTTCTGGTGTGGGAGACCAATCTCACCTTCCAGGATCCCAGTTTGTACCTATCTTTGTGTCCTGCTTTGCAGTAATGTAGTCTGTTTACCGCTACGTTTGAAACCCATTGAGAGAGGGGGGGGGTTGGGGGGCTTGACAATGTGCCATTGTGAAGTGTCATTTGTGGAACTAGCATGCCAAAATGTGAGCTCGCAGAACCCAGAAAGGTATCTCCCTTACAAGTTCCTAAGAAGGGACACAGTCTTAATATATTTTTTGTTGTTCTGAACATCTGTATTTTCCATGTGTCTGTGAGAGAGTGAGTGAGCGAGCAGACATATTGCATCTGTAATAATCCACTAAATGTGATCAAGAAAATACTCTTGAAACAAACAAATGAACAAAAAAACAAGCATTTGAATACCTGTTTTAATGTTGCCAAAATAAAACCTCTTCACAAAAAAAAAAAAAAGTGACTTGCGGATGGCGCAGCAAATATGGGTGCTTGTGCCAGGGAGTTGCGCTTGCGTCACACAAATTGTGTGGCGCACTGTGGGGAGCATGGCGCGTTCGACCTGCAGGGGGAGCCACAGGACGGTTGGTGAAGTAGATGGGGGCGTAATTGGCACCGGCTGATGCCAATTAGGTCCTCATCAAAGCGCCCTCTTAACGTGTTGCTTTGTTTCCCCTGGGAGGTCAGTAGGTGGAGGATAGAGAGAGCGAAGTAGAACGGAAAGGAGAACGAGAACGGGCGAGAGAGAGTCTGGGAGAGAGAGTGGCGAAAAGCTCTGCGAACCAGCCGCGACCGAAAGGGTCGGGCGAGAGAAGCAAGTGCGCGGAGAAGAAGGGGGTCTGTTATAATCCACTTTTAAGCCCTGTCCGGACGGCATATAAATTACCTGAGGACCCCGGTAATATTTTTTTACCTGGGGTAATTCGGTAATTTATATGCCGTCCGGACCGACCATGTCAGTGATTTACTCCAGGGACCCCAGTAATTCTTCCGGCTGGAATTACCTACTGTGTTTCAGCAAACCCTAGGGTCCTCAGGTAATTTTATTACCGTCCGGATCGACATGTCAGTGTTGCATGATTTCGTGCGCGATATAAACACTAGCATTTCCGGTTTCGACGCTGCACATCATTACGGCTCTGCCTGCTTCACGTCGATCGTGACCTGGTACTAATTAGTTAGATCCCTACTAAAATATGGATGTGATTTGGGACTTTATTAATGACTCCCTTGAATCTTCACCATCTACACCTGTCATCCCCTCATGGCGACCAATAAGAAGAAGAAGAGTGATCAAATCGATCAGAAGAGCCAGGTTTTGCAAGCTGCAGAGATGGGCCACACTTATGACGGTTGCCGGTAGCGTCTGATGAACTGCTAATAATAGCTAGCTAGCCAAATAATGTTAGCCAACACAGCCCCACTGTTCTCTACCACAGTGCTACTGAAATAGTCACATGTTGCTCAAATCGGAGGGGAGGGGAATCCTTAGTCCGGATGACAGCTGGACAGCTAACATGCTCCTTTGTCTTTATCTCGCTGCAGTACCTGAGGCAAGGCAAGGCAAGTTTATTTGTATAGCACATTTCATACAACAGGGCAATTCAAAGTGCTTTACATACATTATAAAAATACAGTAAGAGGAGCATAGTAAGAAGATAAAAGTGACAGTACCTGAGGACTGAGGACACAGGCTCCACCCCCATGTCTGTTGACAACAAAGTGACCGTTCTGTTGTCCTTCCACCTGACGGCCAGGATCCCATCATCGCTCATGGTGTAGTCACATTCACCACGAGGGACAGCCTTTTTCTCCATTTCCTTGACAGATTTGATTGGAGGCTTTCCAATTCTTCTGTCCCTGGCTGTCCCTGTGTATCTGCAATTTTGGTCTCTGAGGTATCGCACCAGCTCTAGGCTGGTGAAAACGTTATCGGCAAAGATGGCTGTGGTGGTGGGGAAGGTCATGGTACTCGCCAGGACAGAGACGATCTGGCTGGTGGCACCCATGGCTTGTTGTTGAGGTGTCATGGGCACACCGTGGGCCTCCAGCGTAGTCTGGCCCTGGTAGAGCACCATGTCATGTACAAAACCATCCTCAGAGGCCCTGGAAAATAATTTAAAACCCCACTTGTCTGGCTTGGACTTGATATACTGCCTCAGGTTTCCGGCTGTCTTTCCTTTGTAAGCAACCATCACCTCATCCACCGATTGTTTGGGTGTCTGCGGCTCACGCCTGAATGCAGTGTTGAGGAAATCAAACAATGGCCGTATCTTGAAGAAGCGGTCGATGGTGCCAGGGAGCTCGGTGTTGTCATTGAAATGGACAACTCTTTTCAGCAGCCTGAACCTCTTGGATGACATCAGGTCGACAACTTGAGGGACCCTGGTCTCCATGGCCCAGTAATCTTCCACAGCTGAGAGCTCAGCAATCCCCATATAAATGAGGATGGCCAGAAAGGTCATTATTTCATCCTCATTGGTGGTGAAGGTGGTGTTGATATCCTTTTGAGAGGTGTACAGGTTGGTTTGGTATGTGATATGCCTAATGACGTCAGGGCTAAAGTACCTCATGAAGTATTGAAAAGGGGTTTCAATGTGGTCTGGGGGGTTGTGCTGGTATTCAGGCAGGGCTGCGTTGTCCAGGTCAACTTTGTGCCAGGTGGTTGGCCTGGCTGCTGACTTCCTGGGTTTGGTGGGCCTCTTGGCTTGTGGTGCTGGCTGCTCGTCATCATCGTCGTCATCGTCATCATTGTCCTCGACCTGGAACACCTCCACTACAGGCTGCATGCGCTTCCTCTTGGCTCTTCCAAGGCCTGTGTCACTTGGGCCTGGAAGGTCATGGTTGTGGGTGGGCAGAACAAAGTCAGGGTCTGCCACATCTACATCTTCCTCCTCGTCCTCTTCATCACTGATGGCAGGGTGGGCTGGCACAACAACATTCTCCCTCCTCTTGCCATAAAACATCTTGGTAGAAATCCCCATGTGCTAAAAATTAAACAATAAAACATAAAACAACTATAAGGTCATAAAACTGACAAAATAGATCAAATAGAATGTCATTCACTATTTATAGCATTACATTTTCTAGAAATTGGTTAAACTTCTCACTGACATTTACATTTACATTTTTGGCATTTAGCAGACGCCTTATTCCAAAGCGACTTACAATCAATACATTTGAATACTAAGCATGTGAATCAGCAGTCCACTATTCGTTGCAGGAAGAGTACTCTAGCTCGGGCCCGGGGCCACTGATAGAAGGAAAAACCTTCTCCCTATTATCGCCTTCTACTAAAACGTTTTTTTTTTTTTTTTTTTATATTACTGGAGAAACTGAGAAACAGTACAAGGGGGGCAGTAGAAGTTCTTAGGGACACAGTAAAGGGGAAAGCGGGTGTCTTTAGGAGACGTAGTGGTGAGGGTCAGAAGATGCCTCAGGAGGAGCAGTTAAGATGTAACCTGAAGAGATGGGTCTTCAGTCTACGACGGAAGATGGGTAGTGACTCTGCCGTTCTGACAGCCGTGGGGAGCTCATTCCACCAGCGGGGAGCCAGTGTTGTGAAGAGACGTGATCGGGCAGCCCGACTGCTGTGTAGAGGAGGTGGGGCCAGTCGGCCAGCCGAGGTGGAGGAACGGAGTGAGCGGGCAGGGGTTTGGGGGGTTACCATTTCCTTCAGGTAGGCAGGGGCTGTCCCTTTAGCTGCCTGGTATGCAAGCACCAGGGTCTTGAATCTGATGCGAGCTGCTATCGGGAGCCAGTGCAGGGTGCGAAGGAGAGGGGTGACATGCGAGTATTTGGGGAGGTTGAATACCAGCCGGGCAGCAGCATTCTGGATGAGCTGCAGAGGTCTAATGGCTGAAGCGGGGAGCCCAGCCAGGAGTACATTGCAGTAATCCAGGCGGGAGATGACCAGTGCCTGGGTCAAGAGTTGCGCTGCCTCTCTGGTAAGGAATGGTTGTATCCTTCTGATGTTGTAGAGGAGGAATCTGCAGGAGTGAGCCGTTGCTGCAATGTTCTCCGCACAGGATAGTCGGTTATCCAGGATCACTCCAAGGTTCTTGGCTGTCAGGGAGGGGGTTACAGTAGAGTTCTCCACTGTGATGGAGAAGTCTTGGAGAGGGCAGGCTTTCCCGGGGATGAAGAGGAGCTCGGTCTTGTTAAGATTGAGCTTGAGATGGTGGTCAGCCATCCAAGTTGAAATGTCAGCGAGACATGCTGAGATACGGGTTGCCACGTGTACATCAGACGGGGGGAAGGACAGGAAGAGTTGAGTGTCATCTGCGTAGCTGTGGTAGGAGAGCCCATGTGAAGAGATTACCGAGCCAAGAGACTTGGTGTAGAGGGAGAAGAGTAGGGGCCCTAGGACGGAACCCTGGGGAACTCCAGTGGAGAGGGTTCGTGGAGAAGATAGCGATTCTCTCCAGGTCACCTGGTAGGAGCGGCCCGCCAGGTAGGAAGAAAACCAGGAGTGTGCGGTGCCAGAGATGCCCAGGTCTGAGAGGATGGAGAGAAGGATCTGGTGATTGACTGTGTCGAAGGCAGCAGACAGGTCAAGGAGAATGAGAACAGAGGAGAGGGAGGAAGCTTGGGCAGAGTGGAGGGCTTCCGTGACAGCAAGGAGTGCAGTCTCAGTGGAATGCCCAGCCTTGAAGCCGGATTGGTGGGGGTCTAAGTGATCCATCTTCCGGAGATAGTCAGTCAGTTGTTTAGATGCCGCGCGTTCAAGGGTTTTGGAAAGGGAAGGAGAGAAGGGATACAGGTCTGTAATTGTGGACAGATGATGGGTCAAGGGTAGGTTTCTTGAGGAGAGGCTTGACTCTGGCTATTTTGAAGGCCGCTGGGACAGATCCAGTGGATACGGAGGAGTTGATTAGGGTGGTAAGGTAAGGAAGGATGTCGGCGGAAATGGATTGGAGAAGAGGGGAGGGGATGGGGTCAAGAGGGCATGTGGTTGCCCGCTTTGATGTGATAAGTGTGAGAATCTCATCGGGGGAGAGGGGGGAAAAAGATGACAATCCAGAGATCGAGTGTCGAGGGGAGAGTTTGGAAGGGGTGTTAGCATTGTTAGTGGGAACAGTGTTAGCATTGTTAGTGGGAGGAGGGAGCGGTGGGGGGAGAAAGGTGCTGCTGATGTCGTCCACCTTTTTTTCAAAGTAGGTGACAAAGTCATCGGCGGACAGGGAGGAAGGAGGAGGGGGAGGAGGTGGATTAAGGAGTGAAGAGAAAGTGGAGAACAGTTTTCTAGGATTAGAGGCAGAAGAATGCATTTTTGAATGATAGTAGGATGTTTTAGCAGCTGATGCCGAGGAGGCGTAGTTGGCAAGGAGAGAGTGATAGAGGTTAAGGTCATCAGAAAGGCCAGTTTTTCTCCATTTCCTCTCAGCTGCTCTGAGCTCTAGTCTACAAGCATGTAGCGTTTCAGAGAGCCAGGGAGCTCGAGGAGAGGATCGAGCTGGCTTCAAGGTTAGTGGACAGAGGGTGTCGAAGGATGAGGTGAGAGCGGACAGGAGGGTTGAGGATGCCGCATCAGTGGATAGAAGGGAGAAGGATTCGACAGAGGGTAGGGAGGATAGGACAGAAGAAGAGAGGGCGCTGGGGGACAGGGTACGTAGGTTAAGACGAGAGGGTCTTAAGTGGTTAGAGGCTGAGAGGGAAGAGGAAGTTTTGAGGGGAAGGGAGAAGGATATAAAGTGGTGATCAGAAACTGGAAGAGGGGTAACGGTAAGGTTGGAAGTGTGGGAAGATCTGGTGAAGACAAGGTCGAGCTGATTGCCTGCCTTATGAGTCGGAGGAGAGGGGGACAGGGTAAGGCCGAAGGAGAGGAGAAGGTCAAGTACTCCAGATGAGAGAAGCTTCTCAGATTGGAAATTGAAGTCACCTAGTAGTACGAGCGGAGTGCCATCATCAGGGAAAGAGCTGAGAAGGCCATCCATCTCGCCTAGGAAGTCACCGAGTTGGCCTGGAGGGCGATAGATGACAACAATGTGGAGTTTGACCGGGGAAGAGACAAAAGCAGCATGAAATTCAAAGGAGGATGTAGACAAGTGTGCCAGGGGAAGGACAGTGTGTGACCACTTGGGCGAGATGAGGAGTCCTGTGCCTCCCCCTCGGCCAGAGGGTCTAGGGGAATGAGAAAAGGAGTAGGCGGCAGAGAGGGCTGCCGGTGTAGCTGTGTTTTCTGGTGTGATCCAGGTTTCAGTGAGAGCAAGGAAATTGAGGGCCATAAGAGATGCATAAGCTGAGATAGCGTCACTGTATAGTGTTTTACAAACCTTTGGCAACATTATAACATAATAATAATAACAATAATAATACATCAGGTAAATATCACACAGTTCCACTTTCACTTTTTGACCCCTTCGAGTGAGCGCGTTTGTTTGCAAGTTTACCACACGGACATTCTATGCTAACACTAGGTGCTACATGGTTAGGGTGAATGACTAATAATAGTGCGTTCTTTTTTCATGCCGTAATTTCACTAATTTCACTATGTCCTCCGCAAACAACACACGTCATCATTTAGCACAACTATTCAAACATAGAATGTGTGAGTTTTGTCAACTTACTTGGTTACTTTCGAAGTTTCATCGTTATTAGTGAAGCGAACGGAGCCGAAATACCCGCTTTTCCGCCTTCAGAGAAAAGAGGAGGTTTCGAGATGTCCCAGGCCTCTGCTGATTGGTCAAATGCCACGATGGCGCGAATGCTGACAAAGAGGGATCTTCGCTGATTGTCTGGGTGGAAACCATATGCTATTTGACCTCACTGTTACGCGAGTGGGACGCCATTTGTAGTGTGTGCGGAAGTTACCTAAAACGGTTATTTGCCCGATAAAGGGTTAAATCTCTTGAAGTAGAAGTGGAATTCCATCAGTAAATTCCTCCGCTCTTGTCGTTCTAGAACTCCGACGGCTGCTACTCTGGCCTGGGCAGCGTTCTAGAACTCCGACGGCTGCTACTCTGGCCTGGGCAGCGTTCTAGAACTCTGGCCTGGGCAGCGGTGTCAGCAGCAGGCTGTGGACCTGGGGAGATTCTTCATCAGGGAGTTCTACACCGTCTTTGACAGACAGAACAACATGGTGGGTCTGGCCCAGGCAGTGTAAGCAGAACCAGACACACCTCCACAGAGCTCAAATATCCCTAACAATAAGTCCTCTAATAGAGAGTAGTATGTTTTATTTGATTCTAGAAACTATGGAGAAGATCAAAGATGAAAAGATGTGCATAACTGCCTATGAATTAAATATATTTGAACATTGCAAAAACATTGTCTGTGTAATTGATTTTTTGGGGTGTATGGGTGATCTATGTATCTGAGAGCTCATGTAGTGGGGTCACAGTACAGTCAAGCGACCATCTTTGCTTGCTGCCATTAAGGGCAGAGGCAATAGAAATCACTTGTAGTCTTTTCTAACAGACCAGTTATTTTGTATCTGAACAGGCACCAACATTAGGCTGTATCTTTTGACTTTTCAAGCTCTTTCGTTGAGGTAGAACCGTCCTCTTAGAGGTGGAACCTTTCTGTAATGTAAGAAAAAACTGGGAAAAGCAGGGAAGTTGGACGGATGCCGGTGGTATTCCGCCCTGCAGCTGTGCTGCAACTGCTTACAGTTATTGCTGTAGAACTTGTTACCTTTCAGAAGGACGCAACAAGGTGACCTCACTGACAACTTACTGTAAATTGAGTACGCCTACAGGTGAATGATTGTAGATAATCATGATGAGACTCGTCATGCCGAGGGCTCTTGTGTGCAGCGCTGGTTCAGCCCGTGGATCAGTATAAGGTATTTATCTTGCTAGTTTAGACACCGGGTAACCTGGGTATCTTAATATAAGGTGTTTATCTTGCTAGTTTAGACACCGTGTAACCTGGGTATCTTAATATAAGGTGTTTATCTTGCTAGTTTAGACACCGTGTAACCTGTGTATCTTAATATAAGGTGTTTATCTTGCTAGTTTAGACACTGTGTAACCTGTGTATCTTAATATCCCAAATCACTATCATTCTCGTATCTCCTGTAAGAGCTAATAGTTCCTCTGCTGTTTATGGTTCTCTCAAAGCAAACAAGCTTTTAGAGAAACAAATTTAGTTGATGTCCGTAGACCCATGTCTACAGAACAAGCAAAGTCATAATTTGCCATCAATCCACACATAATACCCCAGAATGACAAAGTGAAAAAACATTTTTAGACATTTCAGGACATTTATTGATTTGCTCTGACAGTTCAGTTTTGCATCTAAAATGCAAAAATTATCTGAAAAAAACATGCAACATTTTTAGGGTTAGTGTTAAGCCTAAGCCTAGTGTTAACCCTAAGCCTGCCAGCTTTGCTGTCCTTACTCTTTCTTCTGCCACTCGGGCCTTCTCTGCCATGTACCTGGCCTGGGCTTCCTCCATCTCCCTCTTCCAGACCCCTTGTTCTTCCTTTCTTTCTTCTGCCACTCGGGCCTTCTCTGCCATGTAGAGCTCTTGCTCCGCCTTTCTTTGGTTCGCCTCCAACAGCAGGGCAGCCTGGGCCTCTTTACACTCCTGTGGACATACAGTGAACACACTTAAGGTGGAATCTCAAATGTATTTGGCAAGAGGGGTCCCTTGTCTTTTCTGAGAATAAAACCAGTCAGTTGTCTCCCCTCATCTTTGTGTATTGTCTGTTTTTAGCAATCCTAAATAGGGTGAGTGGGCAGTTATCAAATACAGTACCATAGTCCTTTGAAACTCCCCGATGGAGATAACAGAGCTATCACTCTGATAAACAATCCACCCCTCCACATACCCCACTGAACTATTGCCCCCCCTCGCACACACACACACACACACACACACACACACACACACACACACACACACTTGACTATGACTCTCAGTACCCCCCCACCTTAGGATACTATAGACAATGGAAAATGCCTACACTATGATGACAATGACAATACTTAATAATGGCTGCTCATCCCTGGTTAATGTGATCACTCTATAACCTTTGCACTACTGATGTACATTACTACCTTTGTACTACTGTATATTGCACATTGCACATTGCACATGTCTCCTGACATGGGGTGGGTCTTACCTTCTCCACAGAAGCATATGAAGCCTGGGCTGCCATGTACCTGGCCTGGACTTCCTCCATCTCCCTCTTCCAGACCCCTTGTTCTTCCTTTCTTTCTTCTGCCACTCGGGCCTTCTCTGCCATGTAGAGCTCTTGCTCCGCCTTTCTTTGGTTTGCCTCCAACAGCAGGGCAGCCTGGGCCTCTTTACACTCCTGTGGACATACAGTGAACACACTTAAGGTGCAATCTCAAATGTATTTGGCAAGAGGGGTCCCTTGTCTTTTCTGAGAATAAAACCAGTCAGTTGTCTCCCCTCATCTTTGTGTATTGTCTATTTTTAGCAATCCTAAATAGGGTGAGTGGGCAGTTATCAAATACAGTACCATAGTCCTTTGAAACTCCCAGATGGAGATAACAGAGCTATCACTCTGATAAACAATCCCCCCCTCCACATACCCCACTGAACTATTGCCCCCCCTCACACACACACACACACACACACACACACACTTGACTATGACTCTCAGTACCCCCCCCCCCACCTTAGGATACTATAGATATGACAATGGAAAATGCCTACACTATGATGACAATGACAATACTTAATAATGGCTGCTCATCCCTGGTTAATGTGATCACTCTATAACCTTTGCACTACTGATGTACATTACTACCTTTGTACTACTGTATATTGCACATTGCACATGTCTCCTGACATGGGGTGGGTCTTACCTTCTCCACAGAAGCATATGAAGCCTGGGCTGCGCTCTGGACCTGTGGGGCTGCGCTCTGGGCTGCTCCCAGGGGGGCTGCTCTCTGGACCTGTGGGGCTGCTCCCTGTGGGGCTGCTGTCTGGGCCTGGGCCAGTCTCTCGACTGCTTTCTGGGCCTGTCGGGCTGCTCTCAGGTCCTGGGCTGTTTTCTCGGCCCATCGGGCTGCTTTCTTGGCTTCCCTCTGGGTCCAAGGGTCTGCTTTGGGACTCTGGGCTTCTCTCCAGGTACGGGCTGCTCTCTCGTCTGCTGTCTGGGCTGCTCTCAGGGCCTGGACTACTATCTGGTCCTGGGCTTCTCTCAGGTCCTGGGCTGCTCTCTGGTCCTGTGGGGCTGCTGTCAGGGCCTAGGCTGCTGTCTGGGCCTGGGCCAGTATCTCTTTTGCTCTCTGGGCCTGTCGGGCTGCTCTCTCGGCTTCACCCTGGGCCCAGTTGACTGCTGTGGGACTCTGGGCCTCTCTCTGGGTACGGGCTGCTTTCTGGGCTGCTGTGTGGGCAGCTCTCTGGGCCTGGGCTACTACTGCTCTCTTGGCCTGGCTGGCTTCTCTCTGGAGTGCCTCTACCTGTGGGATGCCTACCTTGGCCACATTGGCATATGAAGCCTTGGGCTGGTTGTCCGCAGGGGCAGCCATGGCCATAGAGGCAGAGGTGGCCTCGGGTTCAGCCTGGACCTCTAGGAGGGGGGCTGCTCCCTGGACCTGGTTGTCCTCGGGGGCGGCCATGATGGGGGCAACCGTGGCCACAGAGACATTGGTGGCCTCGTCACCCGAGCAGACCTGCTGCAGGAGCAGAACAGAGGAGGTGTGGCATCATTCATGGCTACATGGTTACACAAAACTGATATAACTGCATATAATGTGCTAATGGTGATGGTTACACTTACAGTTACAGGTCTGTCCCCTCTATCCTCATGCTTCCTCCCAGTCCTCCTGCTCATGGCTACAATATGAAAAACAAGGAAGAGAATGTGAAAATTTTAGATGTATATATTATTATAATATAATTACTTGTGAGTTTACCCTATTAGTTCATGGATGACTGTGAGGCTGTTTGAACTTCAAAAGTGACTGACTGTTGATATTGCGCGACATTATGATTGAAGCATCAGTTGTCATGACAACAGGTGCAACGTGGCAAAAAGCCATATCCTTGTAGTATTTCTACCTCAAAAAATGATGGCTAGGAAGTCGGGTTGTAAAGCGAAAGCTTCTTTATATAAAAAATCTGTTGGCCAACACTTTTGATCACTTTCAAACAATAAAAGAGCTATTGGATATTCACTTTAATTCTGGACGTTACAATTTGCATTTCTCAAAACCAACAAACTAAACTGTCAACTTCCATGACGTCTTGCCGCAAGGCCTCCTGGGACCTGCAGTTCTACCTATTGTTAGCCAATACAAAAGAAATGTACTTCTTTATGTTATGTAATATATATTAATCAATCTCTTTTAATTGTCAATCATGTAACATATTAATCAATCATGTAACCTATAAAGTTAATCATGTAACCTATACAGTTACAACAATCCTATGAATACAGTCAGGCCGTCAAGCCCATAGACTTTTACTTGTCTAAATTTTTTATGTGCAAATCTGTAATTCAAGACTCTCTGGTAATTTACGCACAAGACCCACGTTGATCTCTACTCAGCGCGCACACACACACACACACACACACACACCACTGGGTTGGTCCTCCAGGCTGGCTGCTGTCTGGGCCTTGTTGTTGTCCCTGGGGGCGGCCATGATGGGGGCGGCCATGATGGGGGCGGCATTCATGGCTTTGGTTAAGGTGATCTCCTCATCTGAGTCTGACTCATTTTCCAACCTCCAAGCTTCTTCAAAATTAAAAACTCCCTGACCTCCCTGACTCTTCTTTTTATTTGGCATTTCTGAACAAGGAAAGAGAATGTGAAATTATGTATTTTATATTTATATATTATTATTATTATAGAATTACTTGTCCCCTATGAGTTCATGGATGACTGTGAGGCTGTTTGAACTTCAAAAGTGACTGACGTTGCCCATCTGAGTGGAATACAAGTTCCAATAGCCACATCAGTTACAGAGATGCATATGCTTCATACACATGTTTGAGGGCTTGAACTTAAGGCTTGAAGATTTATCAATTGGATTCTACAAAGGCAAAGTAAGGTCATCCCACTTCCTTTCTATGTTCCACATTAATATCACAGTGAGTACAGGGCAGGCTAGCTAGCTAGACATTAATAATATCACTAATATTACACGCCCATAGACTTTGACAAGTAGCTAACACAGGCTTACCTTGCTTGTGTCATGCGTGTTGCACCTTCTCATACTGAAGTTAAACTGGCCTGATAAACTGGGCGCCGGCTTCTGTAGCAGACATTTGATTGTGACGTCCTCTCGACTGTTATGATTATGACGTCATAGTGCATGTTTTCTGAACATTCTGATCTCAGGAGCTCCATTTTTAACCAAAGAAAATTATTAAAAACAATGATAATAATACAAATAATAATATTAAAAAGCCCCATATGTATTCATCTCTCATTCTGATGATTAAAGCATTAAAGCCCTCGAAAATAATATGATATCATCAAAATATCATCATGATCAAAATGCAGGGTTCCTGCAAGTTTTGAAAAATAGACATGGGTCCTTGAAAGTGCTTGAATTTCCCTCTCTCTCAATTGTTGTTTTGTTTTAGAGAGGGAGACTCTCTAACTAAATTCTTGTGAACGTAATGTTAGTAAATATGCTCCGTTACGCTGTCTGCATGTCTCAGGTTAAGCGGCAGCAAGCAGCTGTAGCTATGCCTGGCAAATGTACATGTCAGGATGTGTGGCTCACTAAAGACATTCACAAGCAAAGGATTATTAAAGATTCACTGAACCTACATATGGCCCGATGCAAAGCCTGCTAAGGCAAATGGATCAAACTTGATGCGATGGGCGAAGCTGCATTGACGAGCCACGCTGCTGGAGTGACACACAAGAGATGTTAGAGCTACAAGGACAACAACACTATGTTGCACCACGATATACATGTTACTAAACTAACTAAATACATGTTACTTCTATCATTAAATACATGTTCATTCTATCATTAAATACATGTTCATTCTATCATTAAATACATGTTCCTTCTATCATTAAATACATGTTCATTCTATCATTAAATACATGTTCATTCTATCATTAAATACATGTTACTAAACTAACTATATACATGTTACTTCTATCATTAAATACATGTTCATTCTATCATTAAATACATGTTCATTCTATCATTAAATACATGTTCATTCTATCATTAAATACATGTTTCTTCTATCATTAAATACATGTTCCTTCTATCATTAAATACATGTTCATTCTATCATTAAATACATGTTCATTCTATCATTAAATACATGTTCATTCTATCATTAAATACAAGTTCATTTTATCATTAAATACATGTTCATTCTATCATTAAATACATGTTCATTCTATCATTAAATACATGTTACTAAACTAACTAAATACATGTTCATTCTATCATTAAATACCTGTTCATTCAATCATTAAATACATGTTCATTCTATCATTAAATACATGTTCATTCTATCATTAAATACATGTTCATTCTATCATTAAATTCATGTTTCTTCTATCATTAAATACATGTTCATTCTATCATTAAATACATGTTACTAAACTAACTAAATACATGTTCATTCTATCATTAAATACATGTTCATTCTATCATTAAATACATGTTCATTCTATCATTAAATACATGTTCATTCTATCATTAAATACATGTTCATTCTATCATTAAGAGTAATTCCTCCCTCCCTTTAAAAGTGAAAGATTCAAATCTCTCCACCGCACATTTTCTCCACTATAGAAATAATAGTCTAGCCTGGATATTAATATGATGAAGTTTGTGTTATTTACAGGAGTCCGAATCTATAATCTACTGCTCACCTTGGATTTGGTCTGGTTGGGTTTTCTTCTGACTGGACAGAAGAAGAATCTATTAAACAATTTGGATTTGTTCTGATGAAGAGGCAAAGGCTTTGACGGAGTGTTACACTCTAAAATGCTGCGGTAAAAGCCATACTGCTACAATGATTAGCCTTGAACTAATTAATTAACACACATAATGAAGATTGACTGAAAACCTCAGCCTTGACACTGCAACAAACTTTCTCTATGCTGAATGAGCTGAACTGTATCACCCAGGCATTGTGTCTGATCTGTGCCTTAATCTGTCACATTGTGGCACTATAACAAGTACTTATTCATATATCTTACCCTAACCCATCTGTTTGACTTAGTCATAATTAAATTGGGTACAGATGGTCAGGGGTGTTCAACTAAGCCCTAGAGTTGTGTTTGACCACAAGGTGGCACTATTTAGAATATTTGACCATGTTGTGTTTTAGCTAATGAAACCTAGCACATGGAAAGACTTTTGCCCATAGATCATTAACCAAATTGAATGTAGATCCGCAAAGTAGCTTTGGAAGAGACGATGTTTAAAGTCTGCTAAAATATGGACAACACAACAGAATACATCATGGGCACTTCTCTGACTTTTCAAAATGACAGGAAACGCTAACAGAACTCTATCCAGTCTGTGGCATGGGTTGGTCCAGTCTACAGTGCACACATAATATGCCCAATGTCAGCATGGGTTTGAATCTGGCCCTGCTGACATGCTCTCTTCTCCTTACTTTCCTGTCTGTCTTCACTATCTCTATCCAATAAAATGACAAATATGAGTGTCACTGCCCCACTCAGAAACCCCCCCAAAAAACCTCTATAGAGGTCACTCAAAACACATCATGGTAATTTTGTACACATGTGGTGACATAGCTTAGACCCTGCTCGCAGCTACAGTATAGGACAGATCTAGAGAACCGTCTTTTTTTTATGGTTAATATTTTTTTATTGAATTTCACAGAGACATGTACACAACAGGACATAGCAACAACTACTAGTATCCGTGGGGGAGGTTATTGTCCCATGTAATAGTAGAAAACTAGTTTTGCACTTTGTTATGCAGTCCATAAACAATAACAGAGAATGTTATTTCTCTTTTTTTTTTATTACAAAAAACAAAAACACAAACAAAACAAAATAAAGATAAATGGAGGGATCACCCCCATCGGAGACAACATCCAAGTATTATAGTCCTAGACACAGCGGCAGCACAAACACCAACACTGTAAATAACATTGTGACCCATACATTGCAGATCTGTTACACATTAGTCTTGTGTACTTTCCTGAGTGTAATCCACCTGAGAACCTAGTCATTTGAGTTGAGCTGCTACATTATTACTTTTTTGGGGGGATCATTTTCATACCAAAAAGCTCAGTTTGAAATCGTTGCAAAAATAATCCTGACGTTTCTTTTTGTTGCATACCCAAGTAAGGGCCATACTATTTTATTCATGGTGTGAAAAGTGTGCCAGAGAGAAGAGCTAGGCTTCCTACACTTAGCTTCAATGAACGCTAAGGGAAGATGCTAATAAAATATTTAACTTCGCTCACAGAATGGATAGTTCAGACTGTGTGGCTATTAATCATTTAATTTTAAACTGAACGTTTTCATAACATTCACTTTGGATCCCAACAATGGATCTGAGTCCAATGGTGAAATATCAGCCTTCAGCACCACACCTGAATCTCCCCTCGTAAATATATGATCTTAAGAGATGGTCTGTTGCCATATAACAATGTCTGACTGGTAGCCATCTGGAAGCTCTCCTACCTGCTTTGTTTTGACATGCTAGCACTCAGAAGTTTAGAAAGTATTGCCTGCACTGGAGTAATACCAATCGTGCCATTTTTTAAACTTCAGTCACAGATGATTATAAGCTTTAAAGCTGATAGGTTACAGTATATTTGAATTATATATACAGTATATATATATATATATATATATGGAAATATATAATCTTGAAATCTAATCTCACAGAATAAGAGATGTGTTCTTTATACCTCATCTCATGAAGAGCCTTTGCAAATGTACTGTCCATCACTGTTAAGACCCTGACATTACGCAGGTTTCACAACAGCACTGGATTTGGTCAATGAATGTGTCCCCTCCCAAAGTATTTCCTATGATGCTGGCAGTCATTTCAAAGCAGTTGCATCTAGAGTGCAAAATGCAACATCCACACACTCAAATCTGTGCAAAACATGTTTTTGTTTATTTAATAAACAATTAATCTTCACTATTTTGATTGAAAGCAGTTGCATCTACAATGTGCAACATACAGTTTTAGTATTCTAAAATGTTTAGTATTAACTTCACTGTTCTCTCACTATCATTTATTATATCAAATTATCCTAATACCTCCATAATGAATCACTATCAGAGGATTTGTGTTTGAAGCATGCAATGAATAATATCTACACAATTCAAATGCAAATGCTGAATAAATGCATCAGCAGACCAAAAAGGCAGTCAAAGTTTAAAAAGTTTAAAATATAATCATTGCTTTGACAACTCTGCTTTTCCCAGAGCCCCCCCAAAAAACTCAAAAGAGGAGTCTGTGAGCCTTTGAGGAGTCTGTGAGTTGTGTGTGCTCTTCACACTACTAAATCTCTACCCACCCCCCCCCCCTCTTTTCAGAGAACAAGCAAAAACCACCCAATTAGCAGGTTTCAGGAGGGGTTGTGACAGCAATGGAATAAAATGTATAGTTATCAAAGTCTTACACCAACTCTGTATTTACCACCAAGCTTTATCTCAGAGGTAAGCAGCTGCAATATGATTGTAGTGACCTGTCTGGAAAGCACTTTGGTCCAAAACATTGAAATACCTCCTGAAATGGCTGTCCGCTGCCAGAGGGTGTGGACCAGTCACCAAACACACTTCCCCATCTTAGACAGGACAGAGACCCTAATGGCGCTTCTCCATTGACCAGACCGGGACGGTACAGGATGGCACGCATTTGTATCTTACCCGTATGTACCGTATTTTCAGAAACGCTTCTCCATTAAACACAACTGACCTGCCTCCCACAATGCATTTCGCACTGGCCGGCAGAGAATGGCTGCTATGTCGCTACAGTTTGTTGTGTTCTGTCTGTTCTGTGTCTCTGTGTCCTGCCTAACGTCGTACACAAACGACGTTCTACTGCACATGAGGGGTTTAACCCCACCGGACATCTTCCCCAAACTACTCACCCGTTCCACGGACATTCTGGATATGCTTGTGAGGGGGACCGCGTTTTTTGCCAGAGCTGTGAGGTGGATCAGAAGGCAGCGAGGTCGGAGAGCTGGCTGTTTGGTTCGCCTTCGGCGGAGAGGGACGCGATGCGACCACCACTCCCGGGCATATTCCTGAGCAACGTGAACTCCCTCTGCAATAAAATGGATGAACTCCGGTGTCTCGTTGCAAGGAACAGCGACTTCCACTCCTCGGCTGTCTTCGCGTTCACGGAGACGCACCTATCTTCATCTGTCCCTGACGAGGCGGTGGAGCTAGAGGGATTTTCCGCGTTCCGGGCTGATAGAGACTTCGAGGCGGTGAGCAAGTCTAGGGGAGGGGGGTTAATGTTCTTTGTAAACGTGCTGGAGTTCCGAGGTGACAGTGCTCCACAAACACTGTTCCACGGCTATAGAATCCCTATTCATCCTCTGCCGTCCATTCTATTCCCCCCGTGAGTTCAGCTCATTCATTCTCGCGTGTGTCTACATTCCACCTGATGCTGACGCCACCGCAGCAGTAGACACACTGGCAGAGCAATTGATGAGTGTGGAACGTAGTTACCCGGACAGTTTTGTTGTTGTTTTGGGGGATTTTAACCAGGCTAATCTTAGCCGGGCGCTCCCCAAATACAGGCAGCAAGTCACGTGTCCCACCAGGGGGGTGAACACTCTGGACCATTGCTACTGTACAGCTCGTCAAGCCTACCATTCTGTCCCCCGTGCTGCACTGGGCTACAGTGACCACATCCTCATACACCTGATCCCTCGCTACAGGCAGAGGTTAAAACTCTCTAAACCTGTTGTACGGCGATTCAGGGTGTGGTCTAGTGAGGCATGTGAGCGACTCTGCGCCTGGTTGGAGAGTGCAGGCTGTGACCAGGACTTGGTGGAGTGGGCGGGGCCAGAGGCTGGTAACAATCTGGATGTATACACAGACACTGTTACATCATTTATCAGCTTTGGCGAGGAGGTGTGTGTCCCCCTCCGCTCCAGGAAGTCCTTCAACAACGACAAGCCCTGGTTTTCATCCCAACTCAGGCGTCTGAGGTCAGAGAAGGAGGTGGCTAGGCGCAGTGGGGACGTGGACCGGGTCAAGCAGGCCAAGTACAGGTTCGCCAAAGCGGTGAAGGAGGCGAAGCATCGCTTTTCGGAGAAGCTGCAGCAACAGCTCTCTGAGGGGGATTCCGCCTCCGTCTGGAAAGGCCTAAAGACCATCACCAACTACAAACCCAGGTCCCCGCTGATGTCCGACAACCTCCCTCTCGCTAACGAGCTGAACGAGTTCTATTGTAGGTTTGAGAAAGAGAGGTTCCCGCCCACCCCCGCCCTCTCCCTCCACACCCCCCGGCTACAACCACCACCCCCGTCCCCCAGGGGGGCCAATGTCCCTCCTGCTACCCCCCCCCTCCCTCCCCCCTCCTCACCCGCCCCGCCCACCCCCACCCCCCTTTCCCCACCCCCTCTCTCTGTCACAGTGCGAGAGGTAAACAGACTGTTTAAGAGGCAGAATCCCCGGAAGGCAGCTGGTCCGGATTCCGTCTCTCCCTCTGTCCTGAAGCACTGCGCCGACCAGCTGGCCCCGGTGTTTACCCACATCTTCAACGCCTCGCTGGAGCTGTGTCACGTCCCAGCGTGCTTCAAGGCATCAACTATCATCCCCGTCCCCAAGAAGGCCAAGGTCACAGGCCTCAACGACTACAGACCCGTCGCTCTGACCTCTGTCGTCATGAAGGTCCTGGAGCGCCTTGTCCTGGCCTACCTGAAGCTCATCACGGATCCTGTGCTGGACCCCCTGCAGTTCGCGTACAGAGCCAATAGATCCACGGAGGACGCCGTGAACATGGCTCTGCACTACGTACTAGAACACCTAGACACTGCAGGCAACTACGCCAGGATCCTGTTCGTGGACTTCAGCTCGGCCTTCAACACGATCCTCCCACACATCCTGGAGCACCAGCTATCCCTGCTGCAGGTGCCGGTCTCCACCTGCAGGTGGATCACGGACTTCCTGACTGACAGGTCTCAGCGGGTGAAGCTGGGGAAGAGCATTTCCAGCTCCAGGTCCACCAGCACGGGCTCCCCGCAGGGCTGCGTCCTGTCTCCAGCACTATTCTCCCTTTACACCAACAGCTGTGTCTCCCGCCACCCCTCCGTCAAGCTCCTGAAGTTTGCAGACGACACCACCCTGGTGGGCCTCATCTCCGGGGGGGACGAATCTGCCTACAGGGGTGAGATCGAGGGGCTGCAGAGCTGGTGCAGTTTAAACAATCTGGAGCTAAATGCTCTGAAAACAGTGGAGATGGTGGTGGACTTTCGAAGGAAAGCAGCCCTGCCCCCTCCCATCACGCTGGTAGGTACCCCGGTGGCCTCCGTGGAGTCATGCCGCTTTCTAGGCATGACCATCTCCCGGGACCTAAAGTGGGAGCAGAACACCGAGGCCCTCACAAAGAAAGCCCAGAAGAGGATGTTCTTCCTCCGGCAGCTGAGGAAACTCAGGCTGCCGAGGTCCATGATGGTCCAGTTCTACACGGCCATCATAGAGTCCATCCTCACCCACTCCATCATCACCTGGTTCCCTGCTGCAACGACCAAGGACAAGGCGCAGCGGGTGCTACGTTCAGCAGAGAGGGTGATCGGCTGTCCCTTGCCCTCCCTCAACTCCCTGCATGACACCAGGGCTCTGAGGAGGGCAAGGAAGATCATGGCAGACCCCTTCCACCCCGGCCACGGCCTCCTCACCCTGCTTCCCTCTGGAAGAAGGTTGCGGCTGCCTAAGGCACTGAAGGCCCGCCACAGGCTCAGCTTCTACCCCTCAGCCGCCAGGCTGATAAATGACTCTGGCTTCCCCCTCCCCCCCGCCCCCAAGTCTGCCCAGGACTGAACTGGACTCACTGTAAAAACTCTGCACTGCACTTTATACTTTATACCGCACTATCCAATGCACTGTTGTCTGTCCTGTGTTGTTGTTGTTGTTGTTGTGTTGTCCTGTTTTTTGACATGTGAAAAAAGTATTAACGCACTTGCTGTGGTGACGAAGCAAATTCCTATATGTGTAATGCATAGTGGCAATAAACGTTATCTGAATCTGAATCTGAATCTTGTCTTGTGTTTGACGTGAGAGCTGAGAAAGGAGTATTCTGCTGCACCTGGCTTGAAGGCCAAACAGAACAGTCCCAGACAGACAGTAACTCCCTAATACCTTATAATTGGTCTTGTGTAGGGTACCAAACTGATAACGTGCCTTAGGGTAGGAAAACTGATAAGATATCTAACTAACTGGTGCTAGAAGAATGAACAATAAAACCTTTGAAAGAAAGATATATCCTAACACATCCGTGATCATGTGAAAAAAGTATAAACGCACTTGCTGTGGTGACGAAGCAAATTCCTATATGTGTAATGCATAGTGGCAATAAACGTTATCTCAATCTCAATCTCAATCTCAATCTCTCAATCAGATTTAGCTGGGGTGCTGCAGCTGAAGAGTATCAAATAGAGTGCAAAAAAGCAGCATTTGCATACTCAAATCAGTGCAAAAACTATGTTTATTGCGAGCTTTCAGTCTCAAGGCTCTCGGACCATTGTAAACAAGGTATGACGTGTCACTTATCAATCAAACCAATCGACGGTCTGCAGCGTCACATCGTAGCGCGGATCAAATCAAATCACATTTTTATTTGTATAGCGCATTTCTTACAAGATGCAACTCAATGCGCTTCACACAATGAACATTTTCAGTCAATCAGTCAATACTGACAGAGCCGCGAGCAGGCAAAAGTAAAAACCTGTACACTATATAGCCAGGACAAAATTCCCTTGCAGCCCTCTACACAGAGCGACTACTAGCCAGTTTGCCTACCAGTACCCAGCGGTGGGCCCCCACACCCCCCCCCGGGGAGCCCCCGCCGCCCCACCACCAGCACACCCGGCCCAGCCAAGCAAGCACAGACCAAAGAGGCCCTGCACAAGGACGGCCAAGCAGGTGCCCCGGCGGCGGAACAGACCAGGCACACAGGGGCAGCCGGGGGGCCCCAAGGGGAGGCCAAGGACCACCGGCACAAAGCAAGCAAGCAAGGGCAAAAAACCTGTACACCATGTATCCAGGAAAAGTTCCTTGCATATTATCAGCGTACACACTGTCCATAAATGTAGTGTTATATCTGCATCGTTCTGCATCCAGCATGGTCACAGGTCCTGCCAAAAGAGAATCTTAAGCACAGTTATGATGCAACAACACAATAAAGACAATAAAGATGACAGCAATACAACCTGATGGTGGTCCTGGTACACCCTTGTACCGGTTCCAATACTGCTCTAGGTGCTACTGGGAGCTGACAGTGCCTCATCAGCATTTTCCTGTCAACACAAATCTCAAAACACGAGTATGGTGTAATGGCCTAGTGATCCTAGTTCTATAATGTCCAATGTCTCCCTTAGTATCAAAAGGCGACATTGAATAAGTAGGTTTTGAGGTCACGTTTAAAAATGTCCTGAGTTTTAGACAACCTCAGGCCCTCAGGTAGGGTGTTCCACAATCTAGGAGCATATATGCTAAAAGCTGATCCTCCAAATCTCTTTGTCCTAGCCTCTGGCACTATTAAAAGTTCCGTGCCACTAGACCTTAGGGGTCTAGCTGGTGTGTATCTTATGAGCATGTCCACCATGTAATTGGGTGCATCGCAGTGGAGTGATTTATAGACTAGTAAAATGATCTTAAAGTCTATTCTATAACTGACGTGTGGTGTGATGTGCGCTCTCCGTTTGGTCCTAGTAAGGATACGAGCAGCAGCATTCTGAACCATTTGTAGTCTATTAATCATTTTTTTAGGGAGACCTGTCAGGAGAGCATTACAGTAATCTAGCCTACTAGTAACAAACGCATGCATTAGTTTTTCAGTGTCTGCCTGGGAGAGAAATGATTGTACCTTAGTGATGTTTCTTAGATGGTAGAAGGATGTTTTAATAGTATTATTAATATGAGTTTCAAAATTTAGATCTGGGTCAATTATGACACCAAGATTCCTAGCCTGACACTTAGTGTTAAGAGCTAGTGTTTTCAAGTGTGCAGATAATTTCTCTCTCCCAGTTTTCTCGCCAATGATCAATACCTCTGTTTTTTCTTGATTGAGTTGGAGAAAGTTTTGTGTCATCCACATATTAATATCGGCAATACAATCTATCAGGTGGTCGATCATCTTGTAGTCGTTGGGAGTTACTGAGATATAAAGCTGAGTGTCGTCAGCATAGCTGTGGTAGTTAACGCTATGCCTCTTGATAACAGAACTGAGGGGTAGCATGTATAGGCTAAAAAGCAACGGTCCTAAAATGGCCCCCTGGGGAACTCCACAGGTTGTGCTATAATTTTTTGACTTATGGTCACCAAGGGCTATAAAGTAGTCTCGGTCAGCCAGGTAAGTCCTGAACCAGTTTAAGACCGGACCTGAGATAGTACCTTTCACTCCGAGTCAGGAATGGTAGCTAAAATAAGTACGGGTACTATGGCCCGGTACGGGCCAGTTGGCAGTGGAGAAAGCAATCACCAGGTACAACTGTCAACTATAATCTGTTGAAGTTTCTGTTTGAAGATAGTAAGTGATGTGAGTTTGAGTGTGTTTTGTAAAGTGGTCCAATCGTTTGCTGCAGCAAAACGGAAGGGGTTGCACCCGAAAACAGTGCGGGCTTTTGGGACAGTGAGCCTGATGAGATCCCTAGGCAAGGCAAGGCTAGTTTATTTGTATAGCACATTTCATACAACAGGGGCAATTAAAAGTGCTTTACATACATTATTTAAAAATACAGCAAGAGGAGCATAGTAAGAAAATAAAAATGACAATGAATAAAAGCAAATATACCGTAAGAAGTAAATAGATAAAACGTTAAATAAGACAATAGTTAATGGAAAAAAAGACATTGATTGAAGTGTTTGTGTTTAATCATAACTGCCGCAAAACATGAAGGTTTTTAGCTTAGATTTAAATATTTTAAGGGTTGGGGCCTGTTTGATTTCTTCGGGGAGTTTGCTCCAGGAGCATGCTGCACCGTGTTTTGTTTTTACTCTTGGAATTATTAGCTGATTTGTCTCAGCTGACCTTAGGGACCTTGCGGGAATATAGGGTGGGAGGAGGTCTGATATGTATTTTTGTCCAAGACCATTTTGTGATTTGTATGTAATTAGGAGGATTTTGAATTCAATTCTCTGAGAGACTGGTAGCCAGTGCAGGGATCTCAGGATTGGTGTAATGTGTTCAAATGTCTTTGTTTTTGTTAGGACCCTAGCAGCGGCATTTTGGATGAGCTGCAATTTATGAATATCTCCTTTAGATAGGCCTGTTAGTAGAGCATTACAATAATCAAGTCTACTCGAAAACAAATGCATGGATGAGTTTTTCAAGGTATTGCTTGGACATGAAACCTTTCATTCTTGTTATGTTTTTCAGGTGATAGTAGGCAGATTTAGTTATCGAGTTTATGTGGCTGTTGAAGTTTAGATCGGAGTCTAGAATTACACCAAGATTTATTTTCTTGTTTGAAGAGAGAGAATCAATTCATCCCTAGACCTTGAGTGGTAACCATTGTGAGAGAAGTGCAGGAGAGATGAGAGGTAGAGAGGTGTTTTTCCCAGGATTGTCTTATAAATTAATTCAAGCCAGTGAAGAAACCGCCTGGTATGAAGGGAGGAGCCCAACAGTTTGTAGAGGTCACAGTGGTGAGTAGTGAAGGCCGCACCACGCTCATGCTTAGATACTTATATGAATAAATTCCTCTTTCAATCTGAACCAATGACTTGAAGGTTCTGGATAAACAACGGAAAAAAACATTCTTCATCTGCTCTGTGACACATCCAGTAGAGTCTATTTTTATAACATGATTCATTAATATATATGATTCTTACAGTGCAATACAAATATTGTAATATCTCTACCCATATCAGGACATAAGGTTTGATTGAATAGGGCGAATCTAAATGGAACCATTGTCACGCATGGTACTAGTTCAATAAGGCTGCCAGTATAACATCTTGCCTGGGGCATCGGAGGTAAAGCTACTCAGAAGTATTGATTCCTTATGGAGGCTTTTATCTAAGATGACTGGGCCTCGGTGAGAGCCATTATAGGGGAGCTTCTACAGCTGCTTCATTGATTCATTTTGTCTTTAGAAATCCAGCTATTCTGGGTATATGTAGGTCTAATTCATACAGAGACTCGGTGTCAATCTTTAAAACCTTGCTCTGATCTCAAACTGTTCTGGGCTTTTATTCTGGGATTCTTTCCATATATAGCTATGCTCTCTGTATGTTATCACAGAGCGAGCACATAACTGCACCCACAGTGACATGTTTTCAATAGAATCACATCCTCTTTCTCAGTATCTGATTGACATCGGCTCATATTGTTTTCCGCTCAATTCATCTGCAACTTAAGAATGTTTACTCTAAGTGCCACTGTATTGCAGTAAATATACTACATTATTTTGATAAGCCAAACCCATATTGCTCTGAATGATACTGCAGTGCACATACACTATAACATCTATGATTGCTGGGGATGACAATTATATATAAAGGTGGCTCTGTTGTGCACCCCAGTCCTTCAAGGCATAAAGTGTTAAAACTGTCTTCAAAGTGAAGATTGACAGTGCAGTGGCCATTTGCAGTGGAGGTTTCTGGCTGCCTTGCTGCCTACTGCTGCGGCCTGGTCCCTGAGCTGCAGTACAGGGTCAGAGTTGGAGATGACCACCTCCTGTACACTGGGTATGAAGTGGGCCGTAAATCACAAGGAATGGTGTGAGAGAGAAAGTGTGATGTGTGAGTTAGAGAGTAAGTGGGTGTGAGTCTGAGTGTATTCAATTACATTGTGTTCACATAATAGAGGGTGTGTGTGTGTGTGTGTGTGCGATTGGACATAGCTATGTGTGTACAGTACATTATGTGCATGTCTAGGTATGGGCCTATGTGCATCTTGAAGGGTCAGGGTCACCCAAGCCGAACAGGTCGAAGGGTAGAGGCCCAGACCAAGAGTGATTCCAGAAGATCCCAGAAGACCTCAACGGTGGAGCAGTCGGAAGATGGTGGGTGTGAGAACGACCACAACAGCTGCGAAGGCGGCCACGTGGGTAAACCCGGGGGGGTACAGACCGGACCACCAGCATCCCCCTGCAACTCCCGCCAGACGAAGGTCGTCATGGGTTCTCTCATGCCACTGGATGTCTACCTGGAAGGAGTGAAGATGGTGGAAGTGAAGACTGCACAGGCACACCCTCACCTTTATCCCTACCTATGTGCAAGCTTCTTGCCCCTCCCCCCAGGGTTAGGGCCCTGGAGCTCGCAAGGTATAACATTGACATTGCAGCTCTCAGCGAGACCAGACTATATGGAGAGGACTCCCTGACAGAGGTTGGTGCAGGGTACACCTTCTTCTGGAAGGGGATCCCTGAAGGCACTCGCCACATCCATGGAGTAGGCTTTGCTGTGAAGTCCCAACTGCTGCAACGCATCCCAGAGTCCCCTATCGGCGTCAACAAACGCCTAATGACATGGCGCATTCCCTTTGCAAAGGTACGCTTCGCCACTCTCATTAGTGCTTATGCACCAACTTTAGACGCCGAGTTCAACATCAAAGAGGATTTCTACCGAGCTCTCAACTCCATACTACAGAAAACCCCGGCTACGGACAAGCTCATACTCATGGGAGACTTAAATGCCAGAGTGAGTACGGAGCAGATGGTATGGGACAGAGTTATTAGCCGACATGGAGTAGGGAAGATAAATAACAACAGGCTTCGGCTCCTCTCCCTCTGTGCAGAACACCACCTGGTCTATAACCAACACCATCTTCCAGATGAAGAACAGGTTCAAAAACCACCTAGCAGCACCCCTGCTCTAAACATTGGCATCTTCTGGACTATGTGATTGTATGAGGTCATGCGCGGAGCTGAGTGCTGGACTGATCACCTCATGGTCAGATCCAAAATCCTCATGAGTATTCAACCCCATGGACCGAGGACAGCGCTCAAAAAGAAACTAAATTCTGCAGCGCTTAACACCCCCACCTCGAAAGATCACCTTTGACGGCTCCTTGCTGAAAACCTCGACAAGATACCGGAGGAATCAGCTGACTGGCCAGCTCTGTGCCAGGCTATCCACAGCGCAGCCTCTGAGGCGCTTGGCCAGACGAGGAAACGTCACCAGGACTGGTTTGACTGTAACTCAGCCAAGATACAGCCCCTGCTAAAAACCAAGCATGAAGCCCACAAAGCTCTCCTGTCCTGCCCTGGTTCTCCCACCTTGAAAGCTGTCGTTGCTGCAGCAAGAACAGCAACCCGGCGCGTCCTCCAGGCCATGGAGGACGCCTGGTGGATACAGAAGGCAAAGGTGATCCAAAGCCTGGCAGACTGCAACAACACCCAGGGTTTTTATGATGCCATCAAAGCATTGTATGGCCCCAGGAAGCGGGCGATTGCTCCAGTCCGATCAGTCGACGGTTCGACTCTCTTTAAGGACCATCATGATATCCTCGCCCGTGGGCAAACCACTTTGAGTCTCTACTCAATCACACCAACCCCATTGACCCGCATATTCTGGATAATCTCCCAGACATGCCACCAGTCACGCACCTGGACACCCCACCACACTTCTCTGAGACCCGTCAAGCCATTGTGGGTCTAAAGAACAATAAAAGCCCTGGACCCGATGGCATCCCAGCAGAGGTTTTCAAACACGGAGGGTACCTCCTCACGCGCCATCTGCACCTCCTGATCTGCAACACCTGGGAACATGAGACCCTCCCCCAGGACTGGAAGGATGCACACATTGTGGTCATCTACAAGCAGAAAGGGGACAGAGCAGTCTACACTTTATATCACCAGTGTACTTATATTATCATGTACTTATATTTCAATTTATTTTCCTGTTAAGGCGGCTGGGCAGTGATAATGTGCCCATGTGGAATTGTGAATGCGCTTAAGTTCAATATAAGAGCTGAAAGCCCAAGAGATTATGCGGACATGCTGCTGTCTTTTAAACACTTTCCAAATGTGGCCATAATATGTATATATATTATATGACTTTGCCAGAGGTTTGGCTACTCACACCAACTTGAGGGAATCCGAAGAACTGCCCTTCAGACCAAATGAAGGCAGACTGACCGAAGCCACACCTGACAATCTGAAGTCCGCTGAGAAAGGTGGGCTGAAAATAAACCTGCCCTGGTTAAAATTGAAAAAGGAGCCCGTGGACATAAATGCACACCCTACAACGGGATCTTCGGATCACTATGCTCTCTATGACACTTTCCATGAGGCTAACACAAAAGACCCAAAGGATTGCCTCAGAAAGATAGGCCTTGTCCCGGAGCTCTGTGGCTGGGTGAACTCTCAAACAGCCGAACAGGTTTTCTCAAAAATGAGAAAAAATAACTATTTCATGAACATGATGTCTCTTTGTCATGCGATGTATTATTCATCGCCACAACAGCATGGTCAATGAGAAGACCCTGACAGACCTTCGGAAAGTGTCACCAGAGGACCTCACTCTTGATTCAAGTAGAAAGGCAGTAATGGGTGCGTGTTAAATATTTAAATATGTGTGTTAAATGTTGTTATCTTTGAAATTGTTTTGTCTCCACTGCTAATGTTTTTTCAATTATTGATCATATCTTTTTTAGCATCTACACTGTATTCAAGTGGCACTTCATCTCCAGCACACCCCTCAGGTATTATGACAGCCTTTTATCATCTGTATAACTGGTTCAGCTGGACAAATGTGTATGGATCAAGTCATGACGATGATCTACCTTTTACTACAGTGCAAAAGGAACCGCAGAACATTGACCAATGTTCAGAAAAATGTGAGGACATAACAATAATGTCCTCACTGGAGCCCTGCAGAGCCTCATGGACCCTAAAGGGTCATCATCCCCTTCAGGAGCAGCTGGTAAACTGATGTTTCTGTATACTATTGTCCTTCGTATTTTATTATTCATTTGGAAAACGACTGAGGTTCATGCTGTGTTCTTTGTTTTGCTGTTGATTTATTTGTACATGTCCTCTCCAGATCAACTATGTCCTGGATATTACAAGGCCACATGATGAGCTCATCATCAAAGATCAACCAACTTGCCTGAACAGGGAAAACATGTTGACCCTTGGACTTCGAAAGGACATCGACTCATTTGTATGTTACAACTATCCATGTTAGTGGTGAAGGTATGTTTTGAAAAGAAATTGTCATGAATTCATTGTCTAACGCTATCTGTAAACTACATCACCAGGCAGGAAACGCTTGCCTCAGACTGATTCACCAAATGGCTACTATGAAGGTATGTTTTTTTCAAATCATTTATGCAAGAAATGTTTATACTAAGGATAGTTGATTGTTGAAGTGCCTGGATGAAAAGGTAATGCTGTGGCTTATATGCCTTGTTGTGATTTTAATAGATAGCTGGAACTCAGCCATATGTTTTACGTACCATTTTCTAGCATTGACTAATTTTAGATGCACTTGAATTCTACAGGGAAAGGAGGTTTTTATTGCTGACCTTCATGTAACCGCAATGTGGGTCCATCCCCACAACTGTGATCCCATGAGCCATTTCCCAGTAAGTCAAATGATTGAGATAAACAGCTATGTAGACAACATTGTATCCAGCATTACAATTGGCATGCCCTTCATGGGACATCAGCACATTAGCTGTGTTGGTCCTAAATACTTTTTTTTTTTTACTTGATTTCATCAAGGTAAATTAAATGGTTTCCTAACACTAAGCCAAAAAAACCACTACATGTATGAGAAAGGACTTCATCAAATTATCATGTAATTCATAATTATGCACACCCCAGTTAAGTGTTGGATAAAAATGATAAATGCAGTACATGGTTTTGAACAGGAACATGCTGATCAGAAGGATGCCCTTATCCTTCCACTGTGGGTTCCAGGCCATTGTGTCCTGTGTGTAAGTGTACTATACCCATATATATATACAGAGCATAACTTTATATGCAACATATGACATCCACAGTAGTAGATTATAAAGACATACAATGTAGTTGAGCATTTCTCAGCTTTAACCTTCATATGCCATTTGCTTGTGAGTTTGTGTCTATTGTATTACCCCCAAAGTGTCCTTTTTGCTTATTGTCCAGAATGCGTTATTCCCTGTAGGTAATGAGGCCACACCAGAAAGAAATGTTCTTTCTAGATTCGCAGTATTTCAAAACTCCAAGGGGATTCACCTCTGAAGCCTACAGAACATTATTAAGGTTGCCCCAAATATTTTTTGCTCTGGCAGTCACGTTCCCCTGACCTGCCTGGCGGTCCCCTGACCTGCCTATGATGTGTGTCCTGGCGGTCCCCTGACCTGCCTGGCGGTCCCCTGACCTGCCTATGATGTGTGTCCTGGCGGTCCCCTGACCTGCCTATGATGTGTGTCCTGGCGGTCCCCTGACCTGCCTATGAACTTTGTCCTGGCGGTCCCCTGACCTGCCTATGATGTGTGTCCTGGCGGTCCCCTGACCTGCCTATGATGTGTGTCCTGGCGGTCCCCTGACCTGTCTAATGTTACTGCCATTTCTAAAGACTTGTGTTCAATCAGGAGGCATTGTGGCAATGCATGCATTATGTACTGATTGTTTGTCCAACATTCAGAAAGGATTGGCTTCCCGAAAGCTGGAGTGGACTTAAATAGACACATTTCCAACACAAGGAAAGAGAGACACAGAGAAATCCTCCTCATTGAACTTTTGCAAATAAGCATGATCGACCGACTTGCATGGTGTGAAGTGGTTCTGAAGCAGCAGTGGTACTAATGTTGTTCCTTTTTTCTCTCCTGTAGGAGGTGTGTACTTCTTTGTTTGACTTAGTTTTATTCTTGGTTGCCCAGGGGTGTTGCTGAGAAAATTGTTGCGGGATCCTGGACAGAGAAGACTGGTCTGGATTTGGAGGTATTGTTTGAATGTTACTATCATATTATAGCTATAGTCAGGGGTGTACATAACTTTTCGGGGCCAGTGCTCAGAGGAGCACCTAGGGATGCTGCTTGGTGCTCCCCGAGCTCGCGAGTCACGACCCGTCCCACAGGATGGATGAAAAAGGGATACATGGATAACTTATATTAGCAAAACGACATTTATTCATAAATAAAGATGAACGAACAAATGATTGGGTGCAAAACCAAAATATGAATGAATGAAATAAACAAAATGAAAACCAAAATAAACAAATGCAAAATCAAATGACTGCTCTTTAAGCATGAAAGTCTGTCAGACTCCTTTAAACACAATGAAATCAACTGACATCTCTTTAAGCACTGCTCTGTTCTGTAAACACTGAAATCAACTTTTCAACAAAAAGTTACAGCCTAAGCATTTATTTATGCTACAAGCTTAATCATCATCACTGCTCTCTTGACTGCTGTAAGTTATCACTGTCCTCAATTTCAACCATGGTAGAGGATAGGCCATCACTTTAAATAGCTCATTATTTTGATTGTGCAACAAAGTCTTTTTTTTTTCTTTCTTCTAATAGAATTCCCAACCATATTCCCTGGGTCAGGGGTCTAGGTGCGATAATGAAGCTGTAAAACAAACGTCTGAACGTTTGAAAGCTTCAGAGAAACGTGAAGTCCCTTGGTGTTGTTTTTCCTTTTAGCGACGAGTCGTTCGGGACTGAATTTTCACGTGTCGGCGTGATAACCGTGATAACCGTGCGATACGCGATACGCGAAATGAAAGTACGAGTTAAGATACTTTACGAATGTTTTCGTGAGGGGAGTCGCCGTGGTCGTCGTAATGGATTACTCGTCGGGCCTTCGGCTGAGGGGACGGCAAATAGTTACTTACATGGTGGGGCTTGCTTCTTGGACAGAGCTGTTGGTGCGCAAAAGCGCCTTCATGGGGCTGATCTGCCGCGTAGCATGCATTTTGGCGACGCATGCGCACTGGCGCACCAGTTATGTGCACCCCTGGCTATAGTCATAATTACCTACTATTCTCTAACTGTAACTTTTCTTCGTACAGGGGCTTCCGAGGCAGACCAGTGGCAATGACTGTGGTGTCTTCATGATACTGGTGAGTTATGGTAATGCCACCAAGTGATATGGCACACTTGATTGTTCCTTAAAACCATCAAAAAATGTGTAAATGTATGTAACAATGACTGACCACCACTTAGACCTGACCAACATTCTGTTTGTGCATTTGCAAATAAAAAGGTGTGCAATAAAAGGTATTAAGGAGCATTCATGTGTGCAGACCTCTCATATCACTTTCTTATGGAGTTATCAGCCATGTACATTTCATTGGATGTGTGTGACTACCTTCTCACTGAGTTATAAGCTGTCACATGGTAATCTTGTCTTTGTGTCTTTTCTCATTACAGTATGCCTGGTATTTCGCCATGGAGGCTACCTTTGACTTCAGCATTGTAAGTATTAAGAAAACAAGAACCCATTATATCAATATGCTATAAGACTTTGAATGCAAATTGAGTAACTGCTCTTTCTTTAGGATGACATGTCTCTCCTGAGAAGGTGGTTGTGTATTGTCCTGGTGGAAAACCTTGGGCTGGAAGGGTATGCTGCAGTGCTACAAAAATAATAATTGTATTTGTACATTTATTATCAAGAGGACTTTGGGGTAACACCTGGCCCTACAATTCAACCTTCCGGTGAAGATAATGTGTGTTCATTTCAGATTTGGAAGGAAGTTTGCTCACTTTAGTGAGGAAGGCAGAGCGACCCTTCACGACAATGTCCCACCTGTATTCAGGACCAATTCAAGTCTTAAAAGGAGGCATGCAAGCAACACCATGGTCAGTGCATCTCTCACTAAGTATCTATGACCGTGTGCCTGTTTCTGAATGGGCTACTGCTCCTAAAACACATACTCCATGCAACGTTATGGCACATGCAATATGTTTAGTGGTACTGTGTCATTCTGAATCCAGCCTGGATCTCTTTTTGAAGTAGTTAACCCTTTCATGTAAAACATACTGGCAATAATGGTGGACTCTGTACAGATGCCACTGGACACTGACGAGGACCACGCGTACTTCAAGAGGCCTTACAGCTTACCTCCTAAATAATTGGTTAGTGTGAATGAAGTTTATTGCATACAAACATACTATCCACCATTCACAGCTGTACACATAGTCATGCTTATGTGTGTATCCATTTAGGAAAGTGATGTTACCATGGACAAAGATGTCAGAAGCCTGGATAGTGAAACCACACTTTCTATCAAGACACTTGAGGCACCGCTGGACTGGCCATACAATCTTTCTGCCCGCTGGCAGATGGGCCGCGCTAGTTTTGGGCCGGTCGGGCCGCCTGACCCCCCCCCCCCCCCCCAAAAAAAAAATGTAAAAAAAAAAAAATACTATGTTACAATACTAACACATGGGCTGGCTCAATCACATGCTTAGGCCCTGCTGTCCATCGGCCCCCTCCCCCACTCTGATCCCTCGGCCGACAACCCAAGTGCAGTGTCATGTTCGTAGATAAGATGTGATATTTGATATTGTTTGTATTTAAAATGTTAATAAATAATTGTACTACTTAACAGTATTAGAATGTTAATAAATAATTGTAATTATTCCTATGACTGCCGAGCTTTTTGTTATACAACTACTTAACAGTATTGAGTATGGGTATTGTTTGCTCAGCACAGCAGCCATGTCTCATCACCGTGGAGTACGTTAACAGTGAGTGAGTACACTGGTTCACACTTGAATTGGTATACTTGCTGTCCATGTCACTTACTCCGCTCTATAGGGGGTTTTACAAATGGTATATTCAACAGACTGCCAGCATGTTGATCGGCGGTGTCGGACCGATTGTGTTGGGCCGGTCTGAGCCACATGGCAGGGCCTAATTTTTGTCCCAGTCCAGCCCTGACTTGAGGTAAGTAAGGAAGTGCAAATGATCAAGGAAAGAAAGTGACTCATTCAGTACTTAACTGCACCTTTTCATTGTAACATGGTTAAGCACTGTATTATTACATTTTAGGAAAGGGCTCAACAAGTCCAACACCAACGAAGAGTGACCAATGACTTGTTAGTGGATTTCATCACTCAGCCCAAAGGCTTACTGCAACATCTTGAAGTGAGTTTGCAACTGAAATGTCTAAGTAAAGTGACACATTTAAGCATAATATAAATAATGAAAGTGAAATGTTTTATATTTGTGTAGTGATTGTACATTTACATAGAGCATCCTCCCAACAAACTATATATTTGCAGGCAATCATGGCAGGACAAGTCAAGTCTCTTTGGGCAAAAAAGAAGGCCACAGGCATCATCTTCTTTGACGATGATGGACCAAATGGACAGACTAGTTCACTTCCTCTCAGCAGTGGTAAAAAAAACACAGACAACATTGGCTGATCCGTCGGCATTCGTCATTGATGTGCTTCTGCCAAAGGTGACAATTCACTGACACTTTTTATTTATTTATAGACTACATATTTCATATTATAACATATGTCACACTTTAACTCATGGTCAATATCCAGTAGGATCTTATAATGCCATTTGCTCAAATCGGGTCTTGCTTAGTTGTCACCTGCAACATGGCACAACCTTCTTAGATGTCTACATTTTGACTTCCGGTGGCATGCACTGAATGGTTTGACACCTGTATGAGGCTCCGTAAAATCTTTGATTTAAATCATCACTGACGGCTTAAATCCTATAATTTGCCGTGGCACAAGTTTATATAGTTTGTTTGTAGGTTACGTATTCGAGAGCTAGTCGAAGATTATATTCTTAGACGCGAATGTGTACCCGCAGCAAACAAATGGATCCAGACGCCATGGCTAAACTTGTGAGACATTGTTTGCAAAGAGGTCTCCCGTTTATCTGTCGAGTTATCTAAAGATAATGAACTCATTCGCAAGGAGATCTCCAATGCCAACGTGCTTGTTCGCAGGGAAATCTCGGATGGCTTAAAACCTATCCAGGCGACTTTGCAACGCCTAGAGGGTTCTCTCAATGAATGCAAAGTAAAAGTTCGAGACCTGGAGAATGCCGCCACGCTCACAGACGCATGCATTGATACGCTCGAAAAAGATTGCAAACTACTCAAAGAAAAGAATGACATCCTGCTCCAGAAAACATCATCTTTGGAGTTTCATTCTAGGAAATTCAATTTGAAATTCATCGGATGTAAGGAGGGGATAGAGGAAGGGAGACCTACTGCGTTTGTCCAGGACCTCCTGCGAGAGCTGTTTGGAGAGGCTGGGACTGGCCCTGCGCCCCTGCTCTCCATTGCGCACCGGGTTGGACCACCGCGAGGGGAGAGGTGCCGTCCGCTCATCGCCAGGTTCCATAGGCTGGAGACTAAATCGACAGTCCAACGCTTGGCGGCCAAGAAAGCTGGCCAGTTGGCATACCGGGGGGATAAGATCAGCGTTTATCCGGACGTTCCTGACGACCTGCGCCGTCAACAAGCCTTTGGCCCGATCAGGGCACTTCTCCGTGCGACATCCCTGAGATATGGCCTGGTGCAGCAGGCGCTCCCGGCTAAACTTCTAATTACCTTCCAGGAAAAGACTCATTCCTTTACTAAAGTGGACGAGGCAATGAACTTCTACCATACGACCATCAAGCCTACTCTGTAAACGGCAGACTTGGTAGGCTAATTTCATTTAATTTCATTTCGAATAGGCTATCCACCTGGACGATGATACACTCTGCGGAGAACATTGCTCAATTTGTAGTGTGTGTGTGTATGTGTATGTGTATGTGTATGTGTATGTACATGTGTAGGCTATATGTGTGTGTATATTATGACTGTGTATGTGTATGTATGTGTATGTGTATGTATGTGTACATATGTATATGTGTGTGTATACTGTGACTGTGTGTGTGTATGTGTGTGTGTGTGTGTGTGTGTGTGTGTCTGTGTGTGTGTGTGTCTGTGTGTGTGTGAGTGAAAGCTAGTGTGCACATCCGAAATGTGTGCATAAGTGTGTTTGTCTGTAGGCCAGACTGACACACCACATGAATGTATGGGCAATGATCTCTCCGTGTCCTGCCGGGGTGTTGAGAGCCACTTTATGACTATGCTGTCACCTTTATAAATACTTGAGTCACGGAGTGCCTTAGACAGGGTTTGGCCTGTTTTTGTTGTGGTCACAACTCCACTGTATTTTGTGGAGCAAGGGAGGGTCAAAGAACCGTGCCCCTTTTTCTGTTCTGAGGGGCTGACCTTTATGTCGTTTTTATTTTTACTTTTCACGTTGTTTCGTTTTTTTGGGAGGGTTTTCTGTGGGGGGGGCTATTTTGTTTATGTTAACTGTTTTGCTCAAGTCAAATCGCATGTAGAGACTACATTTTCATGTCTAATTTTTGAATTATGTCGTAGAGTAGGGCTGGTCACTTGTATTCTTCATATTAAAAGCATGATATCTATTAAAAGTATGTTATATATAATCTGGATAATATGCTTACTTTATGAAATACTCACAATGTTAATTTAAAATGAAGCCCTTAAACGGAGATATGAAAAAGTTGAAAATAATATCATTAAATGTTAATGGCTTGAATAACATAATTAAGAGGAAAAAGATTATCCTCCAGCTGAGGAGAGCTGGAGGAGATGTCCTCTTTTTTACAAGAAACCCATTTAAAAAAAAAAAAAGAACATGACAAATTGAGTAGGGGACAAATTTACTCCAGTTCATATGGAACACAGAAGAGGGGTGTTGCTATAATTATACAACCACACATACCATTTAAAGAAGAACAACATATATACGATAAAGAGGGCAGGTTTGTTTTAGTAATTGGTAAAATAGAGTCAATTACTGTCTCATTTTTAAATGTATACTATCTACCGGAATTAGGCCCAGAATTCATGTCAGAAATAATCGAAATGTTAATGACAAAATGTAAAGGAATCACCCTAATGGGAGGAGATATGAATCTTACAATAAATTCTAGGCTAGATTCCTCAAATAATAAACCACACAGAGCTGATAAAACATCATCAATTTTAAGAAGTGCAATGTCAGAATTTGGATTAGTAGACATATGGAGGATGCTAAATCCAACTAAAAAAACATATACATATTATTCTGGACGATTTCCAACTTCCAATAGACTGGATTATTTCTTCATGTTTAAAAAAGACAAGAGAGGATGGAAACATGCACAATAGGCACAAGGGATTTATCAGATCATGCTATGCTATCTATAACTATACATTTGGATATAAAGCAAGGAGAAAAAATATGGAGATTAAACAACTCACTTCTCCAAGATAAGATCTTTGTTGAAAAAAGCAATAAAGCCATAAAAGAATACATAGAGATAAATGACAATGGAGATACTAATCCAACTATTATATGGGAGGGCCTTAAAGCGGTACTACGAGGACAGATAATATCATATTGTGCATGGAAGAAAAGACAAACACAACAAAAACAGATAATACTTGAACAACAAATACAACACTTGGAAGACAAATTAAAAAATACAAATGAAATAATAGTAAAAAATGAATTAAAAAAGAAGTATAAGGAGTTGGATAAAATCCGTACAGAGGAAGTGGAGAAATTAATTACATACACCAAACAGAAATATTACGATGGAGGACCTAAGTCTTTAAAACTCCTAGCATATCGACTTAAGACACAGACTAAAAAAGCACACATTTCGAAATTGAAGACTGTAGAAGGCTCTGGAACAATAACGGAAAAGGATAAAATAGCTGAAGAATTCGTAAAATATTATGAGAACCTTTATAAAAACACAGGAAACATTGACCTGGGACTAATGAAAGACTTCTTACATAAGTTAAACTTAAAGCAAGTAACAAGATCAAAAAATGAACAGCTCATTAAGGACATCACAGTAAATGAAATACAACAGCAAATAAATAATCTTAAAATGGGGAAAACACCAGGTGATGATGGATATACTAATGAATTTTATAAAACTTTTCAAAAACAATTGATACCACTACTTTTACAAGCATATAAGTTTGTATTACAAACGGGAAATTGGGCAACTACTTGGAACTCATCTATAATAACGGTTATACATAAAGAAGGTAAGGACGCTACTGAATGTTCGTCTTACAGGCCAATATCACTACTGAATACGGACCATAAAATAGTAACAGCCATTATTGCCAATAGGTTAAAGGACATCGTGCCAGATATAATAGACAGCGACCAATGTGGTTTTATACCAGGTAGGCTGTTGTCAGATAATATAAGGAGGACGTTAAATATAATGGACTACGCACAAAACAATGGTGCAAACTAGGGATGTCCCGATCCCACTTTTTCACTACCGATACCGATACCGATACCTGGGCTTCGGGTATCGGCGATACCGATACCGATCCGATATTTGTATAATTTTTTTGACCCCTGAATATTTTTTTTTTTTTTTTTTTTTTTTCCTAACACCAGGGGAGCCACCCCTCCTAAATTTCGTTGTTTGGTACCTGTACTGTAGCAATGACAATAAAGACCATTCATTCATTCATTCATTCATTCAAATACCTCCCCAGTATATAGTCCACACCAACAACAGTTAAATTAAAGACTGCCAGCCTTTATTAAAGCAACAAATGCGACGTGTTGTGGATTGGAACTACGGATCATAAGCTTTCAAATGATGTGTCATACATTGAAATCCGAAAAAATATGAAGTTAGAGTCATTTGAATGTTGTTAGACGTCAGGCACATATAGGGTTAACCTCTTTGTAATGAAACCGGAAGCACACAGCGCAGCGCTATGCGCATTTTAAGCGCATATAGGACTCGCGTGAAGCGCTATGCGCATTTTAAGCGCATATAGGACTCGCGTGAAGCATTTCTGCGACACGCGTTTTTGTTCACTGTTTTTATTCACTCATCGCTTATACACATAAGTTTGACTGCGGATGACAGTAGGATCGGATCGGAGCCTTTTTTTTCTTCTGGTCCGATCTCCGATCCAGCATTCAGGACCAATATCGGGTCGATATCCGATCTCAGTATCGGATCGGGACATCCCTAGTGCAAACCTTCTACTCTTAACACTGGATGCAGAAAAAGCATTTGACAGAGTGCTATGGCCATTCATGTTTGAAATTGTAAGAAGCTTTGGATTTCATGAGAATTTTAATAAATGGCTTCAAGGAATGTATAAAAATCCAGTGTCAAGAGTAAAAGTAAATGGCACAATATCCAGAAGATTTCCAATCTATAAAGGTACAAGACAAGGAGACCCACTCTCAGCAGTTATATTTGCTATATGCATGGAAGGACTAGCAGAAAGTATAAGGAAAAATAATACCATCAAAGGCATAACGATAAAAGAGGAACAGCACAAACTGGCATTATATGCAGATGACGTGGTTGTTTATTTAACATCACCAGCCCAATCCTTACCAAGCCTAATGGAAGCAATTACAGAATATAGTAAACACTCTGGCCCCTTCTGCACCGAAATGTGACGCCGCCGGCACAAATCCGCACACAACATTGAAATTACCGTAATTTCTAAACGGTTTGTGCAATCGAAAAAAGTCCAACTGTCCCTGAAAGCTGAGATGTTGCACTTCAACCAACATATAGGGTATTACGGTAAAATGTGACGTGACGACATTCTCAGAGTCCATTTACACACAGTGAAGGCGGAGGAGGCGTTTTACAAAATGGAGGAGGTTTTACAAAATGTTTGCTATCGTGAAAATTGTTCCCTAACCTATTCTGAAGCTTTGGAAACGATGAAATAGTCTTTGCTATCTCTCGAGGGTAAACAAGTATTATTATTATTATTTAAAATGTCTCGGAAATCATTGAGGGTGTCAAAATCTCCATCTCGATTTATCCAGGACGACAGCGAACACGGGGACGTGATTTCGTCAGAGTGAGTTTTTTTTGTTTGTTTGTTTGTTGTAGCCTAACACATTTGTAGCCTAACTTTTTGGGTAACTCGCATAATATTTTCCTTCGGGATGAATGAGACTCAAGCTATAATCTTATGTTATATTATTTACATTACTTTTAGCATGCCTTCTGAGGGGAGGAATGGAAGTATTGAGAGGGGAGAGAGTGCACACGGTGCCGGCGGTGACAGCTTCAGAAGCCGGTCACCAATCAGAGCAACCGGTTGGAAAACGGAGGCAGACCCTGACATTGCCCCCAAACCACCACGGTTTGCTCCCAAAAGGAGCCCCGGAGTTCAGCCCCCCCTCAACACTGGGAATCCATCCCCAGGCGAAATATTTTTACAGTTCTTTGATGAGGAGATAATGAGAGTGCTGTGTAACAACACAAACAGCAAAGCAGCAAAGAATAAAGAGAATGGCAAAACATTTGTGTGGAGAGAGTTGACCCCTGCAGACATGAAGCAGTACCTGGGCATCATGCTTTACATGGCGGTGCTGCACCTGCCCAAGGTGAGAGATTTTTGGAGGAAAGAAACCATCTTTCATGTGCCGTTTCCAGCCACCATGATGCCCAGAGACCGCTTCATGGCAATTTCTGCCAATCTCCACATGAGCGATCCAACTGAAGATGTGGAGAATGACAGAAAAAGGGGCACTGAAGAATATGACCTCCTCCACCGGGTCAGGCCACTGTATGGCATGATCAGGAACCGCTGCATGGCCATTTACCATCCCAGGCAACACATCTCTGTCGATGAGAGGATGGTCGCCACCAAGGCCCGGTTGTCCATAAAACAGTACATGAGGGCAAAGCCCACCAAGTGGGGGCTGAAGTTTTTTGTTCTTGCTGATGTAAATGGCTATACCATCGACTACAGGCTCTACACCGGCAAGTCCAAGTTTGCCACTGGGAAGGGTCTGTCGTTTGATGTTGTGGCTGACCTGGTGAACAAGAACTTCCTGGGCTCTGGTTATCACATATATTGTGATAACTACTACACCAGCCCAGCCCTCTTCAGACACCTCGGCCAGCAGGGATTTGGGGCATGTGGAACCTACCGGCAGGGTAGAGTTGGCACTCCATCCTCTCAGGAGAATGCTGTGTGTAAAAGGTAATAACAGTAATAATACTATCTAGACAGAATAATAATAGTAATAATACATTTGATTTTATTTGTAATGCACTTTTTGTTTGAAACACCTCAAAGGTCACCACGAGGAACCATCCGGTGGATCAGGGATGGTAACCTGCTCTTTGTAAAGTGGATGGACACGAGAGAGGTGTCCATGTGCACCAATGTCCATCCAGTCTACACTGGCGAGACGGTACTGCGCTGGCAGAAGACAGGTATTGACATAATGCTGTAATGTAACCTTTTTGTCAGTTGATGAATAAATGACAGGAGCAAAACACATTGAATTACCATTGTGACAATGTGCACCCTCCTTTTCTCTCCTATCTATCTAGCTGATGGACAAAATGAGAGGGTCCCCATCCCCAGGCCCACAGCTGTCGGGGAGTATAATAAGTACATGGGGGGTGTTGATACATCTGACCAGATGCTGGGGACAAACTCTGTCCACCGCAAAACCAGGCGGTGGCCTATTACTGTGTTCCAGCACTTTGTGGACATTAGTATGACAAACAGCTACATAGTTCACAAGGAGCTATGTAAAAGCAAGCAGGAGGTATGTAATTGTACTCTTCTGTATTTTGCACTGTCCTGTCTTGTCCTTGCACCTTTTGTATGCTTGTCTACTTATTGTTATGCACCAACATTCCAAAGCAAATTACATGTATGTGTGAAAACCCCCGGCAAGAGTAAATCTGATTCTGATTTTGTTTCAGGGACACATGACACGCCAGGACTTCCAGGAGCAGCTGACTGCCCAGCTCCTGGGAGTGCCACTGCATGGCAGGACGAAGAGGATCCCCAGCCAGGGCCATTTCCCTGTCCCTGTGAGCGACGGTCAGGGGAAGGGCAAGACCGTGAGAGCCACCCTGGGGAGAAAGAGGTGCACTCTGTGCAAAAGAGAAAAAACACTCCTTGGAGATGTAGAGAGTGTGGTGTGGGCCTCTGCCTTCAACTCGACAGGAACTGTTTCACTCTGTACCACGACTGAGTACAGTAGGCCTGTCTGTATATAGTTAGTTAGTTAGTCCTCTTCACCCCGTTGAGGGGCATAGGGCGTCCACCAGAGCTCTCCATCTCACTCTCTTTTAGGCCTGGGCCTTTGTTTTTGTTGACTAACACCTGGATCTTGCTTGTGAGGCATAGCTTGTGTATATAGTCTGTTCTTAATTATTTGTATAATAGTCTGTTCTAAATCATTTGTATATAGTCTGTTCTAAATTATTTGTATATAGTCTGTTCTTAATTATTTGTATATAGTCTGTTCTAAATCATTTGTATATAGTCTGTTCTTAATTATTTGTATATAGTCTGTTCTAAATTATTTGTATATAGTCTGTTCTTAATTATTTGTATATAGTCAATTTAATTTAACTAAAAACCCTCTAAAATCAATTCCGTTTTTGTGTTTTTCTTCCCTCAAAACATTTCAGTAATGTCAGATATTGAAAGCTGAAGTAATCCTGACAAAAGGAGCAAAGGCATTTACTCACAGGACATTATCTGACATTTTTACAGCCAAAACATTACAAAATACTTTTATTCTTGACTAAAAACCTATAAAACCCAATTCCGATTTTCTTTTTCCTCCATGTCACTAATCACTAGAATGGTCATTACTCTTGAACAATATAAGATATTTCTAACCTGTCTTTTATTCTGAATTGCCAACAGAATTGTGCATGCCTCATACCCTCTAACTTTCCTTCAAGCTTGTAAGTAAAATGGTTTAAAATGCAGTTTTCTGATGGAGTATGGCAGCCGGAGAAGATTTTTGTAAAGATTGCTGTGTGAAATCTGCTGGATAAAGGATAGTTATTCTCAAATAATAAAATAAACATTGATACCATTTAAAAGTACTAGCTCTTCTCTTTAAAATGGTCATATCATTTTTGGCTCTGTGATGTAATATGAAAACACCAAAAATGTTCTTGTATCGGAATGCCATATTCCGGAATATGAACATATGAAAATATGAATATAAAAGTAGGTCTAAAAGGGTTATAAACTAAATGAAAGTAAGTGTGAAGTATTAACAATTGGAGAACAGATAGATTCGGAAATTAAGGAAAAATACAAGTTGAAATGGGATGCAAAGAAAATCAAATATTTAGGAATCTACCTTACTGGAGATATAACAACATTATATACCGACAATTATCAAGCCCTTGAAAATAAAATACGAGAAGATCTTAATAGATGGAAGATAACACCTGAATCCTTAATGAGTAGAGTAGAAAGCGTCAAAATGATGATCCTCCCACAGTTTCTGTTTTTATTTCAAACATTACCAGTTCCCATTCCACAGAGTAGCTTCAAAAAATGGAATACAATGCTCTCAAATTTCATTTGGAACTACAAAAGTAAACGGAAAAAACTTAGTATACTAACTCAAACCAGAGAAAAAGGAGGGTTTAATTTCCCTGATCTAAAGTCCTATTTCCATGCAACTCAAATAGATACAATAATGAAATGGATGAATAACTTGGTTCAAACCAAATGGAAAGACATAGAAAAACAAGCAATATCAATATCAATAGGAACATTACCTTTTCTGAGTCTAAAGGATATTCAAAAATATAGTGGAAATAACAGATGCATAGAAAATACCCTCAAAAATTGGAAAACTATTCGTAAAATGTATAAATGTGATGACAAATGTATTTATTTGAGAGAGATAGCCAGTGACCCAGACTTTTTACCTAATAAAACAGACAAAATATTAGAAGAATGGACTAGGAAGGGACTACAGGTGTACTCACAGATGGTTACAAATGACATGATAGACTCATTTGAAACCTTAGTTAATACATTTAATATAAGTAATAGCCATTTTTTTAAGTACTTACAAATTAGAAGCTACCTTATAACACAGCAGAGGAGACAGGAACAAAGATCACATATACTAATGGAATATCTGATCAAAAATAGAAACAGTGAAAAGACAAAAATTTCAAAAATTTACAAAATCATGCAAGAAATCAAGATACAAGAAGATAACACTAAAGAAAAATGGGAAAACGAATTAGCAATAACAATTACGGATGACGATTGGAAAGAAGCATGCAAAAGAATATTTAAGACAACACAATCAAAATTCTGGAAAGAATTTGCTTGGAAAATAAATATGAAGATCTTCCTAACACCGAAAATGTTGTCAAAATATAGGCCAACAGGCAATGCAGAATGCTGGAGGAAATGTACGGAACGAGAAGCCAATCACACACACATTTTCTATACATGCCCTAAATTGAAAAGGTTTTGGGAGGCAGTTCAAGTAAAAATAAAAAATACATTTACCTTACAAAATCCTATACATCCAGTCAATATTATACTCGGTCTTATTCCATTAGATATATACAGAGAGGGAGATAAATATTTGTACACCATACTACGTATCGCGGCTTTAAAGCAAATCACACGTAAATGGTTGGACTTAAACCCACCATCTGTTAATAATTGGAAAAAAACTGTTGAAGAGATAAAAGAAATGGAAAGAATTACTTGCAAAGTGGGAGGCTGTGAAGAGCAATTCACTATGAACTGGAGTAAATGGACCGAATGAATGAGTAGGAAGGAAACCCCCCCCCCCCCCCCCTCCCCGATCCCACCCCCTCCCTTTGTCTCTTACTTTTCTATGTCTATCCCTATAATTTCTCTCTTCTTTTTCTATATTTTCTCTTTAGTCTCTATTCTTTATTTTCTTTATTTCTTGTTCTCTTTATAAAAAATAAAAAAACAAACAAAAATGATGCAGGATGAACTTAAACAAGTGAAGAAAACTTGTAAAGTGTGTGAAATGAACTTGTGAAATGTAATGTAAAGTCCTGCAATAAAGTATATATATAAAAAAAAAAAGATGTCTACATTTTACTATAACTGGTAAACGTGTGGCTTTAATCACTTCATGACACAGGCAACAGTCCACGCCATTGCAGCTGTAAACTGTGTTTCCAATGAGAAAGCCATGGAAATGTGGGCCACAAGTGCACATGTGGACCACAGTATGACTTGAGGTAAGCTGGAAACATGAGGAGTGCTAATACAATTTCCACGACAGTTTGCAACCACTGATGAATGTGAGTTTCTTAAATTATTTATTAATCACTTCTTTATAACATTTTGTCTCAACAGTGAGATGCAGCTGTCTGACCATTATATGGTCGAAAATTTGAGCAAAGAACAGAAAAGGAAGCTGAAAGACCATATGCGATAAAGTGCAAACAGCAATGATGTCACGGGGTAACAAAGAAAATAACCTGTCATTGTTTGTTGCTGTCTCTTCACACAGAACCTTTTTATTTGTGTTCTGTTTCCCTCCTGGCGGTAGAAGCGCACCATTTCTGTTGTTCCTACTCCTCAACTATACACACGCTGCTGGTTAGCAGTGATTGGGGACTGGGAGTGACACTGTTCCCCTTTGCTCTCTATTTAAGGCACCAGCAAACAGTAGGAGGGGAGAGTGGTTTGGGAACGAGGGTTACGACGAGGGAGTACAACGAGACAGAGAGCGACAACGAGACAGAGAGTGACAACAAGACAGAGAGCGACAACAAGACAGAGAGCGACAACTAGACGACCACCAGACGAAAACCTGCCGAGTACCAGAGGGACCTGCGACGTTGGAACGAGAGAACACCTGATACACGCCAGGCACCGAGCTGTGGTCCCGAGCAGAGGGACGACTGGCCACCAACGGAGCTGTCTGTGTCTGACCACTGGGGGTTGTGATTCCAGAGGCCTGTTGGGAAACTTGGGAGGGTGCAGCCAGCGCCCTTCCCAAAGTTAAGTGACTTTTTGTTTGCTTACTTTGGAGGTTGAGGGCTAACCCTACTGTCTAGCATAGCTGAGAGCCAGTTGATGGACTGTGGACTGTGTGGTTGCCTGTCACTCGTGCAACCTGCTGAGTCACTCTTTCCTGTCCTCAGCTAAGTGATTGGAGCCATGCTGGGTCGTGAGGACGCGCCGGACCTCCCCATAGGCGATGGGGTACAGTCTGGAGTCAACCCTGGGCAGAGCCCCGGTCAAGAGTTTATCGTACTATCCTATCCCATCGGACCCTGCTGTTTTTAAAGAGCCTTTTATACTGTTCCTGGTCTCTGACATCACTTATAAGATACACACCGGCTAGACCCCTACGGTCTAGTGGCACTTTTCCTGGAGGCGCTGTGTACAGGTTTTTCGCCCCTGCTTGCCTGCCGTGCGCTGGGCTCCTTGGGCCTCTCCTCGGGGCCCCCGGCCGGCCTGCGTGCTTGGTCTGTTCTGCCGCTGGGGCACCTGACCCGGCTAGCCTCGTGCAGGGCTATGATAGTCTGAGCCTGGTGGCCTGGGCCGGGTGCGCCGGTGGTGGGGCGGGTCGGGCGTGTGGGGTCCCCCCGAGGGGCTTGTGGGGGGCCGCGGCTTTGCACTGGTGGGCAAACTGGTAAGTAGTCGCTCTACCACTAGAGGGCTGCAGGGGAATTTTTCCTTGATGCACAGTGCACAGGTTTTTTACCCTTGCGTCCTTTTGACGAAGCTATCACTGGAACCTGGACACTGGACACAACACTGAACACTACACTACACTGGACACTGAACATCTGTCATTACGTGAAGCGCATTGAGTCGCATCTTGTGAGAAATGCGCTATACAAATAAAACTTGAATTGATTTGATCCCTTGTACACTTTTTTGGGCATTTGTGTTGCAACACACCTGTACATTGTGCACTCTACCCTAGGCCCTTATTTTACTCTAGACAGAAGGGTCGTAACACTTGTTATTAATTCCATTTGGTATACCTCAAACTTTCTTGCATTTCTGGTGTTTGCATTTTACATATTCTAAATATATGTGACGCAACGTCATCGAACTGCGATGTGGGCGCAAAGTGCAAAGGCTTCAAATTTGCGTTCAAAGTTTTTTAGACCCAAAAATCTGATTTCGTTTTTTTGTCACCAGACACAAGTTAAGGTTTTGAACTACCCACTCGTTATTTTTTTGAGCAGTTTTACGATAGTTAAATACGTGTACTTAGTCAACAAAATAAGCTTATTTTTCGCAGGAATCCTCCTGAGAAATCCTCCCTTGTGGGAGGGGAGGAACTGGTTCCAGGTTGTTTCTCATTGGTCGATCGATTTGGCTACGAGAGGAGTCAGGAAGTAGAGTGCTTGTTTGTTCACTCCACTAAGACTCGTAAGGTAAGATCTATTATGAGCCAGATCTATTTATGTACATAGCGAATTTGTTAGTTAAGTTAGTTACTAGTTGAAACCAGTGTGTTCGTGTATTTAGACATTTCTTTATTATTACCCACTAGCAACTAACTGAAAGCACATTGTTCAGTCTGCTGGCCACCATTGTTGTTAGCATTCTAGCATTGTAGCTCGGAAATGTCTGTCTAAGTTGTAAGTACGGTTAGTATGTCTACGTTGTAAAAGTTGTGTGTAAGACTCATGTTCAGTGTGTAATACTGGAATACTGTAACATGTCAAGTGTAATAGACAGTGTTGGGCAGTAACGAGTTACTAAGTAATATATTACTGTAATATTATTGCTTTACCCAGTAACGAGTAATATAACGAGACTACTCTGCGAAAAAGTAATATTATACCTCGTTACTCCGCCAAATAAGGGTCTCGTTACCCGTTACAATGGCTGTTAAACGTATAATTCATGTATAGTACCGGGGTTGTTGCGTGCAAAGATAGAACAGATATACAAGCTATCAGCACACTGCGCTGAGGTGCATAGTAGCTTATAGATCTGTTCCTTTTAGAACGTGCCGCAGCCTGCACACATTTATGACGTAGCCTAGTGTGTTGACAACTGACAGCGTGGCGGCGTTTCTCAAAACAAATCAAACCATGGCGGATGATGATGAACAGCGTTTTACTTTCCACGGCTGGAAGTATCGACACTATTTTGACTTTGTGTCTGTCAAGGATGACAAAAACTTTGTGCGGGAAGAAAACTACTGTCTTCCGCGAAAAATACTACATCCAACCTGTTGAAGCACCTGGAAAAGGCCCACGACAAAGTTAAACTGGTTGCGAAAGGCCCTGCCGATAACACGGAGGCCACGCCAGCAAAACAACAGAAACTGGATTTCAAGAAAGATGCCGCATTTAGTGTAGACGATCTGAAAAACCTTGTCGCTGAGTATGTAGGAGAGGAGATGTTACCGTTATCCACAGTCGACTCGCCCTCGTTTAGAAAGATCATACGAAAAATACCTGTGAGATCCGGTGTTGAGCTGCCACAGAGAAAATCGTTTTCTCTGTGGCTTGACAAAGAATACGTGAAGATGGAGTCTAAATTGAAGGCCACACTCGGAGAGGAAGGCTTTGTTTCCACCACTGCTGACATCTGGACAGCTAATAACAAGAGCTTCTTAGGTGTAACAGTGCACTGGATCAGCCGTACAACTTTGGTGCGACACAAGGCAGCCATAGCATGCAAATGAATTAAAGGTAGCCACACATTTGATGTTATTGGCTCTGAAATTGAAAATATTCATTCATCATATGGGCTCGTTGGCAAAGTTGTAGCCACGGTAACCGACAACGCATAAAATTTTGCCAAAGCGTTCAGAGTTTACCAGCCCCCTGCTGTCTCGTCGGATTCTGATTCAGAAGCAGGACGGGAAGAAGACCACCACCATGACGACGAGGATGTCATGTTTACAGATGTCACAGAAGTCCTCTCCACTGTGTGAGACTGATGCTCAGATTACCCTCCCGCCACATTACAGATGTGCTTCGCACACACTTAATTTGATTTCCACCAGCGATGTAGATAAACACATCAATTCCAGTGCTGAGTCCAAGGCTGTCTACAGGAGTAGCATCGCTAAATGTAGTGCTCTTTGGACCAAAGCCAGTAGATCCACAGTTGCAGCAGAGGCGGTAGAGGAGGCCAGCGACCGAAAACTACTAGTGCCGTCATCTGTGAGGTGGAATTCGTTTTATGACGCTGTTTCCAGAATCATTGAAATCCCCACGGCCGAGCGCAACAGCCTGTGCGTAAAACTGGGCCTTAAATGTATCAGTGAGAAGGAATATCAGTTCCTGCAGGAGTACTGCGTCGTGATGAAGCCCCTTACACAAGCTTTGGACGTCCTACAAGGGGATAACTGTCACTATGGGACTTTATTGCCAGCCCTCGAAACCCTAATGAGAAAGACACTTGGTGTAAAGGACCTGTCACGGATGACAGCTGGCATTCCAGGGGTCATTGTGAAGGTAAGCCAATATTCATATCCTCTGTTATCTTTTGCAGATTGTATTTGTTTTAAAGCAGTCAGTCAGTACAATTAGCAAAATTAAATTAGACGTTGGTTTGGAACAAATACAATAAATAGACAAATGTTGTATTTTACAGGCCATCCAGACTCGTGTTGCTGCTGTGCTGGATAGCAATGATGCACTTCTGGCTGCTGTCAGTTGTCCGAAGTTCAAACTCAGATGGCTGAATGAGGGTAGGAGAGAGAAAGTGAAGGATCTTCTGACAGCCGAGTGTCGTAAAATCGCTTCTGAGGATGCCCCTGTGCCCACCACGTCACACAGCATTGTTGAAACTGACTTTTTTGCATTTGAGACGAATCAGGAGAACTACAGCTACTCGATAGAACAAGAAGTCATGGATTATTTGAGGTCAGGATACGAGGTTGAGACTGTGAAAAGGTTCTCCAACATCAGAAAGATTTTCTTGAAGTACAACACCCCAACCCCATTTGGCGCGCCTGTGGAGCGCCTTTTTAGCTTAGGAGGTTTGGTGCTCACCCCTAAAAGAAACAGATTGTCTGATAAGCGGTTTGAAAGGCTGGTGCTAATGAGATACAACCACTCCTTCACTACTTGAGTCATCTTTAGGACCTTGATAACTAGGCTATAACAAGCTGGAGTCTGATATATACATATGTGCGTAAATGTTGGGAGCCATTTAATTTAATTTAATGTTATTGTTTAAGATAAGTCATGTACCTGTATATGACAGGAATGGTTGGTTGCACTGTGAAAAAAATCATTAAGTTTAAAAGGTCAGAGAGACTGCTGCTTTATTTTTAATTTTTATACTAGATATCTAAAGGCCCAGGTTTTGTTGGTTACATAAGCATTAGGTTGCATTGTGAAAATCACAAAGTTTAAAAAGTCAGAGAGACTGCCACTTTATTTTGTATTTTGTTTTTATATATATGCTACAGTATACGATATATATACAGTTTGTCAGGTTTTGTTGGTCACACTGTGAATCCTAAAGTTTAAAACGTCAGAGAGACTGATGCTTTATTTTGTATTTTATATAGGCTACAGTAGGCCCTACAGACTGCCACACTGTGAATCCTAAAGTTTAAAACATCAGAGTGTATTTTATATAGGCTACAGTACAGACTGCCACACTGTGAAAATCCTAACGTTTGAAAAGTCAGAGACTGCTGCTTTATTTTGTATTTTGTTTGCACTTATTCCGTTTGCACTTATTCAGTTTATTATTCCAATAAATTGGATTCAGTTCAAGAAAAGGAGCTGGCTAAACCATTGAGTTTTTGTACATATTTTTTGCGGGTGGAAAGGGGGAAAGTAATATGTAATATAAAAGTAAAGTAATATTATTACTCTTGATTCCAAGTAATAAGTAATATAAGGATATTACTTTCCTAAAGAGTAATATGTAATAACTAATATATTACTCTACTAAGTAATATTGCCCAACACTGGTAATAGATTACAGAAATGTTAAGTTTAAAAACATGTGTTCCTTTGTTTGTTATGAACGAGCTAGCCGCTAGTTGGCTAACGCCAAACACACTACTCTGAGCACTTTAGGTAATTATCATTGTCATGTATTAGGCTAGCTATTTTATGAACATGGTATGGTAGTATTTTATGAATATGGAGTGCCAGTAACTGTAGGCAATATTTTAATGTACTATCTTCTTTCTGTTGCAGCTTTGATGCCCCCCGCCCCACCAGACACAGCAGCTCAACAACTCACTGGCAATATTTTGTTGAATAACAAGAACAGTTGGGCATAGATACAGCATTTTGAACTGTGTCATGATTTATTATCTATTGATAGTCAATTCACAGACCTTGCATGCTTACCTGTGTATAGTCTGTTGTATGTTCTCAGTTCCAACTATACTTGAAACTTGAAACTGAACTATAAGGCTGGACATTGACTACTGAGCACTACACTATTTCCAGCAGAAGACATCAGCAAATTAATCTTAATGCCTCCATAATAATAAGCTGGCTAATTAGCTACAGTAATAACATTGCTAGGTGATAATGTTAGCAATATCTAGCTAAATACTGTAAAGTTCTCTTTGAAAAGTCTATCTGACCCAGTGACTAACACTAATGTTTGCACACTGATTGTACTTTGCACAGCTTGTCGCACTATTGTTCTGCTGTAGTGCGACTACCATCACTTATACTTATCACTTTATTACTTATTATTGTGACTATGTACCTTGTTGAAGAACCAAAGCGAAATATTTTTATTCTTGTGTACTGTAAAATAAATTCTGATTCTGATTGAATACTTTTTTGTATCATTAAAAGACTAACAATAACAGTTACAACAACCATAAATAATAATAAGCTGGGTAATTAGCTTAGGTAATACCTTGCTAGGTAATAATGTTATAGCTGTATAACTATAGCTGTCTGACCCAGTGACCACTATTGACAGCTGATGACTGTCAATCTAGAGGGGGAGTGGTTGGGGGTGGGGTTGACCAGCTATTGTTACCGCCCATTACCTGCCGGTGTGAAGGTGTGAAAAAGTCCCAATCTTTGAAGGCCGTTTCCTCAGGATTTAGTTTTCAGGGTTAACAAGTTTCAAATACTCATGTCGTCTTACATTTTTTCCCGATGTCTATGTATGACGCATCATTTGAAAGCTTACAATCTGTAGTTTAAGCATATGTAAAAAACAGAAAAATGACTTTGCCCCCTCCTTGATCATTTTGTGTTGATTTATTTGTACATGTCCTCTCCAGATCAACTATGTCCTGGATATTACAAGGCCACATGATGAGCTCATCATCAAAGATCAACCAACTTCCCTGAACAGGGAAAACATGTTGACCCTTGGACTTCGAAAGGACATCGACTCATTTGTATGTTACAACTATCCATGTTAGTGGTGAAGGTATGTTTTGAAAAGAAATAGTCATGAATTCATTGTCTAACGCTATCTGTAAACTACATCACCAGGCAGGAAACGCTTGCCTCAGACTGATTCACCAAATGGCTACTATGAAGGTATGTTTTTTTCAAATCATTTATGCAAGAAATGTTTATACTAAGGATAGTTGATTGTTGAAGTGCCTGGATGAAAAGGTAATGTTGTGGCTTATATGCCTTGTTGTGATTTTAATAGATAGCTGGAACTCAGCCATATGCTTTACGTACCATTTTCTAGCATTGACTAATTTTAGATGCACTTGAATTCTACAGGGAAAGGAGGTTTTCATTGCTGACCTTCATGTAACCGCAATGTGGGTCCATCCCCACAACTGTGATCCCATGAGCCATTTCCCAGTAAGTCAAATGATTGAGATAAACAGCTATGTAGACAACATTGTATCCAGCATTACAATTGGCATGCCCTTCATGGGACATCAGCACATTAGCTGTGTTGGTCCTAAATACCTTATTTTATTTTTTACTTGATTTCATCAAGGTAAATTAAATGGTTTCCTAACACTAAGCCAAAAAAACACTACATGTATGAGAAAGGACTTCATCAAATTCTCATGTAATTCATAATTATGCACACCCCAGTTAAGTGTTGGATAAAAATGATAAATGCAGTACATGGTTTTGAACAGGAACATGTAGCGCTACTGTAGTGCATCAAGTGAGTCTAACCTCCCCCATTTTTCTCACAGGCTCAACAAAACACGTGTCCGTCATGGCCCTGGAGCTGCCAGTCTCCAGCGTCCAGGTACTGTAACTAATGTTATAACATACAGTGAAAGGGTTACTTCCCGCCATTACCAAATATCGCCACTATGAATAATTGATTTCAATGCATTCGGAGTGACGGCCCTTATTTGTAATAAAATGTGTGTCGCCACTCCGAAATTAAATTAGCACCGCCATGTACTACGCATCCATGTATTTGTTAGGCTATACATAATCGATCTATAAAAAATATATTAGGGTACGTCATTGATTAATTAGGCTAGTTATATCCTGCTGAGACAGTATCGGGCTACAGGTGGTAACTACCTAGTAACTACACGTAGTTGCGTGCGTGTGTGTGCGAGAGAGGAAGAAAGAGCGAGAGAGGGAGAGGGAGAGAGCGAGAGAGCGAGAGGGAGAGAGAGAGAGAGAGGGGGGGAGAGAGAGAGAGAGAGAGCCTGTGGTGGACGTCAGAGAGGTCAGTAGCACTGTTGGTGACCTCACAGCTATGGTATACTATAGCATACTTTCTCTGGTGTATCGTTGTGGGGACTCCATTATCCCCCACATATTTGTTCTACACACTGACATTTGAAGGGTTATAGTTTGAGTAAACTGTTAGCTCCTTGACATGTGAGGTGGAGTAGGAGTTTGTGGGGATGACTGTGGGTGTTTTGACTTGTGTGTTCCAGAAGTTTAGGGTTGGAGAAGAAGTGCTAGCTCGATGGACGGACCGCCGCGACTACCCGGCCAAAATCCAATCAGTCAACGAGGAAGGTTGGAATCACACACATTTTCATCAAGACAAAAACCATACATTTGTGCTAAATATACATGTCCATGTTTCTGAAGCCCTCTTCTGTGCTTTGACAGCAGGGACATACACAGTCCAGTTCTATGATGGGGTGGTCCGATGTGTGAAGAGGATCCATATCAAGTCCATGCCAGAAGGCGCTAAAGGCCAGGTCAGAGTTACATTGCAGGCTTAACACACACGCCACCACATCTGTAACTAACCACATGCGGATTGTGCTTGGATCCCTTAATGTTTTTCCCCCTTCATGAGCCTCCTCATGCCCCATCTGTATTTGCCCCCTGTCTTGAGCCAGGCAGCCTCATGTCTGTATTTCCCCCAGTATGAACCAGTCAGCCTCCTCATGTCTTTACTACACTCAGTCTGGGCAAGTGTCGTGTCTAAACTCTGGTCTCCTTGGTTCCATTGACAAGCAGCTGGGTGTTCCTTCTCAGCCACATGCCAGCAAACCAATGAGAAAGGAGATGCAGATGAAAAACAAGCAGGAAATGAAACAAGGCATCATGCCAGCTTTGGTAGATGAGATCCAGAAGCCTTTGCCAGCTATTCAGCTCTCCAAAAACACCAAAAACACCAAGGATCTGCTCCCACACAAGACCAAGAAGTCCAGGTAGGTCACTCACACCTCACCCCACTAATAACCCAAGACTCAGGCCAATACCAAGGGCCATTTAAAGAGGATGGGAAACGTTTGTATTACTTCCCCTCTACGTTTCAGATTCTAAAAGCAACCTCAAACATTTCAGGGCTGACTGGTTGTGTTAGAATTGTTGTATTAGTCTGTGTTCATTTGAAAATGTTTGGTTGTAGTCCAGCTCCACTACTTCCTGAAAGGAAGTGGGCATCTTTATGTCCTGTTCTATGCTATTGGATTAAGTGATTAATCAGGTGTGCACTGGTCTGGGTGTGTCCTTCAGGAAGGAGTGGAGCTGGAGCACAGCAGTGCAGAGCCTATTACAAGAGTCTAGATATCGCATGATAAGTGGGATTTAGTGGATTTGATTGTGCGGGGCTTTTAACATGGCTTATTGCTCCTCTAATGGGAAGATGACTGACTTATTGTGTCCTGGCTCTGCAGGAAGAAGAATGGGGTGAACAGTTGTATGCTAGCCTCCCAGATTATGAAGAGTAAACCCATGGCCCCGGAGAAAAGCCTCTTAGCAGAGAAACCAGAGGTTTCAGCCGCCAGGTACCTATCTGACAGTGGGTTTGTAATTAGCCATACCCAGTTTCAGCCTAACCCAGCCCAGCTGGGCTTACCCCAGCCGAGTTCAGCCCTGCTCAGTCCAGCCCAATTTAGCCAGTCCAGCCCATCCAATCTAGCCCAGCTCAGTTCAGCCTAAGCCAGCCAAGCCCAGTTCAGTTCAGTCCAGCCTAACCCAGCCCAGACTAACCCAGTCCAGCCTAACCTAAATTATCTCTCGTGAAACCCTGTGGGGACTGCATACCCATCCCCCACTCAAAATGTTTTTCATAGCATTGTCACACTTTCAGTGTTGTAGCCTTGTGAGGACTATCAATCAATCAATCAAAGCTTTATTTGTATAGCGCATTTCATACACAGAGGTAACACAATGCGCTTTACAGAGAGACAAGGGGGGTGGGCATAGGTCCCACCCCAACATAATCCCAACTACATACGATAGCACTGACACATACTTTCTCTGGTGTAGCTTCATGGAGACCCCATAAACATCCATGGTGGACATTCGACCGTCATGGCCCTAGAGAACAGTGGCTTAGCAGAGAAAGAAGAGGTTTCAGCTGCCAGCTACCAGGTAACTATCTTGACAGTATTTGTGATTAACTATACCCATTCCAGTCCATTCTAGCCTAACCCAGTTCAGACCAGCCTAACCCAGCGCAGCTTAGTCCAGTCTATCCCAACCTGACCTAGTCCAGCCCAGCCTAACCCCAACGATCTCTAGTGAAACCATGTGGGGACTCCATACCCATCCCCCACTCAAAGGTTTTTCATAGCATTCCCACTTTCAGTGTTGTAGCCTTGTGGGGACTGCATACACGATAGCACTGACACATACTTTCTCTGGTGTAGCTTCATGGAGACCCCATAAACATCCATGGTGGACATTCGACCGTCATGGCCCTGGAGAAATGTGTCTTAGCAGAGAAAGAAGAGGTTTCAGCTGCCAGCTACCAGGTAACTATCTTGACAGTATTTGTAATTAACTATACCCATTCCAGTCCATTTTAGCCTAACCCAGTTCAGACCAGCCTAACCCAGCGCAGCTTAGTCCTGCCCACTTCAGTCCAGCCCAGTCCAGTCTATCCCAGCCTGACATAGTCCAGCCCAGCCCATTTCAGTCCTGCCTTACCCAGCCCAGCCTAACCCAAACTATCTCTGGTGAAACCATGTGGGGACTGCATACCCATCCCCCACTCAAAACATTTTTCATAGCATTCTCACTTTCAGTGTTATAGCCTTGTGGGGACTGCATACACGATAGCACTGACACATTTCTCTGGTGTAACGTTGTGGGGACTCCATTATTCCCCACGCAAAGTTCCTATGGTGCACACTTTTTCTGGTTGTGTTGCTATCTAAGTCATTTTAGGGTGGTGAGGAGGACTCATGGCCCTGGAGAACAGCATCTGAGCAGACGTATAGAGGTTTCACCACTCATCAATTATGAATAATAACTGATTCTACTTTAATTTTTTTATTTAACCTTTATTTATACAGGTAAGAAACACATTGAGCCCCAAGGGCTCATTTTCAAGTGTGACCTGTTAAAACTTCAAATACTTCATTTTTAGGTTGTGTGGAGACGAATGTCGCTTCATGGACACGACAGAGGAGGTCAAATTCCAAGGCGCAATGCTATGACAAAGTAGTATGTTCCCATTAGATGCATGCTGCAAGCAAATTACATACTTAATTTCTCCGGGCGAATGTAGTAGGTTAGTAATAGACTAATTCACCAATATCCAGCATCCCTAGTGGTACAGTGGTACATTCTGCTATTAACTGGAGAGTTGCTGGTTTGAGGGCTGCGAATGCCACTGATCATTTGAACTGGTGACTGTAGGGGAGCCAGTTCACTTCTCTAGTCACTGCCGTTATCCCAAAATTGGACCCCATAGCCCACTAATAGTTACTAATGGCACTCACACTTTCTCTGGTGTAGCCGTGTGGGAACCTCATACCCATCCCCAACTCAAACTTCCTGATGGCACTGACACACTTTTTTGGTGTATTAAATATGGTGACTACTACTTACTAATTCTAAATAACTGATTCTATTTCATATTTTAGTGTGGTGGAGACTCTACTGTCATGACCCTAGATAACAGTGTCTTGCAAGAGGAAGAGGGGGCTCAGGAGCCTTTGCCAGCTATTCAGCTCTCCAAAAACAACAAGGATCTGCTCCCACACAAGACCAATAAGTCAGGATAGGTCACTCACACCCCACGAATAACACCCCAAGTCACATTACTTGACACTACAGAAACAAACAAAATTGGGGATGATGACTTTAAACAAGGTGCCTTTTGAAAAATGCATCAGCAAATATCTCCACCCCTGCCTTCATTCTATTGAACAAAACCCAAAGTGGTTGTTGCTACATTAGATCATCCGGAGAGAGGTTTCACCTAGAAATTTAAACCGTAACTCATGTGTTTTCAGATTCTAAAGGCCTGAAACATTAGGGCTGACCTGAACTTGATCCCAACCTCCCCCTAGATTATGTAATCTAGAAAAACTATGGGGGAGTTTCAGCCCCATAGTTTTTTTTGTGTGTTACAGACCATGTCATAGATCCATCACTCTCTGGTTGTAGAGAATTACAAGAATCACAATGAAAAATACTTCTGATAGTACTTGTGTCAACATGGCTTATTGCTCCTTTAATGGGAAGATGACTGACAGTATTGTGTCCTGGCTCTGCAGTAAGAAGAAAGGGGTGAAGAACAGTTCTATGCTCGCCTCCCAGAGGGCGAAGGTGTGTAAACCCATGTCTGTCCAGGAGATGGAACAGCTCATGGAAGACCTTCTCAATGTCCCCTGCGAAAAGCTGAGCCAAGTGATAAAAATTGTCCAGTTCGAGGAACACTCAATGGAGTACTCCAAACCCGAGGAGTTTGATTTGGTGATTGAAGACCTCAAGCCCTCCACACAGCGGAAGCTGCAGAGATACATCTCCTTCCTCCACAAAAAGAAGATCTCTGGTGAGTGAACCGGTCAGCATGAGTACTGTCCTCGGTTCCTGGTTTGTTTTTATTTTGCCCTTGGTGTGTCTATGTATGTGTTTATATGTTTATTTTGTCCTTATTTAGTAACAAAAATTGATAATTGAGACAACCATTTATTGTTTTTTTTATCCCGTACAGTTGCAGAGCTACAGCAGCACCACCCGTCTCCTGCTGCCTCCACAGCTGCACCGGGCACTGCTCTGGAGTCCTCGCAGATCTGTGAGAACAGCTCCAACTCGATGCCGCAAGATGGATCAGATGACCATTTGGACAATTGTGATGACAATTGTGATGACAATTGTGATGACAACTGTGATGACATGGATAACGAGAAGGTTCTTGGTGAACCATCATGGACGCCATCTACAGTCAAGCTGTCCACCAGCCTCCAAACTCCATGGACGCCAGCTACAGTCAAGCCGTCCACCAGCATCCAACCTGATGGATCAGACAGTTGTGATGACATGGATAATGATTTGGACTTGTCCGATGCTGACACTTTTAATGACAAAACATATGTTCCATCTCATGATGAAAGTTCAGATGACAGTGATTGGGAAAAGGACAGAGGACAGCCACCACGTCAAATTGTCAGTGCAAAAAGCACCCCTGTGTGCAAAAAGCACCCCCGTGTGCAAAAAGCACCCCTGTGTCCATTCCCGCTGTGAGCAAAAAAGCAGATGGCTCTCGATGTTACAACAAAAAGCAATTCTGTCTGTTTTGTAAGTCGGCTGTCGTAAAAATTGCAAGGCACTTGGAGTGTGCTCACAGCAAGGAGCCTGAGGTTGCAAAGGCGTTCGCTTTTACAAAGGCTTCAAATCAAAGGCGGTTGCATTTAGAACAACTACGGAACAGAGGTAACTATGCACACAATGCAGAAGTTTTGGAAACAGGCATAGGGACTCTAGTCGCATGTAAGCAGCCAAAAGAAGACACCAGAGGGCAGAATTATATGCACTGTGTCCACTGCAAAGGCTTATTTACGAAAAGAGCACTGTGGAGACACAAATGCAACTTCAAGCCAAACAGTGACAAAAAAGGAAGAAACAGAGTTCAAGCCCTCTGTGGCTTTGCCGAACCCTCCCCCCATGGGGTGTCCGAGGATGTCTGGAAGCTTGTAACCAAAATGAACCAGGACGACATTGCAGACACAGTCAAAGGAGACTGGTGCATTATGGAGTTCGCAAAGTACCTCTACAACAAGCACGGATCTGAACCTGGAAAACATGAATACATGCGCCAGAAGTTAAGGGAGCTGGGTCGACTTGTTCTGTATGGTAGTGAGGTCACACCACTGACGACCATAAAAGAATATGTCATGCCAGGAAACTTCTACCTCACAGTCAAGGCAGTGAAACACACTTCACAAACCAAGACAAGGAAAGGAAAATCTCTCTCACTTCCACTGAAACTTGGCAATAGCCTGAACAGAATGTCTATGCTCCTGGAGTGTGATGCGCTCATCAAACAGGACAAAAAGGCAGCGGAAGAGGCATGCAGCTTTCGAAGGATCTACGACGCAAAATGGAATGAGTGTGTGTCCAGAGAATGTTTGCAGACCCTGAGTGAGGCAAAGTGGAATGCTCCTCTTCTCCTGCCCTTAACGGAGGATGTCAAAAAGTTGCATGATTACCTGGAAATGAAGCAGCAGCAGTACACCGAGGACCTGAAGTCTGAGGTGTCAACTGAGAACTGGAAGAAGCTGGCCAAGGTGACTCAAGTAGGAATTATCCTTTTCAACAGGCGCAGACAAGGGGAGGTGTCCAAAATGCCTCTCTCGGCATTCTTATCAAGAGATGAATCGTCAACTCACGAGGATATCAACTATGCTCTCTCTGAGCTGGAGGTAAAGCTCTGCAGTCACTTCTCCAGAGTAGAACTGAGAGGAAAGTGCGGCAGGAAGGTGCCCATCCTCTTAAGTCCGTCAATGGTGGCATCACTTGTCCTGCTCTGTGAAACCAGAAATCAATGTGACGTCCTCAAAGATAACGAGTATCTGTTTGCCATACCGAAAGCCATGTGGTACCATCGAGGGGCTGACCTTCTCAGAGATTTTTCCAAACAGTGTGATCTCAAGCATCCTGAGGCAATGACGTCTACCAGACTGAGAAAGCAGTTGGCAACCTTATCCACAGTACTGAACCTTAAGAAGAAAAAAAAAAAAAACTCCCATCACCACCCTCTATTTAGCAACACTATTGCCGCTATGCGAAGGCAACAGCACCTCATCTCAACAAAAGTGGATTTGTTGTTTGTTATGGTTAGGGTTTATTTGGTTTATTGTATTATTTCCAGTATTTTGGTTGTATCGTAACATACTCCATTATCAAGCAAAATATAAGGCTAGTCATGATGTATGCTGTTTGAAAAGTATGTTTGTATAGATGTGTGCCTTGTCCTATCTTTGGAAAATGCTCTGAAAAGCAAAATGGAGGAGCACAAGGGTGGGTTAGTTAACAAAGAATAGTATTGATGGTAGAATATTGCCAAAGTTGTATTAGAGTGGTCTGGGTGGTCATTGTTATACAAAGCCCCAGACTGTCTACTAACTCCTAGACTGTGCACTATATGCCCCAGACTGTACTATGTCAAATATGTAGAGTAGACATCAACACTCAGAAATACATCTGAAAGTGGGTTAAGGTGTTCCCCAGAAATATAGTAATATCTGAAAGTGTGTTGATTCCCCAGAAAGATGGTAACATTTTGAAAGTGTCTTAAGGTGTTCCCCGGAAAGGTGGTAACATCTGAAAGGCCGAATCCCAAATGGAGCCCTTATCCAAGCCCTGAACCCTTGAAGACTTGGGAGTAAATGTTTTACCTCTCGAGAGCGCACTCCGGGTGCTCTGGTGAGAGCTGCTCTCACCAGAGCAACCCGAGTGCGCTCCCGGGAGATTAAACAAACGCACCCAAAGTCTTCAAGGGTTCAGGGCTTGGATAAGGGCTCCATTTGGGATTCAACCAAAGTGTGTTAAGGTGTTCCCCAGAAAGATGGTAACATCTGAAAGTGTGTTAAGGTGTTCCCCAGAAAGATGGTAACATCTGAAAGTGTGTTAAGGTGTTCCCCAGAAAGATGGTAACATCTGAAAGTGTGTTAAGGTGTTCCCCAGAAAGATGGTAACATCTGAAAGTGTGTTAAGGTGTTCCCCAGAAAGATGGTAACATCTGAAAGTGTGTTATGGTGTCCCCAGGAAGATGGTAACATCTGAAAGTGTGTTATGGTGTCCCCGGAAAGATGGTAACATCTGAAAGTGTGTTATGGTGTCCCCGGAAAGATAGTAATATCTGAAAGTGTGTTATGGTGTCCCCAGAAAGATAGCAACCTGAGACTCCCCACATGGGTGGAAGAAGTCATGTCTTGAAAAAAGTATTGAATATTGCTAATTTGAAGTGAGATTCTGGTTCCTGAATTTTTTCTGATCATGCCTGATTTTTCTCAGTGCTGTACGGTGTCTAGAAAGGGGTGTCCCCACACGGGAGGTCCTAGTCATATTGTCCCACAATGTAGCATAAACAAGTATGTGTGTGTGTGTGTCCAGTGTCAGAACGAGTCGGCGGCTCCAGACTGCAGGCTGGGGCTGAAGGAGGGCAGGCCCTTCTCTGGGGTCACCGCCTGCATGGACTTATGTGCCACATTCTGTGCCACATTCAGGTATGTTGTATGTATGTTGCATCCATGGGTATGGTTTAGTCTTGTGTGTTATAATGATATGAAAGGTATGATAACTAATAATTATTTGATGTTATGACAAAGGCTCACCCCTGTGTGCTGGAGATGGGGCGAGAGCTGTTTTGTGCTGGAGCCTACCATTAAATAACCACCATTTTGTTTGCACATTCAGATAAATAAACAGCTTGAAAGTGAACCTGTGTGCCTGCCTGGTCTGTCCGGATTGTGAGGGGTTACACCAGCAAGGCAATAATAAAGGTGAGATGTGACCGTTGACCGTGTGCGGACAACCGCAAGGTGGGGGAGATCCCCAGCAAGGCAATAATAAAGGTGAGATGTGACCGTTGACCGTGTGGGAGGCCAAGATGAAGGTGCACGTGGACAACCGCAAGGTGGGGGATAGGCAATAATAAAGGTGAGATGTGACCGTTGACCTTGTGGGAGGCCAAGATGAAGGTGCACGCGGACAACCGCAAGGTGGGGGAGATCCCCGAGGACGAGCAGCTCAACCGGACAGAGAGCGACGCCGAGAGCCAGAGGGGGGACCCGTGCGACGGGGAGTACTGGTCGGACAGCGAACACAACCGGACGGAGAGCGACGCCGAGAGCCAGAGGGGGGACCCGTGCGACGGGGAGTACTGGTCGGACAGCGAACACAACTTCCTGGACCCCAACATCGGCGGCGTGGCGGTGGCCCCGGCCCACGGCTCCATCCTGATTGAGTGCGCCCGGCGCGAGCTACATGCCACCACGCCTCTGAAGAGGCCCGACCGCTCCCACCCCACGCGCATCTCCCTGGTCTTCTACCAGCACAAGAACACGTGTTCAGACACGTGTTGCCTTGATCAGTCACGATTTGCCTTGATCAGACACGTGTTGCCTTGATCAGTCACGTGTTGCCTTGATCAGTCACGTGTTGCCTTGATCAGACAGCTGGGAAATAATTTCGTAGGAACACGCAGTTGGATTTTAGAGGCGTCTGACATCTGACACCAGACTAGTCCTCCATCTCGCTGTATGGAAGTTATACAGTTACAGCAGCTTGTCAATTCTTCCGGATTATCATGTTTACCTCCGAAAGTTTGACTGACTTCTCCTCGCAGACCACGTAGGTTGTTAATATATCATTAATTGCTAATAGATGAACAGTAGTAGGCCTGGGCCTAGGCCTCTATACAGACCTTGGCCTCCGTCCACGGCCTGGCCATGTGGGAGGCCAAGATGAATGTGCACGCGGAGCGGGCGCGGCAGAGGCAGCAGGAGGCCGCTCTACTGGGCCTCTCCCAGGAGGAGATCAAGGCCTACCGCAAGAAGCGCAAGTACGGGGCGGCGGCAGGGGCTAGTCCGGGACCAGGCCAGACCAAGGACAAGAGAGAGGGGCCCGTGACGCGGCATGCCCCCTCTCCCCTCCCCCCCCCCACCACCGCCTCTCTCCCAGGTGTGCACCCTGACGAAAGAGGACAACCGCAAGGTGGGGGAGATCCCAGAGGACGAGCAGCTCCATGTGCTGCCCCTCTACAAGGTCTCGCTCACCGACGAGCACGGCAGCGAGGAGGGCCAGCAGCTGAAGATGAAGTCCGGCGCCATCCAGGTGCTGGACAACTTCCGCCGCGCCGTCCGCAAGCTCCCCAAGCCGGCCAAGTCCTGCCGACAGCGCCGCCTGGAGGCCAAGAAGGCCGCCTCGGAGAAGAAGAAAGGCAAGCCATGAACGGTGGCAGAACCCAAATCAGAAGTGCTTGTGTGTGAGACGTAGAGTGAGGTGACACAGCCCAGGGTCAGGTGAGAGGCTACTGTACTCGTACCCGTTTTTTTAAATGTGCTTGTTGATTGTTATCAATGATAGTGATGATAACAGTAGAAACGGATATACCGTCGTGAAAACCATGACAACTTAACACTTAGTAGTACCAACCAAAACATTTGCATTGCGGAGCATTTATGGAAGACGGCAGATGATAACCAGGTAGTTAGTTTGTAATTATTGTCTTTTGTTAATTGTCATAGATGGTCACGGACATGATCAACAGGACTCTGACTCCTTTGTCTCACTTCTCATGATACTGTTCAAATTGTACTCTCACTGTAAGACCCTCTCGATAACAGCAATGCATGAGCCACATTCCACTCACAGTTATATTGATTCAGTAATATTTAGGATCTATATAATAATGGGTGCTGATATACAGTATACTGTATATGGATTTTTTAATTTTGTAAATTTCTATACAAGTCTGAAGTGAATGATGGCAGTTGGTGCCCTCTCCCATGAAGGTGCTTGGGGGGAGGCTGGTGCTATGGTGCTATCCCCCCAGGTTCACTGTGGAATTGTGGGTAAAAAGTATTATCGATAGCAATATTTTTCTGAGCTCTTTGAATGTCAAGAGAACTATTCTTCGGTCACGGACATGATCAAAATTGTCAGGCCTCGCACACAATGATATTTGAGTGATCGTAAATTGCTCAACAGTCTAGAACGTTCTTAGAGCGCAGCATCACGGGAGTGACGCAGCTAAAAGCCTGAGCGCCAAAATGTCTTAAAAAAACCTTTTTAAACCTAAATTATATTTACACAGATAATGTCATATAGACAATGGCATACTAATACTTTTGTCTCTTTGTAAGACTACACTTTTGATTGTAAAACCACAAATGGAGGACACGGAATACGCTGATCACGCGTATACGCTGATACGCTCATCAATGGAAGCTCTCCTCATCGCACCCCGGACAACCAAGTCAAAGGTCAAAACCGTTACATAAAAAATGGCACCCCAGGTAGGACTCAATACCACAAACCTGGATTAGGAAAAAAAAAAAAAAAATGTAATAATAGCACTGTGAAAGCATAACTAGGAGTAAAATGGCTCAACCAGAGGATCGGTTCAGTCTATTTGATCCATTCAGAGGAAAATGCACCTTTACCTGGAGATGACCTTGCAAATAATGCCACCTCTCACACTCTTGTGGACATGGACTTAACAGAGTATAGGAGCTTTGTGACGGGGCCCCCTGGAGGCATACAGGAACCACAACAGCCAATACTGGATGGTCTATTTAACCAGTGTGTGTTTGTTCCCCCGGGAGAGTGAAGGAGACGGGGAAAACCTGCTGAGGTGTTGGAGAGAGACTGAGTGAACCAGAGAGCTGTACTTGTTCTTTATTCTTTATTATTTAGAAAAGACTCGCTCAGCACGTCAGTGACGTTGCTGAGCCGTGCTGTACGCCAATAAAAACATATTTACAGCCGTTCCTCTGTACCTAGGTCAACTGAGTTGATTCATTGAAGAAGTCCAATGCCAGTTGAGCATCATTGAACTTATAGTAACATGACATCAATTCTACTTCTGACTAAAACCTGCCAAGAAAGATTGCTCATTAAAATGTTTGAGATTTCTTCTCAAGACCACATGAGATTTGTTATTCTCTAAGCGAATGCTTCTGACACACTTCTCATAGCCAGACCTATCTCTCCACACTTCTCATAGCCAGACCTATCTCTCCACACTTCGCTTCGCGCTGTACCAGCGCTGGAGAAAATATACTTTTTGCGCAAGTGGGCGCGCACGAGACACAAGAGTTTTTGCAGGGTGAGATGTCTGCAGATGAAAGTAAGCAAGTTGAAACGTTAGCAAATATACTTGCTGAGTGTTCTGACAGAGAAAGGTTGATATTATTGTGACTAGTGTCTGATTATAGTTCCATGGTGTGAATAGTGTCAAAGAACTAGGTCAGAGGTGATGAGATGAGCTAGTCTGCTGCACACATGCCAGCTAAAGAGCTAACTGGAGGGACTTTATTATTTTACTTAAAGTAGATATACAATCTTTCTTATTCTGCTAGAATTGGGCTTTATGGTAATACCATAATGGTATATTTACAGTACATGGACAGTGGATTGAAGCATTGGAACAAACCCTCACTCATTGAAAATGTCTGTTTTCTATAGATGGATATACAATTTATTTTTCAGCAACCCAATATTCAATTCGAATTATGTTATGAATTGATATGGATCAATTTATACCTCTTATTAAATTATACATACTCTGGTTGTTATGTTTGCCTTTTGGTTGACAGCAAAAGAGGGAGAGGAGGATAGAGAAGGAGAGAGAGCAGGATGGTGTCGGCACACCAAAGAGAGAGAGCAAGAACCAGGTGAGAAAGTGGACAGATAGTCAAGACCACATATGCCACAGTCCATGCCACCCCCTCCCCAAGGCAGCAACCAACGGAAACACTGAGAGCAGATAGCTGAACTGTTCAGTGTCAAGCCTGGAGAAATGGAGATGGCGGTTATAAAGCTCCAGAATAATGTCCAGCTACATTCACAACATTTCTGGAGCCTGGTAGACCCAAGCAACTATAAGAATATTCACCAACCAGCCCTGAAAGTATTTGTTGTATTTGGCTCTACACTTTGAGAGTCAGATTTTTCTGATATGAATGTAATGAAATCTACTACTTCTGAACAAGACTGACAGATGAGCATTTAAATGACTCTATAAGAGTGAACCTAAGTGGATACACTCCAGCATACACAACTCTTGTAGACTCCATGCAGTGACATCCATCTCAAGTGTAGGAATGCTACCGTAGCTGGCTAGCACCTGGTGGTAACATTAGCTACAGTAGCTAGCTAGCACCTGGTGGTAACATTAGCTACCGTAGCTGGCTAGCACCTGGTGGTAACATTAGCTACCTTAGTTAGCTAGCACCTGGTGGTAACGTTAGCTACCGTAGCTAGCTAGCACCTGGTGGTAACGTTAGCTACCGTAGCTGGTTAGCACCTGGTGGTAACATTAGCTACCTTAGTTAGCTAGCACCTGGTGGTAACGTTAGCTACCGTAGCTGGCTAGCACCTGGTGGTAACATTAGCTACCTTAGTTAGCTAGCACCTGGTGGTAACGTTAGCTACCGTAGCTAGCTAGCACCTGGTGGTAACGTTAGCTACCGTAGCTGGTTAGCACCTGGTGGTAACATTAGCTACCTTAGTTAGCTAGCACCTGGTGGTAACGTTAGCTACCGTAGCTAGCTAGCACCTAGAGTCTCTAGGCACAGAGGGAGGTCGACACAAAGGAACAGCTGTACAAACGTGTTTGTTAATGTACAGCACGGCTCAGCACCGTCACTGACGGGCTAACACACACACACTGCACCGTCACCGACGGGCTAACACACACACACACTGCACCGTCACTGACGGGCTAACACACACACACACACACACACTGCACCGTCACTGACGGGCTAACACACACTCACTGCACCGTCACTGACGGGCTAACTTTCCATACAGTGTGTGTGTGTGTGTGTGTGTGTGTGTGTGTGTGTGTGTTGTGGTGGTCGCTCGTGTCTGTGGACTGTTTAGCTCTAGCCACCCGCACAGTTGTTGTCAGCTCCAGTGAGAAGCGAGAAAAGGCTTTTGAATGCCGTGTGTACGTCTTATATAGGCGGAGGGTCCCGTCCCTCGTGACACAAGCGTCGCCTGGGCCAGCCAATGGTGATGAGGTCACGCAGGGGGCGTTCCCATAGTGAGATATCAAACGAATACTATGAAAGAGAACTGAAGGCACTACAACTAGAAATCAGACAGTAACTCATTTTTTTTCTACAATGCTGAATGCTGCTGTTTAAATTGTTTTAACTTGAAACCAGTTGGTCACTGAGTAGTGAGTAACAGTGAGTACTGTTTTTGTTGCTTGAATAAAGGCTGGCAGTCTTTAATAGCCAAATGTTGTGGACTATACTGGGGAAGTATTTGTTATTATTCAGGAGTAAAACAATAAATACAAATATCGGATTGATATCCATCAATTTACTTACTTTATTTTTTTGTGAGGGGGGGACGGGACGCGACGGGACTTTCAGACACTCATTTATGGTGCCTACATAAAATGTGGGAATATGAATGAATGAATGAATGAATGAATGGACTTTATGGACTTTATTGTCATTGCTACAGTACAGGTACCAAACAACGACATTTAGGAGGGGTGGCTCCCCTGGTGTTAGGAAAGGGAAAAAATATTGTTTTGTTCTTAAAAAAAACGATACTGTAGTATTGCAATTGTTAGTGTGTTCTTTCATATTGTAATAGATTGTGTTCACCCTGTTGAACTAATAAGAATTGAAACACAAGCCTGTTGACATGAAAGAGAATTAAGTCAGACATTGGCCTACATTTCAGTATTGTGTCATGCATGATTTAGGACTGTATACTAGCTACATAGTGTACAGAATGTTGGTTTATGTGATTTCTCTACCTGTATGAGGATCAAATTATCCATAACATGTCTGAAATAAAATGTAGTTATTGGTCACTCATACTGTAAGTCTCACACAACACTCAGATGTGTTTAATAGAGAATAAGCTCTAGCTAGTGGTTCAACTTAGAGCCTTTTCGTTACTTGCCATTATCTTTTTTTTTTCTTCTGTTAAGTGCCAGGCAGAGGGGGTTGTGCCATCAATCCAAACACAATGGAAGCAATGCGGAAACACAGAAAGATACAGTTTTTACAGTTTTTTTATTATAAAAACGGCTGTTGTTTATTCTGTGATAGTATACTCAATGCAAGGCTATATGTACACTACCTATATGTACACTATCTATATGTACACTACCTATATGTACACTATCTATATGTACACTATCTATATGTACACTACCTATATGTGTACACTATCTATATGTACACTATCTATATGTACACTACCTATATGTACACTATCTATATGTACACTATCTATAATATGAACACTATCTACATGTACACTATCTATATGTACACTATATATATGTACACTATCTATATGTACACTATCTATATGTACACTATCTATATGTACACTATCTATATGTACACTATCTATATGTACACTATCTATATGTACACTACCTATATGTACACTATCTATATGTACACTATCTATATGTACACTATCTATATGTACACTATCTATAATATGAACACTATCTATATGTACACTATCTATATGTACACTATCTATATGTACACTATCTATATGAACACTATCTATATGTACACTATCTATATGAACACTATCTATATGTACACTATCTATATGTACACTATCTATATGTATACTAAGCTGGTTTACATCAATAAAGGCTATGTACACACTCCACTGTACTATACTGCACAGATAGTCAACTAGGGTTGTCATATTGCACAAAGAGTATTTTTTCACATTATTTTAAAGTGTCACAGTTTGCAGGCTTGAAAATGTACATGTTTGTGCCTCAGCATTAGCTGCCATACAATCCGTCCGGACTGTCCTGGGCCCAGAACTTAGGCCTTTTCTGTGTTCAGGGCCTTGACGGCCCTGTGGTAGAAGCAGTCCTTCAGTCTGTTTGTCTTAGCGGCCGGGGTCCTGTACCTCCTGTTCGAGGGCAGCTTGACAAAGTGTACGTGCCCAGGGTGGGTCGGGTCCCTGGAGATCTTGGAGGCCCTCCTGAGACAGCGTGTGTTGTACAGCTCCTCCAGAGAGGGGAGGGGGGCGCCGGTGATCTTCTGTGCTGTTCTCACGACTCTCTGTAGCTCGTTTCTCTCCGCTGTTGTGCAGCTGTGGAACCAGTTGGAGATGCCGAAGGTGAGGATGCTTTCCACTGCGCCGTGGTAGAAGGCCACCAGTATCTCCTGCTTGTTGTGTTGTTTCCTGAGGCATCTCAGGGTGTATAGCCGCTGTTGTGCCCTCTTGATGGTGCCTTTAGTGTTGTCCTTCCAGGCCAGGTCATCCCGCATGTTGTGTCCCAGGAATCGGAGGGTTGAGACTCTCTCCACGCTCTCTCCGTCGATGAGCAGGGGCTGGATCTCGGACTTTTTCCTCCTGAAGTCTACGATGAATTCCTGGGTCTTTGACTTGTTTAGCAGCAGGTTGTTAACCTTGCACAGCTTGCTCAGTTGCTCTACCTCATCCCTGTACGCCGCCTCGTCCCCCCCCGAGATACATCCCACCACGGTGGTGTCGTCTGCAAACTTTACGATGTAGTTGCTGGGGTGGACGGGGGTGAAGTCGTGGGTGTAGAGGTTGTAGAGGATGGGGCTTAGCACGCAGCCCTGGGGTGACCCAGTGCTGAGGCTGAGGGCTGTGGAGGTGTGGGGGCCCACCCGCACCCTCTGGGGGCGGTCGGTCAGGAAGTCCTTGATCCACGCACATATAGAGTGTGATAGACCCAGGTCTAGTAGTTTGGTCACTAGCCTGTCTGGAAGGATGGTGTTGAAGGCGGAGCTGAAGTCCACGAAGAGCAGTCTCGCGTAGCTGTTTCCCCTCTCCAGGTGGGATAGAGTGGCGTGGAGAGTCGTCGCTATGGCGTCCTCTGTGGACCTGTGGGCTCTGTAGGCGAACTGGTATGGATCCAGGTTGGGCGGGAGGCGTGTGAGTATGTGGGCCCGGACTAGTTTCTCGAAGCACTTCATGATGATTGGTGTGAGTGCCACCGGGCGGTAGTCGTTTAGGCAGCTCACCGTGCTTTTCTTCATACTATCTATATGAACACTATCTATATGTACACTATCTATATGTACACTATCTATATGTACACTATCTATATGTACACTACCTATATGTACACTATATTTATGTACACTATATATATGAACACTATCTATATGTACACTATCTATATGTACACTATCTATATGAACACTATCTATATGTACACTATCTATATGAACACTATCTATATGTACACTATATTTATGTACACTATCTATATGAACACTATATTTATGTACACTATCTATATGAACACTATCTATATGTACACTATCTATATGTACACTATCTATATGAACACTATCTATATGTACACTATCTATATGTATATGTACACTATCTATATGAACACTATCTATATGTACACTATCTATATGTACACTATCTATATGTACACTACCTATATGTACACTATCTATATGTACACTATCTATATGTACACTATCTATATGTACACTATCTATAATATGAACACTATCTACATGTACACTATCTATATGTACACTACCTATATGTACACTATCTATATGTACACTATCTATATGTACACTATCTATATGTACACTATCTACATGTACACTATCTATATGTACACTATCTATATGTACACTATCTATATGTACACTATCTATATGTACACTATCTACATGTACACTATCTATATGTACACTATCTATATGTACACTATCTATATGTACACTATCTATATGTACACTATCTATATGTACACTATCTACATGTACACTATCTATATGTACACTATCTATATGTACACTATCTATATGTACACTATCTACATGTACACTATCTATATGTACACTACCTATATGTACACTACCTATATGTACACTACCTATATGTACACTACCTATATTTACATTTTTGGCATTTAGCAGACGCCTTATTCCAAAGCGACTCACAATCAATACATTTGAATACTAAGCATGTGAATCGGCAGTCCACCATTCGTTGCAGGAAGAGTACTCTAGCTCGGGCCCGGGGCCACTGATAGAAGGAAAAACCTTCTCCCTATTATCGCCTTCTACTAAAACCTATTTATTTTTTTCTTTTATTTTTTATTACTGGAGAAACTGAGAAACAGTACAAGGGGGGCAATAGAAGTTCTAGGGACACAGTAGAGGGGAAAGCGGGTGTCTTTAGGAGACGTAGTGGTGAGGGTCGGAAGATGTCTCAGGAGGAGCAGTTAAGATGTAACCTGAAGAGATGGGTCTTCAGTCTACGACGGAAGATGGGTAGTGACTCTGCCGTTCTGACAGCCGTGGGGAGCTCATTCCACCAGCGGGGAGCCAGTGTTGTGAAGAGACGTGATCGGGCAGCCCGACTGCTGTGTAGAGGAGGTGGGGCCAGTCGGCCAGCCGAGGTGGAGGAGCGGAGTGAGCGGGCAGGGGTTTGGGGGGTTACCATTTCCTTCAGGTAGGCAGGGGCTGTCCCTTTAGCTGCCTGGTATGCAAGCACCAGGGTCTTGAATCTGATGTGAGCTGCTATCGGGAGCCAGTGCAGGGTGCGAAGGAGAGGGGTGACAAGCGAGTATTTGGGGAGGTTGAATACCAGCCGGGCAGCAGCATTCTGGATGAGCTGCAGAGGTCTAATGGCTGAAGCGGGGAGCCCAGCCAGGAGTGCATTGCAGTAATCCAGGCGGGAGATGACCAGTGCCTGGATCAAGAGTTGCGCTGCCTCTCTGGTACCTATATGTACCTATATGGTACCTCTCTGCCTATATGTACACTATCTATATGTACACTACCTATATGTACACTACCTATATGTACACTACCTATATGCACACTACCTATATGTACACTACCTATATGTACACTATCTATATGTACACTATCTACATGTACACTATCTATATGTACACTATCTATATGTACACTATATATATTTGGTTTGTTTTTGTTTTTGTTTTTTTGGTTTGTCACTTAAAACATTTATTCCCACATACATGAAACCACACATCAATCCCAAAAAAGAAAAGTCGCTTTGGATAAAGGCATCTGTTAAATGCCCCAAAATGTAAATGTATCATGAGACTTGTTAACCAAGGGCAGTGTGGTGAGTGGGAATGTAACGATGGACATATATGTGCTGAGAGAACATTCCACAACAAACAGTATCAAAACTAAACTTCAAAATGGGAATTTCTTAACAAGGTTCCCATACGTAGGGACGTCTACAGCTCCATGAGGGCTTTTATTTCATTAATGTGTGACGCCTTCTTGTCGGTGGGGTTCTTGGAGCCGAAAGCCTTGTCCACCAGATCCTGCTTCTGCCTCTGAATCTTCACCATGTTCTCCTCCACAGAGTCCTTCACGATGAACTTGGTGATGAAGACGTCTCTCTTCTGGCCCAGGCGGTGACAGCAATCCACACACTGGTCCTCTGCTGCAGGGTTCCACGCTGGATCCATGAGGAAAACACGGGAGGCGGCTGTCAGGTTGAGTCCCACCCCGCCAGCTTTGAGTGACAGCAGCATGATCGTGGGGCCGTCAGGAGCGGGGCTCTGGAACTCCTGGATGACCTGGGTCCGCCTCTTTATTTTTTTTCCCAAAGATTCAAACATTTTTACAATATAATTGAACAAAATTTTTCTTGTTTCCCCGCCCCCTTGTATCCACCCCCTCCCCCCCCCCCCCCACCCACCATTGTGCGGCAACGGCCAACGACAACACAACACAAAGATAATAATAATAAGACAAAACACACATGCCTACATACACACACACACACACACACACACAATAATACATTCATTAGGGATGCGCTATGATATTAACAGCAATTCACATCACCGTGCATCCCTACAAGAAACACTGTCCATCAAACAATAGTACCTGAAGCTGCCCTTCTTGCCATAAAATCTATATGTGGTTGCCATATTTCTACAAAGTCCTGACTCTTATGTCTTATATTCAGTGTTGCCACAGTTACTTTGAAAAAGTATTCTGATTACTGATTACTGATTACTCCTTTAAAAAGTAATCTAGTTACTTTACTGATTACTTGATTTTAAAAGTAACTAAGTTAGATTACTAGTTACTTTTTTAGTTACTATTGGCAGCTGCCTAGGCACCCGACCCACTCACGACCACTCACTCACTACTCACTTTATTTTAACAGTAACTTAAATTACATAATTAAACTTTAAACAATAACTTAAAACAACAAAATAAAGAGTCTTTCTTTGCCTCACCCAACATAAATACTTGTTTTTAAACAATAAAATAAATATAATCTTTATTTAACAGTAACTAGCAAGGAGTGGTTTCACAAAACCTAAAACCTACCCTGACCATTCAGATATGATCCTAATATAATCCTAATCCTAAACTGGGTGAGTCTTATCAATTTAGTTTATCAATGATCAACATTTATGTTCTTGTCATCCTTTGCTGACACAAACTCAAAATAATCCTTATATTTCCAGCTATTTAACGCATATCTCTGTTCTCGCTCCATTGTGTAGGCTACGCTTCTGTTTACACTGTGCAATCAGCGTGGTGATACACGTGAGCGATTCTGCTGCAATCTCGCGATAGTCGAGAGCCGTTTTTTGCGGGCATGGCCTTCCATAGTAACCTCGTGTTGAAAACGTGGGCACTGACGTCACTCCCCAAGACGCGAGAAATGTTTGTTTACTATCGAACATTACAAAGAAATACTGCATTTAGCCTAAGTTATGAGGTAGTAACGCAATAGTAACGCACAGCCACTTGAATAAGTAACTTTAATCCGATTACTGATTTGGAAATAGTATCGCGTTAGAATACTCGTTACTGGGAAAAGTATTCAGATTAGAGTATCGCGTTACTTAGTATCGCGTTACCGGCATCACTGCTTATATTATATTATATTTTATCTAATGGAATGTAGCTAGAGATTTCATTTAACCAATGTGATACTGTAGGAGAGTAATCGGATTTCCAATGGATTGCAATACACTTCTTTGCAGCAATCAAAGCAAGATCAATATATATTTTTTGAAATTCATTCCAAGGATCCATATTGATTGTGCCTAAAAGACACAAGCGAGATGATTTTGCAATGTGAATATTTAAACATAATGCTATCGTGTCAATTACAAAGTTCCAAAATGTTAACAACAAATTACATGACCAAAACATCCCAGTGAGCAATAGACGTCTTTTCAACCTCGCGTCTACGCTTGGCCATCATATAAACCAGCTATATTACGGCTATATTTTCTACTTATCTTAAATGCATTAAAACCGTTATTAAACCCCTCTAAACTGTCAGAATATGTCCCAGACGTCATGTAGTATGAGGTTCATATAGTCTAGCATAGTTATCCTAGCAGAAGTGGTGGTTTAAATTGTGTCTATACGTCGCTGTCCTTTAACCCAGATAAATGCGGTCTGTGTCTAAACCTGTTTTAGTCTAGCAGCACGTTGAGTTTAAATTAATACCCTAAACGCCTGTAGATTGTCAAAATATGTACCAGACCGTCATTTAGTCTGAGATTCCATGTAGTCTAGCATAGTTATTCATGCAGAAGAGGTGGTTTAAATTGCGTCTATACATCAATTCCAACACCCCCGGATAGACGAGAGGACAGGGAATCCAAAACCATTTGAATGGTGTCTCTACGACCCTCCTATCACCCCCCAGGGTGGTCTATGTATGACAGTAGACACAGCTTAGCTTAGCTTAGCTTAGCTTGCTGCATACTGGTATCTGTATGGCTGTATGACAGTAGTAACAAAGTCTCAGTCCAGTAGTCATGTGATTGATTCTATCAGACAGACAGACTAGGATGATGATGACTACACTAGTATGACTGCTGCTGCTGCTACAGTACATAGATCAGATGATGATGATGATGATGATGATGATGATGATGATGATTGCTACATGATGCTACTACTGATACTACTACTGAGACATGATCAGTACATGATAGTAGTCAGATAGTAACAGAGACTAAAAGATTAGACAGTAGTAGTAGTAGTAGTAGTAGTAGTAGTAGTAGTAGTAGTAGTAGTAGTAGTAGTAGTAGTAGTAGTAGTAGTAGTAGTAGTAGTAGTAGTAGTAGTAGTAGTAGTAGTAGTAGTAGTAGTAGTAGTAGTAGTAGTAGTAGTAGTAGTAGTAGTAGTAGTAGTAGTAGTAGTAGTAGTAGTAGTAGTAGTAGTAGTAGTAGTAGTAGTAGTAGTAGTAGTAGTAGTAGTAGTAGTAGTAGTAGTAGTAGTAGTAGTAGTAGTAGTAGTAGTAGTAGTAGTAGTAGTAGTAGTAGTAGTAGTAGTAGTAGTAGTAGTAGTAGTAGTAGTAGTAGTAGTAGTAGTAGTAGTAGTAGTAGTAGTAGTAGTAGTAGTAGTAGTAGTAGTAGTAGTAGTAGTAGTAGTAGTAGTAGTAGTAGTAGTAGTAGTAGTAGTAGTAGTAGTAGTAGTAGTAGTAGTAGTAGTAGTAGTAGTAGTAGTAGTAGTAGTAGTAGTAGTAGTAGTAGTAGTAGTAGTAGTAGTAGTAGTAGTAGTAGTAGTAGTAGTAGTAGTAGTAGTAGTAGTAGTAGTAGTAGTAGTAGTAGTAGTAGTAGTAGTAGTAGTAGTAGTAGTAGTAGTAGTAGTAGTAGTAGTAGTAGTAGTAGTAGTAGTAGTAGTAGTAGTAGTAGTAGTAGTAGTAGTAGTAGTAGTAGTAGTAGTAGTAGTAGTAGTAGTAGTAGTAGTAGTAGTAGTAGTAGTAGTAGTAGTAGTAGTAGTAGTAGTAGTAGTAGTAGTAGTAGTAGTAGTAGGAAGACCCCTTCCACCCCGGCCACGGCCTCCTCACCCTGCTTCCCTCTGGAAGAAGGTTGCGGCTGCCTAAGGCACTGAAGCCCCGCCACAGGCTCAGTTTCTTCCCCTCAGCCGCCAGACTGATAAATGACTCTGGCTTCCCCCTCCCCCCCGCCCCCAAGTCTGCCCAGGACTGAATATGCACTGGACTCACTGTAAAAACTCTGCACTGCACTTTATATATGCACTATCCAATGCACTGTTGTCTGTCCTGTGTTGTCCTGTTTTTTGCATTTGTTTTTGTATACACGTGAAAAAAAGTATAAACGCACTTACTGTAATGCCAAAGCAAATTCCTATATGTGTATGCATAATGGCAATAAACGTTATCTGAATCTGAATCTGAATCTGAATCTGAAAGTAGTAGTAGTAGTAACAGATGGGGGGCTGGGTGGTGGGGGTCTATGACTCTCAGGCACGTGCCGTGAGCTTTTAGATTGGGTAAGCATAAAATATAGAAATACACGTAATTACACATACACGCTATCAGTGAACGCAGTTTCAAGGAAATGCAATTTTGATGCCCTAGAACCCGCTAATAAACGGTAGTGTCATTTTGTGATCAGATTACCAAAAACAAAAAAAACAGTTACCAGTTTCGACTATATCAGGGGTGCTCATTGTTCAATCTTTTTTGAACCAAGATATTGTCAAGTAGCCAGCCTGCTGAAATCTACAAGTCCAGTTTCAACATCGCAAACGAAGTTAACGCACACACGCACAACACAGACACACACCGTTTCCAACCTCCATACTAAACTCACAACACACTTTCTTTTCACACTTTGTCACACATGCACTTGACATCACATCACATCACATCACATCACATCACAATGCATGTCAATGCAACAATGCAACAGCAAGGATTATTCCGCACTTTCTCCTGTTCCTTCTGTGGATTACGGACTCATACATTAAATCACCACAGAACTTACATCTTATGGAGAAGGAGACAAATTTTATTGGAAAAAATGAGACCCATAGCGACTTTTATCTCCACGCCACAATGAAGTATTTAAACTTCGGAACGGCAGCAATTCACACAACATTGACTGCTGACTCGACGCGGAAGAACAAGCCCCCGGCAGGTAGAATGGACCGAAGGACCATGATCTTTCTCTATCTACTTCTCTCGGGAGACATTCAGCTGAATCCCGGACCAGTCTCAACCAGGCAGGCTACACTTTTTAGCCGTTCCCAGGCAAATGGTACTAGCGAAGCCATTGACGGCATTGTCGAAAAACCGGTCAAACCGGTCCAACCGGCATCTGCAGCGGACTTCCTGGATTCACCCGGAGACTCTCTAACGAAACCGCTGAACAATGGACGACCCCCCCCATCCCCCAATCCTCAACGTGAAGATGACCAGAATGGTGGAGACTATTTCCAAGTCAAGGACATAAACTCTCTTTTTGGACACAGCAGTAAGGGCCTGCATATTGTTCACCTTAATGTGAACAGTCTTGTGCCTAAACTGGACCAAATCAGAGAAATGTTCCATGACAGCAAGGTTCACATTTTGAGCTTCTCTGAGACCAAGTTTGATGAATCAATAAAAGACCCAGAGATTGAAATAGTTAACTACACAGTCATCAGAAACGACAGGAACAGGTATGGGGGTGGTGTCTGCATGTACATTCACAACGATATTATCTTTAACACCCGGTGTGACCTGAATCGTGACAAATTAGAATCTGTTTGGGTTGAAATTATCTTTAACAAAGCAAAACCGGTGCTGGTTGGTACTATCTACAGACCTCCCGATCAGAATGATTTCTATGATATTCTTGAGGGGTGCTTGGATGACGCTGACTGTGTGGAAAAGATTCTTATTGGGGATTTGAACACGGACATGCTCAGAAATGAAGCATCCGTTTTCAAATCCTTCACTAGGTTTTCTGAATTGCACGGTCTCCGTCAACAAATTACCAAACCCACTAGGGTGTGTACTTCTACTCAAACTACCATAGATCTCATTCTAACATCGGATGAGTCCAAAATCTCCAAGAGTGGGGTTATTGTATGTGGGCTAAGTGATCATTACATGATCTTTTGCACTCGTAAAAAACATAAACCCAAGGCTGGCGGTCATAAAACTGTAACCACTAGATCCCTTAAATCCTATTCTAGTGAGGCCTTAAACCATAAACTGGAGAAACAAGACTGGTTAGATGAACTAAAATGCACACAGGTTGAAGAGGCATGGCTAGGTTTCAAAACCAAATTCCTAAATATTATTGACAGTATAGCCCCCATGGGAACCACCAGGGTTAAAGCCCGATCGGAACCATGGATGAATTCGGACATTCTAAATGCTATGAAAGTCAGAGACCTAAAATGCTCTGAAGTTCAAAAAGGCAAATCAAAATTAGTGAAACACTTAAACGAAGATCACAAAACCCACTTTGAGAAAATTAAAAAACAATGCAACAAACTATGCAATCAGGTAATTACCATGACCAAATCTGCTAAGAAAGAATACCTCGATAACAAAATCGAAGAAAACTTAAACAAACCACGTGACCTTTGGAAGCTACTTAATAGCCAACTAGGTTGCAGTCAAAAACTCAAAACCAGGTCTACAAACATCAACATAAAATCTGGAGATTCTCTCCTTACAGACAAGCTGGATGTGGCTAAGTGCTTAAACACTTTCTTTACAACCATAGCCACTAAATTAGTTAACAATCTACCACCCCACTCAGGGCGTTATGGTGTAGAGCACATCCGTGCGTTCTACAATAAACTGGGTGTACGCAAAGATGATTTTAAACTCTCCATGGTGTCAAACGATGAGGTGTTTAAAAAGCTGGGCGCTCTACACTCAGAAAAGGCCACGGGCCATGACAATATTCCAGCCAGATTTCTAAAAGACTCAGCTGCCTCCATTACCCCAATCATCACCCACATAATAAACCTCTCCATCAAACAGGGACACGTCCCCCTTGACTTTAAAATAGCAAGGGTAACCCCACTGTATAAAAAAGGAAGCAAATTAGACCCAGGCAACTACCGACCTGTTTCTATTCTTAATTCCATCTCGAAACTTATGGAAAAAATAGTTTATGAACAGGTTGATAGGTACCTTACCGAAAAAAATCTGATGTATGAATTTCAATCAGGATTCAGAACATCCCATTCCACTGACACATGCCTTCTCTATTTGAACGACCACATCAACCATGAGGTGGACTCGGGCAAGTACTGCGGCATGGTCATGCTGGACCTCCAGAAGGCCTTCGACACAGTAGATCACCACATACTGTTAGATAAACTGAAAGCAATTGGGTTCGATAGAACATCGGTGGGCTGGATGCAATCCTACTTAGAGGGGAGGGAACAGGTGGTTAGTGTGAACGGAACACTGTCCCCCCCCCTCCCAGTGACCTGCGGCGTTCCACAAGGAAGCATATTGGGACCGTTACTGTTCCTAATATATGTGAATGACATGTCATCAGCATGTGATTGCAATTTGTTCCTGTTCGCGGATGACTCGGCTCTGCTGGTCTCTGACAGGGACATATTGCAGGTGGAAAAAGCGCTAAGCACTGAACTGAGTAGAATCTGCATCTGGCTAGCTGACAATAAACTATCAATACACCTAGGTAAAACTGAAACCATCCTATACGGATCCCCATCTAAACTCAGAAAGGCTGAAAATTTTAAAATAAAAGTGGGTAACATTAATATCACAAGAAAAGAGGATATTACATACCTGGGCTCCATCTTAGAGGCAAATCTTTCCGGGGATAAAATGGCAGCAAAAGTAATCAAAAAAGTGAACCATAGAACTAGATTCTTGTACAGGATATCCTCACTTGTCAGTAAAAACACACTGAGGACCCTATCAGGAGCTCTCATTCAATGTCACTTCGACTATGCCGTAACATCATGGTACTATAGAACCACAAAGGCCCATAAAACAAGACTCCAGACAGCCCAAAATAAACTGGTTAGGCTTCTGCTAGGCCTCAACCCTAGGACACATCTAACCGCTGCTCATTTTTTGAGCCTTGATTGGCTACGAGTAGTTGACAGAGTGCAGCAGCTTGCACTGGGCCTGGTCTTCAAGATACGCTACACCACAAAGACACCCAAGTACCTGTCAACATACTTCCAAAAAGTGAACAACGTCCACACATACAACACCAGAGGAAGCTCCACGAACCACGTTCAACCGCGTTGCACCACAAACAAGGGGTTAAACTCGTTTGCAAACTATGCAGTAAAAATGTGGAACGCCCTTCCTATAATCTTAAAGGAGTGCAAAACACTGCCCACCTTCAAAACCACTCTCAAAAAACATTTACAGGAGGCTGCAATCCGTAACTGGACCCTCTAAATCAAAAATCAGATTAAAAGACCCGAACTACCCACTGTAAATACTTTGTGTTTTGTCCCCCGCCCCCACCTGTGGTGTATGTCCCCACCTGTCCTACCCGCTGTACATACCTGATGTTTTGTTGTATTGTATATCTAGTATTGTTCTTCCCATGATGGATGTATTTTTATCTTGTAGATAGTAATAGTTATTTGTCTGTATTATCGTGTAGATAGTACTAGTTGTTGTTTTTTCCCTGTCTGTCTTACATGTAACGATGAATTGAAAATCAAGGACCCCAATTGAAATAAGCCAGTGGCTTTCTTGGGTTTTTATCCTTTTAGTTGACCTTGTATGTAATATGTACTTTCATGTACCTACTTCTGCAAATCTTCTAATAAAGTTTTCAATCAATCAATCAAACCCTCCCTCTCTGTCTCTCTCAAACACTTTTGGTTCAGAACCAATGTCACGGGCAGCGACATTAGGCCTATCTCAGCGATTGATTAAGCAGCTCTCTCTCCAAACACAACGGCACAGGCCTACATTCAAAGGTATAAGCAGAGGAAGTCTTAAATAAGAAGCCATAACCAGCAGCACAACAGTACCCAAACCATATAAACAAGCACAGATCGCCACCAGCCTCGCGAATCATATAAATCATATAAACCAGCAAAGAAGCCATGACGTAAATTTAAAAATGATATCTTACCTTTACTTGAAAACAAGGTCCATTCGCCTCTCCTTGCGAAGGAACACCTCTGTCACTTTAGTGTAAAAGTCACTCGCCTATTGCAGTTTGGAAAGTCTCTCTTTTTCAATTGAGATCAGGGCCAGTGATGAAAGGCGTCCTTGTCCAGTGCGATTTCGAGTGAGGGTCTTCACTCTCTTCAAAGTTGAAAATGACCTCTCAACAGATGCCGTTGTTGCTGGTATGGTTAGGACTAGTTTAATCAAATTTGTTGCCTCTGGAACTGTTTCAGCCAAGTCATGCTGAATGATCCATCCAAGCATCTCCTCAGGTGTTTTCTCCCTCACCTCTTGGTTTGGTAAAGTCCAACTAAATCTGCCTTAAGTCTAACGAAATCGAAATATTTATGATACAAAGCCAGGCTCTCAAATTTGGCTTTGTCAAATTCTTTTGACATTTGGTTAAATTGCTTGCAGTCAATAAGGCCAATGAAATTCAAACATTCGAAGTTGCTAAATCTAGCCTTCATCTGTGTGAGCGTGTCAAAAAAAATCCTGTTATAAAGTATCTTCCTCTGGTCTTTGATGGGTTGGTTGGGTTTCGCTCGCCCCTCAGTGAGATTTAGCTGGCTGCGTTTCTGGTCAAATTGAGCGTAGCGCGCATCGAAGTCCTGAAGTTTGTTTTCCAAAGCGGTCATTGTATCTTGGATCCTAGAACAACAATAACCAATGTCCATTCCCTTCTTTTGCAGCACATTAAACAGCACATCAGTGATGTTGAAAATCTCCTCATAAATGTCTAGGAGAAAGCCTTTGCCAGCCATGCATCATAGCCTGTAGCCATCATTAGGGTTTCATTATCCCAATTTGTAGGATTATCGATTATCGACTGAAACATGGTCCGCAAATCCGAATATTGATGGTTGATTGTCTGAACGAGGCGTGAGTGTGAAGACCACCGTGTCGGTGCTGCTCTTGGTAACCGGCGTTTGACGACCTCATCCAGGAGTTTTGTGCGCTTTGTCGATTTGTTGAAAAATGATGAAAGGCCTTCCACTGTTTTGAAAAATACCTGGCATTCTGGAATAGACCTCGCCGATTGCGATAATACGAGATTCAATTTATGAGCATAACAGTGCGTAAAAATAGCCTCTGGGATCTTTTCTCTAATCTTGGCCTGAACCCCATTTAAACTAGACGCCATAACGGCTGCTCCGTCGTATGTTTGGGCAACTAATTTTCCAAAGCAGTTAAATTTATCCAAAGCGCTCAAAACATAATCAGCGACAGCCCCGGCAGTTCTATCATTACTCACATCATCGAAACCTAAAAAGGCTTCTTTCACCTCTTGATTGAGCACGTAGCGCAGAATGACTGAGATCTGGGCTCTGTTGGTTACGTCAGTCGATTCATCGACCTCGACAGCAACAAATGGGGCTTCAGAAATCTCATTTTTGATGTTGTCGATGATAACGTCTCCGATTGCCTCAATCAGATCATTCTGGATCTTATTTGAAAGACCAGAGAAAACAGATCATGATCTTAAATGGGTGGCTAAATTCGAATCATATTTGGCAATGAGATGTAGCAGTTCCACGTAGTTCCCACGGTTCAGAGATTCCTTGCCTTCCTCATTTCCCCGAAATGATGCTTCTTGCTTAGCTAGGAAGCAGGTGGCATCTATTAATTTGTTTAGAATATCTCTATTCTCTTTTACCTTTTGGTTGTGAATTTCGGTGGCCAGTCTCGTCTGCTCATCCAGAGCTGAGTTGATGCGCGTCGTGGTGCCAAAGGTTTTCAGGGCTACTTGGCTTCTGATGTGTGTTGCCGTCTTCTCGTGTTTATTGAGTGCGTTGGTAAGATTGTTAAGGTCCCCGTAGCCTTTCTGAATCCACACACTATAACCTGTAGAAAACAGTGTACAGGAGTAGCAAAAGAGGCGATTGGTCTCTGCACAGCCACATAGCCATTTCTTCTGCTCATACCAGGCTTGTTGGAACCCCCTAGCGACTCTCCCTTTCTGGGTGTGAAGATCGTTGAGCGGTGGCTTTAGTAGTTCTGTTTTTGCAGTCCAGCCCAGTCTACAAAATCCCTTTAGGTCACTAACACTGACAGTAATGTCCATATTCGCAAGTTATCCTTATTGATTAGATCGTTTGAGCTAGCATAAACTATTCTGCCGGGCGAGAGAAAGTAGTGTGAACTTGTGAACTTGAAAATGATAGCCAATCAGTAGCTCTTATCGGAATGAAAGAACTACTCTGATTGGCTGAAACCATGCTTACCCTGGCCACATTAAACAGCGGGCTGAGGCATCGTAAAAAAATAAAAAAGACATTTTCACGCATTCGAATGTACGCGAGGGAAAGCAGAGAGAGGAGTGCTTATATGCAATGCAGAGTAGGAAGTGCTTTACTCCTACAGGTGGCGCTAAAAATGCAACGTCAAAATGAATGACTCCTGCTGCACTGGGACCTAAAATACGACTCTTTTAAACCTTAAAAAACATATGATGTTGTAGATACTTTTTAAAAGCATATTAGTCCAATTGATGCACAAGCTGCTCAGTTTTTTACCAATAAATTAGCATGTTTTAATAGTTTTGGTGTTTTTACACAGTTTATCAGTGGGGACCAAAACCATGTAAATAATGCATTCAATAAGACTGACAGCTGCCTTCTGTGTATAGCCGCGTCTCTAAGACGTGCAGCCCCTTCTCAATATCAGACTGCCGAGTGTAATAGGATCACTGGACACTGACAACAATGTCACCCCTTTATCTAACCCCTTTATCTAACTTTATCTTTCTTAATTTGTCCATGAAGTCCCATTGAGGTCAAAAAGCTAGACCTGACAAATGTAAAGATAAAGCACATGCATAATAATAATAATAATAATAATAATAATAATAATAATAATAATTGATAATGAGGCAATAAAGTCAGATACTTAGATTTCCATTGTGGTCCTTATTGTGGCCCCTAGCCCCTACAGCAATGACAGTGAATTAACAGCTCAAGGGTTTCATACTCACCCTGCAACTATATCTCCTCTGGACCTTAATAAATGTCATGAATTTCCAGTCCTCTATAATATTACAATCTGCTCTTACAATGCACACATTAAACTGTAGAGATATGAGTGTGAGCCCGGCGGAAACGCATGATGGTTTACACATCATTAAAACAATCTTTGGATGTCAGAAAGATTATTATGGCCATTATATAGTGCTGCTCAGTATGTTGTGATCAGCATGTTTGTTTTGTTGCCTATTCAAACAGTCGACATGTTTGGAAAATGGTCCTTTTGCTAATATAACACTAACACAACCATTATGTTTTTAATAGTCTAACAGCAGTTGATAAAACAACAAGTCAATCAGAAGGTTCCTTAAACAGGCTAATGGTCACTAACATAATATGCTATAGTTGATTTACTGTACTTGGATGGTGGGTTTGCATGTCTTCTTTTTAACTAAACAAGCTCCGTATTTTTTTAAAGCAAGCTTCCTATTCACACCCTCTACACGTCCGACCTGAGGTGGTCTGGGCTTAGCCTGGAGGTTCACACATGGGAAACAAATGCAGTTATTTTCCTCATCATGGTATTGGTATTCACCAGTACTCAGTCAGTTTCAGGTGTAGCCAGCAAGTTTCAAGTTTCAAGTTTATTTGTTAAGTCACATTACACAAGTGTAACAGAGTAAAAATTTTAGGCTTCGGATCCTGACATTGCATTGCAGGACAAGACATAGGGCATAATAAATCAAGCATAATTCCAGATAAAAGTGTCAGTAGTACAGGACATAACAGACCAAAAATAATAGTCATAGTACAAGATAAGGTGGCATTAGTGCAGGTAAGATAAGACAGTTTGCACTAGCGATGCCACTAGTGATAATAGAGTTCACAGTAGTACGGTGGCTTGAGTTTAGGGTTGCTGTAGTCCATGCACAAGGTGTGAGCAAGGGGAAGATTGACTACAGTGGGCTTGTTCAAGAGTCTGATCACCTGGGGGAAGTAGCTGTTTGTTAGTCTCTGAGTCTTGGCCCTAAGGCATCGGTCCGAACAGGCTGTGGTTGAACAGCAATGTTGGCCTATAGGCCAGGGAAGCAATCAAACTCTGAGTCAACTCCATTAGACAGTCACACCGTTGAGAAACCTATATTCTCAATTGTAGCTTAATAAAGAAACACAGATCCAGCCATGCGACACATTAGGACGTCCACACCGAGCCAGACCTGGCTTAGATCCGACACAGGCTCACCCTTAAGCACTCTAATAGATGTGTGGAACCCCCCCCTCCCCCCTATCCCCATCCTCACAGCGCTGATTTGATTATATCTCCAGGTAACATTTAATCAATAATAGAATAAGGGATGTTGTTAACTGATGCCTGAGTTTGAGAGAGAGAGAGCCTCTATATTGAGCTGTCCTCCTCTCCTCTGTCCATCGCTCTATTTAAGCCGGGACGTGTTCCTGACACACCGAGGGGTCAGCGGCACCAGACAGCACAGAGACGTCTTTCATACCCCCCCCCCCCCCCCCCTCCCCATTAGCGATGCAGCGTGCAATAGCCGGCTCAATCTGTTTCAGTTAGCCCCCAACCAGGCGACAGGACACAGGCTTATAATGCAGATTGATGACTGATTGGGAATTTCAATCATGGGTCAGGTTGCAAACACACATTTGCCCCGATTGCTATAAAGTTCAGGTTTTGATGTACAAATCATGCGTATCCTGGCTATTAGCACAGTATAGGAAGGGCTTTAATAGTGCACACAAAGAAATATCACAAAAAAAAATCTGAGTGGGGCATTCACACTCATATTTTATTGACAGATACAGTAGAGATTTAGACAGGAAGGATGGGTGAGAGAGAGAGGAGGGATGACATGCAAGATATGTCCCCGGCCGGAATCGAACCGGGGACCCTGCGGTTACATGGTCAACGCTTAACCCGCTACGCCACCTAAGCGCCCTAGAAATATATTTTCATGTGATGAATAAACTTGAACTTGAACTTGGGGGTGGGGGTGGGGGTGGGGGTCAGTTCAACAGTCTAATGGCCTCAGGATAGAAGCTATTTTGGATCCTGTTGGTCTGGGTCTGAATGCTTCGGTATCGTCTGCCCGATGGAAGCAAGGAGAACCCAGAGTGACTGGGATGGCTGTTGTCCTTGACGATCTCCCCAGCCTTGTCCTTGCACCTCTCAGAGTGGATGGCGTGGACTGGGCCATGTGTGGTCGTGAGCAGTGCAGCTGCCATGTTTATTTAACCAGGTAGCACTAGACTAGGTCAATTGAGAACCGATTCTCATTTGCAATGACGACATGGCCAAGAGGAAAACCAGAGGCAAGTCTGTACAACACAGTAGCTATATACAATATAAAACATGAGTACAAAAACAACAAGGGTCAATTTAAAAACATCCTAACAAATAAAAGATGACAATATGTACAGTATATAAAACAGTATAAAAACAGGTGTAGTGACCAGAGACTATATCTAGTAATGAGTTTTTTTAAAAGAGGGTAACGAGATGAAAGTTTTGATATATGTTATATGCATCAAGACAAATATGAAATGCCATGTTCCAAGGAGATCTGAAGGGATTATGAGAATATGAACATTTAATCTCAGATCTGTGTGTGTGTGTGTAATAGGTATCATGTCATTATTAACGTCACACATTTAAGAGCCAAATACACATTACATATTACATTTGTGTGCACACACCAGGGCAACGGAGGCAGGAGTTATTGTCTTTCCAGAGACAAGATTCCATCTTTGCTGGTCTGTCTGTCACACAGACTGAATACAAACAGCATTATGCACTCTGCTTGGAGTGCAAATAGACTTGTGAGAATGAAGAGACCCCGTGAAGGGAAGAGTGCTCATATGGAAGAAAGAAATAGAATCCTAATCCTAATAATAATGGTCGCTGTTCGTTTTTGCCAGTTTAATTGAAAAGACTAACTTAATTGAAAGACATTTCCAAGGCATCCACCTGTCTAGGAAGAGCTTCAGTTGCCAAGTCTTGAAAATGAATGAATGAATGAATGAATGAATGGTCTTTATTGTCATTGATCTAGTACAGGTACCAAACAACGAAATTTGGGAGGGGGGGCTCCCCTGGTGCTAGGAAAGAAAACTAAAAACAAGAAGGGAAAAGAGCTGGTTTACATAAATAAAGGCTATGTATACTGTCCACTATACTATACTATACAAATAAACACTGTGCTGTACTCTATGCTATGCTATACCTATTCTAACATTTCCTATCTCTGAACCTTATGTACCCGAGGGTTGTCATATTGCACATAGTGGTATTGCACATTCATTTAAAGTGTCGCAGTTTGCAGGTTTGAAATGTTCACAGTTGTGTTTCAGTATTGCACTTGATTTCAATCTAGTAGCTGCCATCAAATGTCTAGATTGTCCAGGGCCTAGAACCTAGGTATTTGCTGTGTTCAGGGCCTGAATGGCCCTGGGGTAGAAGCTGAGCTTCAGTCTGTTTGTCCTTGCGAACATGGTCCTGAACCGCCTGTCCGAGGGCAGCCGAGCAAAGTGTACGTTCCCAGGGTGGGATGGGTCTCTGGAGATCTTGGAGGCCTTCCTGAGGCAGCGTGTGTTGTACAGCTCTTCCAGAGAGGGGAGGGGGGCGCCGGTGATCTTCTGGGCCGATCTCACGACTCTCTGTAGCGCATTCCTCTCTGCGGCTGTGCAGCTGGAGAACCACACGCAGATGCAGTAGGTGAGGATGCTCTCCACTGCGCAGCGGTAGAAGGTCACAAGCATGTCCTGGCTGATGTGGTTTTTCCTGAGGACTCTCAGGAAGTAGAGCCGCTGTTGTGCCTTCTTGATGATGGCTGCTGTGTTGGTCTTCCAGGACAGGTCATCCTGTATGTGATGTTGCAATCACATCATGGTGTTACGACCTGACTCTAGGCCATAACAAAGATGGAGACACACACCCAAATGAACAATATATAATTAAGTATTTATTTAACTATAACTAAAGAGAACTAAGGCAATAATCCAAAACAATGATCTGAAAACAATGGTAATGCTAGAAGCAGACGAAGAAGAATATGACATATTCACACCTCTGATGCATAAAACATAGAACATGTAGCTCTTGTTGTCCACACAGGAGAGGACAAAAGGCAACAAAAAGGCTAAAATTGAAATGCCAGGACATTACTCATGCAGAGTACTATGCCTTCCCTTTCCCCTCTGCTCCAGCTAGCATCTGACCTCCCCTGCAGCAGGGTCTGTGGCTAACGCGCCGGCAACAGCAGCCCACAGCAGCTGAAACACCTCCAAACACGCAAACATGCTTTTCATAGTAAGTAAGTAAGTAAGTAAGTAAAGCTTTATTTATATAGCACCTTTCATACAAGAAATGCAGCTCAAAGTGCTTTACAACAGGAATAAGAACATAAAGTGAATAAAAAACATATATAAAAACATATACATGTATATAAAAGCAGGGGAAAACAGTAAAAAGAAAAGGTAAAGATCTAACTTTCCATATCCCTTTCATCTCCCTACCTTACACAGTCTTTCTGTACTTCTGTCATAGAAAGATCATCCTGTTTTTCTGTGAGATTATTACATAATACAATGGGGACGAATAAGTATTCAACACATCAACAATTTTTTTGAATTCAACATATCTATATTGCAGCTATTCAACATATTTATATTGCAGCTATTCACATGAAATGTAAGTATTAACTCAATAATATATTTCCCCCACTGTACTATAATCCCATGAATTGTTTCTTTGGCAGTGTATCACAGAGGTGGATATTGGAGCACAAGTGGCTTGCTATTTCTCTGTTGGCCTTAATTTGCCGACAGCATAAAAAGTGTTGCATAAGAAAAAACTCCCAATATATATTATGGGTTGGGCCAATATTCCATATTATTGAATATCATGATATTTGGAGCACATTGTGATATGTTGAGTATGTTGTGATATTGTTATTGTAGTAAACAGTCTGTAAAAGTGCTTAAATATGGTATGTGCATAACTACAAGTGTTTGTTGAGTTAATAGGCTGATTGAGGTACAGTAGCATAGAGCTAATGATGTCAAATGTGTTAATTCATTGAACGTCAGTACTGCTCTGTAATGAACGTCACTTTTATACTGTCGTCTCACCTCACCTGGTTCAAATCACGCTCCTGGGCCAACATGGACCTTTAGGGATTCCCACTTCAGTTAGCACGGATCACACCTCAGGGGCCACCAGCTCAGTGGCCTTGTGGTTAGAGTGTCCGCCCTGAGATTGGGAGGTCATGAGTTAGATCCCCGGCTGAGTCATACCAAAGACTATAAAAATTGTACCTGATGCCTCCCTGCTTGGCACTCAGCATTAAGGGTTGGATTGGGGGTAAGGCCCTGCGACATACCAGCGTCATGTCCAGGGGGTGTACTACATCAAGCCGCCTCACGCTACGGAAACAGGAGATAGGCTCCTCCCTACGGGCCGTTAGGCTCCAGAACCATCAGTTAAGGCTACTTACTTCCACCTCAAGGGCACTATGAAGAGATAATCACCTTCTCAAGTAATGATTTCAATTACATTATTGAGAGATAAGATGGAATGCAATACATATTATGGGTTGTGATTTGACTCCTTGTGAAATGATGTGGTCCATGCTAAGCTATGCTTGGCACAGAGATATACGAATAATACACATTTTGTTCAAATATAAACATCAATAACCAACTTATTTGGGTTAAACAGAAAGAATGAAGATATGAAATGTGTTTTTCTAAGATAGATAATATATGTTGTCCTACTATCTGTATCCACACAGGGTGTCCCAACAGACACCTTTGCAAATAAATATAGATATGCATTTCATCTATAGACAACACTAGCTGAATCTTCACTATACAGTATATTGCATTCTACCAGCACAAAATCCTTTGTCATGTATTTCCCCATAAGTGCAGGAACATTTACTCATAAATGAATTCATGGGAAAGTGTGTCCAAACATTTGACTAGTACTGTAGACCTTAAATAATATAACAAGATGCACATAAGAACAGTTAGTCAGCTGCAGCTGAACTATGGTTCAACCCAAAACATTGGATCAAAAGGTTTCTCAATGGTTTATTGTAGTATCAGGTGTACTTCATAACATATCAAAAGTCTACCAAAATCTGACCACTAGAAAGGCCTAATTTTCAAGATGGCCACCGCCAGTTCCTTAATAGACCATTACTCCTTCATTATTCATCCTAGACAAGTAATTTGGGTGCTTAACCCCCTGGTTTGGTGATCTAGGAATCCAATTAGCATATAGAATTTATAGTGAAGTGATTACAAGTACAATGATATATATATATCATCATAACGCCATCATCGAGTCCATCCTCACCCTCTCCATCATCACCTGGTTTCCCGCTGCAACGGTCAAGGACAAGAGCAAGTAGCAGCGGGTGATACGCTTTGCGGAGAGGGTGATTGGCTGTGCCCTGCCCCCCCCCTCAAGACCCTACATGACACCAGGGCTCTGAGAAGGGCAAGGAAGATAATGGCTGACACCTCCCACCCGGGCCACGGCCTCTTCACTCTGCTTCCTTCCGGAAGGAGGCTGCGTCATCCGTCTGGTAAATGACTCAGGTGTCCACCTGTCTCTCCCCCCCCCCCCCCTCCCTGAGTGGGGTTTGCACTGGACTGAACCTCTGACATTGCACTGTCTTGCCCATTGCTTGCACTATATTGTCATTCCATTGCTCTGATCTGTCTGTTATTCACTGTTCTGTCCTGTTTGCACTTGTCTCTTATTGTATATTTGTGGGGGGAAAAGAACTAGCATGCACACACCAATGCCACAACAAGTTCCTACTATGTGTTTCAACATGAATGGCAATAAATGTTATCTGAATTTGAATCTGAAAAGCTCTGCCTCGAATTGCCTCTACCTTGACCGACCTGAAGCTGGGAATTGGGTCATGTTAAAGGTAGTCCCGGTGCTTGTACATTATGGGGAGTGGACCCTAGACAGCTTTGCGATCCATGACGATGGGTCAGAGAGGACTATGCTATTACCAGCAGCAGCTAAGTCTCTTGGCATACATTTTATGTATAGTGAGTTAACATTACTGTTCATTTGGATCAAAGAGCAGTTAAAAGAGCAGTAGAATCAATAAAAGATTTGGAGAGCAGTGGCAGCTAATCGCGCCAGCGTTCACTCACATGTTCTTACGCACCTGCACACGCACGCACCATGTTCCACCAGTCTTCCCCTGCAGCTTCGGAAGGGAGGACGTTTTTCTACTACACGCATGATTCCCTCTAAACCAACAGTAATTGGTAAATTACTAAATTAATAAAGCGTCTTTGAGCCTCGGAAAAGCGCTATATAAATGTAATGAATTATTAATTGTTATTATTATTAAATATAAACCTGTTATGTCAGATAAAAAAGACTGGTTCTGATTTATAAAGATTAATAATAAAGATTTCATGGTAAAAACTAAAACAAAAATATAATTGCACAAGGGGTTCACATACTTGCAAGCAGCAATGTATACTGATGAAGCACTTGTAACATTATCCCAAATTGCATCCCAGTCAAAGTCTTGTCCAAATTCAGACATCTCTATCCCAAGCGTTCATTCCTGAAGTAGGCATATGTCTGTGGGAGTTTAGATTATCATAGATATATGATACTATCCATTTTGGAGCAAACTGTATCCATCTTAAAATAGGACTGTTCTTTTGTTCTTTTTATGTTCTTTAATGTTCTTTTAAATCTGACCCCCAGGGAACACTGTAGGCTTTACAGGCTGACCTTATTCTGAAGTAGAAGAAGAGATAGTTCTTATCAATATTGTATTGAGAGAAAGTTCTTGAAAGCTAAGGATATGTGTCACGTTCTAATGCTTTGGTCCGCATATCGGGATCTGATGTAATGATCAGACTTTTCTTGAATACAGTGAATACATTTCTGTGTTGTTGAAAATCAATGACACATTGCTAGTGCAACTAACACAGCTTGTTTTGTGAGCCTGCTAACAATGTAAAGTAGTGTTATAGTTAACTAGGTAGCAGTGGGGATTATTCACCGAATATTTCCTTGTTTCAAGTCCGAACATTTTGATTGGTTGCCGACTTGCGGCCCAAATGACCAGCCTGTGTCACATATACATAATGGAAATATCCTCACACTGGCAAATTCAGAATTCTTAAAATGACAATGAATTTAACCATCAAGGCAATTCTAATGCAAAAAATGTAAAATAATATATTCTTACTCGGCTCAAGAAAAATAAAATGCATTCCATTGTTGGTATATCTGTATTTGACCTGCTGGCAGCAGCAGACAAGCTGTGGCACATGGAGGTAATCACAACAGAAGAATATGGAACGCGTAGTTGATATTCTCACTTCTCAGCAAACATTCTGTACAAATCAGATGAATGCACACTCATAGATGTCAGCGTGAACCAGTCAATTATCAGTTTTTGGAGAACACTCTCAAAGCGAGGTTAAACCAGAGTAATGCTAGGTCACACAGCAATAGGGCCATGGGGTCTGATCTTGACCTTACCTCTGGAAATAATCTTAGCCTGGCTCTGAGTAAGCTTCTACTCTTTCCTGGTGAGGTTGTTAAGTTACTCTAGGCTAAGTTGTGTGTTGCCCTAATTAGCCATGAAGTCACCAACAAAACAGGAGAAGGTAACTTTTTTGTTTAACATTCAGATACAAAAACAGTACAGTCCAGTACACAGGTCACTAACTCCATGTGCTAGCTGCTAATGAGGTCATGGGAGGCCCTTCTGACTACGTAGTCTAAAGGCCACAACAGACTCAAATCACTAAACCTTGCACAATTAGTGGTGGAAAAATTCCAACATTCTGCATCAGTCATTCACAAATCACTAAACCTTGCACAATTAGTGGTGGAAAAATCCCAACATTCTGCATCAGTCATTCACAAAGTAGAATATGTCATCTTGCAGGAGACCCCTTTCATTTTCAGGAATGTCGTTTTTGAGCCTTATCAAAGGGTATGAGAGAAAACCATCCTTGCAGACATGAATTATTAACCAAAGTATACATCACAACCTCAGAGATCAAAACAGCATGCTTGTAAGATACCTGGGGGCAAGTCTTATATTTAGCACTGGCTGCCAGTGCAACACAATCTAAGATGGAAAATAATTGTTGCACCATGTGAGAGAAAATTATTATATGTAATAAGCTACATTTAAGAATCAAACATCATCTTGGGTTGAATGTCTGCAGCAGACTGTAGAAGATGATTTCCTGTTGTCACACAATAGAACCAGTTTCTCTACTTGAAGCTTGACATGGGCTAAGACAATAGACACATTTACATGATTACAAAGACCTGATTGCCCTACCATCTAGAGCAGTTTCGGACCTTTGTGTTGCCCCAGACCCAGTACTCTAAGACCAGACTGAACCAGTTGTGGCTATTGTGTCCCGTTTTCACCTTTGTCTCCCTGGGAGAAAGTGGGGGCCGGTTCCCCCCTAGCCTTCATCAGAATCATCTTCATCAATGTACAAAGTCCACACCCATTGCTCATGATTGGTCTAAACCTCACCTGAGGGCGGACCCCTTACCTGAAGGTACCTGTTTGTATAAATACTGAGATGAAATGAATGATCTTGACTTTTGGGAGGAACTTTGAAACGTTCAGACTCGTCTGACGGACCTGTAAACTTCCTCTTTCTGCAGAAGAATATTAAATATCTTTTCTTATACATCTTGAAACGAAACAGGCTGCCGTTATTGATAAAAAGGTATATTTAATATCTGGATTATTCCTAGCATACTATTATTGCATTGGAAGCATGAGTGAATTAGCATTCTAAACTGACTCTTCAGCAGAAATGTCATCAACTTCAGATGTTAACAGCTGTAGTGCATGGTAGTCCTCGGGGATGTGGAATATAGTTTGCTACTGTTTGTCTGTCTCCCTTGTAGTTAAAAACGACAAGGCAGGGAAAACAATATTTATCTTCTATCAAAACAGTAGCAAGACTAGACTTTGAATTAGTTTATCAACAGGGTCTACACAGACTACTGGAGTTGTGATCAATGTGATTCTTCTGATTGAGTGTTTTGATGAAATTCATTCATTGTGTACTGTATTTTGTGGATAGGTCCCTGGTCTTGGATGAGGCTCACAATTATATTAAAATGATTAATGCAGTGTCTCTACCAAGCGAGAGGATCTGCTTTGCTTGATGTGGTCCAATACCCTATGTTTATGTGTTTGGTAGAGTGGATTTTAACTGCTGATGGGGGAACAATGCCTTCCAACATTGAAATGAAATGAAGCACATCTAAAACATTTACATTACTTTGTCATAGTGCTCCTTCTTCTTCAAGTTTATCAGATAAGAGAAAAAAAAAACTTTTGTCTGGCTTTTGCACCACTTAAACCCACTCGACCTAGATCCAAATAACTTTTCATTCTGTGACATAAACCCGCTGATGGAACCAAAGGTTCTGTATTTACATTTTATATCAGGTTATCTGGTCCAGTGATTCTTCTGATTGAAGGATACAAAGCTTTAGCCCCAGGATTTGATGCAGGCCCTGACTGAAACTCTAGGTAGTGTGGATACTCTCTCCGTGTGTACGCTGTATAGGAGCTCATTAGACAGAGAGACCTGTGTGCATTGTTCCAAGTTTGCAGAGTCAGCGGGGGAGGCACTCATCACTCCACACAATCTAGACTCGAGCACATCTGGTCTGGCAGCTCCAGGGTGACCTGTACGTACGTATAAACACACACACACACACTTGCACACGTACAGACATTCTCACACACACACACATGCTTGCCTTGCGCACATATACATACAAACGCATGCACACACACACACAATCTTAGCTGTCCATCGTGTTCCATGATGACACTTGCTCCAGGGATAGGGGTGGGGGGGGGGGGGGGGATATTCAGCGACGAATCGCTGGTGCCACTTCTCGTGGCCGTTGAGTCGATCCTTGAGCCGCAAACCCGTCCGCAGATGGTGCAGGGGAAGCCAGATACCAGGGGGATTCCAACTGCACGCTGGTGTCGTTGTGTGCGCCTCTCGGATCTTCTGTCTTGGTTGATTTGGTGTATTTTGGAAACTGCAGTGGCACAAGTGACTTGCCAGGCTGATCTGTCGAGTGCCAGAGTTTCAAGCTGCGTGGTGTTGATGTTTGCTCTGTAGGCAGCGGATGTGGAAGGCCTCCAGGTTGGTGATGTGCCGGCGGTATGGGGTCCAGGATTCTGCTCCATAGAGCAGAGTGGAGAGACATACTGCGTTGTAAACGGCAACCTTGGTGCTGACCTTCAGGTTTTGTTTTTCGAAAACCCTGCTGCGTAGGCGTCCAAAAGATGATGAGGCTTCAGTGTTTCTCCTAGGTTTGCTGCCTTGGGGGGGTGGCATGGACCGTGGCATGGACCCCCCCCCCCAGGGGGTAAGACCCTGCCTCATACCAGCGTCATGTCCAGGGGTGTACTTGTACATTAAGCCGCCTCACGCTACGGAAACAGGAGATAGGCTCCTGCCCTATGGGCCATTAGGCTCCAGAACCATCGGTTCTCAAGGCTACTTACTTATGTGGTCTTGACTACCTGTCCACTTTCTCACCTGGTTCTTGCTCTCTCTCTCTCTGGTGTGCCGACACCATCCTGCTCTCTCTCCTTCTCTCCCTCCCTACCCTCCTCTCTCCCTTTTGCTGTCAACCAAAAGGTAAACAAAACAGCCAGAGTATTTATAATCTAATAAGAGGCATAAATTGACATAATTATAATTGAATATTGGATTGCTGTGGGCAATCCAGTTAGATAATCATGTCATTTTGACTTTACTCTCTCATCTGAAAAAAAATGGTATGTCCAACTATAAAAAACAGACATTTCCAATGCTTCAATCAACTGTCCATGTACTGTAAATATGCCATTATGGTATTACCATGAAGCCCAACTCTAGCAGAATAAGAAAGATAGTATATCTACTTTAAGTAAAATAATAAAGTGCCTCCAGTTAGCTCTTTAGCTGGCAAGTGTGCAAGGAGACTAGCTCATCTCATCACCTCTGAGCTAGCTAGTTCTTTGACACTATTTACACTATGGAACTATAGTCAGACACTTTCTAGTCACGATAATAACGACCAATTTTAACCAACTTTCTCTCTCAGAACACTCAGCAATTATATTTGCTAACGTTTGAACTTGCTAACTTTCAATCTGCAGACATCACAGCCGGCAAAAACTCTCGCGTCTCGCGCGCACACTTCAAAGTCTTGTATTATTCTCCAGCGCTGGCACAGCGCGAAGTGTGGAGATAGGTCTGGCTATGCGAGACTACGGCGGACTAAGGTTACCAACGAGCCTATGGGCTTGCCACTCGCCAGATTCGGGTTGGGTGCGTTTAAAAAACGCGGATATTTTAGCCTGCTTGTCAGATGTTTGGTGTCTACGTCCGTAATAATTCCTCTTTCTTGGGGGGGCGGGGGGTTCCGTTGGTAGGGTGGCCCGCCCCCCCAAGGCAATGGTAGGGGAAACACTGAGGCTTTATTGATACGCGTGTGTATCTCCGCGTCAAGGGAGCAGCATGAGGACAGAGTGGAGCCGGTAGGTGAAATGATCAACTTGCTTAAGGTAACTAATGACCTTAGGATAAATGCAGACTCGAAAAAACTCTCGATTCTTGTACTCTTAGACTTAAGTGCAGCCTTTGATACGGTAGACCACTCCATACTCATTGAGAGACTTGAAAACTGGGTTGGCCTCTCAGGTCCGGTCTTAAACTGGTTCAGGACTTACCTGGCTGACCGAGATTACTTTGTAGCCCTTGGTGACCATAAGTCAAAAAATTATAGCACAACCTGTGGAGTTCCCCAGGGGTCCATTTTAGGACCGTTGCTTTTTAGCCTATACATGCTACCCCTCAGTTCTGTTATCAAGAAGCATAGCGTTAACTACCACAGCTATGCTGACGACACTCAGCTTTATATCTCAGTAACTCCCAACGACTACAAGATGATCGACCACCTGATAGACTGTATTGCCGATATTAATATTTGGATGACACAAAACTTTCTCCAACTCAATCAAGAAAAAACAGAGGTATTGATCATTGGCGAGAAAACTGGGAGAGAGAAATTATCTGCACACTTGAAAACACTAGCTCTTAACACTAAGTGTCAGGCCAGGAATCTTGGTGTCATAATTGACCCAGATCTAAATTTTGAAACTCATATTAATAACACTATTAAAACATCCTTCTACCATCTAAGAAACATCACTAAGGTACAATCATTTCTCTCCCAGGCAGACACTGAAAAATTAATGCATGCGTTTGTTACTAGTAGGCTAGATTACTGTAATGCTCTCCTGACAGGTCTCCCCAAAAAAATGATAAATAGACTACAAATGGTTCAAAATGCTGCTGCTCGTGTCCTTACTAGGACCAAACGGAGAGCGCACATCACACCTGTCTTGAGATCACTACACTGGCTCCCTGTCAGTCATAGAATAGACTTTAAGATCCTTTTACTAGTTTATAAATCACTTCACTGTGATGCACCCAATTACATGGTGGACATGCTCATAAGATACACACCAGCTAGACCCCTACGGTCTAGTGGCACGGAACTTTTAATAGTGCCAGAGGCTAGGACAAAGAGATTTGGAGGATCAGCTTTTAGCATATGCTCCTAGATTGTGGAACACCCTACCTGAGGGCCTGAGGTTGTCTAAAACTCAGGACATTTTTAAGCGTGACCTCAAAACCTACTTATTCAATGTCGCCTTTTGATACTAAGGGAGACATTGGACATTATAGAACTAGGATCACTAGGCCATTACACCATACTCGTGTTTTTGAGATTTGTGTTGACAGGAAAATGGACCCGGGTGCTGATGAGGCACTGTCAGCTCCAAATAGCACCTAGAGCAGTACTGGAACCGGTACAAGGGTGTACCAGGACCACCATCAGGTTGTATTGCTGTCATCTTTATTGTCTCTATTGTGTTGTTGCATCTTAACTGTGCTTAAGTTTCTCTTTTGGCAGGACCTGTGACCATACTGGATGCAGAACGATGCAAATACAACACAAAATTTATGGACAGTGTGTACGCCGATAATATGCAAGGAATTTTTCCTGGATACATGGTGTACAGGTTTTTGCCCTTGCTTGCTTGCTCTGTGCCGGTGGTCCTGGCCTCCCCTGGGGGACCGCTGGGTACTGGTAAGCAAACTGGCTAGTAGTCGCTCTATTGGTAGAGGGCTGCAAGGGAATTTTTCCTGGCTACATAGTATACAGGTTTTTTACTTCTGCCTGCTCGCGGCTCTGTCAGTATTGATTGATTGATTGACTGATTGACTGAACATTTTCATTGTGTGAAGCGCATTGAGTTGCATCTTGTAAGAAATGCGCTATACAAATAAAATTTGATTTGATTTGATTTGAACTGTTTTAAGTGGAACACCGTTTATGTGAAGTTTGGGAAGTGAGTTGGGACATGACTTTTTTGGGATGTTGACCTGGAGACCGAAGGATTTGTACAGACTGGATATGGTGTTGAGAGCGTGCTGCATAGACTCTGGGCTGTGAGATAAGATGGCACAGTCATCATCAGCGTACTGAAGCTCACAGATTTGGCAGGACTCTGTCTTTGTGTGTGTTTGGAGCCGGCGGATGTTGAAGAGACTACCATCAAGCATGGCAGAGAGGAGGAGATTAAAGAGCACTGGAGCCATTACACAGCCCTGTTTCACCCCAACATATACCTCAAAGAATTCTGACTGGAGTTCACCCGTCTGGACTCTGGCTTGCATCCCATCATGCAGCTGCTGAAGGATGGAGAGGAACTTGGGTGGTACTCCAAGTTTGTCGAGGTGTTTCCAGAGCAGCCCACGGCTGATGGTATCGAAGGCTTTGCTTTGGTCTATGAAGGCTATGTAAAGATCCTCGCGGTGTTCTCTGCTCTTCTCTAGTAGCTGCCTCAGGACAAAGACCATGTCGGTGGAGTTTCCGGAAGCACAGTTTCCGAGATGGTCTCCATCAGCCTGTTCAGCATGATCTTCGCCAGCTCAGGGGCCCATAGTCCTCGGGACCCGGGGCCTCTCTCTAAGAGAAAGAAGGGCCCACGGAAACGTGACATCAACGGGGGCCCTTCCCTGGACCCGGTCACCCACCCTGATCTCCATCAAGGCCCCGGACCTGTATTTTACCTTAACCACAACACCCACCCTACCCTCCCTAATCTGGTGTTGGACCCCAACTCTGGCCCTAACTCTAGCCCTGACCCTGGCCCTGACCCTGACCCTGACCTGGACAGACTGCTCTATCACCGTAGTGCATATCAAAAAAGTGTGGTGTGGGACCTTGAGATTAGAAAACCAGTGGTGATAGTGGGGGATTCGAATCTCAATAGAATCCCCCCTTTCAACTATCCACTGGTACAAATTGACAGTTTCCCGGGGGCCAACATTTTCCATCTGAGGGATATTTGGAACAAGTTGAACCCTAGTCCTGCCACTCACAAACCCTAGTCCTGCCACTCACAAAGTGGTCTTTGTGGTGGGATTGAATAACTGTCTGAGTGGAAACCTGCTCTCGAAACCTGCTCTCGAAAAAGCAATTCCAACAGCTGATGGCGAGGGCAAGAGTGGTTTTCCCTCAGGCAGAGGTGTTTGTTACATTGACACAATACTCACCCAGGTTGCAGGCCCCAGTACGGGCCCTCCTGGAAGAAACAAACACCTATGTGCAGTCCACATACAGGACCCTGAGAGGGGTGGAGGCCCGGGACTTCAAAGCTTGTGAGAGGGATCCGATACATTGGACCCCTGCTACAGGCAAAAAAATGTTAGAGGCATGGATGCTACAGTTAAACTGAAAAGAGGGGGACCTGGGACACTTACCAAGCCCCATTCTAATATTTTAAAATTTTCTAATATTTTAAATCTTTCACTTACCTTTGAACTATCCACAAAAGAAGAAATGCTGCTGGAGAGGGGCCTCTTCTTTATTCCTACGCCATCTGTAACAGACAGAGAAGATTTACAAAGAGATTTAGCAAAGTATCACAGGCGTTTGAAACGTTTAGATCATTTCCGGTTTACCACGGATTTCATCAGGGAACCGTTCATCAACCCCTCTCATTGGGAACCTGATTGGAATTCCATCTTGGACCCTATTAAGGGATTGATCAGGGAAGATGTACGGGACCTGGAGGGAATCCGTTGGGCCTGTGAAAAAGAAAGTAACCTGTCACAAGGGGAAAGAAAAGCATTAAACAAATTTAAAAAGAACCAGGATATAATTATTAAGCCTGCCGATAAGGGCTCTAAAATTGTAATAATGGATAAAAAAATCAACATTTGACAGAGGCTAACAGACAATTGGAAAATAGAACACACTACTTACCTTTAACTAGCTCTCTGCAACTGGAGACCCAGAAACAGATTAGAGCGACGGTGTCTCACCTGTATGAAAAGAAAGTTATATCGGCCAAACAAATGACTTACCTGTATGGGGAGGATCCGCCACGTCCACGGCAAATCCATTATCCATAAATCCATTATCCCAAATTCATGAAAGTTTCATTAAAGATACATATGATTTTGTGGAAAAACTTAAAAACATCCAGGTTCCTTTTGGTTCAATGCTTTTCTCGGTCGATATTGACTCCCTGTATACAAATATAGAGACCCCATTGGGGCTCAAAGCGGTGCGGGACCTATTTAACGACCATCCAGACCCTTTTAGACCAGATGAGGCTCTTCTCCATCTTTTAGAGTTAGGGTTAACTAGAAACTATTTTATCTTTGATTCCAGATGTTTCCTTCAGGTACATGGGACGGCCATGGGGAAGAAGTTCGCTCCTGCATATGCCAACATTTATATGGCTGATTGGGAGCGGACTGTCTTCCCCAAATGCCGAAACTCCCAGCACTGTATGTCCGTTATTTGGACAATATTTTTGGCATCTGGAGCCACACAAGGGTGGACTTCCAGGTTTTTTATCAATGTACTGAACACGCATCATCAGGCAATCACTGTAAAATGCAATCTTCAACCTGAGAAAATCGAGTTTTTGGACACAGAGGTGTTTATTAAGAGAGGAGAGGGGGGGTTATAGTATGGGCACAAGAGTATATTTTAAACCCACAGATAGCTAGACTTGTGCAACAGCGCATGGGTATCACCCCAAACATACCTTTAGGGGAATAGTGAAATCGCAGCTTATCAGATTTAAGCGAATTTGCACAGCAGAGGAGGACGCGGAGTCAGCCACGAGGACCCTCTTCAAGGTCCTCAGATCCAGGGGTTATGGGAGAACTTTTCTCCGGAACATCAGGACTGAGGCAAGAGGGAGTCCTAGGCAGGAATTTAGACCGGAGAGGAAGGATGGCCCACAACATCTGGTCCCTTTCGTCTCCACCTTCTCCCCCGCCTCTCGTAGACTAAACAGCAACATCAAAAACAGTTTTTTAAGGGTGCAGGAGGTTATGGAACCCTTGAACAATTTGAAAGTTTTAGCAGCATATAGAAGAAATAAAAATCTGAAGGATCTCCTTGTACATGCCTCCTTAAGTCGGAGTGTAAAAGATAAATATAAATCACATTTCAAACAGTTGAAGTTTCTCAAAAATCTGTATACTGACCTGGGCTCACCGGTGTGGCAGACCGTGGGGCCTGAGTCTTCTAATCTGGTTTACAGTATCCAGTGTGGAACATGTGGGAGACTGTATATTGGACAGACCAAGAATAGCCTCTTACAGAGACTCAAACAACACCTGTATACAATTGAGAAAACGGATAAACAGACTGTACTGTACACACACTTTAGGAGACATGGGAGCACCAACTTGCTCATAGCGGGATTGGAGTCGGGTACGAGGTGGTCCAGAGCACAAAGGCTCGCCAGAGAGAGACAGTGGATTAGAAAATTAGGTACTGTCGATCCTGGGGGGCTGAACGAATTGGATCATTAAAATGATGAGAGGAGAAGTGGGGAACTTGAACGGGAGGGAGACTGAAAGAGGGAGAACACCCTTATTTATTTATTCATATGTTATATTGTATGTGTATGTGTGATGTTTTAGGATCATTTATGAGGTGGAGGCGTTATGGATTGAGACCCCCCTCAATACTTGAGTTGTTACCAGCACTTATTTTTGGCACTTTTATTATTGGCGGGAACTTCCTCATTAAAAATATCAAGGCCCCCCGGCCCCCATCTTCCCTCTATGGATCCGAATTTTGTGACCTCTGTACCTACCTCATGTTGGTACCCACCGGAGACCCTCAGTTGTGGATGGTGTTGGTCACCAGTAGTTTTTTCCTGAAAACCAGAGGAAATTTTAGTTTATAAGAGTGAGAAGTTACAGTTAATATTTTCCTGTATATCGGATATGAAATAAAGAGGATTGTAGAATACTTACCTACTACTTACCTGGAACCGGAATGCTTACCTGTATCACAGACCTAATAGAGGAAAAGTAGAACATTTATCTATCACCTCACCTGGAACCGAATTTTGAAAAAGAAAGGAATTGAAAAATTAAACAATAACAATAGGAAATGAGGATACCTACCTGTGTGTGGATGTATCAACTCGTCTGGGACGTATTCTGACAGTTTAGAGGGGTTTAATAACGGTTTTAATGCATTAAAGATAAGTAGAAAATATGTTTAGACACAGACCGCATTTAGCTGGGTTAAAGGACAGCGATGTATAGACGCAATTTAAACCACCTCTTCTGCATGAATAACTATGCTAGACTACATGGAATCTCAGACTAAATGACGGTCTGGTACATATTTTGACAATCTACAGGTGTTTAGGGTATTAATTTAAACTCAACGTGCTGCTAGACTAAAACAGGTTTAGACACAGACCGCATTTATCTCGGTTAAAGGACAGCGACGTATAGACGCAATTTAAACCACCACTTCTGCTAGGATAACTATGCTAGACTATATGAATCTCATACTACATGACGTCTGGGACGTATTCTGACAGTTTAGAGGGGTTTAATAACGGTTTTAATGCATTTAAGATAAGTAGAAAATATAGCCGTAATATAGCAGGATTATATGATGGCCAAGCGTAGACGCGAGGTTGAAAAGACGTCTATTGCTCACTGGGATGTTTTGGTCATGTAATTTGTTGTTAACATTTTGGAACTTTGTGATTGACACGATAGCATTATGTTTAAATATTCACATTGCAAAATCATCTCGCTTGTGTCTTTTAGGCACAATCAATATGGATCCTTGGAATGAATTTCAAAAAAAATATATTGATCTTGCTTTGATTGCTGCAAAGAAGTGTATTGCAATCCATTGGAAATCCGATTACTCTCCTACAATATCACATTGGTTAAATTAAATCTCTAGCTTCATTCCATTAGATAAAATATACAATAATATAAGACATAAGAGTCAGGACTTTGTAGAAATATGGCAACCACATATAGATGTTATGGCAAGAAGGGCAGCTTCAGGTACTATTGTTTGATGGACAGTGTTTCTTGTAGGGATGCACGGTGATGTGAATTGCTGTTAATATCATAGCGCATCCCTAATGAATGTATTATTGTGTGTGTGTGTGTGTGTGTGTGTATGTAGGTATGTGTGTTTTGTCTTATTATTATTATTATCTTTGTGTTGTGTTGTCGTTGGGCATTGCCGCACAATGGTGGGTGGGTGGGGGGGGGGGGGGGGGGGGTGGATACAAGGGGGCGGGGAAACAAGAAAAAATGTGTTCAATTTTATTGTAAAAATGTTTGAATCTTTGGAAAAAAAAAAAAAGAAGAGGCGGACCCAGGTCATCCAGGAGTTCCAGAGCCCCGCTCCTGACGGCCCCACGATCATGCTGCTGTCACTCAAAGCTGGCGGGGTGGGACTCAACCTGACAGCCGCCTCCCGTGTTTTCCTCATGGATCCAGCGTGGAACCCTGCAGCAGAGGACCAGTGTGTGGATCGCTGTCACCGCCTGGGCCAGAAGAGAGACGTCTTCATCACCAAGTTCATCGTGAAGGACTCTGTGGAGGCGAACATGGTGAAGATTCAGAGGCAGAAGCAGGATCTGGTGGACAAGGCTTTCGGCTCCAAGAACCCCACCGACAAGAAGGCGTCACGCATTAATGAAATAAAAGCCCTCATGGAGCTGTAGACGTCCCTACGTATGGGAACCTTGTTAAGAAATTCCCATTTTGAAGTTTAGTTTTGATACTGTTTGTTGTGGAATGTTCTCTCAGCACATATATGTCCATCATTACATTCCCACTCACCACACTGCCCTTGGTTAACAAGTCTCATGATACATTTACATTTTGAAATTAGGTAGGGATGTCCCGATCCCATTTTTTCACTACCGATACCTGGGCTTCAGGTATCTGCGATACCGATATCAATCCGATATTTGTATTTATTGTTTTACTCCTGAATAATAACAAATACTTCCCCAGTATAGTCCACAACATTTGGCTATTAAAGACTGCCAGCCTTTATTCAAGCAACACAAACAGTACTCACTGTTACTCACTACTCAGTGACCAACTGGTTTGAAGTTAAAACAATTTAAACAGCAGCATTCAGCATTGTAGAAAAAAATGAGTTACTGTCTGATTTCTAGTTGTAGTGCCTTCAGTTCTCTTTCAGAGTATTCGTTTGGTATCTCACTATGGGAACGCCCCCTGCGTGACCTCATCAGAAACTGAATTACACTGCGCCAGCCCATTGGCTGACCAAGGCGACGCTTGTGTCACGAGGGACGGGACCCTCCGCCTATATAAGACGTACACACGGCATTCAAAAGCCTTTTTCTCGCTTCTCACTGGAGCTGACAACAACTGTGCCGGTGGCTAGAGCTAAACAGTCCACAGATACGAGCGACCACAACACAAACCCACACACACACTGTATGGAAAGTTTGAGCGGCAGTGACGGCCGCGCGCTACACTTAGTATTTATTCTTGATTATTTTGAACGTCTCGCTCAGCCCGTCAGTGACGGTGCAGTGTGTGTGTGTTAGCCCGTCAGTGACGGTGCAGTGTGTGTGTTAGCCCGTCAGTGACGGTGCAGTGTGTGTGTGTGTTAGCCCGTCAGTGACGGTGCTGAGCCGTGCTGTACGTTAACAAACACGTTTGTACAGCTGTTCCTTTGTGTCGACCTCCCTCTGTGCCTAGAGACTCTTATATAACGTTACCACCAGGTGCTAGCTAGCTACGGTAGCTAACGTTACCACCAGGTGCTAGCCAGCTACGGTAGCTAACGTTACCACCAGGTGCTAGCTAGCTACGGTAGCTAACGTTACCACCAGGTGCTAGCTAGCTACGGTAGCTAACGTTACCACCAGGTGCTAGCTAGCTACGGTAGCTAACGTTACCACCAGGTGCTAGCTAACTAAGGTAGCTAATGTTACCACCAGGTGCTAGCCAGCTACGGTAGCTAATGTTACCACCAGGTGCTAGCTAACTAAGGTATCTAACGTTACCACCAGGTGCTAGCTAGCTACTGTAGCTAATGTTACCACCAGGTGCTAGCCAGCTACGGTAGCATTCCTACACTTGAGATGGATGTCACTGCATGGAGTATACAAGAGTTGTGTATGCTGGAGTGCATCCACTTAGGTTCACTCTTATAGAGTCATTTAAATGCTCATCTGTCAGTCTTGTTCAGAAGTAGTAGATTTCATTACATTCATATCAGAAAAAATCTGATTCTCAAAGGCATGTAGAGCCAAATACAACAAATACTTTCAGGGCTGCTTGGTGAATATTCTTATAGTTGCTTGGGTCTACCAGGCTCCAGAAATGTTGTGAATGTAGCTGGACATTATTCTGGAGCTTTATAACCTCCATCTCCATTTCTCCAGGCTTGACACTGAACAGTTCAGCTATCTGCTCTCAGTGTTTCCGTTGGTTGCTGCCTTGGGGCGGGGGTGGCATGGACTGTGGCATATGTTGTCTTGACTACCTGTCTACTTTCTCACCTGGTTCTTGCTCTCTCTCTTTGGTGTGCTGACACCATCCTGCTCTCTCTCCTTCTCTACCCTCCTCTCCCTCTTTTGCTGTCAACCAAAAGGCAAACATAACAACCAGAGTATGTATAATTTAATAAGAGGTATAAATTGATCCATATCAATTCATAACATAATTCGAATTGAATATTGGGTTGCTAAAAAATAAAGTGTATCCATCTATAGAAAACAGACATTTTCAATGAGTGAGGGTTTGTTCCAATGCTTCAATACACTGTCCATGTACTGTAAATATACCATTATGGTATTACCATGAAGCCCAATTCTATCAGAATAAGAAAGATTGTATATCTACTTTAAGTAAAATAATAAAGTGCCTCCAGTTAGCTCTTTAGCTGGCATGTGTGCAGCAGACTAGCTCATCTCATCAACTCTGAGCTGGCTAGCTAGTTCTTTGACACTATTCACACCATGGAACTATAATCAGACACTAGTCACAATAATAACAACCTTTCTCTGTCAGAACACTCAGCAAGTATATTTGCTAACGTTTCAACTTGCTTACTTTCATCTGCAGACATCTCACCCTGCAAAAACTCTTGTGTCTCGTGCGCGCCCACTTGCGCAAAAAGTATATATTCTCCAGCGCTGGTACAGCGCGAAGCGAAGTGTGGAGAGATAGGTCTGGCTATGAGAAGTGTGGAGAGATAGGTCTGGCTATGAGAAGTGTGTCAGAAGCATTCGCTTAGAAAATAACAAATCTCATGTGGTCTTGAGAAGAAATCTCAAACATTTTAATGAGCAATCTTTCTTGGCAGGTTTTACTCAGAAGTAGAATTGATGTCATGTTACTATAAGTTCAATGATGCTCAACTGGCATTGGACTTCTTCAATGAATCAACTCAGTTGACCTAGGTACAGAGGAACGGCTGTAAATATGTTTTTATTGGCGTACAGCACGGCTCCAACGTCACTGACGTGCTGAGCGAGTCTTTTCTAAATAATAAAGAATAAAGAACAAGTACAGCTCTCTGGTTCACTCAGTCTCTCTCCAACACCTCAGCAGGTTTTCCCCGTCTCCTTCACTCTCCCGGGGGAACAAACACACTGGTTAAATAGACCATCCAGTATTGGCTGTTGTGGTTCCTGTATGCCTCCAGGGGGCCCCGTCACAAAGCTCCTATACTCTGTTAAGTCCATGTCCACAAGAGTGTGAGAGGTGGCATTATTTGCAAGGTCATCTCCAGGTAAAGGTGCATTTTCCTCTGTGAATGGATCAAATAGACTGAACAGATCCTCTGGTTGAGCCATTTTACTCCTAGTAATGCTTTCACAGTGCTATTATTACAATATTAAACAATTTTTCCTAAGCCAGGTTTGTGGTATTGAGTCCTACCTGGGGTGCCATTTTTTATGTAACGGGTTTGACCTTTGACTTGGTTGTCCGGGGTGCCAGTCAGGGCGAGGCCTGACAATTTTGATCATGTCCGTGACCGAATAATAGTTCTCTTGACATTCAAAGAGCTCAGAAAAATATTGGTATCAATATCGCTAATAATTTTTACCCACAATTCCACAGTGAACCTGGGGGGATAGCACCAGCCTCCCCCCAAGCGCCTTCATGGGAGAGGGCACCAACTGCCATCATTCACTTCAGACTTGTATAGAAATTTACAAAATTAAAAAATCCATATACAGTATATATCATCAGCACCCATTATTATATAGATCCTAAATATTACTGAATCAATATAACTGTGTGTGGAATGTGGCTCATGCATTGCTGTTATCGAGAGGGTCTTACAGTGAGAGTACAATTTGAACAGTATCATGAGAAGTGAGACAAAGGAGTCAGAGTCCTGTTGATCATGTCCGTGACCATCTATGACAATTAACAAAAGACAATAATTACAAACTAACTACCTGGTTATCATCTGCCGTCTTCCATAAATGCTCCGCAATGCAAATGTTTTGTTTGGTACTACTAAGTGTTAAGTTGTCATGGTTTTCACGACGGTATATCCGTTTCTACTGTTATCATCACTGTCATTGATAACAATCAACAAGCACATTTAAAAAAACGGGTACGAGTACAGTAGCCTCTCACCTGATAGTCTAACACAAGGGGACAGGGTGGCTGGGCTGTGTCACCTCACTCTGCGTCTCACACACAAGCACTTCTGATTTGGGTTCTGCCACCGTTCATGGATTAAAAACATGTCTCAACAGTTGTCAGAGGGTTTCAGACGGGGTGGATGTCATAGTCATACTCTGGCTCTAGGTGGTCTGGTTAGGTCAATCTCTTCTCATGGAGGGGGGGCCTGGATGCTGTCAGAGGTATTGTGTATACAGTACTTATGAAAGCAAGACAGCAGTATTATTAATAAGTATGGTATACATTTACAGACACAACACTTTAGAATCAGTTGTGTTGTTTTCTGGTGATGAGGGCTGACAAGCTGAATGGACAAAAATCCACAGAATCATTCATGATTTAGTCATTATCCCTCACCAGTTAAATAATCTTACCTAAATATTTAAATATTTACATTTGTTATCACTCTCTCTCTTCTCTCGAGAAAATTCCAAAAAACAAAAACTAAGCTTCAAGTTGTCAATATTCCGTTCTTTTTTTTTCTTCTCATTAAAATCAAGATCAAAAGTGCTTTTATAAAATATTTTCTTCTGTATGTACAATTTGTATTAGCTATAGCAGAAACCAATAACATCAACAACAATCATCATCATTAGTATCATATAATAAATAAGAATAAAAAAGTGGATTCAAATTAGTTATGTAGACGGAGCGCACAGAGAGGGGACTGTGGACAAATGCATGTTGCCGTGCCCTCAGTGGCCACAGCGTGTTGAAGCGTGTGGTGACCGTGACCAGTGTCTCTACAACATGAGGTACAGAGAGCTCTACAGCCCCTGAAAAGCACCAGGGTTTCTCCCAAATAAGCACCAAGCAGACCCTGGCCACGCTGCACGCCTGGTGCCACCCTGGAGCCTACACAGCACGCGCACACACACACACAGAAACACACACGGAGGCGCGCACACAAACACACACAGGGGCACACACACACGTGATGCTTGGTGGCCCTCAGCGCCCCAGGCTCCAGGGCTGGGAGTGTTGAACCCTGTGTGGTGGGGGTGGGGGCACCTACCCCTGATTAGCACCACCCCCCCCCAGGGGACAACCGCCTTGGGCCGCATTGTCACCTTGTCACCTTGTCACCTTGACCTGGCTGGACCGAGATGATCATGGTTTCATTCTTGTGGTTGAACAGCATGCTTCCTGTGTAGCCTTTCTGTGATAGCATGTTGTCATGACAGTAACCTCCTCAGTGTGGTGTAGTTGGTTAGCCTCTCGTTTAGGATAGTGTCCAGCATCTGGGTGAAGCGGTTGAGGCTCTTTACCTCCCGGGCCAAGGTCTTGTAGCTCAGCTGGGCCTCATGGAATTGCCTGATGACCGTCTCGCTGTCTCCCTGCTGGGTGCTGATCTTCACCTTCAGGCGGCTGATCAGTCACAGCACCATATACAGTATTAGCAGGACTGAGTGAAAGCATATACAGTATACTGAGTCACAGCACCATATACAGTATTAGCAGGACTGAGTCACAGCACCATATACAGTATTAGCAGGACTGAGTGAAAGCATATACACTCATAGAGGGTTAATATCGACTGTGAGAACTAAAATACATGAGTACTTCCTACTGACCTGATCGCCCCTCCTCTACAAGGCCTAGCTAGCATTGTGCTTTATTATACGGCAGGGAAATAGACTCCTGGGGGACAACAACAAACAAAATAATTGTTGTTCTTTACCACAAAGGTTCTCCTGAATGTATGTAAAATACTTTGCAAAGTGCAAACAAAAATGTTGCCGAAATGACAACCAAAAAAGCATGTCACCGTGGACATTATGCCAAATCAAGATAACAAAACAAAAAAATAAAGAAAGTAACCAAGTTATTGTCCAAACAAGCATTAAATCAAGAGTTTGTTCTTAAGGTGAATGCACTCAGGTACAAAACAACATGTTTTATAACAATATGAACAAACAACATTGACAAAATGTCCTTAGAAACACTATACTCCTTTAATAAGGAATATTCCAATAACAACCAGTGGTATGGATTGTCTCCTGTGTGTGTTCTCTGATGCTTCTTCAGGTGTCTTGCTTCACTAAAAATCTTCCCACACTGGGCGCATGTGTTTGGTTTCTTTCCTGTGTGCTGAATGCGGGCTGGCTTTGTGCATTCTTACCCATTTAAAGTTTGAGAATAGGTTGAGATCGTTTCGGCCCCAAGACCTCTAATCATTCGCTTTACCAGATAAAACTGCGAGACTTCGAGCGCCAGCTATCCTGAGGGAAACTTCGGAGGGAACCAGCTACTAGATGGTTCGATTAGTCTTTCGCCCCTATACCCAGGTCGGACGACCGATTTGCACGTCAGGACCGCTACGGACCTCTCCGAGTCCTGTGCACCGCGTCTCCACCCTCACCTCCTCGGAGGGTGAGGTCATCAGGGGGCGCCGGGCCAAACTCCCACGGATGTTCAGCAGGTGGCGGAACACCAGAAGACCCAGAAACGTGTTCTATATATTCTATAGAACATCATGGAGTATTCTAGAACATCTGGGAGTATTCTAGAACATCTGGGAGTATTCTAGAACACGTCAGAGTGTTCTATAGAACGTCACAGTGTTCTAGAACATGTCAGAGTGTTCTAGAACATGTCAGAGTGTTCTAGAACATGTCACAGTGTTCTATAGAATGTCACAGTGTTCTATAACATGTCAGAGTGTTCTAGAACATGTCAGAGTGTTCTAGAACATGTCACAGTGTTCTATAGAACATCACAGTGTTCTAGAACATGTCAGAGTGTTCTAGAACATGTCAGAGTGTTCTAGAACATGTCACAGTGTTCTATAGAGCGTGTCAGTGTTCTAGAACATGTCAGAGTGTTCTAGAACATGTCAGAGTGTTCTAGAACATGTCACAGTGTTCTATAGAGCGTGTCAGTGTTCTAGAACATGTCAGAGTGTTCTATAGAGCGTGTCAGTGTTCTAGAACATGTCAGAGTGTTCTATAGAACATGTCACAGTGTTCTAGAACATGTCAGAGTGTTCTATAGAGCGTGTCAGTGTTCTAGAACATGTCACAGTGTTCTATAGAACGTCACAGTGTTCTAGAACATGTCAGAGTGTTCTATAGAGCGTGTCAGTGTTCTAGAACATGTCACAGTGTTCTATAGAACGTCACAGTGTTCTAGAACATGTCAGAGTGTTCTATAGAGCGTGTCAGTGTTCTAGAACATGTCACAGTGTTCTATAGAACGTCACAGTGTTCTAGAACATGTCAGAGTGTTCTATAGAGCGTGTCAGTGTTCTAGAACATGTCAGAGTGTTCTATAGAGCGTGTCAGTGTTCTAGAACATGTCACAGTGTTCTATAGAACGTCACAGTGTTCTAGAACATGTCAGAGTGTTCTAGAACATGTCAGAGTGTTCTATAGAGCATGTTGCAACAACCTCTCACCTTTACAGTTGTCATCGTCATCAACAACAACAAGCACCATTAGAAACATGTACGTAAGATAATATGTCTATATAGCAGGTATTTATTTACAATTATTATTATGAAAACAAAAAAAATACAATGTGAGTTTTTTAAGCAATTGTGTCAGAAAATAATGACAAATAATTTGGTATGTTTAAAATAGATAAAGAAACAGTAACAATATAACCGTAACCCCCCACCCCCTCCCTCCCAAACATTATTTCTACCACCCCAATCTCCTCACTGCCCCCTTCAGTCCATCACTGGCGTGACAGTGGTACTTGAGGCCCAATTCCATTACGACCCCTAGCCCCTACGACAAGCACCGTGGGTCCCCCACCTCTTCAAGTCTGCAGGTCTACGTCATTGGGTGTGAATCCTGAATGTGACCTGAGGTGGCGGAGGTATTCAGAAGCAGAACAGATCGCAGAGCGTCAGAACAAGCCCGGAGTTTCCTCTGGCTTCGCCCTGCCTAGGCATAGTTCACCATCTTTCGGGTCCTATCGCACGCGCTCACGCTCCACCTCCCCGACAGAGCGGGCGAGACGGGCCGGTGGTGCCCTGTGTGGTGGGGGTGGGGGCACCTACCCCTGATTAGCACCACCCCCCCCCAGGGGACAACCGCCTTGGGCCGCCTTGTCACCTTGTCACCTTGACCTGACTGGACCGAGATGATCATGGTTTCATTCTTGTGGTTGAACAGCATGCTTCCTGCTACTAGATGGTTCGATTAGTCTTTCGCCCCTATACCCAGGTCGGACGACCGATTTGCACGTCAGGACCGCTACGGACCTCCACCAGAGTTTCCTCTGGCTTCGCCCTGCCTAGGCATAGTTCACCATCTTTCGGGTCCTATCGCACGCGCTCACGCTCCACCTCCCCGACAGAGCGGGCGAGACGGGCCGGTGGTGCCCTGTGTGGTGGGGGTGGGGGCACCTACCCCTGATTAGCACCACCCCCCCCCAGGGGACAACCGCCTTGGGCCGCCTTGTCACCTTGTCACCTTGACCTGGCTGGACCGAGATGATCATGGTTTCATTCTTGTGGTTGAACAGCATGCTTTCTGCTACTAGATGGTTCGATTAGTCTTTCGCCCCTATACCCAGGTCGGACGACCGATTTGCACGTCAGGACCGCTACGGACCTCCACCAGAGTTTCCTCTGGCTTCGCCCTGCCTAGGCATAGTTCACCATCTTTCGGGTCCTATCGCACGCGCTCACGCTCCACCTCCCCAACAGAGCGGGCGAGACGGGCCGGTGGTGCCCTGTGTGGTGGGGGTGGGGGCACCTACCCCTGATTAGCACCCCCCCCCCCCCAGGGGACAACCGCCTTGGGCCGCCTTGTCACCTTGTCACCTTGACCTGGCTGGACCGAGATGATCATGGTTTCATTCTTGTGGTTGAACAGCATGCTTCCTGCTACTAGATGGTTCGATTAGTCTTTCGCCCCTATACCCAGGTCGGACGACCGATTTGCACGTCAGGACCGCTACGGACCTCCACCAGAGTTTCCTCTGGCTTCGCCCTGCCTAGGCATAGTTCACCATCTTTCGGGTCCTATCGCACGCGCTCACGCTCCACCTCCCCGACAGAGCGGGCGAGACGGGCCGGTGGTGCCCTGTGTGGTGGGGGTGGGGGCACCTACCCCTGATTAGCACCCCCCCCCCCCAGGGGACAACCGCCTTGGGCCGCCTTGTCACCTTGTCACCTTGTCACCTTGTCACCTTGACCTGGCTGGACCGAGATGATCATGGTTTCATTCTTGTGGTTGAACAGCATGCTTCCTGTGTAGCCTTTCTTTCTTTCGCCCCTATACCAGAATTTTGAAATGGTAGAACATCGCCAGAAGCAGTGGATATAAGTGCCATTTTTCTCCTTACACTTGGAGCAAAGTGGTGATCTGGACAGGTCAAATTTATTAAGGATATATGGAGTTCTATGTTGTCTATGCAAAATGTTGTACTGAGTCTCCTTAAATTTATTACAGCAAAAAGTGCTACTGCAAGAAGTAATACATGTAGTCCAGTCTGCCCCTTCATACTTAGATTCCAAGTCCCTCTCCCAAGTAGCTATTACATGGTCTATATTATGTTTGTTGCAAGTGTCTAAAAAGTTATAAAAATAAGAAATAAACCCTCTAGGTTGTGAGAACCGGGTAAGACATTCATCTAAAGAGCTCCTTACTGGCCCCCCTGGAGACAGTTTAATATTGGTATCTATGAAATGGCGTACTTGTAAATAAGCAAATAAATGTTTATTAGGTATAGCAAACTGAGACTGAACCTGGGTAAATGACATGAGAACCTCGTCCGTGAATAAATCACCTATGACCCTAACTCCCTTCCTATACCATTCATTGAAAACACTACTATTAATACCTGGAGGGAAGGTCTTATTACCAATTATTGGAGTCAGGGAAGAGAAACATCCCTTCGTACCAGTATGGCTTGTAATTTCTCCCCACGCTCTTACTGTGCTATAGATAATGGAATTCTTAATGCTTGATGGTATTTGTTTTCTGTCACCAGTTAGCAAACTTAACAGAGTTACAGGTGAACAACACCATTCATCAATGTGTTTACCCACTCCATTAAGGTAATCTTTTAACCATTCCAACATGATCCCAGCATGACAGGCCAAATTGTAATTGAAAATATTGGGGAGTGCTAAGCCCCCTCTTTCTACAGGTAGCTGGAGTGTTTTCATCTTTAGTCTCTGATGCATCTTTAGATTTCCTGCTGTGTACTTGAACCTCTTCCCACACAGGGAGCATTGGTACGGTTTCTCTCCTGTGTGTGGTCTCTGATGCATCTTTAGATTTCCTGCTGTTTTGAACCTCTTCCCACATTGGGAGCAGTGGTATGGTTTCTCTCCGGTGTGTGTTCTCTGAGGCATCTTCAGGTGTCCTGCTTCAAATCAAATCAAGCCCCCAAGGTGTCTTGTGGTCTCCAGGATCTTGCTGAGGAGACGTCTGTGATTGACTGTGTCATAGGCAGCTGAGAGGTCGACTAACACCACACCAGTTACCATCCCTTCCTCATATCCGTCTTCGATGTACTGGGTGAGGTTGAGTACTTGGCTAGTTGTTGACTTGCCAGGGCGGAAACCTGCTTGTTCAGGGATGAGGTGTTCGTCAACAAAGGTACAGATTCTGTTGAGGATCAGACGTTCAAAGAGCTTGTAGGTGTGACTTAAAAGTGAGATTGGTCTGAAGTTCTTAGGAGCGGATGGATCTTTCCCCGGTTTCAACAGTGCTATAATGTGGGCTTTCTTCCAGATGTTAGGGAGCTTGTATGTTGTTAAGCACTCATTGTAGAGCTGTAGAAGCCACGTCTTTGCCTTGTGACCGAAGTGCTTGATCTGTTCGGTTGCGATGTTATCCAGTCCAATTGCCTTTCCTGGTTTGAGGATAGAGATTCCCCCTTCTAGCTCTCCCATAGTAAGCTGTCTTGTAAAAGCAGGGTCCGCAATGTATTTCTTGCGGTTCAGCTTGGCGTGTGTGGTTAAATAAATAACTATTTACAGAGAGGAGATAAAAGATCCATATTTGAAATTTAACATTTGTTATTTAAATAATCACAAATAAACACACTCACACACAAATAAACAAGTTAAGCGTATTCCAGCAGGATTCCTGTCACCAGCAGGGTTCCTGTCACAAGCCGAGGATGGTGCTGACAGCCTGGTTAAATCTGGATCATTCTAATTTAGATTAGACGTTTTTGAAATACTGGGCTCTAGCTATCAATATTATATGGGCTAGTGGTGTTGACAAAAGTAGGTAGATTAACATCATGTATTATGTTACCCTAACTCTCCGGAAAGGAGAGCTAGCCAGCTAATCAGTGTAGCTAACATTAGCTAGGACCCCTAGATCAGGCTGGGATATCGGATAGCTCCATGCGTGGGATGGTAATCGGCTTGAGTGGAGCAACTCTGGCCTTTGCCATGACAAAGGCTCCATGAAGCTCGTTGTCATTGCTCTTCTGTAGCAAATAACTCACTGTTCCATAGCCCTCTTGACTAGCATCTGCAAAGTGATGCAGTTGGCTGAATGTTGTCTCGCCAAAGCCTTTAGGCTTGAAACACCGAGCCACTCCGAAGTCTTCCAACAGGTGAAGGTCGCTCTCTGTATACTTCCCATGGCATGTTCCATGCATCTGATGGGATTTAAATCCGTGCGCACCGGTGTGAAGGCTACAACTATGTTACAGTTTTTGGAAGGACCCTGAGAAAGACCTAAAATGAACATGTTCAGGCGTGTCTAGAAATCAAGTTTCACACATTCATATCAATTATTATTTGTGTGACTGTCATATAAGTAAAAGCCTTACCTTCAGAATGATGCACTAATATAATAGATAACGTTAGACATATCCACACTTTGTATTTCCCCCCCATTTCGGTGGAAATGTGTTCCAACGCTTCTCTCTGAAGTATTTAGCAGTAATACATCCTTTGGAAGTTCTCACAAAGATAAAAGTTCCAAGGGTGACAGCAGGGAATCTTCATAACGTTTTTAAGGAGGACATTCATCAACTAAAACCAAGTAAAAACGATGTTGAAAATGTTTAGGTCCAATCCCGTATTCGTGTCCTCCGCAGCTCGGACAGATGATCTACTTGGCTGACACTAGCTAGTAGTAGCTAGCTAAAGATAAACACACACTAGCTAGTTGATTTCAAGCTATACAGCTGACTTTTTAAGATAGCCCAGGAAGCCAATACATAGCTAGATAGAAATATACATTCTTTCTCTACTCTACAGAGAGAATGCCTCTTCTCGTGGATGGTCTGTCTTGTACGACGATCTTAAACTTGAAGTCGTCAGATTCGGTACACCATCGGACTCCCAACGCTAGCTCAAAAGGGAGCTTGTCCAGGTCCAAATCCAGGTCTCTAACTTCTTGGACCCGTTCTTCTGCAGGAATGGCTGACAGCGCGGCCCGGCTGTTGCTCACCCATTTTGTGAGCCGAAATCCTCCCGAACTAAGGATAGCTCTCAAGTCGTGGTACAAGGAAACAGCTTCTTCCTCTGAGCTAACTGACTTCAGGCAGTCATCGACGTAGAAGTTGTGCAGCACGGTTTTGACCCCTTTGGCGCCGTACTGGTTTCTGCTGTCTTCTGCACACTTCCGAAGGGCAAAGCTGGCACAACTTGGAGACGAGGTGGCTCCAAATATGTGCACCGTCATCCTGTACTCCACCAATTCTTGGCTGGTGTCACCGGAGAAGGTCGGCATCCTCCATCGGCACCCTAACCTGGTGGAACATAGCTTACACATCCGCCATGATAGCCACCTCCTCTTGTCTGAACCTGGTGATGACACCGAGCAGAGTACTAGTTAGATCCGGCCCCTGTAGCAGGTGGTTGTTCAATGTGGTACCCTGTAACGACGCTCCACAATCGAACACCACTCGGATCTTCTTCTTCTTAGTATGGTACACACCATGGTGTGGCAAGTACCAAACCTTCCCGTCGCTGCGGCTGAGCTCGTCCTTGGGAACCTTTACTGCGTAGCCTTTGGTTATCCAATCATCCACGAACACCGTGTAATCAGCTCGAAACTCAGGATTCCTCATGAACCTCCTCTTCAAGTTGAGAGCTCGCTGTTCAGCTACTCTTCTGTTGTTTGGCATCTTGACTGTGCTCTTTAGTGGTAGACTAATGCTGTAGTGTCCCTCTGTGAGCCTAGCAGACTGCGAGACCATCACCAGAAACTGGATGTCATCCCTCGTTATCTCCAGTTTGTCGTCTTGACCCTCTGGAAAGTCATTCTTGAACTGTTGACTCCAAAGCTCATCCAGCGTTGCCACTGATAAGTGGTTGGATGTGACCTGTATGAGTCCACTTGTGGTTCCGTGGCCATGGTCTTCCCGGAGGGGACCGTTGACAATCCAGCCCAGTCATGTTTTCACCGCGTACGGCCCTTCATCTTGGCTGGATATAACCTGCCATGGTTCCATAGCCTTGGGTACGTTAGTCCCAATGAGAAGGCCTATCTCCGCTTGAATCTCCGGGATCCGTACTTGACTGAGATGGGGCCACTTATCCACCTCCTCTTGTAGTGGGATGTTCTGTTTACGTGCTGGGATAGCCTTCTGAGAGAAGATATTGGGCAGCTCCAGGAAGTCATTACTATCCAAGCTACAGATCTCTAAGCCGGATACCACTTGGCTGCTTATGATCCTCTCTCCCCCCATGGTCTTTAGCAGGATGTTTGTGTTCCTGCCTGTGAGGTTAAGTGCCGACATTAACTTCTCAGTGCAGAATGTGGCATTGCTGCCTGGGTCGAGGAAAGCGTAGGTAGCCAACACCTTGTTGCCCTTCTTAGCTTTGATCTGGACCGGAACGATCGCCAAGATGGTCTCAGTGTTGCCGGCCCCAGTGGCTCTGCAGGTTCTCGTCTCTGCTTTGATGCATCCGCTGACCACCGAATGATCTTCGCCCCCATCCGATGGCTCGCTCTTGTGTACATCATCCGGTGACTCGCCCTCGTGCTTAGCTTCAATAGATGTAGCCTTGTTCTTCATATGCTTCATATTCTTCAAAACCGTAGGGTGTGTCAGCTGGCAGTCTTGGCAGCTTAGCCTTTCCTTGCAGTCCCTGCTTATATGTCCTTATTTAAGACAGTCGAAGCACAGACCTTTATTCTTAAAAAAGTCTATCTTCTCCTTGTGAAGAGACCTCCTCATCTTCTCGCAGTGCTCCATGGCGTGCTGTTCTCCTTGACAGAAGAAGGTTTCGAAAAAGCACAGAGTATGTCCCTCTTTACCCCGCATTTGTTTTCTAAATACTTTTCCATATGATTTAAGTATCCATGTGTGGTGAATAAACCAAGTGTCTATGGAATACATATAGTCCTGCCTCAACTGAATATGAAAGCAGTAGCAGCTCAATGGCAAACTGCTGGGGAAAAAATATGATACAGTAGTCTCCTCCACTAGCAATTGCTAACCTGCACAAGCTCTTGCCTGTAACCTGTCAGTAAGCCTACTGTGTTGAAATACAATTGCAGAATTCTTAAATATGTGTATGAACAGATTGTTCTGACTTTACAACAAACCTCTGTCAACAGAGAGACACCTGGAAAATGAAATAATTATAAAATCAAAAGATGTATCCTGGAGGCCCTTTGCCTGGTCAGTGATATTCTGCCCTGGAAAATGTTTTGATGGCATACAGTTAGTACAACCATTGCATTTAATGGAGATAATAATGTGGACAGGGAAGAAATAACCTATGGATTTGTAACTTCATAACTCACTCAAACATGGAGCTGCTGCTATACAATAAGTGCCAATGCCTTGCAAAATGTATTTAATCTATGTGCACCATTTGGGATGGCTTCACCAAAGGCTCACACATTTTTAATACATTTAGTTTCGCCCCCTTTTTACTTGTCTATGCACTCTTTTTCGAGAATACTAACAAAATGATGGTTAAACCTCAATTATACCATATATCTCTGTTGAATTCCCTACCACTGTAGCAGCAGTGGTAAAGCTTCCTCGACCGCCACTCTTTCTGGTCGACCTCTCATCATTGTGAGCTCTAGCTTGGCTCCTGACTCCATCTGCTATGTTCCCCAACAGGGGATCCAAGGCTTCTTCAGCTTGCTTGTTTACAAAACCTGCCAGGTCATGAAACTTGGCTCTACGCTGCTAATTTTTTTATACTTAGATTTTATTAACAGCCACAATGTGCATTCATTTATTTAACAATTGATTACATTTCCATAAAATAATTATGTACATCTTAAATAAAATATCAAACAAGTCAACATTCTTCTTCTCCTCTTCATTGTCTTCAATCTTTAACACAGGAATGAAACAACACATAAAGGCCAACTTGGAAGGAGGCTAGCAGGCAAGAAGTAATTTAATTGCTTAGGCACACTTTAGCTAACAGGCATAACGTCAGAACAAACTGCTTTCCCTGCAAAGTCATCTGCCCTTAGAAATCCAGCATTTTCTGTTGTTTTGACCCACTACCAGACTGCTTTCTGTGCCTGGAACACAAGGCACAAGAGAGGCAGTTCTAGTTCCCCAGACAGCCAGCGAGCAAAGGCAAGCCTCAAGAATGAATATGAAACTCCTTAAGCAGCCAGAGTGGAGGAGAAAGAAGGGGTATCTCCGTCGCTCTCCCCCTCTTCCTCCGCAGCGTCTCCACTCAGCATCTGCCGGGGCACCCAGCTGAACGGGGCGCTGGCCGCGGGGGGGGGGGGGCGCCAGCGGGGCCACCACCTTCCCCGACGTCTCTTTCCTGTGTTTGGGCGTCTTTGTCTTTCTCTCTTTCTTCATTCGCTCAGCTGGGGGAGCCAAATACTCCGGTGGGAAGGGCAACGTGTTGAGGTAGGGCGTAGTGCCTGCAGACTGAAGGGAGTTCACTCCAGGGCGTGAAAGGAGGGAAAGATGAGGGGATGAGGATGAAGGAAGGGTAACACCAGGACTACTCCTTCTCTTCTTTCCTCCATCTCTCTCTCTTTCCCTATCCCTGTGTCCCTCTCCTTCACTGTTCTCTGAGGATGCTGTAGCATCTGAGTCTGAAGAGTCCTCGTCCACCCTCTCATATTGTAACAGTCTGTCGAGAAGAAAGCTTTTGTCTCCGGAAACTTTAAGCAGCTTTCTCTGAGATCTTCTAAGTTCTTCCTGAAAACATTCCTGCTCATAAACCAGAAAATTCAATTTGCGTTTAAGGTTTTTGTATTTCCTCTTGTAATCCACCTCCATATCGGCTTGACCGTTCATTTCTGACACGGGGATGATGAACACACGTTTATGGGAATTCTGACTTCACTTCGGTCCTCTTCTCAGCCGCAGTCCACACACGGCTGTCTTCCAAAAGATAAGTTAAATACAGAAGTATGAACCAGTTTATAGCATATCGTTTTTTGACTAATGTGAGGGGCCGACGATGGACTTTTAGCTGCTACAGTTAGCTACTCGTGTGTGTTGCACTCCTTCGTTTAGAATACCAAAAATCCACAGGACTCCGATGTAAAAAGATATCAAAAGTTTTATTCCAATTTCCACAGGTAAGATCTCCTTTACATGAGCAAGATTGTGAATTTCGTAAACTATGTTTTGCAACTACGACTACAGTCAAAAAACTATATGCTTCCAGTCTCAAATCCAATCACCGACACACTGCCTAGAACAATCTAGAAAACAAAACAACATCACATTTTTAAACAATTTAAACAAAACCAATATCACATTTTTCACAAGATTAAAACCTCTTTTAACGCACTAGAGGCGATGACTAAGCATGAGACTCGGCACGGGAGCGACGTGCCTCAAAAGAATCGTCCAAACTACTAACTTTCTTGTTGTAAACACTTAACCAGTGTCCGTGTCAAGCCTGACTGTGTGATAAGTCCATAACATGTTATTGGTCAGGAGCGTAACTCCAAATAATCCAATACAAGTTGGAAATCCAGCTAATGGTGAACACTTCTGCTAACAAAATAGAATAGTTCGGCTCTTGACATTGTACAAACTGAACATGACAACGTATTAAACTGTTCCAGCAATCCTCACTCAGCTCTGCCTATGACTGTCGATACTCTTCCTGTAGTGATGATAAAGAAGATGACATTAATAATCGGATACACCTGTCCCCTATAACATCTGTAGTGTATAACACCTGTAGTGTATAACACCTGTAGTCTATAACACCTGTAGTCTATAACACTGCCACGCCGCCAATGTTGGGGTCCAGGAAGTTGTGTGTTTTGACGACCGCGGTTTTCTTCTCCGAGGCGGCCTTCTTGGCCTCCAGGCGGCGCTGTCGGCAGGACTTGGCCGGCTCGGGGAGCTTGCGGACGGCGCGGCGGAAGTTGTCCAGCACCTGGATGGCACCGGACTTCATCTTTTGCCGCTGGCCCTCCTCGCTGCCGTGCTCGTCGGTGAGCAGAGATGGAGCATGTAAATAAACAGGCCAGTTGTAACTGAGTGGTTATTTTTATTTTCTGGTTCCAAGAGTCATAATGATCACCACAGAAAAAGGTCATGTAAGTCAACGTCAAAATAGAATCTAGATGCATCAAAACAAAACAACTCAACACAGTCTTCAGTAAGGTTTGTCAACACAGATCCAATACAGAACACAAGTAACAATTAACAAGATCTTCAGGTCTGCGCTCGTACACTGAATACTACCAGAACACTTTATATACAGCATATTGGTTAACAACTAAATTGGTACAATCAGTAACGTAGCCCTTTGAGGAAGGTGTGCCCAAGCAAATGATGAAAATGTACAAGAAATAAAAAGAAAGAAATACAATAACAAAATGACACATTGAAAGACAGAAAACAAACAATAATGAGATTTAGTTTGGTGTTGGAAGCTCATAACTTACAGGCACCATATGCAGGATTGCTGGAACCCCCCTTGTAGAGGGGCAGCACATGGAGCTGCTCGTCCTCGGGGCTCTCCCCCACCTTGCGGTTGTCCTCTTTCGTCAGGGTGCACACCTGGGAGAGAGGCGGTGGTGGGGGGGGGAAGGGGAGAGGGGGCGTGCCGCGTCACGGGCCCCTCTCTCTTGTCCTTGGTCTGGCCTGGTCCCGGACTAGCCCCTGCCGCCGCCCCGTACTTGCGCTTTTTGCCGTAGGCCTTGATCTCCTCCTGGGAGAGGCCCAGTAGAGCGGCCTCCTGCTGCCTCTGCCGCGCCCACTCCGCGTGCACATTCATCTTGGCCTCCCACATGGCCAGGCCGTGGACGGGCTGGTTCAGGTTCTTGTGCTGATAGAAGACCAGGGAGATGCGCGTGGGGTGGGAGCGGTCGGGCCTCTTCAAGAAACGGCTCAAGGAAATTAAATTTTTTAAAGTCTTATGTCTTAAGTCTTAAGAGATTGTCAAAAGAGACTCTGGAAATGAAACGTTTATAACTTTTGAGCCAAAGGCTGCACACACGTTATTCAAGTTGCTCTGATTGTCATTTAGATATACGGTATATAGTACAGGCATTTTGTGAGAAAAGAGGAGGGAACCTCAGACAAATTGCAACAGAAAATCTTTCAACTGTTTATTGCTCATAAATGTCTCCTATATGACGTATAAAAAGTCTTAAGAAATCCAAGTGGTGGAAAGTATATTTTTTTTACCATAACCTGGTAACACGTTTTTGCTTCCAAAAATGACATTATAAAGCTTAAACATTTTGAAACTTAAATCGAATCACTAAATTATTATACTTTTATACAAGGCAACATAAATTGGCAGTAATCAACATTAATATAGGCATTGATTAACATCAATTGAAAACAATATTATTAAAATATCACTTTTATGTTACTTTCAAAATATTTGTGACTAGATTTGCAGATTTGTGGCAGCCGAACCACTCTTTTTTTTCTCGCATCTCTCCTTTCTATATTGGTCTCTGAGGCTTCGCCACCTCTTCCTACATCTTTCTTCTGAAAAGAACAACAATACATAAATTAATTGTACTGTCATTCTTATCTACTCAGAACTCAGAGAGGCCCCGGGATTCAGGTGTTGCTGTGTGGTCTGACTGTGGTCTGACCTTTCCCAGACTCCTCTCTGTCGTCCTCCTCCCTCTTCTCCTCTGCCACAAAGGCGCGCGTATCCCTCTCCGCTGTGGGCCACCAGAACCTCCTGCGAATAAAGTCCAGGGTCCTGGCAGCCCCGGGGTGGCCAGTGAGTGACGACGCATGCGCCCATTGCAGCAGCCGTGAGCGCGCCGTCTTGGGAACATACAGCCTCCCCGGGGGTCCTCCCCCCGGATCCGGCTCCCGCCTGAGCGCCGCTCTCACCACTTTATCGATCCCCCACGACACAGGGGCAACAATAAGGGTCTCCGGAACAATGGGGTGGGGTTTTTCCTCCCAGTCCGCCGGATCGAACTGCCGGGAGAGGGCGTCCGGCTTGACGTTTTTGGACCCCGGCCTAAAGGAGATGGAGATTTGGAAGCGTGTAAAAAACAGCGCCCACCTGGCTTGACGCGAATTGAGGCGCTTAGCCCCCTGGATGTAGGCCAGGTTCTTGTGGTCCGTCCACACCACAAACGGCTGTGCGGCCCCCTCCAGCCACTGCCTCCACTCCTCCAAAGCCAATTTAATGGCCAGCAGCTCACGGTTTCCCACGTCATAATTACACTCGGCCGGGGACAGCCGACGTGAGAAAAAAGCGCAGAGATGTACCTTCCCATCCTTCCTGCACCTCTGGGAGAGCACCGCCCCCACCGCGAGATCTGAGGCGTCCACCTCCACCAGGAATGGTACTTCCGAGTCCGGATGGGCTAGGACCGGAGCAGAGGTGAACCGTTGCTTGAGGTCCACGAAGGCGGCCTCCGCCTCCGAGGACCAGGCGAACGTACGGAGGGTAGACCTGGTGAGGGCAGTTAAAGGGGCAGCTAGGGCACTATTTTTGCGGATAAAGCGTCTATAAAAATTAGCAAACCCTAGGAACCGCTGTAACTGTTTCAAAGAGGAGGGGCGGGGCCAGTCTAACACCGCACTAACCTTGGCAGGGTCCATGCTTAAATCCCCCCGTGTTATAATGAACCCCAGGAATGACACTGTGTCGGCGTGAAAGACACATTTCTCTGCCTTGACAAATAACTGGTGGTGGAGGAGGTGCTGGAGGACTTGACGGACATGATGTTGATGTTGAGTAATGTCTTTGGAAAAAATTAGGATATCATCAAGGTACACAAAAACCGAATGACCAATCAAATCCCGCAGTACGTCGTTGACTAGTGCTTGAAATACTGCGGGTGCATTAGCGAGACCAAAGGGCATGACTAAATACTCATAATGTGCCGGGGCATCTGCCGGGGCACCCAGCTGAACGGGGCGCTGGCCGCGGGGGGGGGGGCGCCAGGGGGGCCACCACCTTCCCCGACGTCTCTTTCCTGTGTTTGGGCGTCTTTGTCTTTCTCTCTTTCTTCATTCGCTCAGCTGGGGGAGCCAAATACTCCGGTGGGAAGGGCAACGTGTTGAGGTAGGGCGTAGTGCCTGCAGACTGAAGGGAGTTCACTCCAGGGCGTGAAAGGAGGGAAAGATGAGGGGATGAGGATGAAGGAAGGGTAACACCAGGACTACTCCTTCTCTTCTTTCCTCCATCTCTCTCTCTTTCCCTATCCCTGTGTCCCTCTCCTTCACTGTTCTCTGAGGATGCTGTAGCATCTGAGTCTGAAGAGTCCTCGTCCACCCTCTCATATTGTAACAGTCTGTCGAGAAGAAAGCTTTTGTCTCCGGAAACTTTAAGCAGCTTTCTCTGAGATCTTCTAAGTTCTTCCTGAAAACATTCCTGCTCATAAACCAGAAAATTCAATTTGCGTTTAAGGTTTTTGTATTTCCTCTTGTAATCCACCTCCATATCGGCTTGACCGTTCATTTCTGACACGGGGATGATGAACACACGTTTATGGGAATTCTGACTTCACTTCGGTCCTCTTCTCAGCCGCAGTCCACACACGGCTGTCTTCCAAAAGATAAGTTAAATACAGAAGTATGAACCAGTTTATAGCATATCGTTTTTTGACTAATGTGAGGGGCCGACGATGGTACAAAACAACATGTTTTATAACAATATGAACAAATAACAAACAACATTGACAAAATGTCCTTAGAAACACTATACTCCTTTAATAAGGAATATTCCAATAACAACCAGTGGTATGGATTGTCTCCTGTGTGTGTTCTCTGATGCTTCTTCAGGTGTCTTGCTTCACTAAAAATCTTCCCACACTGGGCGCATGTGTTTGGTTTCTCTCCTGTGTGTGTTCTCTGATGCATTATTTTTATTTTTTTTATTTTATTTAGATACACAATACATATAACACTACATTGAATCAACAAAACAAACCTCCACAATACCCACATACAAGAGACAAACAAACATAAATTACACATTATATATATATACCCATACACATACATACATACATACATACATACACGTACACATATTATTAAAATATCACTTTTATGTTACTTTCAAAATATTTGTGACTAGATTTGCAGATTTGTGGCAGCCGAACCACTCTTTTTTTTCTCGCATCTCTCCTTTCTATATTGGTCTCTGAGGCTTCGCCACCTCTTCCTACATCTTTCTTCTGAAAAGAACAACAATACATAAATTAATTGTACTGTCATTCTTATCTACTCAGAACTCAGAGAGGCCCCGGGATTCAGGTGTTGCTGTGTGGTCTGACTGTGGTCTGACCTTTCCCAGACTCCTCTCTGTCGTCCTCCTCCCTCTTCTCCTCTGCCACAAAGGCGCGCGTATCCCTCTCCGCTGTGGGCCACCAGAACCTCCTGCGAATAAAGTCCAGGGTCCTGGCAGCCCCGGGGTGGCCAGTGAGGGACGACGCATGCGCCCATTGCAGCAGCCGTGAGCGCGCCGTCTTGGGAACATACAGCCTCCCCGGGGGTCCTCCCCCCGGATCCGGCTCCCGCCTGATCGCCGCTCTCACCACTTTATCGATCCCCCACGACACAGGGGCAACAATAAAGGGCTCTGCACACAGCGTGCGATTTCTGTTGCGCGACAGCATTCCATTGCAACGCACACGGCGTGCGATGCGATTTTGTGGCGCCGCAAAATTCCATTTTCAACTCACACCATTGAAGTCTATGAGAAAATCATAAAAAATCGCATCCCAATGCACACAGCGTGCGATGCCATTTCTGTTGCACCTCAACATTCCATTCTCAATTGTTACGTAGTCGGACCAGGCAGGCTGATTACAATAGGCTCTACCAATATTGCTTGCCTTGCTTCCACAATTTCTACAAGATACAACTGGACATATTGTGATAAAATATGTGGGTCCCCTGATTTAGGGGGTGTACCATGTTCTGTACATGTTCTGAAAGATGGCGGCCGGATGTCTCATGGCCGGATGTTGCCGCAATTGTCCTCTAGACTGCTGGGACTTGTAGTGTTTGATGGGAAAATACATGGGAGCATTTAGCACAACAACAACACTCAACAAATAAATGGATTCTCCACATGGATTCTAGCTGTGGGCTATATAAGTGTAGTGGCTGGCTGATGGTGATGTTCGTATCTAGTACAGTTCGTTCTAGAATAACGGTCACTTAACATCTCATCAACGAAAGGAGACAAACGAAAATGGGTGAGTAGCAACGTTAACGTCGATATGCTTTTAAGTAATGATAGCTAGCTTTTTTGCTAGCTAGCTAGTTAATAGTAACTTTTTTTTTTTGCTAACGTTTTATTTGTGTTTATACTCGACACTTCATTAATGTTAGCTAGCTAGCGTTGTCATAATTTTCATACCAGCCCCATGTCAGGTAACCAACCATAGTTTGACAGTTCTTTTGTATTGTAAAAAAATCTACCGGTAATTGGTCAAAAATAAGTGGCAGGTACATTTTAGAATCCACCAACTTCTGTGGTGGTACACGAAACTTGTGTTCAAAATGACTGAAATACCACTAATGTTGCTGTTTTTTCTCTTTACAGATAGTGACATGAATAAGAAGAAGGCTGCCGCACTTCTTCTATATCGCCGGCGTAGACAGCATCGGAGGCAGTGGCAATAAATAAACAGAGGCAACAACAGGGAGCCTTCCATCATTTGGTGGCAGAGCTAGCTTTGGACGAGGAAAGGCACCGCAAATATTTCAGGATGTCTGCGGTGCAAATGGAGGCCCTTCTCTGTGTGGTGGGACCTGACCTGACGAGGCTGATAACTAATTACAGACAGCCTATTGAGGCCAAGCAGAGGCTGGCGATAACATTGAGGTGAGTCATACTATGAATGGTATAGTTCATACTATGAATGAATTCAGGAAAATAAGTTACTTAATGTGGTTTATTTATTCATTTATTAATTAAATGTAAAACCAAAAAATTAATGTAGAACATGCACATATTACATATTACAGATTACATATATACACATAGGCTGCTTTTTGTGCAGTATCCGGACCAATCCGGACCAATATGTACACAGTATGCACAGTTTTGTGTTGGACCAATGTTATTTTATTTCAAATATAAGCTCATTCAGAAAAATATTTTTTATAAAAGCAACACACTTGCCCATAACAAGGTCTATAAGTAAACACAATGACAAAAGTACACCAATAAAATCAAAAATATATTTGACAAATAAATACCAATGAACAATCAATGAGTGAAAAATATTCCAAATAAATAAAGTGAATACTATAAAATTGTTAACTGTTAACTACAAAACAATATTTGTCTTATTATTTTCAAATAAATATTTACATAGGTGTTATAAAGTCCACCTCATCTGCATAGCTTGGGTGGTGGGCGGGGGGAGGGGGAGGGGGAGGGGGAGGGGGAGGACCCTGATTGTGGGGATTGTATTGCTGGTGGTAGTTCTCCCAGGAAGTCATGGGTTGTTGGTACGCCAGCTGCTCCCTGTGTGCTGGCCTGGCAGCAGTGTTGTAATTGATGTGTGGCTGCTCCTGGAGATTGCGCAGCTCATCCAGGAGCTTTATTATCCCTATTTGGGCCCGTGTCTGGAATTGAGGGTTGAGACCCTCCATCACAGGCACTTGACTAAGTAAAAACATTTCAGATGCAGTCTTAACAGTGGGGGCTGCAGGCTTCGGCGGAGCAGTGATGAACTCCACGAGAGCTTCATCAGTGTCCTGTTTCGTTTTTCTTTTTTTGCCCCAGCCACTCAGAGGGGTTGCTGTGCGGGCTCGCGCAGGGGTGGCTGG